>NC_080593.1:41986815-42611815 GCF_027887145.1 Ammospiza caudacuta | reverse complement strand
AAGAAATTTAAAGTGGAACCTAACTTTCATGAATGAGATAGTAGTTCTTGATAGAATGAAGTCATCTATTGTTTAGCCTATTTTCTCTCTTAAGCTTTGATACTTGTGTTCAGTGAAAAAGTTTTAAGAATGAATTTTTCATTTTTTTCAAAGAAAAAAAAAGATATTTAGATAGAAACAATGCAAGATTTTCCTCCAAAGATTAGTTTTTTTATTGGGATGGGTGTTCTAATTTTTTTTGTGTGGTCTTTCTAGGTGGCTTTATGCTACCTGTATTTTAAGTAACACTTCCATTATTTTCAGGATTGTACCACCTTGTAGCTGCATTCTTTTTTTTTTCTAACTCACTTCTCTCCTTATCCTTTTCATTAAACCCATGTGCAAAAGAGGAAAGGAATCTTCTTTGAGGTGCTGAACATTTTTTTGAACATGAGAATATAAAACTTCTAGATGTTAACAGAATAAAATTTCTGCCAAAACAAGCCTCTAGAGAACAGAGCGAGTCTGTAGTAGGAGCAGCCAACTTCTTGAGAAGCAGCTAGGCTGTAGCATAGTAAATTTATTAGAAGTAATATTCATTTCTTTCTGATACCTGTTGAATTTGTTTGCCATTAGCCAAGGGAAATAAAAATGCATGGTTCTTCTTTCTTAGAATTTCCCCTGCATTTGGTAAAGAAACAGGCAAAATTTCTTGTTTTACTTTTTACCTTCCATAATTTGATGCAGATCATTAGATGATGATTACACATAGTTGATAGCAGTCAGGAACATATTAATATTATAATTCAATATGAGAATAATTTTATTTTATTTTTATTATTAGTAGTAGTAGTATTAGTATTATTAGTATTATTAATATTATTCTTGTTGTTATTGATATTGTTATTGTTATTATTCAATATGAGAATATTGAAATAAGTTTTGTTGGGTAACTTTTGATATTACCAGATAGTACCAGATCATGTCCAGGTTTTTTTGGGGTGGTTTTTTTTTGGGGGGGGGGGAGTTGAGAGTTTGTTTGGTTTTTTCCTTAGTTTTACCAAATACAACTGGGACTTCAACAGGTTATTTCTCTGATGCTTGCTTTTTACTTAGAGAAGAATGCTGGTCACTTCCAGGCATAGGGAAAACATTCTGGCCTGAAGCAGTAAAACTAATTTTTCACATGGCTTTTGTTTGTCACTTTCTCTTGCCTTGACTGGACAGCTTGCTGTCATTACACTTGGTGTCATTCACCAGGTACAGGCTTCTAAAATGTGTGATGATCATGAGCATGTTTTATATATTCTATGTGTAACATTTAAGATATCTATTTGTCCCTCCTGAGCTTTTCTAAGAAGTATTTATTTTTCCCTAACTTATCTTTGAAATAGGTGAAGTATCTTCCTATGAACAGTTGTTTTTGTTACTCTCTTTGAGATTCATTGTTAAGCAAATTATTTTGAATATAAAATTACTGTAAATCACATTTTTTTTAGAAACTGATGAATTGGCTCATTAGCACAATATTTTCTTGATTTGCTATACAGAGAAAATTTCCCTTCCCAGTATTTTAGTCAAAGATTAAATGAGATCATGAACTTTTACCGAAAATTTTGGGTTTTGAAATGTCTTGGTTTTACTTAACATGTTTAGGTGTACATCTGAAGGGATGAACATAAGAAAGCCAAAAGAGAAAGCTAAAAAGAGTCATAAAACAGTGTGTTGGTTGTAAGTGTTCTGTCCACGGCTAAAAGTATTACTGAGAACTTTTGATTTTATGTAACTGATAGATTATTTTTGCTTTTGTGCAAGATGGAAATCTTAAGTACACTTTTTGTTCAAAACAGATGCATGCAAGAATCTGGAAAGTCAAGTGATACTGAAAACTCCTGTAATTTGATGTTAAAAGGTAAGGGTCTCTGGAAATTTTGGTATATAATCCAAAGAAGAAAAAAAACAAACAAAAAAGAACTTGTCTACTTGTCTGGTTTTGTATTATCTTTTTATTGTTACAGCAGTTTGTTTCCTAATGCATATTGAGTCAACATCTTGCAAAATGACACAAGCCTGAGTCATAGAGGGAGCATGTACTTCTCTGTAGTACTTGTCTGTTGGTAGGACTAGTGGGTTGGAGTGGGGTTTTTTAATTTTGTTGTGATTCTGGGGTTTTTGACATTTCTCTGACAGTTCTAGGCAAAGAATTCTGTTAGTTGTTGAAATCATAGTGAGACTCTGAGTCCTGTAATAGTGCTTTGGAATTTAGGTCAGAGTTGGAGGTGGTTGTTCTGTTGTGTTCATCAGCACACAGAATTTTGTAGTCAGGTTCATTTCCAGGTTGTCCTTTCAGGGTTTTTTTTTTGTGGATGCTATGCCCATTCTACTGAGACAGTGTTTTGTTTTTAAAGAATGCCTTTTTCTAATGAAATAAGGTTACTTCTGATTTACTGGGGTTTTTCTTCCTGTTTAAAGCAGAACAGTCCAGCTAGGCAGCACATGCATGTGATTTGTTTTGTTTCCTACTGGTATACCAAGGTATACCTAATACAGAAGTTTCTGCTAGATGGGTTGGAAGAACAGGATTTTGACTTTAGATAGAAGCCCTTTACTGACAGTGGTGAACATACAGAGTGCTGAGACAGGTTTTGGAGGTTCATGGTGTTTCCCTTCTGTTATCAGTTTGTCAGCTTGTTGTTAATCTTTCGTTCTGACATTACATGTTGATTTTGCTTTAGGCCTGAAAGATGTCTGTGGCAGTACCTCTTGTGCTGGTTTTCCACATTAATGTATGTTCACCTACAAAGAGTGATTTCAGCAGATACTGCCTCCTGGAAAGGAGTGACTAGAGACTATTAGGGGAAGAGAAGATCTCAGGCTTCAGGTATTAGAAGGCAAAATAAAAGGTTTTAAGAGCTCAGATACCAAGAAGCAAGTTTCCTTAGGAGGAGTCAAGAGGAGTTCGCAGTTATGCCTGTGGTCATGTAAAGAGATTGGGGCCTGGGCCATGGAATCTGCAATGCTGAGGTGATTGAAGCCAAACCTGGCAACAAATTTTGTACTATTCAGTAACTTCTGCATGTTCTTTGTTGTCTTACTTCATGTTCTAGCAGACTTTGAGGCTGAAAGTCTTTGGTTCTTTTTGTGGTACCTAAAGTCCTTCCCAGATCTGAGAAGCAGGATCCCATCATAATCTTAGATGAATATGCACACAGTAACTTACTGTTTAATACATGACTTTTAAAAAAAACCTGCACAGAACAAAAGAAGGGTGCCTGGTTTTGCTAATTACTGACTATTTATGTATTTATTTAGAAATAGGTGTTACTGCTTTGGTGTCCTGTGTTATGTTAGTGAAGTCATGGCTCCTTGCCTTAGTGGCTTCACCATTTAAGAAGTGGAAAAAGTACCACAGTTAAAATATTCTGGATGACATCAATCCTCTTCGCCTCTCAAGTGGAAATCTTGTGTATGTTGTCTTCAGCCAGATGTGTCTTGTACTTGGTGATCGTAGAGACCAGGGACTGTAAGAGAAAAGCCTTTCCAGACTAATCTGATTCTTTCTTCCTGTGTCTGGACAGCACAGTGCAGTTGGAAGTCATTTGTGTGATCCAGTAGTGAATTTCTTTTCTATGCAGAACTCTTCTGTTGTACTTAAAGAGCCCTTTCAGAAAGTTGCAGCCAGGTGTGTCATTCATTTCCTGTGGCATCTGCTAAAGGTGCTGAAATTTCCTGACACTGAATTCTTACTGAGTTTACTATATCACAGGAATTTGGAGTTTCTCACAGCTTTCTATATTTAGTTCAGGGTTGCATCATGTCAGTGTGATTAACTTATGCCCTTTTGTAACAAAGGCAAAGTCTTTTTGCTTAGCAAATTGCCACACATATCTTTGGCTGTGTTTTAATAAAACAGCTTAACTGAATTTATTTCTAAAGTATTGAATTCAATATTCTATAAGTAAATGTGTTGTACTGTTCAACAGGGACCATTAAAGAACATAGTGCTTGGATAGAACTTTAATTGCAGATTCGGCCTAATATTTATTTGAAATTATTCCTGCCTTAAGCATGAAATATTTTTCCATAAATTTCACATTTAGAGGGTCCTAGGAGTTCTTAAATATCATTAGTTCTAAGCCCTTGTAGTATTTAGGAAATAAAAGCTTTGTTGTCTTGTAGCATGGGAAACACATAAAGCAATGCGTTTATACATTTTCAGCTGAAGATGTGAAGACCCACAACTCCTCCAGAGGAAGCAGTCTTTCAGGAGATGTTAGTGAGGACTTTCTTGAAGATAGGCAGCAGAGCAAACTAGATGAACTTTTGACAAGTTTGGATGTGGATGAAAAGGTACTGAGAAATTATGCTTTCTCTACTTAAATAGTTTAAGAAATTACAATCCACATAATTGGACAATTTTAATTACTAATGCTGTTTTATCAACAAAATCTTAAATTTCCTGAAATAAAAATATTAGCATTTAGTAGATGACTGTGTATTGGCAATGTAATCTTCACTTAACAGAACTTGACTTTTTTTTAATTGTCAATTAAGCTTCAAATTGGAAGTGAAACAGGATATTGTTACATCAGTTGTTGCAGTAACAACTGATGATGTATTCCCAATGGTATGAAAATTACTGTTCCAGTGTACTCCTATGAGCTTTGCATGTATGACATTTTTACATAACATACCTAATTTTAAATGTGCTGTTTAATGCCTCTCAGTATCAGAAGGATGGGGCAATGTTGGAAAGCTGGGGAGCTGCGCAGCCATCATGCATCAAAAAAAATCATTCTGGGCTTTGTTACTTGGGCAGAAGGGCCTTTAACATACAGATTTCTGGCTGTTCAGAGGGAATAATTTTCATGCTTACTGACTTTATCTGACCTTTCTCTGTCTTCCCTCCTCTAGATAATAAGTCTAGGTCTTCTAAGACTTACTGAAGTTTTATACTATTTGCTTCTTTGATAATTAATTGGAATTTACATCTCTCTGCCACTCATACATTGTTGCTTACTGTTTTCCACTACTCCAGGAGTGGCTAGTGGTTTTAACTGGATAAGTTAAACTGTAAAATTCACAGGGTTAAAATTGGTGAGTAATTGGGAAGTTAATCAAACAGCAGAGAATCAGTTTCCCTTTAAGCAAAAAATTATTTAAAAGAAGAGAAGCATTTCCTTCAGCAAATGGAATTGGGGCGGCTAACATGCAATTCACAAAGTTATCAGTGCCGTTTTGTTTGCTGATCTTTTGGAGAGACAAAAAGGGTCTGTCAAATTGTAAGGTTTGCTGAAGGTGGGGTACTTGTTGCAGTATTACCAGGTCAGTCCCATTTGGATTGTTTCATAGCTTTGTGGCTCTATAAAATCAGCGTCCTAGTGCTTCCTTTTCTGTGCTATGTTGGACAGTAGAAAATATGTACAAATAATCTCACCCAACCCAAACTTAAACCACAAGATGCATACTAAGCCCTAGCTAAACCTGTTCTGTATGTGGATAGAAAATAGCAGTGCACACCTGCAGGGGGAATGCGATGGCAGAACCCTTATTGCAGGTACTCTACCATCCGGGGAGATTTTCAGATTATGCTTTTGTGATGGTTTTTCCAGTTAATAATCCTGTGAGAAGGGCAAAAACTACACATGGAGAAAATGCTAAAACTATTCAGGAAGTGGTAAAATAAAGTTTGGAAATCCAATGAAAACATAGTCATCTCTAGTTCTTTGGCTATAATCAATTTGTAGTAGAATATGAAGTCCTAAGTTACTTTGTGAAGCCAGGATTCTCTGACTTCATTCTGAATTAGTCTTTTCAGATTCTCTCCTCCAAATATGTTTTGTGCTGTCTTTTTTCTTCATATCGTTGGGGATTTTTTAACTGTCCACGATTGCATAGAGCTGAGAAAAAGGCTTAAATTCCTCCTCAGTGCAGTTTTAAATTTCATTAAACTTGTTGGAATAACTTTTGTGGTGTTCCACACATCTGTCAGGCACAGTTAAAGTTGGGCAGTGGGCATAAAAATTGCTGAGATTATTATGGGAGCAAAGAGAAGTGAAGACAGTCACAGTGTCTTTTTTTCCAATTAACAATCACTATTTTAAAGTACACAGTGTATAAAAGCAGTCTGTTCATTAACAAAGATGTTGTAGGAATAATCCTACACACCAAATAACAGTTTTTACAGTTAAGGCTGTCTTACCACACCTTGCAACGATCTCTTAACAGTTTTAAGTCTGTAAAGCATAACAGCCTTAGTAGTGCTTTGTTATACCTGAAAATAACTTTTGAATTTCTTCACAGCTACAGCTTGCAGATGGAGTGCCTGATGTTGAAGAAGAAAATAAGAGTGAAGCTGGAAAAAGGTATATATAGTGTGTCTTTCATGTTACCTGTGCCATTCCCCAGTTACTATACAAATAAAACATGATGTTGTTACCTGAAAACCACCAGTATTTAATTCAGTTTTCCATGTTACTGTAACTATGTGATGAAGAAAATAAATACATGAAATAATATAATTTCACTCCACAAAGTACAGAACAAGTGTAGTCATAGCCTGACAGGACAATAGGGCTTATTTTGACTTTTGACTGGTTACAAAATATATTAACTTCATGTCAGTGTCTCACTTTTGCATCTCAATGTGAGCATAGCATGAGATGCATTTCTTGCCACAATAGAACTTACCAGAACTTAACAAAACCAAACAATAGTAATAAATAAGTCTTTTGCTTTTTGAGGCTTTCCTTTTTGTTTTCTGCTTATGAAAGAATTGAAAGATCTCATTCAAATTCAGACTGACAAATATTTGTACAGCAGTAGAAAAAGGTGCTTAAAAACATGTCACATGCAGTTAAGGATGTGCTTTACTGTTCTTCTAGCTTCAAGCTGTGTTTGCAGTGTTTATTGTACACATTTCTTAGTCTGATTTACAGAATCACAGGATCACTGAGTAAGCTGAGTTGGAAGGGATCCGTAAGGATCATCAAGTCCTGCTCCTGGCCCACCACAGCGCTATTGCCAAGAGTCACACCATGTGCCCAGGAGTACTGTCCAAATGCTTCTTGAAGTCTGACAGGCTGGTGCTGTAACCACTTCCCTGGAGAGCCTGTTAGTGCCTGACCACCCTCTGGGTGAAGAACTTTTTTCTAATACTCAACCTAAGTCTTCCCTGACACATCTTCATGCCATTCCCTTGGGTCCTGTCACCAGAAAGAAGAGATCAGTGCCTGCCCCTCCTCTTCCCCTCACGAGGAAGTTGCAGACTGCAGTGAGGTCTCCCCTCAGTCTCATCTTCTCCAGGCTGAACAGACCAGGTGACCTCAGGCATTCCTCACCAGGCTTCCCCTTAAGGCACTTCACCATTTCATTGCTCTCCTCTGGACACTCTCTAATAGTTTAATGCCTTTCTTACATTGTGGCACCCAAAATTTCACAAAATATTCAAGGTGAGGCCACGCCAGTGTAGAGCAGAGCAGGACAGTCCCATCCCTTGGCCAGCTGGAGATGCTGTTCCTGATGCCCCCCAGGACACGCTTGGCCCTCCTGGCTGCCAGGGCACTGCTGACTCCCATTCAGCTTGCCATCAACCAGGACCCCAGGCCCCTTTCCATAGCACTGCTCTCCAGCCTCTCATTCCCTGGTCTGTCTGTACTTGCAGGGTTGTCCCATCTCAGATGCAGAATCCGTCACTTTCCCTTGTTGAACTTTATACGGTGGGTGATTGTCCGAGCCTGAATTACTGTCAGACTGAGACATTTTCATTCATCAGCAATCCAGAAATAAGAGAGAATTCGTTTTTGTAGGAAAGGTATACTTAGGATAAAATTCTCAAGTAATTAAAAGAGAAATAGCTTATTTTTGAGTGTTGTGGTTTAGGAACAGTAATCACCAATTAGCTACTGCAAAAATTAACCCTGTCCTGGCTGAAACTAGGACATAGTAATTTTCAAAATAACCAAGAAACCTTAGCTGACATAGTAGAGTGTACTGCTTTTTTTCCAACCATGCTCACATTTCTGTGACAGACTTGAGTCTGCCAGAAGTCTGTTAGTGGAGAATACTGCATCTTTTTGTTAATCCACTAGAGAGCTCCAAGCTCCTCCTTCTGCTATAAAGTACCCATTTAAATTTGCCTTAGTAGCATAAATAGTTCTATATATTACAGAATAAGTAGATTGTGCTGAACAAATTATGTTTGTGCAATGCAGTACTCTGTGTGGTTAGAGAAGAGGCCTTCCTTTGGAGTTGAACTATTTTCTCTAGTTTTACTGAAAAATGTTACCATTGCTAAGTTTTATCTAGAAGAAAACATAGTTGCTGTTCTTATTTAGCAAACTCCTCTTCTAGTGATGCTGTTACTAAAAAAAATGCTTGTAGATCTATATAGTTTACAGTTCCTGGCAAAATAGTGTGTAGTTTCATGTTTAGATTAAAGAAATCTGAAGGAAAACTGCTATGAAAATCCTATTGTGTCAGAACTGAGGCTAGCGTCATGAGGAAGCATAAGATTTTATGTGGTAATTTGAAATTTATGAGTAACTAAAACTGCAGATTTTTTGTTCCCTCTGGAAACCAACCCAAATGCATTGATGAGAATAAAGATTCATCTTGAAAAATTTGGGTTTGTTAACTGCAATTTCTTTCTTTCTACATTAGCATTTTTATTTCAAATTATATTGAAAACATCCTAAAGTTTAGGAACTATTTGAATTGTCTTGGTTATGAGAAGTATTAAATATTTGGAATCCCTTATAGGAGGTGGCAACTCTGTCTGCAGAGGAGCCAGCAGGTTAAAACCAGGATTGTACTGAACCAGGATTCTTAATGGAAAGGGGGAAGGGGAGCAAGATCCCATGAAAGGGGATTATATTTTTCCTGTGGCTTTGTTTACAAATACAGAAGAGATTACCAAGTGTTTTGCTAGCAATATTTTTATCTTATTTTTGAAAACATCACATTTTACTCATTTAATTCTCTGGAATGTACATATTTGAGAATAAAAGCAGAACAGTCTTTTATTAGGGTTCTCTTTGAAATCACCTAAGTCTTCTGTCCAGTAGTCAGTTTTTAGGAAAGAAAACAGTTGACTCTTTAGATGTAATTTGAAGAGCCTTGGGATTTACTCTTTGGCAGATATGTATGTAACAGACTAAGCTTAAGTAGATGCTTCTTCAGAGGTGACAGAAATCATCTCAATCTTCTTGTCAGCATGGTGGAGGGAGTGGTTCACTGGTGCTTTTTCTACTTATTTATTGAATTTCCTATGGTCATGCGCTAGGGCAGGATAATCTCAGCTAAAGTCATAATCAGATTGGACCAGGCAAATGAGAGTAATGAAAGTAAAATTGTTGGGACTGCTGGCTGTTTAAATTTATGGCAAGTTTTGAAGTGTTGCATAAAGTGTTGCATAAAGTGTTGAAGAAATTCTCATCTTTTATACACTTAATCCTTCTTTTAAGGCATGCAGTACATGAATGAAACCCGTGTTAAATTTTGTTAAACTAATTTTAACAAAATTTTGGTTTTTAATATTCAACAGTGACTGTAAATACAAAGTGAACTGTGAATTGCTATCAGGATTGCCATTGAATGACCAAAAAGTAAATATCTTCAGTGGAACTACAGAGATGAAATCCTGGACAAATGGTATTGTATGCTGTGTTGATGAGCCCGTCATAATTTTTTATTTGTGCTTTATTTGTCAATGAAATCGTAAGGACTGTCTTCAGTTCCTGAAGATATTGTCTGGAGTTTTACTTTGCATATATAAAAGTAAAACTGTAAGATATCTTGGTGGGTTAGTGAGAGGTTTGGGGTTGGGTTTTTATCAGAATTCTATTCTAGAAATAATTCTATCTGGTATTTTTGCCTCTCAGATACTTTAATGGTAGGGGGAGCGCATGTGTTCTTAGTAGTCTGACACATTGTGTTTGACATGTATTATCAGCAAGTAACTTGTTTCCCTTTATTTGTGGTCAGAGAATGTGACTGAAGAT
The DNA here is from genome assembly GCF_027887145.1 of Ammospiza caudacuta. Taxonomy (NCBI): domain Eukaryota; kingdom Metazoa; phylum Chordata; class Aves; order Passeriformes; family Passerellidae; genus Ammospiza; species Ammospiza caudacuta. Next base: position 42,601,835 of record NC_080593.1, on the reverse strand, counting down.
TGGGTTGGTTGATTGTTCATAGTAAGATTTGCTGAAGTGGTTTGCCCACCTTGCTGAAGGTCAGAACTTTGTTGTTTATGCCAGTTCAAATTGTTTTGAGGCATTCACTAGACTGGATCAAATAATTATATGGATTTCATAAGTAGCACTTCTTGTTGACCCAGTCTGTTTCACATGTGGGACAGATATCTGTGCCACCCGAGAAATCATAATGGAACTGGAGTCACTGCACATAACAACATAACAAATCTGACATTTAGCCTTGCATAAATGTATGGTTTATTTGGCATACGAGATAGAGAAAAATAGGAATCAATTATTTGTGGATAGATACTGCATTCTGTTTCTTTGCAACAGGTGCTTTGGAAATCATTGTTTTTAGAATTATTGACTAAAATGGCTATTTATAAACATGGATTTATTGAATTAAGATCAGTGACAGGGGTTCTTGTTTAGTTTCAAATTGTACTGTCAGTCTGAGCTTGTAGAACAATTTTATCATCATGTCATTTAACAGCATTTTCAGGTAGTGCAAGAAGCATATGCTGTAAAAAAAACATTTTGAATATGTCTTCAGACTCCAGTTTTTGAAACTATTCATGTCTTGGGCCTTCAGAGTACACCTTCTGAAGATCTCTTCAAAGTCTTCCTTCTTAAAGTAATTTGAAAGTTGCCAAAGTAAGAGTTTCTGTGCTAGGACAGACAGGGCAAAGCAGCCTTTTATTCCCAGAACTGTGCAGGCAGGATTTGCTATTCCACTTTAGGGCCTGCTTCCCTACAAGTCTGACCTACGGTCAACAAGGGAGAATGCGAACTCTTGAAAGGAGCTGGTCAAAAACTTTGTGCTTGGGGATGGCAAGAATCTGGAGAAAGATTAAATTCCCCGTGGCATTTTTCTTTAGCTGTGGTTAGCTCTTTTCTCAGCCGTTTTCTTGGATTGGATACTAAATGTATCCAATCCTGAACTTACTGAGCAGCCCACCGTCACTTCACAAGTTTTTGCAATGTGACAATACATAGCATTTAATACTCATTGTTCTACATTGTGCTCTATGCTTCCTATCCTGGGATAGCCCTATCTGTTAGGAAGACATGGAGATTAAGAACTATGTACCTAGCACCAGTCTATAGAAGAACATTAATTATTGGATGCTCTTTAGTAACTTTAGTTTGCTGGAAGGGGCTAAGCACCCTGTCTTTTGAGCACTCAGTTCTTTGAAGGGGCCAGATGGGAATCCTAGAATGCAGGGCATTCAAAAACTCTCATTTGTCTTTAGATATGGAGTTGAAAACTTGAACTTTTATCTTCCATTAACATTATTCAGTTTTCAAAGAAAGAAAACTGTCATTCAATAATAATTAAAGTTCTAAAACCAAGTTTCATGGTTAAGAAACCAGTTACTTATACTGGGCTTAAACTTTCTACTTGCATTGCTTAAAACATAAGAATATGAAAGGTTTTCTATCAGTTCAGAAAAAATAGCTTAAATTTAGGGCTAGTGATGTTGGAATGCAAAGATTACTGATAAAGTGGGTAGGTTTTGAAATTAAAACTTCTGGATATTTTTATTCCTTTTCTTATCTCTGTAAGTTAGAGCAGGATCCTTGGATAAAGTAGTGAAGTTTTTAATTTAAATGTGCTTACTCTTGAAGTTTTTGTAAAGTCTCACTTTTAGGATAATTAAGAAAACTGTAATTTAAATTACTGGCTTTAGACTGCATTAATCAAATTTTCATTAATCATTGCTGTGACTTGAAGGAACTATAAATATAAAGGAAAATAAGATAAATGAGAATGGTTTCAATATGATTCATTTTTATTATGTGATTTGTGCCCTCATCCTAATTTTTAGGTTACAAATCTTCGAGAAGAAGTACTTCACTGCCATTGAAGAATTGTGGAGATTTCGAGCCATGGAAGATGGAGAAAAATGCAAGTGTGAGTTGTTAAATCTTTGCCTTTGGCACTAAATTTCTTATGGCTATTTAGACAGTTCCCCATGTATCAAGTCACAAACTGTGAATCTGTATATGTTTATATTTTTACGCCTTTAAAGATGCTATCACTGAGTAAGTATAATTTACAAGAACAAAATCAGTGATGAAGGGGCTGCTATTCACAGTGAATTTTTCTTGATTTCTGTTTTCAGCTTAAGCAAAATCAAATAATTATTTTTGCTTTATTGGTGTTCATAGAACTGAAAAGCAGACAAGGTTTCACATGTTCAACACAGCCTGCTTTATCCATGATGCTGGGCGCTGGAAAAGGGTTAAGGAAATTGATGCCCCAGAATTCTCAGATCATGACTCAGAGCTGTCCAGGAACTTGTCACCTTTCTCCTTCCTCTCTACTCATTGTCCATCTCATTAAGCAGTTCTTATATTATCCCTGTTTGTGGTCTTCAAGACAGGCTTTTGTTGTATTAGACAGTAATGTGATATGGCAAGGGACTGATCTTAGAAATGCTGCAAGTACAGTAGAGAGGTGAGGGTTGTTTCAGAGGCTGAATTGTAGATCACATTTTCTGCTTTTGTTTAGAGTTTGTAGATATTTTTAAATTTTAAAAAAACAAAGACCATGTTTCCTTTCAAGAAATATTATTTGGCTTTTTCTGCTTGTTGTAATTTTATTTTATTCCAGGCTTCTCATTCAGTCCAGCAGATCCTTGATGCACTTAACTTGCCCCGTAAATACTGCAGATATTATTTCATGACTTCACGTGGGTGTGAAAGAACAAAATGTTGGTTCTGTCATGTTCCAGGACAAGGGGATGAAAAGGTAAAGTATTTAGTGAAGTAGAGAAAATATTCTAAATGTGAACACTTTTTAAAACCAAAGCATCATCTCCTTTGTTCATTTATATGTGGAAAGTAAGTAATCAATCAGAGAATGATGGATGAAAAAATTGTTGAGAAATTCTTCCTCCCAAGATCTTCTAAAGTTTTTTTTAAACATGGTGTAATTTTGAACTAGTGGGTGCTTTAACATACATCAGTAATTAGGCTGTACAAATACAGAGTAGCAGATTCTGAGACATTTCTATCCTGGGCATCAGAGACTTGAAGCAAACCTGTGCAAAGACTTTGTATGTACTTTTAAGGCCAAAAGCCATCTGTGGTATATTACCTTGTGCATATTTGGTGCAACAGTAGGCGTGTTTGTTTTAAGATGCTGTAATCTCCTTAAATAGAGCAGCAATTCTCATAATATTTGCAAGCAAGAATAGTTTTCCAATGATGGGCAAATTTTCAAATCATTTTCAGATCATTTAAGAGAGGCATTTTGAGTTTAATGCTTCCAAGAAATGTGCAAGGCAAGCTAGTTGTACTGACAAGTAAAAAGATTTTGAAATTTGCTGTATGAAAGTTTCGTAAGCTAACTGAAAGTAAATAAAAACATCAAAGCAGGTAACCAATAACAAATGCCTAACTTGTCCTCATCAGGTCTTACAAGATTTATTTCTTACCTACCATCTTACTGGTATGAGTGCAATTTTATCATTGATGTCAGTAAGTAAAAAATTTCTGAATCAAAATGTAAAAAAATTACTTGCAGGTAACCTGTTAGACATGATTGCTAGAAAAATTAACACCTAAAGCAGCTTTGTCCATCTTCCTGATATCTTAAATATACTGTGTCCAAATTTTTAAAATACATCAGTGTAATTTGGTTTTACTTTTCTTAATGTTTTCTCTTTTCTTTTGTATTTATTTTATATGGAACATTTTTCCTTTTTTCTCAAGTGTGATACATCTTTGGCAGGCTGTTGTGAATATTTGTAATTTTCAGCTAGTTTATCTGAATTATTGTGGTTTTTATTGCTTCATTATATTACAGGCACACTAAAGAATTGTTTGCCTATGACTATTAAAAATCCATTCCATTCGATTTGACTTGTGGTACAGCACTCCAGCAGACTTTAAAACTTCTACCCACCAAACCTAGACAAACTTTCTTGGTAGTCTAAAAGTATGCCTGAGTTTTGTTTGTTTGTGTATGTATTTATGTTTTTAGACCTGTCCATTTAAAAATTATAATAGGCCAAGCACCTCATGGTGGCACCAAAGTACAGAAAAGAAAAACAGGTAAAGAAGCTATAAAGGCGTCTGATCTTGTGCAGGATCATTTATTCCAGGAGGAATAAATCTCTTCAGGAGAACTGTTAATGCAGACTGATACTCCATTTGCTTAGAGCTCAGTGATAATAGTCACTGAGTGTTTGAAGAGAAATACCTTTCCCCATAATGACATTTTTTCTTTTTCGTTAAGTAACTGGTTGATGCTTTTAAAGCATAACTTCCTAACATTTAACACTTTACAGTTGTAGTTGATCACACAACACAGCCATGCTTGAATTCATAAAAACATCATATGTTTTGAAAATCAGCGTATTCTTGAGCTCAGCAGGTTGTACAAATTATCAATTTTTTGGGTTTTTTTTTAAAGATGCCTTTCATTTTCAAACAGTGAAATCTGTTTTGTATTAGATAAAGTAAACAAAAGAGTATTTAAGGGAAGGGTGGGTCTTAACAATATGTGTCAGTGATGGAGAAGAGGGTAAAGGAGATGATGCTGGATTCTACTCCATGGTCCTCAGTGAAAGGACAAGACACAGTGAGCTTAATACAGTAAATTGTTTTGCTCAAATGACATTTCAGAGTGTGGCACAGGCAATCATTTCATGGTTAAATAAGTGGTTTCAAAACATGTTGTTATGCAAGCCTTTATTTCTCTTCGTGAACCTCAGTCATTAATTTTTTTTTTACTCCTATCCTATTGAAGAAGTTTTTATTTTCTGTGACTTCATATTCTCCTTTTCCTTCATCCTGTGAACCTCCTAACTGGAAACAAAAAGTATATAAAATAGGAATATTTCTTCCTTCATTAGTGTTATCTTAAAACTTCAGGGCCTTGGATATATGCTTCTGTTGTGGTGGATTTTGGTTTTGTTTTTTTAATGTGTCTTCCTAAAGAAATGTGATTCTACACTGTCTTTTATTTCTGTCTCTAACCACCACTAAATGACCTTTGAACCTTTTGGTGAGTTTCAGCCACATTGAATAGGAATTGTGCATCTCAAAGCTTCCACAGCATTCCTGTAAGAAGGATCCTGGTTTTGATCTTACTGAGATAAAGGCTGCAGTATGGGGGTTTCTTCCTTTTTAAACAACAGAATGGGCACTGGCTGGGAGATGCTGGAGTATTTAGTGAATTCCTGTGCTTGTTCTTCTGAATAAGCACCTCTGTGTTATTGTAGTAGGACCATGCTCTTAGTGGAGAGTTGGTTGGTTGGTGCTATAAAACACAGAGGCTTTTATTATGATTTTATTAAATTGTCATATTAAATGAGTCAGGAAACAACTGACATGACAGAATAGTGTGATATATGCTGCCTTTTGAAAAGAGGAATAATCTCTTTCATGTACCTACATTTAAAATCTATTACAACTAACTCAAAATTTAAAGATTCTGACATTTTTACATTGTCTGTGGGTGCAGTAACACCTTTCAAAATTGGGACAACTAAATCAACTGAAGCCTTCTAGAAGGTGTAAATGAGTAACACATTTAGTTTCTTTTATTAATGTAATACAGCATGTCCCGTGATTGAATACTACTGCAAGTGGTTGTCCAAGCAATTTCACCAATACTTGGAACAGACAGAGCTCCAGATGCAATCTTGACCTTTTTTGGGAGTCAGTCCAAAGAAGGAAAAAAATTGATTCCATAAGAAAGCAAACTAATTTCCTTACTGTAAGCTAAAGTTTATTCTGGAAATGCCCTCAGCCACCTGGGAGTTTAGATTTGGATTAAGTGAGTTAACCTGTTCCCAAGTGACACTTCACATAAATTAATGATCAAAAATATGACATGATTTTCTGAAAGGTATATCTTGGAATATAGCTCAACATTGCAATACTACTTCCAAATAAAAACAATAAGCTTTATTTATACTTAGATGTATAATTTTTGTATACTTTGGCTTGATGCTCTAAACAGGTTAATGGCTTTAAAATAAGATGTCTTGGCCATAAACCAGTGCTTTGATGATAATTAATTTGCTGCATAATGAACTTCATGAGTAAATCCTGTGTCATTTTGAAGTTGCATGTAAAAGTAAACCTGATTCAGTTATATATTACCATGACTACTAATTTAGGGCATTTTCCGTCTCTTGATGTTTAACTATTTCACAAAATAGTATTAAATATGACCAGTTTACACTGTTGTGCAGAAAGACTGTAAATGTTCTAGAAGAGACAGAGAATTTCTAAAAGGGGGTGGGGGTTTTCCTGAACTTGGAATTCTAAGATATAACATCAGTAGTCTTTATTTCTTCATCTGCAGAGATGGAGTAGTGTAAGTATGTAAATATGTAAAATGTGTAAGTATCACAAAGCTGACAGCTTAAGATGTTAAGACAAGAATGTTCCAATACTAAATAACATTAAAATATCTAGGTGTGGATTTTTTTTTAGTCACTTCAGTCTGTGGTGAAATGGCTCATTAAATCAAGTTAGTTCTGAGCTTTTTGTTCTGTGTCCTTATGAATGATTCTTTGTGACAATTGGTGTTACCAGCTTAATTTCTGGATGATTTTTTGATTTCTTAGTTGGTAGTTTCATGGAATTTTTACTTATCATGTTTCACTTTCACATTTTTGCTTCCCTTTCTTGGTTTACAGTCTGCCACATTAATGCTAGCTCTGAAGTAACTGCATTGTCAAATTTTCTTTTTTTCTTCTTTTTTTTGTTTATTATAGTATATACATACACATGCAAACATTTGTGGTCCCAGCAGCCTCTTTCCCAAACGTTGCATCTGCATTATTTTTCAGTTTGATTTGCTGGCAATTTGACAGAGCCTTTGCCTACAGACCCCATTACCTTCTTAAATCATTTATCAGTATGTATGGCTTACATGGAAGTAATGTAAAGCTCATTATAGAATAGAACTCATGCTTGTGAGTAGTTCTTTTGTTCAACATAAACTGAAGTTACATTTTACTATAATTTTTTCTTTTTTTACAGATTTGCATGGCAATTCTTAGGACATACATTAGTATCAAAGAATCAGGCCTCCTAAAACGTGCAGGTATGGTATAGCAGTAGCTGTTGATGATCTTTGTTACATTGCTTATTTAAGCAAATTAATTAGGCTGTCAAAAGAGAAATGACTGCCACTTCAGCAGTGAATAAAAAGTTCTTCAAATTAAAGAATACATTCAATACCTGTGTTTTAGTGGTTCTGTTTCCCAGTAAGGCTAGAATTTTAGATAAGCACTTAGCTCAGGAGGTTCTTAGAAATCTTACTTCTTTATAAAATGAATATATCTGACTGTAACTAGATTTGGGAGTAGAAATACGTCAATAGGGCAGGTAGGAGGTTTAACAGAACCTAGATTTTATTAAGGTGCTTTTGAACATCCTGGCCAAACATCAGAAACCCAGAAAGGTGAGAATGGAAGCTCTTGAAATTAAGTGTTGCTACTGCACCCATCCCCAACAGATTTAGTTTAGTCCTTACACCATGTATGCAAAGGATTATGATTAACACATTTTAGGGACTGCAGTTCATTCAGGCCCATCTGAGCTTTTGAGTTCAGTCAGAAAGGGCTTTTGTTTTGTTTTTACTCTGGACAGTGATTTCTTTTACACCGGTCCTGAGCAGTCTTTAAGGTTTTGAAAGCCTCTTAGAGTGTACTAGAATGAGAATGGGGAATTCAGCTGTTCCGTGTGCTGCAGTGTTCCATGCTGAACATGAGTGTTTTAATGTGGGTAACACTGGAGGCCAGCAGGCCACAGTATTTATTTGTTAAGGAAGGGTGGCACTGAAACAGGTTGTAAGACCATCCACTGTAACACAGCACTTCCTAGAGCTTCCTGTCTGGAAAGGCCTTACTACCTTGATGCATGTACCAAATCTAACCTGGGTTTGTGCATTCTTCTTGTGCTGCACCAAATCAGCTGAACTTGCTGGGAACCTACCGAGCTTACAGTGCTCAGCTCAATGATACAACATATTTCAGAATAGTCAGTTTGATTCTGGAAAGGTTAACTCTGTATTCAAGCTGGATCCTTTCATTCATATTTCTCCTATCCCTATTCCACAATATCTTGGATAATTAAGCATCATTACACTGTGTCTAAAATGTAAGGAAATAACTTGTTTAAATAGTTAGCATCAGTTAACCCCAAAGTGAAATTCAATTTAATTGCTTTTTCAGTCCAGATATTTGTGCAGTATTACAAAGAAGTTACTCCTGGTATAGATTTTGCTTCTGAAGTGCTGAATGATCTTCTTCTTTCATTGCTCAACAACTGTTTGTTGCCGGAAGTATTTCAGATATTGAATGTAATTGTACAAATCAAGACACTGGTAGGTGACTTTCTAATATTTTTTAAATCTTAGTTTCATAATTTCAGTTTTTTGAGCACTATGCTATTTATAGTAATAAGTTTGTTTTTACTCTGGTACTTAAATCTTGGGTGAGGGGAGTAATTCAGAATACCTTATTACAAAATCTCTACATTTTCTAATTGAAGGGAGTTGAAAAACTGAATGTGCTATTTTTGTCTATATTAGCCAGCTGTAGAAGTTCTTCTGAAAGTTTTTGAGCATGTGGCTTCTTTGAATATAAGAAATGCTGTGCCTACATTAATCAGTACCTTCTGTAAGGTATGAGTTTCATTTGTACTACTGCTGCTTGTTGGAATTTCTGAATACTGTGTTTACACATATTGCCTGTTTGAAAACTCAGATATATCAATTTAAAAACCAGTACTGAAATAATATGAAAAATGTTATTGTGAGTAGCTGAATTCGTGGTATAGGTTTTCATTTATTCCTTCATTTTTGACTGAGATTCACTGCAATGTATTCTTCCCAATGTTGTTTGCCATTTACCTCTGAAGATACGTTGTCATCACAACTTTTAATATGCTTACTTTTCTTACCTTGTTTGATATTACAGCTCATTGATGCTGGTATGTTCCTTGAGTTAGAACATTTTGACTACATTATTAAGTTACTTCGCCAGTTGCAAGTTTCCAGTTGGGAAATGAGTACTGTCTTGAACATAAAGTCCAGGTATGTCTTTAAGGAGCCATTCTCTAATTATAGCTGCTTAGCTCCTTCTTCAGCATCTATTTTTTATAAATTTATGTGGAATCCTTAAAAGATGTGTTGAATGAAAATACTATCATATCATGCCCAATTGTATTTTAAAGCGCTGTCAATCTACTGTGTTTTAAAGACCAAGCACTGTTAAATCAAAATTTAGATTCTGACCACAATTATTAGTTTTTCCATATCAATCACCATTGTACAATTTGCTGCCAGCTGTGATAGTTCATATAGCTAGCCAAATTAGAAACATCGTGGTATAATATATAATTTATAATATTAATATATCTTTTACCCACTTCAGCAAATGGTACTTCTGCAATAAACAACCCTTCTAGGATTACTTATAATCTGAAGTAGTTTTCTAGTTTCCTTTACAGTGTGACTACATAAACATTTGTGCCAACACTGGGCCAAAATGACCCTAGGGAGGAGGGTCATTTTTTGAGTACTGCTGGGATATGCTGGACAAAACGTCAAATCTGTTCAAAAACTGCTAATACTTGAACCATCTCTTGAACCAGATTGTGATCCTTTTTCATTTTTGTATCATCTGCCTCAAATACACAAACAAAAAAGTTGAGAAACTAAATTTGTGATTCATAAACATACCTTTGATTCTTAGTGGAAACCAAATACGCAGCATCTGTGAAAATAGCTCTGCTCAATTATTTGTTTAATACATCGCTAACTTCCCTTGGCAAGATTTTAAATGAGCATTTCCAGTGTGCAGTTTATATAATGTGAAGCAAATAGGATCAAAAATCACATCTATTTAATGTTCATATTTGATAATTTATTGTTCAATAGGATGTTAAAATTCAAGTATTCTTTTTTTTTCATATGGAAGAATTAAGGAAAGATATTTTGAAAAGACATGGATTTTTGACTTCAACTTAGCAGTGGCTGAAATTCAGGTACAGTATGTGCATTCTTCATGATTTCTTTAAAACCTACATGAAATAGCAATTTCTATAGATTTTTTTATTAGTGAGCTTTATTATCAAATATAGTGAGCTTATGCAAAGCCATGTGTGGAAAGAGTTAACATGCAGGAGAAAATGTCTTTGGCCCTTCTGTAATGTCAGTCTTTTGATTTACATACTTGTAGTTTTTTATCTTCATTTTGCATCAAATTGAAAGATTTTGTAACTTAAGCAATTATTTCCTCTGCTTTACATTTGTTGTGCTTGTAACTGGTAGTGGTACATCACTCCTCACCAAAAATTTATTTAATACAATATTTGGCAGATAGAATTCATATCTAGTATAAAAATAGATAAGAAAATTGTCAAAGCAATTGACAACATTGAGCAAAACTTTAAAGAATAAGAAAATGTTGTAAAACATTCTTTATTTGGATGCTTGTGTCTTTCATGTTCAAGGTCAGATTACTCATTATGCACAATTTTAATATAGTTTGCATATTATCACACATACTGTGTAGATCCAGAGATTGAAATATAAAAAGGGAAAAAACAGTACTGATTTTTTTACTCCTTTAACACCAAAGTCATCAAGTTATCTGGCAAGCAAAAGACTAATTCATATAGAAAATAACCATAAACTCAGCATGCATCATGGGAAAAAAAATACTGAATAAATGCCAGTTCCTAAATAGGATGAATAAGTTATGAGCTTTCTCAATTGGGGTCATGACATGAAAAAAGGAATTTAATTTCTTGAGGGATAGAAGTAATTAGCAGTCCATGCAAGTTTGGCAACATGTAACTGCCATATGACCATGAATGTTCTTGGCAGTAGCATTTCATCTGCATTTTTTCTCCTTTAAGTCTTATCCCAGGTACATATCTCAAATTTCACTTTATTTTCTGGTTTGGTTTTCTGGAATCGGGTTTGCTTATATTTATCCTTTACCTCCTTTTCAGCACTGCAAGGAAAAAAGGGATTGGACCAAGCTGGGAGCTTTGTATCTTAATGCAAGAACTGGATGTGAACATTTTGAGGATCTTCAGAAATTGTTTTTATCTATTGCTGAAATTCTAACCAAGGATTCTGAGGCAGACAGACCAGGAGTCCCTTTTTGTGATTTTGCTGATATAGGTAAAATTAAGATGCAAGAAGTGCTTTTCGTAGAGGTTTTAAAAGAGATAAAAAATTAATTCATATCATTTTCTGATTATTAGTTAATTTTATGTTACAATATTCTGAATCTTTTGAGGTGTAAATACTGTCAGCTGTAATGTTCAGTACAAGCTGTTTTCCAGTAGAAATAAAATGCTTACACATAAGGAAGATTCAGAAGGAGGAGCAGTAGAGTTTTGTGAAATCAAAAAGAGAGCCCAGAATTCATGATATTTCAGTAAAAATGGCCTATGCTAAGAACAACAGCAAATGTATTTCAGTATTTTCATGTAAAGTGTCACATGAAAATGTTACATCATATTAATAGCATAAATAAGCTTTACTGCTGTAAGTATATATATGCTTGTGTGTTTTAAGACACATTGAACAGTTTACAACGTGTATATAATTTTTACCTTTTTTTTTTTAGTAAATTGGATTTTAAGAATTATTTTATTCTCCAAAGAATCAATGGTTTCTGCAAGGGCTGGGTGCTTGAGAACCCAATGTTTTAATGGTTCTGGCAGGTTTTCTTGCCTCTTTCCTCCCTATGCCCCTTCATTTGCATATCTGTATCATTCTTCCTAATGAGTTTGCAGATTACTGAGGCTTGGTAAAGTGTCAGTGGAATATTAAATCGTTTTGCAAAGGATTACTTAGATATTTTTCAACCTGTATTATCTACTAAAACATAATGAATATTTATTCCAGATATGTGACGTGTCCTTTCTGACCACAGACTTTCATATCATAAAAAAGCTTCAAGTTGTGACAGAAGGAGAAGATTTTGTTGGAGCTTGGAACTTAGTCTGTCTTTCCTAGAGCAGTGGTCTCCCAGTTGATAGGCACCTCCATCAGTAAAAAATTTTTGAGCAGTGACCCACAATTTATTTATTTATATGTTATATACATGTGCTACTACTCCAAAATATTAAATTCTCTATAAACCGTACACAAAAACAGGAATTACAAATACGAGCTAAATATTAAATAAACAATGTATTTGAAAGTATTTTACTTATTTTTATTTTCTAATAGTACAAAAAATATTTCTTTCCCACAGCTGAATGGATTGTTGTACTCACACCCTATTTTGAGACCACTGCTCAAAAATTCTAAGTGCTTCCAAAGAGGTTGTAATTACTCAGTTCTGCAATTGCCATCATTTCTTCATAGTGCCATAAAATGTAAAGCTTACTTTACAAGTAATGATGCTACTAAATTATGCCATCACATGTCCAGTCATTTTATGGATGACTTGGACTACTATGAAATACTGTCTGAATAAACTATAGTTATTTACTCTCCTTCTGATGTTAAGACTTAGGAAGTTGCTGCTTTCAATGGCAAACATTTTAGAAAAATGCATTTAGTATTTTCACAATTACTGTGTTTTTGAAATGTGTAATTTCTTTAAAACTGCATTTACATGTTAAATAAATAAACAAATAAGTCTTATTCTTTTTCTTTCCAGTAATGAAAAATTCCCAGCATAATAAAGCAGACAGCCTTTTCATTGGAAGAACTGGGATAAGCGTAATGTATTCGTATCACAAAGTACTGCAGTGGATAAAGGTATGCAGTTCTACAGAAGCCTGACTGGAAGAAAAAGAGAAAAAGAATTAGCAATTTCTGTTCTGGATATTAAACTCTAGCTTCTCTGGTGGAATGACTGGGTGTGCCACCTGCCTCCCTGCTGTCTTAGCACTTTCTAACTGTCCAGCTGGACCAGCGCATTTATCGTGGCTTTCTCAGCAGTAGTCTTCTATGGAGCCTGTCATAACTTGGTCTTACAACCTAGAAACTGATTGCTCATGTTCATTTTGTGATTTTTCTGAGCTGAGGTTGAATCTGAACTAAGAGACAGGCCTTCCTGAGATTCTGAGGTGAGGCGCTGATGGCGTTATTTCCCAGAAACATTACTTTCTTCCACTTGGCAATCATGTTGTGTTCTGAGACCTCCCAGCTGAAGTGACATTTAGAGAAGTTTGGGCAATTTCCTGCACTGGTGCTTCTGCATCTGACCTCAAATAGAATGGATAAGGCCAGGAAGACAGAAAGTCAGTATAGCACGTCTGTGCTTGGTCATCTCCCTGCTCCCCAGAACTGCTGAAGTGCTTTTCTTCCACTGAATCTAAGTTCCGTGAGTCTTGTAAAACTCCAGTGGTCACAAAGAAATACCTTTACAATCAAATCTTTGCTATCAAACATTACACAGAGCCAGGGCTAAGAGACTAGACTTTTGACTGGATATTTTACATTCCTTATGCTCCAGGCAGTATTGGTCATAATTTCACTGCAGTAAGATCCATTTCAATGTTAAATTTGTCTTCTTCCTGGAAGGAACCAGTGCATACCAAACTCGATCTCTTATAGAAAGTAACATGAAAAGTGATAGCATAAGAAGTAATATTAACCCCCAGTCATTTTAGATTGTGTTTTGGTCAGTGATCCCATTCTGAATTTGTGCCTGGTCCTTTCCGCTAATAATTATGCTGTAGTGGGATGTGTAGCATCCCATGAATTCTCCCCCCTTGGTCAATCCCCAAGCCCTTAGGGATGTTTGTCATCCCATACAGGATGATTTTTAGCATACATTTTTATGAACAGAAGGAAATGCTCTCAGTCCCCTTTTGTCTCTTGAAGTTTTAGGTTGGCTTTTCTGTGCAAATTACCATCAGGGAACCCTTCGTAGTTCACATCGAGGAATTAAATTGTCTTTTGTACAGTTGTCTCTCGGGGATGCCCTTCAGGAATTCTGTTATATAAAAAACCTGTCCACTGCTCAGTCTGTTTCCAGGGTCAAGCCAAGGAGATATATATTAGAGGTGCTTGGTCTAGAGACAGGATGCCTGTTCTGATAAACCATTAATTTTGCAGCATTACCTTCATGAGTTGAATGGTCTTCAGCGGGTTCCTTTCGAACTGCAGCACAGTGTGGTACTGTTTAAGAGTAAAGGGAAGGAGAGGGGGTCTTTGCATTAGCACTTGAATAATACTGCACCAGAACTCTAGGGTTTTTTGTTCCATAAAACTTAGCAGTTAGAGCAGTTAAGCTACTCCTGACCACAGAAGAGAGAATCTAAATTCTTGCCATTGAGGAGTGGCAGTGCTCACATGCCCACTGAAGAGTTTCGTTTGGCTTGGGTTTTGGCTCTCTTCTTCAGCATATAGTGTTTGTGTGCCTTCAGGCATTTTAGCTGTTTTCCAGTCCATCTTAAGGGAGAGCCTCATCTTGGATTGCATAACCCCTGATACTTCAAGGAGATTCATCTTCATATCCTAATTTCTTCTCCTAATGTGTGAGAAGCACATATAGTGTTATTCTTGTACAACATGAGTTACTAAAAGTAGTACTATGATTTCTTTCATGTCTATAGCAAAAGATCTTTATTTCTTTGAGAGTGTTGTGTTAGTATCAAACCTACTTCTCAAGAGATTACTGACCAAGATCCTCAAAAAGCTTTGTAGACAACCTGTGTTCACCATATTAGAGTGTGAATGAGGTTCTGCTCTGAATGATTTTTATCAAAACTGGCAGATCCCAAATTTATCTCTGCTTCAGGAAGCTGTCATTCTTACCTCTCTCTACCTGTTTCACTCCATTATATATCAGATAAATCCCTAATCCTGGGCTGATGGACTAGGATCTACTTGGTACATGTCTTTTTTGCCCAAAAGGTAGTCAAGAAAGTAAGATAGTAATGAATTTGCTCTTCCTGCTCTGCCCAAGTTAATTTTGGCTTTAGGACATGCCCTGTGCTGTTTTATGAATATTTTGGACTGCCTGAAACTCAAAATGTGCTTTTCATATCATTTTTCCTTCATGAACATCAAACCCCTTTATTGCAGAGCTTTGGTGGCTCTTGGGGGTAAAATATGTATGCTGCTTGGTCCTGAAGAGAATTTTCTTTGTAAGAGGTAAGGAAACTTCATAAAACAGATGTACTTCAAAAAAACATGCAACAAACAGCCAAAAAGTTGTTAAGATGAAGTTTCTGAAGAAAACCCGTCTAAATACCAATCTGGAATGTGATGATAAAGTTGTTGGTTGTTACAGTGTTGGCCAGATAGGCCCAGCTTCTTCCCATTTATAGTCCTGCCGCTTACAATCATCAGTGTTTTCTTTGACTTACGCTGGAGTAATTATTTCAGTTTAACAATTACGTCTCTGCTGCAAAATGAAAATTCTCTGTATGATCTTTTTAGATTGTGTAGTACTGAATGAAATCAAAATTAAAAATATTAAACCAAAGTAAGCACATAAAAATAAATTACAAAATATATTAAAAATACTGTATTGAACATTATATAGTAGAAATAATGTTATGGGTAATAGTGTGTTGGGAACTCTTCGACAATAGGTTGGTAGAGTTTTTTATCTACATAGTAAAAAAACCCTAAATTCTTCATTTGAAATTCTACTAGACTTCACCCCTGACTCAGTTTGGAACAGGTAACTGCATCGATACCTATAAATCCGTGTCACCAAATTAAGTCTGTTATATTTTATATAAATATACTCTGTGTTCACTGATACCATTGCTTTCTCTGACCTTCCCTCTTTCCCTCTCCCTCTTACACCAGGGAAGGAAGGTTTTGGATAAACTGCATGAGCTGCAGATAGATTTTACACTCTTGAAAGGACTTGTAGGTGCAGGGAAGTCAGCATCCAGATGTCAGATTGTTAATAAAGCCGCAGAAATCTATCTTTATTCTGGACATTTGGATGGAGCAACAAGGGTATTGAGAGGTAAGCCTGTCTTAAAATTTTGGCTTAAATTTGAACAGTTCACTTCTATGACAGATTTCAGATAAAAGTTACAAGCTGGTCTGTGTTACTAAATACAGTCAATAATACTGAGGCAAAGGAAAGGTGATCATCTTACTGGTTAATGTTCTTCTTTATATGTATAAGAAATATTACAGCTAATTTTTTCAGATGCTTTCACAGTATCAACACCATTCTACCTAAAAATCTGCCATAATGAAGGAGAAGTGCAGCTTGGAAAATGATGCTGTCCCATGCTGGGAGTGTAGTTTTCCTTTGAACTAGGGGACATTCAGTGTCAAATTTCTGGCTTGGGTCCATGCAATGTTCCTTTGCACCTCATAGGATCCTCTTTTAGTATAATTGCTTTAGAACAGAACGATATTTATGCAATTATTACATATGGCTTTTTGGCACTCTGATCTGCTGAAAATAGAAGAAATTCAGAAGTAAAAATAATAGAATGTATGCTGTAAAGTGATATTGAGGATGTAAATTTGCTGTTCAGTTTTATAGCTGTACATTGATACATACATACATACATATATGCCACTGAAAGTCCATTTTACTGCAGTGATATTTCACAAAAGGGATGATTTGCAATATAACAGTTCAGAGAATCAGTCTAAGGAATATTGGTCATGAGAAACAAATTATTAATAAGTCAAGCTGCACTTCCTGTGCAGTTCTGAAGTTTGTGTCATGGTACAATTTACAGTACATTCTTAATGGCTCAAAGTCTCAACATCAGAAGTTCCAGTTCCTAGAAATAACACTGCACTGTTGTTTGCCACAGAGTCAGAGTGGATCACAGATGCACCATTGTGGCCCTGTGATAAAATGGACATCCTCAATCGACATAATCTGTTATGTGCAATAGTGCACAAATACTTGAGGAAGAGTTTGTACAGGCAGGCATTTGAAGTTCTGCAGAACTTACCGGGTTTGCAGAAACATTCTGGTAAGTAAAGAAAAAGATAATTGTGTAAAGAGCTAAAAATTTAACAGATGATTCTGTGCTGTTCTTGTATTGTTTTCTAACTAAATTTGCTGAAGTAAGATGGGTTTATACAAGCCTGTTTATGTTTTCCAAAGAGTATAGTGTCAGTTAAATATGTGTTGTGCTCTGCAGCTCTTGCTGCACTTGTGCACACACTCTTGGATGTGCACACACACCCGTCCTCTTTTGCTCAGTTACTACGCAGGGCAACAGAAAGACTCATTAATTTTTTAAGGATCTGTACAGTCTATACAGCGAGATAAAATAGGAATATTTTAATTTTATTTTATCTTAATTTCAGGTGAATGAGGTGGGGATTTTTTTCTTTAACTGAGCTGGTTAACCTAAGCATCTCTTATGTACCATGTTAAAAACCAACTGCTCTGTCAGGCTCAATTTATCTGACAAATTTTGGATGAGTACTTCAAAATGAGATATGTAGTTACTTAGGCTCCACTGAGGAAACCTCAGCTGATTCCTGTGTGTAGGTCTCTCAGCCTACTGCCACTTCTAGATATTTTAGGAGAAATTGGTTGGAAAACCATCTACTTTAGACAATACTGAAAGGAACCTAGTTCTTCAAGTTATGAGGTAAATACAACAAGGCTGTTCAGTCCTGCCAAAAAGGTGACAGTTCAGAGTAAGAGTAGAAGCAGAAAACCAAGGAGGTTTTTATTGGTGGAAATCTTAAATCTGAGAGATCAGATGAAGATTGTATTTATAGGCTGGAGCAAGTGAATGTATTTTTATGTGATTCTATTGGTTTTGGCAGCAAATTGTTACTTGAACCTTAACACTTGTCCTTCAAAATGTGAACGAACTACTGTATGAAAAGACTTTTGATGAATAAAGCATTCATGTTATCCCAACCTTGTTCCATCTTGCTGATAGAGGCAAGAGTTCTGATTTAGGTACTGATTGAGAAAATGATCCTTCAACTAGATTTGCATTTTCATTAATTCAGTAGTTAATATTTTTAATTTCATTTCAGATATTATAGATGCTTCTCAATACAGCTGCCTTTTTAACAAGCTGATAAATGCCTGTTTTGAGAACAAGAACCTTGGGGTCTCATCTTCTGCAGTAGACTTCATGCTTTCCAAAAAAATTGCTATTGATTTTGTTTTACTTAGAGGATTAATCACAGCTTTGGGAAGAAGTTCTTTATGGTCCAAAGCTAGGACCTATTACAAAAGTAAGTTCCTTCTTGAATAATATGCTCCCCTTACATTCTTTAGATAATGTGCTCATAACATTTCAGTATGAGTAAAAAGAAAAACAGTGCTTTCTGTGTCACTCTCCGGAATTTATTTGTAACCAAAAATACTTATTAGGAAATGGTGAATTGAAAATAAGAAAGAGTGCATACTATCTGGCATGAAATAAATGTAATTGTGATAAATTAAGTTTTTACATTCAGTTCCAGAATTTCAAGTATGTGAGCTCTGAAATGATTGAAAAATGCATCATCTTCACATTTTCATCTAGGCAAATTAGATTTCCTGATACTTTTCTCTAGAAGTGTACCAGCATCTCTATGGTGGTAAAATTATTAATATTTAAGATTTGAGAAGTCTAGCTAATTATTTTATCCCAACTAGAAGAAAATTCATTTCAGCTAAAAACTGATAGTCTGTAATTGTTTTCAACTCTCCATTTCTGAGCTAAGATAATACTGGATGAGCCATTCTGCAGAGGGTCTCTCCATACAGTCACATTATTTACTGTTTGATTTTGTCTTAGAATCATTGTGGTTAGCAGACTTCTTTAAGAGACCATCCTTTCTGGCATGGATACTTAGTTTTGTTAACATTGGAATTAGAGTTTTTCCTCAGCTCTTTTTTTTTTTCTCCTGAAATGCTGTGTTGGGCTTCTGGGATCACTTGACAGAAGAAAGGGGAACAAAGCAGGAAATGCTGTTCAAATGTTCTCTCACTTTGACCATGATTAACAGCTTCTGTTCTGACCTGCCTAAATTGTACTTGTGTTATCACAGACTTGCTGTCTCCAGACTTCTGACGCAGCTTTTTAATCATAGCTGATACAACTCATTGAAAAAAAATCTCAACATTTTACAACTGTGAATATTAGTGTGAATGCTGTGTGCTGTGTTCTCCAGTCAGGCCATTTCATAGGTGAAATAGTAAAATCCATTAAGGCTTTGGGGTTGGGGTTTTTCCACATTTAGTCACACAGAAGAGAGATCTGTGTTCAGTATTGGCAATCCTAATTCCTCATTTTCTGCATTTACTCTCAGATGCTTTATCACTGGGTTGCTACCCAGAGCTGCAGGGAAATTTATATCACAGACTTCTGAAGATTCCCTCTTACCTGTCTGAAGTTGAGATGCTGTTGGCCATTGAGATATTTCTTGTTTCAAATGCCAGTGATATTCAAAGTTCAAGGACTACTAGCCAGACTCTTCAAATAATACTGAAAAGGTTTGTTGTCAGATATGTACCATTTTGATTGTATTTATTCATGTGATCATGTAAGTAATAGATCTTGATTTCCTTATCCTTCTCAAAGAATACATCTCTTCCTTTTGTTCCTTGGATAAGTGAGAAGTTTTTTATCTCTTGTTCCCATGTGTATGCTACTGTATATATCTGTTTGTTTTCTTAAATAGTAAGTTCTGCTTTTGCAAAAAATGTAGGCATGTCACTTAGGCACAGCCTTGTTCCAAAAGTAATTACATGCCAAAACTGAGTGAACCTTATGGATTCAAGCATGTACGTGAATTCTTGGTATATCCAGTTCATTAAATGGTTTGCATTCCTTTACTGAATCTTCCAGCCCAGAGACTTTTATTTTCATTAAATGTGCTGTGAATATTGCAGAGCTACTTTGCACTGGTATTAAAGCTTACTATTTTTCATTACCATTAAAGATGTTAAAAATACTCTTTCTATAACTTTTTAATTCTTCAGAACAGTAATGTAATCTGTCTAGAAATTAGCATAATATTTATCAGCGAAAAATACAAGGCATTATTTTAATGTTTTTGTCATTTTCCTGCCTGTATAAAATGATAGACAAGTGACACATAGGCCTGTATGGTACCTAATTTTATATTTGTTAAAATTCCCTTACAGATCTGAAGATACAGTTCAGAATAGCAGTGCTTATCACGAGGCAGTGGAGAGGCTGATCCAGGCAGCTCATTTATCTGATCCAAAGCTTTTTCTTAAGCATTTGACAGTGAATGTTAATATGGAAGAAGTTTACAGACTGGAGCATTCATCTGCTCTAAAATGGCTGCAGGAGAATATGAAATGGGCTGAGAAGGTCTGGCTGTCCCAGTAGTTACCAAACAGTTTCCACTGTGTTCAGACTGTGCCTTACTGATTTACAGCAAGGTTTCAAACTCAAGTTGTGGTTTTTAATACTGTATTGATGATAATGCAGAGAGTAGCACAGAAATAGCAATTTTTCCCCTATCACACTAACTTATATAGATGTTTTGCAATGGCATCACCAGATAATGAGGAAGCTGCAGCCTCAGAACCTACATTCTCCATTCTTACAAAGAATTAGCACTTAGCTTCTTTCTCCCAGCAGATGATCATATAAGTATAATATAAGCATAGATAAAGGTGTAGGTAAGTACATTGGTTGAGTGCATCTGCTGTTCTTGAGTGAAATATTTTCCACATTCATTCATAGTCTGTAGAAGTAATACCTGTTTACTTTTGTCTGCCTTACAGTAACTTGTGAGGTCACTGTCCCAACTGTTTGCACCTTAGATCTTAATTTCTTTGCTCCAAAAGCCCAATAAAAAAGCACTGAGAATAAAATAACTTCAAAATCACTTGAGATATGCCTGATTTAGGATACCTTTCTTCACAGAACTGAGAGCCTACACGTTGCTCACAGCTGAAGGTTTAGTTGATAATCTAATTAGCTCTTTGTTTGAAGCAGACAGTAGCTTGTGTATGGTTTCATATTTGTATATATGGATGCTTCCACTGAAAAGGAAAACTTGCATTCTCCCTTGATCGGGCTCTTAGAGAGAGGTGGGTTTGCCCATCTTCTAGGTTCTGCCAACTGCACGATGAGATGGAGATTTCTAGCAAGCTTGTTTCACCATTCCTGGTTCTTCAGGATTTCTGCTTTTTTTCCACCTGAAAATCCTGAATCACATTCAAAGCATGAGTTGCATAAGACACATTCTACAGCCTGAGTAAGAAGAACCAAACATTTAATACCAGAAAACCTCTCATGACAAAACAATACAGCCTCTGTCAAAGTTGATGCTTACTGAGCTCACCAGTTTTGTAGTGTTGTTAGTTTAGATCTTTAGCACCAGCCTTCACAAACTTGCCAGTAATACAGCTCTTTTGGTCTGCTCTCCATCCCCTTTAAAGCCTTTTGTTCTGAACACTTAAGCTATTTTGGGTATAGAAGTTCATGAGTTTTTAGGCTGTTCCATCATAAGTGAGATTAAGATGGGGGCACATATCTCTCTCCTTTGGAGTAGCATAAGTCCTTTTCCAGTTCCTGCAGCATTATTTCACATGTCCTTTGCAGCTCTAAATCATGAAAGCCATCATGACCTTAGTACTGGATGGTTGAGAGGAGGGTTTTGGTGTCAGGGGTTTTTGTCTTTAGGGGAGGTTGCCATTCCAGTCTTGTGGTTTATGCCATTGATCTGATGTCATGAATCTGATTGTCAGTTGTTGGATTCTTGACCTCCTGAGGGCCAGGTCCTGAACTTTTTCAATACCACTTCTCATCCAGTCTGTTAGGGAATTGCTACTGGAAGAGAGAGAATTGAATCTGATGACCACCAAGATTGCTACTTTCTTCCTGTGCCACCTGTACAGAAAAATGCTAGGATAGAGACTCTTGTTTTTTCACAGGGTATCATTCTTCTGTAGGGATCATCTGCCTGCCTTGTAAAAAATGGTAGATCCAGTACCAGTGGTACCAGATGGCATTTCTGTAGAAGCCATTCACCTCAGTCTTAGAGTACAGTTGGCACTGGTCCAAACAAACTTTGGGTTCCACCCCTTCACATGCATGAAGATAGCTCTGCCATTTGTAAGGGTGTCCACCTGGTCAAATCTAACTGGATTCTGCTGATTTTGCTTCCCAGTAGCTGAAAGACTGGGTAAGAAGTAATCAGGTTTCAGGTGAGGGATCTAAACTGATGCTCTTGCAAGCACTCTAGTGTTAGTGTAAAGAGCAATTTTGAAAGGTTGCAACAAACTAAAACTGGTAGTAAGAAGCAAAGTCAGTTTTGCTAATTACTTCTTGTAAGATCCTTTGTGGCTTAATGTCCCTTGGAATAAGCCATAGGCTATCTGAACTTCAGCTAAATCCCACATTTCTGTGAGTGGTACCCGATGTGGCTAATAGTGTGTTTGACAGACACAGAAGGACAAAATTCTCTTTGAGTGGCTTCAAAACTTGTGATGTTCTAGAGACAGCAGAATTTTTTCGTCTATAAGCAGCCTTGAATTTTCACTTAGATCATCCCCAGAACAAAACTCCAAATGTTGCTTTATTTTTCAGACAAAGGTTAATCATTGACCTTCAAGCTTAACTTGGAACTGTGTAAAATATTTGCAAAGTTTTGGCTCCATCTCCTGAGTATCATCTTCAGCTGATAGGATGTAATCTCAGTCATGTTTTATATTAACAGGCAAAGCAAGCTCCCCAGAAGTTTTGTTACAACTGAGGCTTCTAGTGTTTGTGTCAATATAGTGTTTTTCCATTTATCACCATGATAAGCCAGTAGGCAACTGAAACAAGTTTGCTGTTAAGTCCTGTATTTCACTTTTTGTTCTGTCTGGGTCCATGTGAAATACAATGCAATTCTCATCAGTTTGATGTGTATCAGAAGGCCAGAGTAACACTCAGTAACATTCTCAGTATTTTGGTTAGAGAAATTCCATGTGCCAAACAGGACAAGACCCCACTGTGGAATGGAAACGAGCCTGGAAAGATGGAAAAAGTATCCCGAAGAATAACATTTAGTACAGCAGAGGCAATGCAGTTTTGCAAAGCCAGCCACTCAGTAGGCAATATCCATATTTTTGCTTTCTCCCAGTATAAGTTAAGCTGAAAGGACTTCTGTTTGACATTAAACAACATATTTGGTATCATTTTTTCATATAGGAAATAAAATGTATGTTTACCTGTTTACAGAGAGAGAGAGACGGAAAAATGTGCAAATAAGAACTTCCCTGTGCTGTGCTCAGCAGCTTGGAGTAGACAACACTGTGCTCCTTCAGTATGTTGTTGGATACATGAGAAATTCCCTCTGTGAAAATCTTTCTTCAGTTTTCACTGATTTCACACTATGCTCTTGGAAAGCTTATTTTTGTTGGGTATGGACAGTTTCTTGTAACTAAAACAGAATAATGTGGTTTGGAAGACTTACCACAATTTTATTTCAAATATTGATAATTTTGAGAGTTTCAAGATGCAGGACAGAGGTGAGAAACTGGAAGTAGAGCCTTGATAGTTTTATGGTGTTTTATAAAGAGCAATGGGGGAGGGAGGGGGAGCATTTTGGAGGAGTTGTTAAGTTGTTAATAAATGTTTTTTAATATTTATATAAAGCATTCAAAATATCTGAGTCTGTATTGTCATTAAATTATTTAATTATATTCTGATTTTTGTAATGAACACTCTTAGATATGCAGCAAGATAGGCAAGCAATAAAGTAGAGGTGGAGAGTTTAATATCTTGTAACCACTACAAGAGCCTGGAGAATGATACGCCACATGAGGAGGTTAAGAAAGTGTGAAATCAGTCAGACTATGCGGTTCTTCATCACACCAGAGCACACAATGTAGCGAATGCTCATGAATAAATTGGGCTGAAACTCCCAGCTGTGGAGATGGCCAGCTTCCAGTTTTAACTGGGAGTGGAGGCTACAGCCAGGGTTACAGGCTGTGCTCAGTTCACTGAAGAATTCAAATGGATGTTAGTAAGAGTTTCACTTGAGGAGAGAGAGTAAAATTAAATATCTCTGTTGTAGTAGTAGAAGTTTAATTACTAAAATCTCAATGTCATACTCCTCAGCTTAATAAACTTTAGCCACATTAAAAGCAATTATTCACATTTCTTATCCTTTCACATTCTCCAGATGCATCTCGCACCTTTGTGGTTTTTTTGGAGAGGGGTTTTTTTGCAAATCCAGCTCTATAGTCTTGAGTCTACACTCCTGCATAACTTTTTTTTTAATTACTAGAATGATGTGTAGTATCTGAATGATACTGACATGATTGTTGCAAGAGTTCTGGACCATTGCATGTGTGAGGATTGGAGAAACTGATGCTATTTTTTGACCTTCCACAGACCAAGGACCAAACCAGAAACAAACAAGTGAGGAGAAAACAGTTCCCATTGCCACTTGTAGCAACTTAGAATTAAGAAGCAAGAATGTTTAAAATTCTCTGTTAGGGCTCAAGACATCAAAATACAAACTTTTTCAGGTGATAATTTTATCTGGTATAAAACAAGCTTTCCATTTAGAAATCTGTGCAGCTCTTGCTGAGCTAGTGGGATGTGTCCTGGGTATGGATATATGGATAGGGAATATCATGGCCAGATAAAACCACAGTACTCCCTTCAGCACAAGAAATGTTGGGACTTAGATAAAAAGCAGGAATTAATTCCTGAGCTGGGGCAGGATGGGGGTGCTCTGTTTGAAAGTACGTACCCTAAGCGGTGGAGTTGGTATCTGGCACTGGGACTTGCTGATGACCTCTCCCAATTTATTTTATTCCTCAGCAAGTGAAAATCCAGGTGAAACAAACAGCATGCTTTTCTGTTGAATCAATTAAATTTATTTTTTCATTTGCATAATTGTCCAGCCAATTTGCTTACATAACTGATTGGCTTCTGTTGAAAAGTGAAAAACACACTGCATGTTACAGAAATTATGAAAATCCCCCAAGGGCTGTGAGAATGTTAACTTGATTTAAAGCTTCACTGAACTACAGATAGTTCCTAAACCTTGACGGTTCTCTTTTTAACCTTTTTTGTCTGGAAATGCAATACATTGCATGCAAGTAACAGTAATCCCTAACAGTTAATCTCCCTTTGTACTCGAACACCGGCAGCAATAGACATTTTTGCTCCGAGGTTCCATGTCCCTGTATCAGGTGCATTTTGACACCAACTAGCTTGATGTCAAAAAAAAAAAAGAGATGTGTAAATATATGTGTACGTCGAGTGTTACTATTGCAGCATATAGTCTAAGGTGTGCCAGGGGAGGTTTAGGTTGGACAATAGGAGGAGTTTCTTCACAGAAAGGCTGATTAGACATGTGAATGTGTTTAAGGAGGTGGTGGAGTCACCGTCCCTGGAGGCGTTCAAGCAAAGACTGGACGTGGCTCTCAGTGCCATGGAATAGTGGCCGGGTGGTGTTGGGTCACAGGTTGGACTCGATGACCTCAGAGGTCTGTTCCAACCTAACTGATTCTGTGTAACTGCAGGAAAGCAGCTCTTCCATTCCCCTGGGGACTGCAGAGCTCACGCCTGCTTCTTCGCCTACTTGGTGGGTTTTTTTCTGTAGAACAAAAGGCTACGTGAAGCGCACGCAAGCATTTGGCTAAATTGCTCCCATCCCCTGAGCAAAAGGGCAGGCATTCCTTTTGTCGGGGTTTTCCCGTATCGGGTTATCACGTATTTTCTGTATCCGTGAGGACCCGCTGCAGGCGTAGCTGTACTGACGGGCGAAGCAGCCTCAGCAGAGGGAAGGGGTCTCTTCCCTCAGGCACCCCTGAGGGGCGGGGCCTGCGGGGCGTGCGTCCGGCCCCGGGGGCGGGGCCCGGGCGAGGGGCGAGGGGAGCCCCGCCCGCCCCGAGCGGCCGCTCAGCGGAGGAGCCGCCAGGGGGCGGGAGCGCAGGCGCGCGCCGGCCCCGCCCCCGGCGGGAATCCCCCGGACCCGCCCCCTCCGGGGCCGTCGGCGGGGGCGATGGGGCCTCGGCGGTAAGCGGGGCCGGGCGGGGGCCCTCGGCGGGCCTCTCCGCGAGGGGAGGGCGTGAGCGAAGGCAGCGCGGCCTACCGCCCACCTGTGCGGGGGGTCCGCTCGGACGGCGGCCGCAGGACGGTGCGAGGCCGTGCCTGGGCGGTGTGTGGGGGGCGTCTGCTTTGAAGCCGGGCCGGGCCGCGTCGCTCGGTGATCGCTGGTGGGGTGGGGGCCCGGCGGCGGTACGTGCGCGCGGGCACGCGCGGCCCCGGCTCTGGGCTGAGCTCGGCCCGGCCCGGCCCGGCCCGGCATCGGCCGCTTCTTATCCCGCGTCTTGTTCCTGAGGGTGCGAAAGGCCCGAGAGCCGGATCGCGGTCAGCTCTGCCGCCCTCTGGGAAGACCTTGCCTTTAGCAGATCTTAACGCGAATTGTAACAGGGCTCTGTTTTCGGTGCTTTAAATTATTAGTGCTCGGAGCGCCGCAGCTGATTCCCTTCCAGGCGGTGAGCGAGTCACGTTCACCCCAGCTGATTTTCTGAGCGCTGTCATCTTGTTGCTTTTCGCGCTGTCTCCGTGCTGCCTCAAGTGTGGGTAAACACCTGAGACAGACAGCAGCGGGCTGAGCGGGGCTGCCAGCGATGTGACACCTCGGGGTGCCAAAGCCTTCTGCGACACAATTCACATTTCGTTGTGTTTCACTGGGCTTGTCTTTAAGATGGGGTGCAGGTGAAGCTTAGCCTAACTCAGGAGGTTTTGTTTTTCAGCTAAGCCGTGTACCAATTTCCAAGCTGTTAATAGAGCGTTTAAAGCAAGAAACAATGATGCGTTTGTCTGGTTATATAAAGCGTCACCGCGGATTAAGTGAGACTGTTGAGTTTTTTCCATCCTCTGCCCAGATGCCTGAAGCTGAAATTACAGTGAAGGAAAACTGTTTTATGACCAGAGAGCTTGTTAATGTATTTAACTTAATTTATGATTAGGACTCTTCTTACAGACAGTGCAAATGACACAGATACTGTTTTGCCTACCTATCTGAAAATCAGAAGACAAAAATTACCAAATGTTTTGGGGATATTTTAGCTCAGTGTATTTTTTGCCTCCTACTATCTGCCTCTAGTGAAAATTTAGGTTCTTCATTAAGTATTTTGGTGTTAGTAATATGCACTTCTGAAGCTTCAAGTATTTTACAAAGTAGGCATAGGAAGTGTCATTCTGTATTGGAACGCAGATGATGTTTCTCTGATAGCTGTTCATCTCGGGTTCTTTAAAACGGCATATATAGCAGGCATGTTATTTTGATAAGTGCAAAGTGTATTAAAAAAAAAAAAAGCTTGAAAGCATTGCCAATAGGGAGTTTACCACATAATCCCTAATAATTAGGTGTATATTTGCACTCTGACGTGCCAAGTGGTTTGTCGGCTGTTGGCAAACTCTAGCCTACAGTTTCCTAGTGCATAAGTTATTGGTAAGAATTGCCTAAGTTACTGGTTAAGAATTGCTGATTTATTTTTATAAATGTCAGCAAACCTTTGATTAAGAATCCCAGGCTGTATGACAGTGATTTTCCCTCTGGTTTTATATTACCCTCCCATAAAGTAATTGGCACTTGTGTTTTTAAGGTATTATTATTTGTTAGGGTGTAGGACTTAGTAAAAGTTTACTTGTGTTAGTGCTTAAAGAAAGCTTCTATTTGTTTGCTTTTTAAATTCTTAGGAGCTCTTTTTCCCTAACTGGAATACCTTTAAATGTTCATTCTCAAATCAAGATACTGTAACAACTCATAATATTGGCAAGACTCACTGTTAGTAGAGGAAACTGAAAGAATTCTTACAAAAAGCTTTAGGTTTTATATGTGCTTGCTGAATTTTGTATTACTATTGTGACTTTAGAAGTTATCACCCAAAATTTAGAAAGTGCATTGGCAAGTAACAGGGGGAAATACCATGTCCATTTCTAAAAGGTTTTTTTTTATTTTCTCCTTTTTTTTTAAGTGAGTTAGTGGATGGCTGAAATTTGGCTCAACCAATAAGTTGCTGAAATGTTTTGCTGCTTGAGAACCGTGAGAAGGTATGGCATGTTACTGACCTAATTTACCTTTAGCATATGTTTCAGTGTTTGCTTATGACTTGCATATTTGTGAAACTGGTTTGGTACTTTTGTTTCATGCTTATTTCTTTGACATTCTCATCTTTACAGCTTGGAACTTTCAGCAGAGCATCCACAGTTGAAAATCCTCCAAAGCCATATGCCTGTCCTCAAGTGAGACATTAAAAAGGCTCTTAACAAAACAAGGGTTTTAAAATGGCTTAATTATGAGAAATATGAATATGATATCCAACATATTACTGCATTATTGAGTTATTAAAGCTCAGTGCTTCAAATTGTGTGAATACATCTGTAACTATGAACTTAATTTAACAGAGCTTTTCAGTGCCAAAGCTTTACGCCAAAAAGTTGAACTTTGGAGAGATGTGAAGAAAAAGGAAGTTGAAGGGAATTATGAAACCAATAAATTAAATCAGTCTTGGAGTATGATTGCACAATGTGTTCTAGTAGAGATTGTGTTTCATGTCTTTCGTGAAGCAGAGGCACTGCCCTCAAAGTGGCTGTGACCTTGATTTTGATATGAAGCCTTTCTCTGCACTTCAGATCTAAATGAAGCTCTTGGAACAATCTTTGCTCCTTGTGAGTGAAGCCATAAACATCTTTCTTACATTTTCTCCCTCTAAATCCATTTTAATTCACTTACTTTGTCACTCCAGCTGAAAGATGCCTCGGAGTTCTGTCTTTCACCTTCAGTGAATGAATTCTTCCTTCTGTCACGCAGACTAATTTTGGCCTTTGAGCATTTCTCTTTTAAGCAAGTTCAAAATAGACTTTTGGCTGGAATCCTAAGCCTTCCTTCTAGCATGACAGTGTTGTTTAGATACAAAACAAGGGAATTAAAGTTAGCCATACTTGGGCATTTTTCATCTAGAATAACAGATGGAACTTCATGATTAATAAACTCAAAAGCATGATTAATGGTTTCCAGCTATGTTGAACTTTCTTTCTGGACTATTGGAAACATCATGCAGGGTAGCTTGAGAGTGGATGTGGGAAATGGTGAACAGAGAACTGAGCTACTCTTCCTCCTAGCACCTTGGTCTAGGAGGATGTGAATTTCTTGCATGTCAGTCAACTGCAATCAGAAGGGTAACTGATTAGTTTACTGTTTTCCTTTGCTGCAAATATTTTTTTCTTTTTACTGTTTTGTGTCCACTTGCTACCTGAAAAAAGAGAAAAAAAAAATCACTATTTTTTTTCTCAGCAAGACAGTTATTTTGGTGCTTCCAAACTGGTAAAGCATATGACCAAGTGGACTTTTATCCAGAGTGCTTTGCTGCCTGTCTTGCCTCGTCTAGTAGAGATGTTTTTCCTGCCTCACTGGGCAACTGTGGCATGATTTTGTCATTAAGAGCTTTCATTCTCCCTAATAATATTATATTGCTGTGGTACTTCACCATCTCCTGCTGTTTTGAGTAGAATCTTGGGCTGTAGTGATGACTAGTTTTAGTGTTAGAGTCTCTGAGATGAAGCCAACAAAGAGGTAGAAGTGTTTGCCAGTGATATATTTTAGCTTTTTTTTAATCTTACATTTCATCTACATGCATGAAAATTGTTTTTTAGTCATAGCAGATTTGGAATTCCATCAGCTTTCTTACATCATGAGGTTTTTGTCCCACTTTTCTACAATAACCTCTGTTTTCAGCAAGCTAACTTTTAAGATTTGCTAATTAAATATTTGCCCACCTCTTAGGCAGAAAAAATTAGTCTTTACTGCTTTCATGTTTCTAATTGAAGAGCTGGGAAGGTTGACAGAAAAAAAGGTAAAGTAAGGGTCACTGCTTCTGCTTGACAACTCAAATATTATCTCTTATTATTTTCCAAAATAAAGCATTCTGCTTATTGTCTGAGCACAAATTTGGGGATTTTTAATTTTTTTTTTTAATTAATGATAGCAGTTGGGAAAGTCTCACGTGTCTTGTGTCCAGGATGATTATTTGATCTAGGATGCTGGATAAATAGATCTCTGTAAAACAGTCCTGCTAACTATTATTAATAAAGTTATTAGTTTTATGTGAGTTGGAAGCAGCTTTGTCTGTAATCTGCCATATATTTTCCTATTTGGGGGTTGCAGTTTGAGTGACACTGTGAGGAGTGAGACTGCATTGACAGAGCAGAGTCTGCCCTTCTGATTGCAAACTAAAATGAGTGTTAATCACCAGAATTGCCCTGATCAATTTGTAGCTTGTGAAATCAGCTGAAGGAGAAACCTATTGTATATCTCCCAATTCACGTTTTCTTGCCGCTTTAATGTATACTCTCTTGCTTCTTAGTTTGCTAAACGTGCATATTACCTTTGAGCTATGGCAGGATATTTTGGTGATTTTTCTTTCCATTTCAGTCTTCTGTAACACAAATGTGCTCCTTACAGAACTGTTGTTTAATTTCTACATAATTGCAGGCATTCTGTAATTTGAACTCTCTGAACTTCCTAGAACTTCTTCAACTTAACTTTTCCTTCTGATCTTAGGTAAAACAATCTTTTTCTCCTACCGTTACATTTCTTTTAGTCCTGGTTTCTTGTAATTCAATGAAGATGAAAGTGCAAAAAGTATTGTCTTTTTACTTGATGTTTTCTATAAAAGAGTATGTTCAGGAAAGTAGGTATTTTTTTTTAATAGGCACAAGTATAGAGCTCAGAAACTAATGCAGAACTTTTTTTCACTGAGTTGTGATTATTATTCCTGGGTAAAATTTAATATTCTTTTGGCACTGCTTGAAAAATACTGGGTTTGGCTTTTTACCTTGGAAGTTCAGAGGTATGTAAAGGTATGTAAAGGTTAGCTTTTTGGAGCAGCTTCAATGTCTACCAAAAAATAGCACTAAAAGCAGTATTTCCAGTTTGAACTACTTGACTCGGAATTTTTATTTGAGGCATATTTGAGAAAGTAGAGAAAAGTTTCTGTACTTACTTACATGGTCTTACTCAACCATTAGCATCCACCATTCCTCAAACCCATGGGATTGGCACTGTCAAAACACTCTTTGTTAATCCCAAGGGGAAAGATCCAGAATTCAGACTCCTAATTTAAATTCCCCAGTTTTAAATTATTATACTTGCAACTAGAAATGTTTACTCCATTCTATCACATTTTAGTGTAATTGTATCAGTTTGTCACTTAATTGGTAACATCATACATAAACATTTTACTACTTTGTTAGGTTGTGTCTGGACAAGATACTGCTGCAGTGCATTCGTCAGTCAAGAACTTTGTCAGGCGCCGATGCCATCAATGCTCTCAGACCTTTCTATTTTGCTGTACATCCAGATTTCTTTGGCCAGCATCCCAAAGAGAGGGTAAAATACTTTAGTATGCTTTCTTTGTAAATATTTCATGTATCCAGGATGGAAATTTTCTAGTTTTCCTGCTGTCAGAGAGAGAAAAGTAACGTTAGAATTAATTATGGTTGGTACCAGAGAACAAAAAGATGCACTTTCTTTATTTTTAGCAGGGATAGGTCCCTTGAAAGTGCCTTATTTGTTAATCATATTTTCTAATTGTTATGAAGAAAGTACTGAGTCCTTCCAGGTGAATTCATAATATATTTTATCCCTTTGAAATGCTGTGCATTGTATTTGAATCAATTAATTTCTTTAAGCTTGAAAACCAGTGGGTTTTGGAATGTACACAAATATACAAGCATGTTCACCATACAAATTTATTTGTACAAGGTGATTATAAATGCTGGGAATATGAACCATATTAGTACTTGTTAAAAGCAACTTACATTTTGTGAAACCTAATTCTGCATATAAGATTGAAAAGGTTTAGATGAAAAATGCCCAAATTAATAATCTGTAATTTTTGTTTGGTTTTGTTTTAAAACAGGAAGTAAATGAAAACTCTCTGAAGAGGCTAAATGGCTACTTGGAGAACCTACAGAAACCAGGATTTCGTTCCTTTAAGCCAACTCAGCTTACTTTTTATGTAAGAGAAAGAGAACCAAACTCTTCTAATGTTCAGGAATCCTTCAGTGCTTCAGGTGCTTTTATGTCGTGTAGAATGTATCTTCCTGTGTTTAAATTCCTTCAGACCATTGCTTAGCCCTGTGCAGTTGTAATGACTTTTCAACTGAATAAAATCCTGTCAAACCATGAAAATCTGTATTAGATCAGGCAGGTGGGCCCATCCCAAGTAATTAAACATCTTAAGCTTTAAAAAGCCTTGAAAGAATGAGACATTACAGCCCTGAGGTCAAGTTACAGTATAAGAAAGTAAAAAAGGTGGATGTAAATGATCATATTTCTCATTTTAATTCCATTGCCCTGTTTAACTGGAGCAACAGTTGGGTCCTTGTCCTCATGGCAGTTCATATGTAGTACACAGTGTCAGGACACTTGTAGAATCAGTAGGAACTTACTCTCTAAGAATAAGCTCTATGATATCTGAAGTTTTAATTTACTTCATTGTGTCTTTTCTTTGAGACTACAAAAAATATTGCCAAATTTGGATTGTTGCTTTTGATTGACTTTACTCTGCAGTACCAATATGCCTTACCTAACAGAAGAGTTTTACATTCTGTATCCTGACAGTCAAAACACTTGAGCAAATTGTGTGGCACCCTCATGCTAGAAAATAAAATCTTGCTGTTTTTCAAGAAGGTAGTAGGGTTATGTCTGGTCTCCGTAACATAACATTTGAACTGGAACCTGTCTTCTGCTCTTGAGTCAAAAGCTTACTTTCTAATTAGGGAAATTAGGCCCAGTAGCTAAGTGATGGGACATAGTTAAGCTGCATGTGAATTTTGCAGTGAGTATTGAAATAACAGTATCATCACAATTTTCAACTACCTGTGCCTTGCCTAGCTTCTTCTGTAAGAGGAAATAAATGGGAATGCATTTAAAATAATTTTAATTAAATAATACTTGTTTTTTACAGGGTTTCGAGCGGTCAGTTTTACATTACATACTAGGGATCTCCTGAGCACAGTACTAGATATTCTCAACTCCTGCAGTCTATCTACAGAGCATGTTCAGAGTTTGAATGGGAACTCTCAGCCCCACAAGGAAGCAAAAAGCACAGTGAACAGACCTATCAAATGGGATAAAACTTATTATTCATTTACTGGATTCAAGGATCCTGAGGAGGAACTAGAGCAAGCCCAGAGAGTGGAAACAACTTTACTGTATGTAATGCTTTCATTGAACTGAAATTTTGAAACCTAAATTGGTCTTATTCTAATGCTGAGTTTTTTAAAGGTAGGCAATAAACATTCTGAACAATACAAAACCTTATTGTCCAACATGTAATTTTGCCATGCTCGTTATAATTAGAGTTCAGATGAGCTCCTGGAATAACTACAGTGCCAGCAAAGCTGAAGCATTCTGGTCGCTTTGCCCAGCAGTCATGTTTGGTCAATCATGATTGATCTAGTTTTTCAGATTTATGAAATATTGGTGGCAGTTCAAAAAGAGACAGGGGCCCCACTGCTCCAAATAGCTCCTTACCTCTTATAGGACTTCTGTAACACAAACCTGTATTGCTGTTAACTTCATGGTTCCTATTTCATTATCCCATTCTGTTGAGGGTGGAAGATAATACATGAAAACTAGGGTTAAAAGGTTTTAATATGCATGTTAACACTATATCTTAGTGTTGTGCTTCTCATTTGTTGTTCAGCAGAAAAACTTGAATATAACAGTGTAGTTATAAATGCTGAACTTGCATTACATGTAGCATGTTTTGTAGTAAAGTTGGTAGTTTAAAAAAATTTGTACATGCTCATTTTCTGACACATTCACATTTTGGGGCCTTGAAAAACTTTTGTAACGATGAGATTTAAGTCCCATTTGAAATGAATGCAGAACTATGCTGGAAGGATCTTCAGAGCAAAGTATGCCCCTTGTCCTGCATACCAACTCACAAATAAAACTACTCTAAAATACACAATTATAAAGCATTTAACTGAGATTTAACATGCTAGAGAATATTTTTACTTATTTTTACACATTTACAAGGAGTGCCACAGACAGTTACGTATTAACAGTCTTGTTTTAATACACAGACAGCTGGCATCAGGCCTCCCTTTTTACTTGAGTTTGAATTTTTTTCAAATACAAATGAGAATGCAACTATTTGTTTTGCAAAAGTTAGAGTATGAAAATTAGTTTATACTATGAAAAAGACTAAATCTCTTAAATAGTAACCTTTTCCTAGAAACAAAATTACCTGCTGAAATTTTAGATGTACTCAAAGAGTCGTGTTTGCCTGGTTGTGATTATTGGCAAAAAAACTATAAAACTTTGACCTGTTTAATCTATGTTCATGTCAGCTCTTTAAAAGTTACCTAACCTAGCCCTTTAGTACTACCTCCCATATTTGATAGTCTGCTATGATCACTTTGGGGTTTTCTGTTAGGTTTTGGTGTGTGTGGGATTGTTTCGGGTTTTTTAAAGGCACATATGTGGAAACTCCTTAAATTAAATCAGAGTTCTGAAGGTGTCCCCTGAAGTCACAGTGATCTGTTGTTTTTTGCCTTTTAAACAAACATCCAAGTGTTACAGTTTGAACACTGTCAGTGATTTTGATTATTAGATTTCTTAGGCCTCTCCAAAGATACTAAGTGCCAGGGTTTCCTTTGTAGATATCTTAAGGTGAAGCATTTAGCAATTTCATCTTCTATCCTGTATTTTTAAAAAATCCCTTTACCCGATAATTTGGCTTGAAACATATTGTCAGTAAGAACTGAGTTACTTGTACTGCTTACATGATAAATCACACAGCAGCATGCTTCTACTGTTGAGTATTTTTCCTCCTCTTTCAGGTCCTGGCTAGATGATAATGCAGCAAGTGCAGTAAAAAAGCTGAAAAAGAGTTTGCCACTTAGAAAAGAATTAGAACGTTTAAAAATTGAACTTTCTCATGAACTCCAGCTCTCAGATATCAGGTAATTAATTAGATCAGTTGAACTTGGATTAAGACAGTCAAAGCAAGGAAGTGTTGTCTAATACTCTGCTATGAACTTTAAAAGCTTCTTTCAGCAAAACAGCTATATTTCATATATGAAGAAGTGTTACTGCACTGAGTAAATTTCTAGAAGTGTTCTACTGGATCAAAAATTTCCTGTTACAATCTGCTCTGAGAGACCTCCTATTTGTAACTGAAAGTGTAGGCTCCAGTTGAGGTAAACACAGAAATAGAACTGGTGTGTATGTGTTAGTTTGAATGTTTTGCTGGTTAAAATTGCATTTCCTGAAATCAAGTTACTGTCTACAAAGGTAACTAGACCAGCAGTGAAGTGCAGCTTTGCACATGGTACTTAATGACATCCTGTGAATGCTTAATAAAAAAAATGTTCTTTCTTTTAGTGTTTAGTTTCTCACTCTCCAGAGGAGGAGATTTCTTTGTTTGAAAGATCTGAGTACAGTTGGAGGTCTTGATTCTTCAGAATACTTCCAGAAAATAATTTGCAATCCTTTTTTCATTTTTGTGCATTTGAGTGAGAATATTGTGAAGTGACATATTCAGGGTGGGGAAAGTGGCAGTGAAGGTATTCACAAACGTAAAAATAAACTTCGGGGGATTATTTCAGGGACTAATCTGTTATGTTGTACTTTTTTAACCAGGAAAGAGAGAGTTGAAGCTTCTGAAATCATGCTTTTGTACTTTCACCCTGCAAAAGACCCTGGTTTCCTTTAAGCTGAAGCCAGGTTTTTTGAACACAATTTCTAATGCTCTGTAACTGTTCTGTGGTGAGGGTTTTTAACATTCTGGAACAGTCTTCAGTATTAAACTCATAGGTTTGATTTTATTCGTGGCCTATATTAATTTTCTTAAATAATTTGTACTTCTAAAATACATTAACATTATTGTGTTCCATGAAGAGTTATTTATCTTCCATGAGTTACATTGTTTTAATTCAGAAAAGAATGTGAGTGTTGGAAATCTGACAAGTCAGTATCTTAATAGGGCACTATGACCTGTGGTTCTGGAGCCCTGTGCTAGTGTTCACAGAGATCTGAAAAATAGCTGGGTCAACTGGCATTATTCCATGTATAAGTTTAGGGCAGATGAAGAAATGGCCACCTTTTTCTGCTCCAGTCTGATGCTGCTGAAAGCAAAGTGATATTGCTAGATAACAGTAAATAATTGTTTGAATTATTTGTATTTCATTAAATTGCCTCACAAGTGCTGTGGCATAGTGCCATTCTCTGCAAACCAAAGAATGAGGTTTTGCCAGTTAGGTTTTCCTAAATGAGATGTTGTGAGTGATCCCAGCCAGCAGCTGAGTACCCACACAACCACTTGTTCATTCATACACTCCCAATGGAAGGAGGAAGAGAATAGGAAGAGCACAAGCAAGAAAATTTGTGGATTAAGGTAGAAGTTTAATAGCTGAAATGAAGCAAAACTGTGAGTTCAAGCAAAGCAAAAGGAGAAATTAATTATGTGTTACCCATTGATGGGCAGGTGTTTAGCCACTTTTGGGCAGTTGGGGTTCAGCATGTGTAATGCCTGCTTGAGGAGACAAACACCACAGCCATAAAGGTTCCCCTTCCTTCTTTCCATCAGCATTTACTGTTGAACATGACATATGGTCTGGAATATCCCTTTGGTTTTTGTAGGAGTCACCCAGCCTGGCTGTGTCCCCTCCCAGCACCTTGTCCACCCCAGCCTGCTTCCAGATGGTGGGGGGCAGAGTGGGAGGAAAAAGTAAAGACCTGGACACTGTGCCAGCACTGCACAATAGCCAAAATATTGGTGTGTTATGATCACTATTAATAAAATATAAAATATGAGTGTTATGAAGAAAATAAATTCCAGACAAACACAGTACAATAAAGGAATTTTCCACTTTGAGACAGTTTTCCATCAATTAATAGTCTGTAAAAAGGTGTATTTTTCCAATACACTGGGATTTCACAGTTTAGATGCTTTTTGAAATTTGCTTAGCTATCAGTCTGATCGGTTTGTGGTAAAAAAAATGTCAAAACTATGTGTATTAAAGCCAGCAAGGTAACACCTGGCTCTTGTATGGTTTAACAAAAATTACTCCACTAAAAAATATGAATAATACTTAATAATATAAAATATTAATAATAGCAACTTTCCATTGGAATTGTGGTAATGTTTTGGGCTAGGAACCAAAAAAAAAAAGAAAAGAAGACAATGTCCTTACATACTGTATTTGCTCCTCTGGACAAACATTACACAGTGTCCAAACAAACTGCATGGTCCATGACCAAACCAAATACTGGGTTGTCTGGTGCTGTTCTCTTACTAACCCCCTTCTTTCTGGGGGAGAGATTTATGAGTTCTGTCTACCTGGTTTTATATTTATTATTTTTATTATTTTTTCCTGGTGTTGGTTTTCTTTGTTTGTTTTTTGGGACTCACTTTAAGAAACATTGGAATTTTATTTAGGCTTTTTATCAGTTCAAATAGCACATGACATGGACAGCTTTTGGGTAGCCTTTGCTTTTATTACTGTTGAGGTGCTATTTTGCTTGTGTTATAAGGCTTTTGAGTTGCATCTCAACTTCTGTGACTTTTTTAAAATAATATTGAGGATTAAATACTTTCAATTACATTTTTATTTAGGTGGCAAAGAAGCTGGGGCATTGCTCACCGCTGTAGCCAGCTACACAGTCTGGGTCGCTTGGTCCAACAGCGACCTGAAATATTGGAGAATGTTAAAGGTATTTCTGTTTCCTGTTTCATATATCCTAATACAGCATTGATTCAGAAATGAGCATGAGTCCCCTGGGACAATGGAGCTCTAGTTCTTTTTACAAATTATTCTTTTGATAACTGCAAAAACAAACTTGTCAGGCTTACAGAAAAGCTGGTGAGAACTTACCTTTAAAGCTACTGGCTATTTTTCAAAGTGACCTTTACTTAGAATTGATTGACTGCACTCAGCTTCTAGTTTGCTTCTTAATAAATGCAAGTGGAGTCTGTTGACGGCACTAGGCTTAATATTAGCAATGAAAGTAAAAAATCTAAACTGAAGCTCTCAAAGGATTGAGTTAGCAATAGATTGTTGCCCATGGTATATTCAAGTCAAAAATGTGAGTAGGTCTCTAACCTTAGCAATGATTTGCTAGAATACCTTAAAATGCTACTTGCTTTCTTTTCTCATGAGTTCCATAAAATAGCTATATTAATTTGGTATTTTCTCAGGAAAAACTAAAATATTCTGTAAACCTGACCTACCATTCTTCTCATACAGCTGTTTGACCTGTGGCAGTAGCTGTTTCCTCTAATTGTAATTCCACATTTTATGCCTGTCTGCAGATACCCAGTTTTGAGTGGCTTTCATTTGAGGGTTCACCTAATCCTTTGCCAAAAGATAGAGTAGGAAGGACAATGAGTAGTAGTTTTAAATTGTATCAGATTTCAAATTAGTTTCTTTTCCTGAGCATGCTAAAGATAGAAAGCATTACAGAAGTCTGTCTTGTGAACCTGATGTAGTCTCCATTTTTGAAGACATGTAGTAATGCACTGGATAAATACCTATCAGTAACTATACAAGTACAGTTGATGTGGCCTTAGGGTACAAGGATGCATCAGATGCCTTGAAGTCAGTGTTGCTCTTTCTTTGGGATTTCAGAACACTGATTTCTAAGAGCAAGAGCTTCTACTTAAGCCTTCTCTTGTAGATTAATACATCACACTGAAGAATTATGGAAGCTTATTTTGATAAATAGTTGCCTGTGCTTTTACCCTAAAGAATTCTTAAAGATCTTTGTACTTTGTTCTTGAAGATCTTGAAGATCTTTGTTAAAAAAACATACACTCAAAACTGATTTATCCCCTTAAAAATTCACCTAGAATTAGCCCTTTATGTTGTCTCTGTTTTAAAAAAGAATGAAAACATAATGTGCAAGTGTTTCTTACAGCTTGCATGTTGCTGAGAATTCGAAATAGAGTTGAATGCTTATTCATAATTATTTGACCAACTTTTAATTTGCATATACTTCAAATATATAGTGTGCATTTCCTACTTTATACATGACTTATACAGATTCTTTGAATATCCTCTCTGATGAGATTTTCTCTTATTTTAAAAGCAGTCATAAGAAAAAAGCCCAATTAAATAAAAGTCTATCAAGTTGAAACAGAGAGAAGGCAAATGCTGGGTCAGGTTTATATGAAAAAAATTCCTAAACTGGACTTTTCAGGAACCTTTCAAAATTTGAAGAATAACAGAAGTACCTACTCACATGCATTTGTGCTGCAGAAATACATTTCTTGTGACATGTTAGCAGCCTGGTTAAGCCTTCAGCAATTGTAGGAATGGTTGCAGTAAGCCAAATTAGTAAAGAGCTTTGTTCCATCTCTAGGACGCACGGTGGTATTTACAGACCGCTCGGGTATGAGTGCAGCAGGTCACATAATGCTGGGGACCATGGATGTTCACCATCACTGGACCAAAGTAAGAAGATTTCAAATCAAATGAAAATGCCCCTTGTTGTGACATTCTTTTTTAAACTATAAACACAAAATATTAATAGGTGCAGATAACCAATTAGTGTTGTAAAGCAAACACTTAGCTAAAGCATTTAGCATAATAGTGTACACTGCATTTGAGATTTAATCCTGTGTGTGCTGTTACTAACAACAGTCTTTGCTAGATCTTTGCTTTCATTAGTAAGTCAGTACTACTTCTGATTAGAGATAAAGTAAACTAATATGTTATGCACTGTTCCAGTCTGTGCAGTGAGTCCTGGCAGAATACTTTGTGATTATAAAGAGCTCATTCCCATGAAGAGCTAATGGATTTTATTCCCATCTTTTATAAATATGAGATTTAAAGGGAGTTGTGAACTGATAATTTCAGTCAATGACTCTAACCAGCCCTGTCGCTCTATTTTGTTCTTTTAGGCAGCTAATGTGGATGTTGCAGAATTTTATCTTTAGTGACTATGTCAATTCTGCTGCTGCTTGTGTAAAGTTCAGAGTTGATAAGCTTTCTGACATCCTAAATGATAGCATTGTATGCAAAGGACCAAAAACTAAATATGTTGCAATATAAACATGTCACTTGAGGAATTTTTCTTTAATCTTGGTTACTGAAACATTACTGATAATTCTATCAAAAATATTTATTCATAAAGGGGATTATTGGTGGAATTTCATAGTTGGA
This sequence comes from Ammospiza caudacuta, assembly GCF_027887145.1. Taxonomy (NCBI): domain Eukaryota; kingdom Metazoa; phylum Chordata; class Aves; order Passeriformes; family Passerellidae; genus Ammospiza; species Ammospiza caudacuta. The sequence goes on along the minus strand of NC_080593.1, from coordinate 42,561,728 downwards.
AATTTCACCCTGCTAGAATATCAGAATATTCTATTTCTGTATTCCAGTCAGTGAATAATATGAAAAGTTAACACTTGATCTTCTTTTTTTGGTGGTGCTTTGAATTTTTCCCTATATATGTTTCACTGGGGGGAGGAAACAAACCATGGCTTGTTAGTGTGAACAATTTACTAAGAACTTAAACTGAGAAACCAGAATTTAATAGAAAACTTTCTGAGATTTAAGAGTGTTGATAGTCATTGCAATAAAGTGTTCTGATTATACTAAAATAAAAACTGACTTCTTGAAAAGATAAATGCTTCATCTCTCTAACCTTTGCTGCAGGTTTTTCCAAAGGCATCATAAGGCCACACAAAATGACATGCAGATGGAACAATGTGTGTAGTTAGTTGTAGTGATGGTATTTGCTTGGGAAGACAAAAGTGTGGTATATATTTGAACCTGAAATCAGAGGCTTTTTATTTTGAAATGCAGTGAAGATTATGTGAAATGTTACACAGAAAGTCAGTGAAAATCTTGATGAGGTTGGTGGGTCAGTTTCTAGAGAGCATATTTGTCCAATTCTACCTCATTTTAGAAAGCAGTCCTAAGTGCTATTACTTTTTGTTACTAATTACTAGAAGAAGGAAGCAGTAGAATACTGTCCAAGTCAGTCTCTAGGATGCTTGGTCAGAGATACAATATTTAAAAGATTTTTGCTGGTTTTCTCTGTAACAAATGCAAATGCTGAACCAAATTTTATTGTACCAAAAGCTGTTCTGACTCTACTAGCAGAACTATCTACTGTCTATTCTACTGTTCTCCTGAGTTTCTAAAGAGATAGGTCTGAAATCCCTTGACTTGTTGTGGCAGCAGCTTTTTCTGTTTTGTATGAAAAGCTGCTTTAAAATAATATCAACAGGGTAGATGTTTGGTAATGACTACTGTATGAGGACTAGCTCTACCACTATAACTGTGGTGATAAATGTTTTATATAGGCATCAGATTATATATATTTTTTTTTTATCTGAGACTATTAATTTTTTAATATATAGAGGATATTCATCCATGTTTTTGTGTCCTTTTGGTACCTTTATGTTATAAATACAGAAAATACTTAAAAGCTTGTTGGATTATATCTTGTCCCAAAACATGTACTTGATATTTCTCACCTATGGTATTCTTTGATGGTAATTTTTTCCCTCTGGTTCCATGTTTGCATTGTTAAGTGTCTCTTTTATGGTTTCTTGTTACTTTTTTAATTTATTAAAATTAACTTTTAAGCTCTGTAACATAGAAAATGTTCATTCATGTGTATGCACAGATTTTTGAGAGACTGCCAAATTATTATAAGCTTCAAAAAAGGCTGCTGCTTTTGGAAGATCGGATAAGCCAACTTTTGGGAGGCATCCAAGTAATATACATTGAAGAACTGCAGCCTCTGTTGACTCTAGAAGAGTACTTTGAGACTCTGAACTCTTTCTATAATAAACTACGTGACAGCAGATTACCTTTTCATCCTCGCAGTCTGCGAGGCTTGCAAATGATTCTGGAAAGGTAAGTGCTGGCAAGGAAGGTTGATTTCTTTTAGAGCTTTTACTCTTTTTTCTTTTTTTTGTTACACTGCTTTTTGTTCTCACTAAGAAGAAAAGCAATGTAATCTCAGATTTTCATTGTGTCAAAGTCTTTTTGTTCCTGAAGGTTTTAAGTGCATTTTTATGGGTTAAGAAGAAATCAGATTGAAGAAAATCCTGCTTAGTTTTATTCAAGTTGGACTCAATTCTGTCTAGTTTAGAGTGTTAAATCAAAAGTTTTGTGCTGTCATGATGGTGTTTATGTTTTTTGAGTATTATTGTCAGCTCTTTTTGAAATGTCATTTTAAAAAAGCATAACCAACTATATTTATCCATTCTCATAAACCAAACTTGGTAACTTTTTACCAATTATTCTGATTGTGATTAACTTATATTCTTGTATCTCTAGATTTTTTTCTGAAAGTAATTTATATAAATAGTTGCATTAAAAAATTATACCTTGTTCTTTATTTCCATTGTGTTTCATTAGTGACAGATATGCACCAAGCCTACATGAACTTGGACACTTTATGATCCCAACCATCTGTGATCCAGCAGCTCTTCAATGGTTTATTTTTGCCAAAGCACAGGAAGCAAGAGAGAATTTGAAAAGAAAGGAGGAGTAAGTGTTCATGTGACTTGATACACTCAGCTCTTTAAAATCTTTGCATGTCCTGTTTTTTATTTGAAGAAGGAGAATTTTTTAAAATATATTCACACTCTTTTGCTGAAAAAAAACCTTTTGTTTCTGAAATAGAACTTTACCCATCAGCTTTACTAAGTAAAGAATTACAGCATTAGGGAATGCAAGCAGTTATTAGAAAATACCCTCTTTCACCTTTGTAGAGACAATTGTACATCATTCAGAAGTAAAATATCTTTGCTCACAAGACAAAATTGTATAATATTTTTTACAATAATGTCCTCAAAGAAAAGGTGGAAAACACCTTCTTAATGAATAAGAAAAGGAACAATTTTTATTAATGTTAATTAAAATGTGACAAAAAAGCAGTGAAATCTAAACTCAAAATAACTGAGACCAACTAGAGAATCATTATCTGTAGTTGTTGATCAGGCAGTTGAGAAAGATATTAATTAATACCTAACAAGGCAAGGAAAAGAAAATTGGGGAAGAATGATGAGAGAAACACCTTGTGGGTACTCTCTCACAGATGATGAGAGTGATTATGATAGGGAGTCACAGCACCATACTTAATATTAGGGCCATGGTCTGTAATATCCATCAGAACTGTTAGTTTGGTTCTTGACCTTGTACCCTGTATGTGTCCTTGAGGATGAAGTAGAGCTACTGGGGTTTTTAAATAAAGTACTGTTACAGGTAAGTGGGTGGTACTTCTCCTTTAGGACTTGTTACTGCAAGTCTTTTTTTCTGCTTTGGAAAGCTTTTAATGAGTTGTTGAACTATCACACTGTCATCAATATACATGATGTATAGATCCAGATATGTTCTTGTGAAGTTATTTTAGGCATGAGTCTTCCTGAAGGCTCTATGGTTTTATCTCTGTTAAGACCTCATTACTTGTAAAGGTATGTTTTGCAGGTGGACTTCAGTAAACATGATTTGTTGGAATCTTTCCACAACCCTAGTCCAGCTTGGAAGCTAAATTTTAGCCATATAAATTGTAACTACTGAATAGCTCTCTATGTAACTGTCCACATGTGACAGCTGGTAGAGTATTGTCCATAGATTTTGGGAGGGATGTTGTAGCAAATATATGCATTTGCATCTGGGTAACTCTCCAAAAAACCTCACCCTTCTGCACTTCATAAAGACACCAATCCAGGAAAACTGTGCCCTCAGAGTAAAAGCAGCTCTGTTGCAAGAATGTAAGAGCCAAGATGCATATCTTGTGTGCTGAATGATGCTGGTTTGTATGAAATAGTAAACAACTATACTGGGTCACAATATCTGTCCCCATCATCCATTAGCTTATGGAGAGGCTTTATGCTTGAGGCAAAAAATGTGATGGGTTTTTTACTCCATACTCCTTCCCAGTTTGTGTCTGACTGCACTCAAGAAAGTACTTGAAGGTGGAAACATTATCTCATGTTAATAGCAATCAGTAGACTTTTTATTTTTCCCCCTCTTAATCACCTTACTACTTTTTGAGCCGATTTGCCTTTTGTGGCTCCAAATATCCAATGGCAGCAAACTTCATATTTGAATCCTATATGGCATGTGTATATGAAAGAGGGTGGAGGTTTTCTGTGATTCATATACCCGCAGCCTGATGATGTCATTTGTTGTTCTTTTGTTTTTGTGTGATAGGAAATACAAAACAGTCATTCTGTATCACCTCTGCTTTTGTTTTGTAGCTGTGTCACATTTCCTCTTACTTGTTTTTTATCGAAGCTGGAAACTCCTTTTCCACTTAATGCTTCCTTGGACTTACTCATGTCCTTCTGATTTTTCTTAGCCTCTTGTGGTGGTTAAAAAGGCGCTGTGATAAAGGAAAATACTTTGAGGTGTACTGGCTGTACTTTGCACATGGATCTGAATGTTTTGCTTGCAGTAAACAGTATAGAGTGGCTCTAATTCTGACCTGAATGCACAAGGAAATCCAAACAATGCTGCTTTACAAAGTTCTGGTATCTGTGTGGATAATGTCAGTGTTGTAGTAATGCAAGAGTCTCCTTCCCATGCTTCTTTAAAGTATCAGGTTTGTGTGGTGATAAAGGTGCAAGCCTCCCTGTGGAAGGGACAGAAAACAAACCTGCAGTTCTCCAGCTGACTGGATTTCCTTCAAGGGAGCCTAAGATTTCACAGAACTGGAAAGCTTGGTGCCTTGGTATTTGGGAATGCACTCAGGAAGGTGGAGTGGAAATGGTCCATAGAGAGGACAGGCTTGCCCTGGGTTAACTCACTGGCTCAGCTCATTTCTGACTGCCACAGTGGGCTGGGCTCTTGGGCCTCAGCAGAGCTCAGTGCCATGCAAGCACAGAGAGGTCCCATCCTGAGCTCTGGGGAGTAGTGGCAAGTCCCTACAGTAGCATTTTCATGTGAGGTAAATGGTGTCAGTAGCTGTGTCTGTGCTTGCCTTGGGCTGATTCACATCCCATTGGTGCTGCTGCTCTGGAGCTCCTCCCCTGTCTAGCACAGGGTCTGTGCTCTAGGTCAGCAGTGGAGCTGAGTCTGCAGCCAGGCTGGCTTGGAAGTGCAGCTGTGTTCGTGTGGCACAGTGCCCGAGCTGGTGGGGCTGGCTGAACCTGAACTTGTCTCTTCATCAGTTGATCAGTCACAGCTCCAGTGCCTTTATTAAATCTACACATTAACTTTCTTTCTGAATAGTTTGAGTTTGCATGTCGTGTCTTATTTCTCTGAGGTGAAGGAAAAAATCATCTGCAATATCTGGATTCAAAATTCATAGAATCATTTAGTTGGAAAAGAATTTTAAGATCATTGGGTCCAAACACATCAACAAAGTTCTGCAACTGGAAAGTTACAAACACACTTAATATGCATCAGTTTACTGTACCCATCAGTTGTTGGTTTTGATGACGTACAGAGTACTGGTTTAATTAAGACAGGGTAATTATCAACATGATTTTATGCTTAAAACCTAAGCTTTCAATGTTATTTAAGTATTTTCATTCCTTGCATTAAAAATGGAGCCTCACGGGATTTTTATTTTTGTGTTTTTCCCAGTTACTTAATGAGCAAAAAGATGTCAAGGCATGGTCTTTGAAATGTAGTCCATGGTCATGTGGTGCCCATAGTCATGGAAGAATGTTCACTCTGACTTCTTTGATAGTCGTGGGCCACAAAAATCTCAGCTCCACCATATCTGTATATGAATTGACACCTTTGTTTGCATGCATTTAATCTACTTATTTCAGTATTTCTTGTTTTAATATATGTTCAGTATGTATTGAAATGCTTCTTTTAAGGCAGGGGTTTTAAGAGATGCAGTTGTAAGTTTGTCACTGTGTGTTGTCTCCATTTGCTAGGATGATGCTTAGAGAGAAGGAGCTAATCAACACTTCCACAGAAAGATTTTCTTTGGACCGGCTGTATAAGGAGCCCAGTGTTTCCAGTGCACAGATGGTAGATTGTTGTAAGAGGCTGCTGGAGGAATCCTTACCCTACCTACAAGGCATGCACCTTTGCATTTCGCATTTCTACTCTGTTCTGCAGGATGGAGACCTGTGTATACCTTGGAACTGGAAAAACTGAGGGATGTATCTGATAATCAGATGAATTGTTTTATTTTCTGTAAGAGGTTATAAATATGAATGTTTTTAAGAGTAAATTATTTAAATCTGTATTTTGATATCAGTATTCAGCTCACAAATTTTCTTCCAACTGCTGCTGAGGAAGGATTGCAGTTCTAGACAATTTGCACAATGCGCAGTATTGGTAGTCCTGGGAAAGACATCTGTACATTATTCATACTACTGTAGAAGTCCCAGTGTATGGTTACAGTTGTGAAACCCGTTTTTGTAGTGAATTCTGAAAATACATTAAATTTCAAGTCTGCAAAAATGTGCATGTGTATCTTTAATGTACATTAATATTGCCAGATAAATCATCTTAAATAAAGAGTGTGCTACTCCAGCCAGGCATTACATACCATCTTAAGGGGTTCATTGAATGCAGAAATATAGAATTATCTGGTGACAATGCTGGCATTTTATATTGCTACCTATCACTGAATTAGAAAAAAACAAGGGAAAAAACATTGGAATGGTTCTCCTTTGCAGAAGACAGCAGTACATTTACTTGGAGTCTACAGCAGAATTTCACATGCTGGTCCAACGTTGTTGCCTTAGAATTCCAAAATGTGCCAGTTTTACTGTCTGTGGTTACCTTAAAGCAGATGTCGTTCTCTTTTTGTTTTCTGGCATTTGCTCCATAAATACCAACAATCCTCTTTACTTACACTATAACAGATTGCAAATCCCATACACAACACTTAAAACCTGAGTAGTTTAATGTGACATCTAAGGGAAGGAAACACTGATTTGTGTGGGATTGTCTGCAAGAGTAAGTACTTCTCAGTAAGAACAAGGAGTTTGCAGTATGGCAAATGCGTGGATCCTTACTGGTACTTTTTTTTCCTTGAAAAAAAAATGAAATAAAGTGTGAATGCATGTCAACACTTTTTCATTGTAATACATGCCAAGATGCATTTTGGTATTTGGACTACTACTTAGCAAAATATCATTTGAGAAAGGTCAACTGCTTAACATTTCTGGATTTGAATTTACCATAACTGGCAAAAAGAAAAGGAATCATCAAATGCTTACTTGCCTTGTATTTTTATTTGTATTGAGCTGGGAAATTGGTGTGGTTCTCCATTTTCTCCTGTTAGAAGGCTCAGTATCAAGTTGTTTATTAAGATGTCAAACTTAAAGCAAAAACCCCCACTGTGATCTCAAAAATATCTGTTCTAAAATGTCAGGACAGAAGCTGTGACTTCCTCAAGGCCTTCAATCCAGGGGATTTACTGGCGAGGCCTGGAGAGGTTTTGAAGATCAATTGACAGTTTCTTCCAAGTAGTTAACTTCCATGGCACATGCCCTCCCTCAGTCCATCTAGCATTGCTGCTGCTCTGTGTCCCACCTGTGCCAAGCAAGTGAGCCAGTGCCATCAGCTGTACCCAGCAATAATTCCCTCATTCAGCTCTTGGAAGGTAGGGTGTCTTTGGGAATAAGAAGACTGTACCAGTGGGGTTTTTCCTGCTTGAGTTGAATGAGTCCTTACAGAGCTTGAGGGAAGAAGCAGCTGTCCAGTTTGACTGTAGAGGAGATAAAAGGTCCAAGGAAGGTGAGTGGATGCAAACAAGAGCCTGAGGCCATCCTGTGAGGACTGACGCTAATGTCACTGAAAGCAGTGACTGTGCCTTTTCCATGCAACACAGAATGGACAAATGGAACTTGCTGGAGAAGAAGACATAAAGGGCCTGTATGAAATAGAGCATGGGATGTTTCCACAAGTAATGGGGACCCTGACCTGGAATGGGGGTTGGAGAAGGCAAAGCTTGACAAAGGGGAATGGGACTGAGCTTAAGTGTAGAAGCAGTGAAGCAGTTGCTGTAGAACACTTCTAATCTGGGATGCAACTGAAGATTCTCACCATTCTTTCTAAGGGAAAATAGCCAAAATCCTCTGGCAGAATATGTCAGCCCTCAAAGGGTAGCATGGCAGCTTGCTTTCCTGATGGTTCCTCCAGGCTAGAGTCTTGGGTCTAATAAACCAGAGTTCCAGTGCTGGAATCAATGGGATGGTTGTCTCACATGCCATGGGGGTGTGCCTTCCCTCTTCTGTTTTTTTTTTTTCCCTGAGGTCTGAAGGAGATGCACTATGAAATCTCTAAAACTGCTCATAAGTTTAGCAGTATGAAAATGAAGGGTGAGTGTAGGTCAGTAATTCAGCAGTGTAAGGTCTGGGTGTAACTGGTTTTTTATAGTGCACTTTCTCTAAGTTGGTTTTGCTGCTGAATGATCAAGTTGCCTTTACAAACATATGGACCTCTTTACATTCTTTAACATACTTAGAAAACAGTGGGGAAAAAAGGTGGTGTTGTAGGTGTTTATTTGGTCATGTTTGATTGATTTTGAAGACTGTCACCAAAGTAACAGAATTAGCCATTTAGGTAAATGTATATGGGTTAAATCTGTCGGAATTACATTTTGATTTCTAACATTTTATATATGGCAGGGGGGAAAAAGGAGTTAGAACTCTGAAAATCTTTTGTCACTATGGCAGCATGGAAACAGATGATGAATTGAAACTCTTGTGTTTTTAAATAGTGCAGAACACCTCAAATTCTGTTCAACAGACAGTGCTGTCACAACTCTGGAAATATATTTGAATGAGTACTGACATCTACTGTAGTTTTATCCAGTACAACACTCCTGCTTGCTCTGTGACCAATAGCTGAAAACGTTTGGTATGAATTTCATGAAGCATCCTCTTTAAAAACAAATCCTAATATTAAATTAGGTGGAGTTGATGTCTTGCTGTTTTAATCATTATTGTTTGGCTTAGATTTGAGGTTTTCTACTGTTCAGAAATTTGCAGCATACATTTGAAAGGTAAGTAAGAAACCCTACCACTGATCAAAGAATTGAAATGTGTGTTGGTTATCCATCATGAGTCAATAAACTGTGATGCCCAGATCGTGTCATTCAGCCTCTCAGCGTGGTTTAGTGTTTTAGTGCAGCTGCCAGAAGGAAATCCAATGCTAAAATAAAAGAGATGGGGGCTTGAGACAAAATTTATCACCTTAACAAGTTGTTTTGATGCTGTTTAATGCTGTGACCTTGAGTTGCAGGCACTGGCAAACAACATTTTCCATTTTGTCAGGTGTTGGTGTAACATCTTACAGTATCAGTTCTTTGTGAATTCCAGTGTTACAGAACTCCTGCCTGTGTTTTAACAGCTGTGTATGAAAATTGCATGAAATTGCATGCAATAGTGCCCATTTTGTCATTGTTCTTATGGGTATTAACAGCTGGGATACAGTCTCCAGCACTAGCAGGTTTTAATGTTTTGTAAGACATTCAAAAGGTTGATAATGAATCTGAAGAAAGACTTAAAAAGGGAAAGTCTTCCAGAAGATTAGAGCTGATGCATCAAAGCATATCCAAAATTCATCAAAACTCTTCATGGAAAAAAGTAAATCTCATCTGATTTGTGAACATGACAGCTTGAAAAACCTTTCAGAGAAAACTGAAATTTTTACACTTAGTAATTTCCAGTTGTCTTTCTGAAAAGATATAGTACTTAGTGTGTTATCTCTGTGACTCCTTGGACATACTCATGTATGGTATGTGTGTAGTACACGTACATAAAGATCAGACTTTCCTAGTATTTCTTTACAAGCTTAACATTATGCAAATTTGTAATAGAGAAGGGCAGGAAGTTTTGTTGGGTATTTTTTATAGAAAGGTAGCCTAACTGAGAAAGAGAAAACATAGCTGTAAATATAGTAAAAATGTTAATTTTAAAATTTGAGAGAGCAGTGATCCTTTTCAAATGCATATAAATACTACAGAAATTTGACTTTAAAATGCAAGATTAAAAGCTGGGATCTCAATTCTGTGCATGGGAAAAATGTCTAGATACCTCCCTGGAAAGCCCTGTTAAAACTAAAGTATATACTGATGTAATGGGGAAATAATCTTGTTTTGCAGTTTGTCCTTTTCAGCTACATATTCCTTACACAATTGCTGAAGTGCTGAATAATTTTTGCTAAATCCTCTGATGGGGTGCTGTGTCTAAGTAGCCAGACTGATTGATTATGAGCTCAGCAATCTCTTTATGACAAAAAACCTTTAGAAGATACTTTATTTAGTAGACCTGAAATTCAATATTTTTTGCCAGCTTTTATATTCTGAAAGTGTCTTTTCTGTGATCTTCAATTTCCATAGCTTTTGGCTATTGTGTGGCTCCATATTTTAGTGACTTTAAATGATTTTTAACCCTTTTGCTTCTGCTGACGTATTTACCAAAAGAGGTTTAAATGTCTATGCTGTGAACTGTGCTAACTGCAGACTCCCCCAACATGCCTGAAATCAGGCTGCCTACCCTCCTTGTAAAGTTCTCTTGGATTTTAACAGGGAATAAGATTCCTCAGAACAGGGAATAAGATTTCAGAAAAGTGAGAGTGGCCCAAGTTTGTGCCAAATGTAATGGCTGCAATGGCCACATGAATGGTTCTTATCATCAAGATTAAATAAAAAGAGCGGGATTCATTTTCTTCTTATTTAGTACCAACATCCCTGCCTAGCTATTCAGGCAGGGATGTTGGTACTATACTGTAGATTAAGATACCAGTCACTTTTAATTTCTTTTTGGTTGTTTCTCTTTCATCATCTCCTTTGTCATTTGATTTTTTATGTTGCAGGGACATAGTTGAGCAGTCAGCTAATGCCTGTGGTAGCTGTGTGCACCCTCTCTCTGTAATGGGATATTCTGGGACCATTTAATAAAAGCAGCAATCAGATGGGAACCTGATGTCCTCCCTCAAGACTGCTCTGTGATCTGGCGGCCACAGTTCAAGATCAAGGCGTTTCCTTGATAGTTCTTTGCCAGCCCACACGTTATTTTACCCACTGGTTTGTCATGCTCCTGGGAACTTCTCATTCAGAGCTTTTTTTTTTTTTTTTAATGGGATGTTTCAAGTTCATTGAGTCAGTGGGTTGTAGTTGTAGACTGAGTTTTTGAATCCTGCTTGTGTTATCATCCAAGGGCATGGGTAACTTCTGTTTTCAGCTTGCATTGATTTCAGACAGTCCTTTGAGACAAAGCTGCAACTTTTATGCAGTGCTAAAAAAAGGGAATGCAGAGATTTTGTGAAAAGGTCTTTTTTCCCCCTTAATGTCCTGTTTTGAAAGGAAGAGCTTGCTTTGTCCTGTAATTTTACTGTCATAACATGAAGGAGAAGATAGATGGGTACCTTCTTCATGGGTACGTTCTTATTGCGCTTCAGTTTCACACAATTCAAAGCACTATGAAGCACTTAACAAGGAGCACTAGGTGTGACTTCAATTTGATCTCTCTCACCAATTGGCAGCTAGGGCACTGCTGTGCATAGACTCTATGATTTGGGGCTCACCCTGCTAGCAGGGGGCAGTGAAGGTGATGCCCCAGAGAAGCTGAGCTACCACAGGTGAGCCAATGTCGTCTTCATGAGGAGTGCCTGTGCAGCCCCAGGGGAGGACACTGATCACAGCAGCCTTCCAGGTGGAGTGACCTGAGGAGCCCTGCTTGTCTGAAAAAATGGATAAATAAAAAAGTAAAAGAAAAAAAATAACGACAGAAACAAAAGTGAGGAATGGCCTTTCTTAAATTACTACCTGAGTTTGTAACAGTGCTGACAGAATTAACAGCTTATGGTATTTTGAGTCAATTCTCTGACTCAATTTTGCATAATTCAGATAAGGGAAGATTCCTGGAGGCTGATGTTGCTGTCTTCAAAATATACAATCCCTCCAGCCAGGTGATATTTAAACACAGGGCCATTAGTGTATTGCATGATCAGATGCACATTCCTCTCTGTTTAATCTTTGAGCTTGTAAGACCTTTCTCTAAAAGGTCACAAAGTGTTAATCTAAATGTGACTAACCAGTTCACAAAGGTTTTAGTAACAGGGAAGCTTGTCCTGGACAGTATTTGTGTGATGGCTGGAATACCTCAGTCTCTTGCACTCTGTATTACCACAAACAAAATTAAATCAAATTAATTAATAAGAATTTAAAAGCCCATATGGCTGCAAAGTTTTCTTCACTGCTCAGGTCTTTGTTGGGCTGGCATGACAGATTTTGGAGGGAAAATAAGCTGTGCTGTAAATTGAGGGATATATGTGCATCCTGATTTTAGCCAGGAATCTGTGCTTCAATTTGAGATGGGGAAAATTGAGTGGGATAACAGCCCTGCAGGTCCAACCCCCTCATGGCCAAAGTCAGGAGGTCAAAAAAAAATTACATCTACTGTATGGTTCTCTTCCTTTTTACTGGGTATAAAAACCATAACTGTAGTCCTCTGACAGGAGCCACTGTTCATCTACTGTTTGTGCTCTGGCCTAAAAGTGAGGAAAAGGAACAACCAAGTTTAGGATTGCTTCAGCTTGGCACTTGTGACTTTTTACCCACCTCCTTCCTAATGTAGCTGAGATTTCTAATTATAATTTAGTAACATGTCCCTAACTGGGTAGTAGGGGAAAGCCACAGAGACCTTATTGCATTTGCAGATATCTTCAGATGTCTTCAAGGAGTCCTAAAGGACCTTCTCAGCTCATGGGTCTCTCTTAGAAGCCTTGACGTTTAATCATGCCTTTATTTGAAAAATCTCTTGAAGATACTCCCTCAAATACCAAAATGAAAGTATATTCTCTCACCCAAGTAAAGCTGCGTAAGTCTGCACAGGGAGCACGGTATATCTGCATAAAAGAAATTGCAAGCCAGGGTTTCCAAAACTGCTTTCTGCTTCTGACAAAAAAAAAAGTTTTGCTGGCCACAGGCACAGTGTCCTAAACCCTCATGTTCTATCACAGCCCCTCAAAATGTATTCTACCTGCCTTCAAATATGTTCTTGCATGCTGCTCATCTTGATGGTAAACTGTAGAAGTTCTATACAAACACTGAGTCATCCATGGCACAGAGTACTTGGTAACTCCTCTGTTCTTTTTTGGTGTAAAGTTTGTGCTGATTTTGTCATTCCCTCATTGTTCCCTTCTTTTATTATGTTCATTTATTCCAAAGATAAACCAGCCTTTCCTGAGGACGGAGTTAATATAAGGTGAAACTCAATTATGCAGTGATTAATGGAGGCCTAGGTGCAGTTAGCAATTACTTGAAATGGGCTGGATTTCCAAGTGATTACATTGTTCTCTACAAATTTATTTTGCAGACAACTTATTACACTGAATTTTTCTTGGACAATAAATTTGTGAAACATTTGCAGCATCACCCTGAGGCACTAACAGAAATTGCCTCCTCACTGATAAATAATTTAGATGGGTAAGATCTTGTGCAGACCCTGTACACTCAAAAGGCCTCATCAGTTCCCAGCTTCTGGAGGGGAAAGGTGAAAGGAAAAGCAAGAAGAACTGCCCTGGAAAATTTGAGCATTCACACCATGGTGCACTGTTAAAGTCATGGAACAGGTAGGTAAGGGGCACAAACAGACGATATCTGAAAAATAACTTGGAGTAGCTGTAAGCTGGGCTAATGTTTCCCTTTCTGCTTTTTTAGTCATTGTGCACCTCCTGCTAGCCAGGTTATAACCTTGGGATTACTCTTTATATGATGAGTATATTTAGAATGAATATTTGTGTCCTATAACTTTAACCGTAGCATATGTTATTAAAAATTAATTTAATGGTCCTCTAGGATCCAACTCTGGAGGCAGCAAACAAGCGTCTGGGTTATAAATTGTCTTCAATTATTTATTAAGAGCTAAGGGGAGATTTTCTAGAACGTATCTCTAGCAAAGCTCAGAGCTGTTCTAATGCCAGTGACAAAGCTCTACCACTTAGTTTAACAAAAATGGACAAGATTTCCCTGTTGGATTTCTCAGTTTGAGCTGCGTAATATTTAATCACATTTAATAAAGTTTATTATAAACGTGACTTGGTACAACAAAAATCCTCATGATGAGGCTAAAGCATAATTTAATTTTGAATGGACATTTTGCCAACAAGAATTTTAATATATCAGCATGTGTATGAGCATAATAAATAGTTGAGGACACACAATGATTCAGTATGAATTATTTTCTCAGCAGTTTGCACTCCCAGTTGCATTTATTCTATCCTCAGTGTTATTCTGGTTTGGACTTTCTAGATGTTGCTGATTCTTTTTTGGTAAAGCAAAGCTGTTTTCTTCAAATACCAGTGCTACATCCTCAGTGTGGGAAAGGGTCTCATTCCACTTTGTGCATCAGATGTACAGGTGCATAAATATACAAGGATCTATGGGAAGAGGGTATCTAGGAAAATGTCAATATTCTGAGAGCCAATATCCTGAGTTGAATCCAGGATGCTAAAATGCTAATGTCTGAGTATTTGTTCCCATATTTTGTTTTCATTTTGGTTATTCTATTTTTTAAACATATAGTCTTAGCCATAAGTAAACTTTTGAAAGTTTATTAACTGTTGCAGAAGTGGTTTTCCAGTGGGGAATTGTACCAGAGTTACTGTAAACTAAATGTATGTTTAATTGCTGTCAATTTTGTGATGACAAGTCCTTGTGTGACTTCAGTGGAGCTCTTTCTCATTTACCTGACAGCCAGCTAATGTGTTTTATAAAATTTCCCCTTTCCTGAGAGATTGCACAGCATTTCTGTAATCCCTGTTGGATGCTTTGCCTCCAGAAATTGCTGTTGAAACAATACTGTACCAATTGTCAGGATTTCTTTGTAGATTTTTAATTCCTGCTATGAACAGGTCAAATGCACAGATTTTGTGATAAGTTGTTTGGGTTTTTTTCCCCTTAATATGCTATTTTGAAAGGAAGAGCTTGTTTTGTCCTGTAATTTTACTGTCCTAACAGGAGGGCACAACATGAAGGAGAAGATAGATTGGGACATTCTTCAGCATTGTTACAACTGAACTTTCAACAGAGCAATGTGACATTTCCCTCCCACTGTAGGAAGGCTCTGAAGAGAGCATACCACGAGCTTCACACTGATAAATTCACTTGTCTGCATATTCATCATGCAGGGATGTGGCTTTCCTGAAGGATGCCTTGTGGAGAAAGGTCCTGTCCATGTGCATTCCCAGTGATGTGCTGCTTCCATTAACTTACACTTGAGGGAACACCTAGACCAGTCCTCTTCTACAGCCTGCCTATCTTTCCTTTCCAGACATTCTGTTTTGTAAAAAGCTGGATCCTCTGCTAAATTTCCAGCAAACAAAAGCTGAGTGATGGAATTATATGATCCAGCAGCTCAGAATAATTCAGCAGGCTCCAGCCTGGAGGGGAGGGCTGTGAGCACATAAGCTGTGCTGGAACCATGGGGACCCCCAGGTCTCTTTCCTGGGCATGACCTCCCCTCACGCTGCAAGAGGAACATTCTGGTGTCTGGTGCTTGTGAGAGGACATCCATGCCTGTTACTGGGTTTCTCCACCCACAGCAGTGGGGTGATGTTTGAGGGTCCCCAGGACGAGGGAAGAGATGAGAATCTTGACTCCATGTTTCAGAAGGCTGATTTATTATTTTACGATATATATTATATTAAAAGAAAATTATATACTGAAACTATACTAAAGAAAGAGAAAGGAGACACCAGAAGACTAGAAAAGAATGAATAATAAAATCTCGTGACAGACTCAGAGAGTCCAACACAACTGGCTGTGATTGGCCATTAATTAAAAACAATCCACATGAGACCAATCAAAGATGCAACTGTTGGTAAGCAACCTCCAGACCACATTCCACAACTATCAGATAGTTACTGTTTACATTTCTTTTCTGAGGCTTCTCAGGAGAAAAATCCTAGCGAAAGGATTTTCATAAAATATGTCAGTGACACAGCAGTTCTGCCATCTCCAGAACCTGCATGAGCCATTCGTCCACACAGAAAGATCAAGAAAGCAAAAACACTGCCAGCAGTTTCTGACCATCCTTCAGGTCATGAAGGTCTGGGGAGAAACAGCACTTGGTCCTCTGATGTGCCCACAGTGCAGGCCAGGAAAGGATGAGAGTCTGCCGGCAGGACTTGCCAAGACCTGATTGAAAGGAGAGCATTTCAGTTCCCCCTGCAACAGGTTGTTTGTAGCTCCCTTCAGACGGGCTGGGATGTCATAAGGGCCAAGAGGGACAGTGCTGTGCTCTTATCACACTGGTTATCAGCAATTAGTGCTACATCTGATGTTGCATCTGCTGCTGCTGTGGGTCACAGGCCAGCAATGCCTGGGGAGTGCAGGGACCCACATTGGGCAGTGATATTGTGGTAAGATGAGGGGCTGGATGGTGCCAAGCCTCTCCCAAAGAACCAGGACTCCCCACGTGAGGGAAAACGCTCATCCTCTGTGAGGAGCCCATCCAGGAGAGCTGGAGGCTACCTGGAGATTGGGCGAGGAATTCCATGGGCAGGGAAAGCATGGCTGTGGGCAGGAGTGCTGCAGGCTGCAGCTTTGCACCACGCTGTGTGAGCTGTGTACCCCAGCTGTGCTGAGGCTGAGGGCTGTGGACCAGCACCAGGGATGTTGATTCCTTCTAGAGTGATCCAGGACATGTGGGGTGGCTGCTCACCTGCTTGTAAAAAATGTGTCAGCCTCCTGGAAATGCTTCATTATGATGGGAATGCTTAGGTTTGGTACAGGGTAACTGTGAGAACTGCAGTCCTCCTGGTGTGGAGGGGTCACATCTGAAAACACCACACCATCCCCAGCCAAGCTCTGTGAATGGGCCTGCTCATGGGGCAGAGGCGGATGAACAGGCTTCTCCCATTTGCTCATGTTTTACATCCAGAGGTTTGCCTTATCTCCAGGCCTTACAGGTTGCTTTTCCTTCCCGAGTACAGGCAGTGATGGTCAGCAAGCAGCGCCCCTAAGGTGCTGCCAGTGGAAAACAAGAGTGTTCCACAGGAAGTGTGCTGTTACAGCAAAGCTGGCCATGGCACCCTGGTACATCCCACCCATTGCCCATCAGGCACCTCTCAGGGTGGGCTGAATACCCACCTCTCCATCCTCACCACGTGCTGCCTCCTCCAACACAAGGCAGCAGTTCCTCAGCACTCACTAAGGCACAACACTGCTCCCAATCCATTCATGCTCTGCCATTGCCATTTCCCCAGGGGCACAGCCAGGCCCCTCAGCTCCAGCCCCTTAATTCACAGCAGTGCAGAACATGCTGTTTAGGGCTCCACTGACCAGTAAAATTAATTATATTCTGGGTTTTGTTTATAGCACCTTCAAAGACAGACATATCCAGGTTACTTGTGTATCTTGAGAGTTTCATTCAATCTCTGTCCAGGTGAAATCTTTGGATCATGTTTTTCACACCAAAAAAAGAAAATTTCTGATTTTAACTTAGCTATTTGAATGATAAATCTACAATGGGGTGTGGTCTAATGCAGAATGAATCTCTCAAATGTTTTAACAAGGGAGAGTAGGGCGTGTGGGACCCGGAGCTCTGTCCTGCCGGAGGAGCAGCTGCGGCACCGCAATGAAAGATATTCCACTGCGGGATTTCTGACACATGCTGCCCCTACATTTCTGGTATTTATTATAGAGGGAAGGGAAGACAAAAGCTCAAGGGAAAACAAAAATCTAGGTCTGCCTCAGGTTATTATAAACTGAGAATTGATAGGCAGGCTCAATTGCCTGTTGCTAAGCAGCCAAGAGAATTGGTGACCATACCCTGGGCCTTTTAAAGAAAAAACACAAAGCAGCAAGCTGTGTGTGTGTGTGTGTGTGTGTGTGTATGTGTCTGTGTTTGGTATCTGAAATAACATGTAAATATCATATTGGAAAACAGACACACAACTTTTTTTGCTGTTGAATGTTTGTGAGATGCTGCTGCATGGGTGATGTGAAACAAGTCAGGCCTTGGGTGGGCAGGATAACCTTTGCTTTAAAGTAAAAAGAAAGAGAGGGATTCTGCCATACAGAAAGACCAAGCCCACTTTCTCAGTGCTTGCCCATGGAACTGTCCCTTTAGGGCATGATCTCACATCCCCCTGAAAAGCTGAAGACTGATGATCACAGGAGCTGATTCCTGGGGAGCCAAGTCCACCCCTCTCCCAGCATTATCCCCAAAGTCACCTTACCATTATTGTTTTCCAAACACCAATGTATAAAACAGAACAAAGTACTGGAGAGCCCCAGCCCTTATTTTCACCACTGCTGCTCCCAGCTTTTGGCCAGAGCTGTGGGAATTGCAGGATGCAAAACTCATATTGGATGAAGTAACACTAGGTCCTGGGGAGACAAGGGAAAGTCCAGCCCCACATGGGGACCCCCAGTACGCTGGAGGCTTTCCAGCTCCTGCCTTTCACCCTTTGTGCTCCTGGTAGTCAGGCAGCTGAAGTGGGAGAAAAACTGTGTCTGCCTGGCAAAACAGTCTGCCAGAAGGTTATGGCGGGGTTTTTTTTATTTTCTTATTGCTCAGACAAGCTAAAATGGCAAAATAAAATAGACAATATACTTGATTAAGACAATGTTGTCTTGGGAACCAGCTCATCTCACCATCCATGATTATTTCACACCCTTTTCCTTTTTGCTTGAAGTGTGATTTGGCCTGCTCCAAAGCTAAAACCCAAAGCCTTACTTGGTTTGCAGTAATCAGTCTCAAAGTTGGAGATATCTGTGTTCTGCCTCTGACATCCCCAAGTTTCTCCTCCCCTCCAGTACCTTCCCAGCAGCCCCTCACTCACCAGCAGCACCCTCAAAGTTATTTCAATTCAGAACAGATCTGCAGCAGCCTCACTCCTTTGCACCAAACCGTGTCTTCCCCAGCACCCAGAGCAAATCCCCTTGGAATCTGCTCACTGTGGAGCATTACTCCTGTCCAAACCAGGTGTAACATGTGCTCCTGCTCCTCACACGTGCCAAGCAGACCTCAGTCTGCAGAGGTTTTGGGGCTGGTGAGAGCACCCTGGTACCACTCCTGGCTCACTCAGTGACTTGGAGTGTGCGTGGGCACACGGGGCCATCGCTGCAATGTACAAACAGGGGCAGGCACAAGGAGGGAATGCAGCAGAGCTGCACCATCGGGCAGGGTCAGCCCACCCCTGCTCCCCCTCCTTCCCCGAGCACGGGCCTAAAAATAGATGTAATCAGGTTTCAAAAAGGAAAAGAAAAGGAAAGGTCAAGTGTCATGACCTTAGACATGCTCTGAGGCTGCTTTTCTCCCGGCGTAGCTCGCCCTTGCTGGGCCCCCCGATGGCGTTTCCGGAGCAGAAGCAGCCGGGGCGCGCGCCCTGGGCACGGCCATCAGCTGTGGCCTCTGCTCGGGGGGTTCTTCCTTTGCATCTCTCCCCATCCGCCTTCCTGCCGCCTGCAACCAGCTCCTTCCTTGCCTGGGAAAGAGAACCAGTGGGCCCCCAGGGCTCCATCCCTGTCTCCTTGCTGCAGTCGCCTCACAGGGCCAACCCCTCCACTGGAGCACCTGCCAGAGCCACACTGATTTCGGGGTGCTTGAGCCCCACTCTGTACCAGGTGGGTGCAGGGAGTGGACACTGAGTGTTCCTTTTATGAACCCAAAATTGTTGGCTTTCCATGGCTGGCCCACATGGCTGCACTGCTCTAATTGATTTTGTCCTCATCATAAAGAATAAAGCAGCACATTTCATGTTGGGAACTCCAGACCTGGAGCAGGGAAGGAGAGGATATTGCATCTTTGCAATTATATTATCATTTTTTCCAACTGGTGAGAAGTCCCTCCACCATCCTTTGCTTTTTCCCTGCTCAAGTAACATCTGAAAAACTTTGGTAATTTTTTGTGCATATGTGCTTAGTGCAGGTGAGTCAAGACTCACATTCTGCCTTCTCTTACCTTTTTGTGCAGTGAAGAGCACACAGTCCAACCTCTGGATCCAATCAAACAGCCAGAGAGACTATTCTCTACCAGCCCTAAGTCTGCCCTGGCACTCTGCATTTATGAATGTTGCAGAAGTCACTATATTTCATTGTTCATCAGTGCATATGGGGCTGGCATGGCAACAAAGACCTTTCCCTTGCTTTCCATTTGCAGATTTTCATGTTTTGTACTGGGAGTATTTTACTCAGTGGTTTAATTTTTACTGCAGCAGGAAAATGTAACAGTGCAGCAAAACCAATCTGTGGATGCTGTCAGCTCAGAGAATCCTAGGGGCAGACAAAATCCAAACTGGGTCCTGACCTGCAGATGCAGGAGCTGGCAAAGCACAAATACTGCAATCAAAGCTCCCATAACAAATTTATTCTGCAGAAGGCAGAGGGGGCAGGATTTCGGTTTCTGGGGATGCCACACATCTGCTCCCTCCTCTTCAGGGCTGGAGGAAAAGGGCAAAAAATTACATGCTAAATAAACCATGGCATTTCTGAGGTGTGAATGGTTATTCTAAATGCCTGAAATATTCAGCAATGTAGCACTCTGTCTTTAGCATTTTATTTGCCCCCTTAGTTTGTCCTTGTCCCCTGCTTTTATCCTCCAAAGCTCCCACCTCCGTGTTCCCGGTGTTTCCTTCTGGCTTGCCTGTGCCTCCGCCCTCCTCCCGCATCCTGCATCCCTGGGATCCTGCCTTACAAAGCACAGCGGAGGATTTCAAAGCCGCTTGTCTCTACACCAGTCCACCCAACCTTGCCCAAAATAACCATGGCACACAGGGAGGTGGTGGCTGTCACACAGAAAACAAGATTTTTCCAGGAGCTGTGTGCACACACTTTACACAAGCTGTCCTGCCATCAGCTAATATCCTGGATGGATGCATGGGGATCTATAGCAGATAGTATTTTAAAATCCAAAGTATTGATACGAGAAAATCACTTTGAATGTGTATATTCAGAATAATACCCCTTTTTCATTAATTAAGAAGATTTATCTATTAAACAGGCATATTCTTTGCTTTAAAGTGTTCATTACTTCTGCAGTTTTCTGCTTCCGTACGTCGTAAATCTTTTCTGGGCACGTGGCTTCCTCCATAATGATGTGTGGAAAACCTGGTGCATGTCATGTTATTTACGACTGGTTATTTGCTTCATCTGCAATACCAAGATCTGCCATCTAAGGTGGGATTTGCTTCAAGATCCTTAAAATCTTTAGTTCAGAATATAAATCAAAGAGCTGCTTAAAAAAAAAAAAAGTTAAAACTGAGCCCTTCCAGAAGGAAGTTTCCTTGACCCAGATGGGAATTCATGGCAGCTGATGAAAAAGTATTAGTAGGAGACTGGCTCAGCCTGGCCAGTGGTGCCAAGTGGTACCTGAAGACATCGGGTGTTGCATGAGCCCTCGGCACTCCTGGTTGAGCACAGGGAAGTTCACGGCCATTGGTATCTCCAAGCCTGAAAGGTGTCCCCAGGCAGCAGGAACCCCCGCTCACAGTCCAAAAGGATGTGTGTGGGCCACCATCTCCAAAACCCCCCATGTGATCCCTGGAGGAAAGGCAAGGCAGTGTTGTGAGACCCCCTCGTGCCCCTCTGACCTGCATTTTGTAAAATGGGATCCATTGATCATTGTTTTTATTCTTCATACTGGCCAATTCTTGCTACAACTGTAGGTGCCAACACACTCCCCCTCGCTCCACCAGATCTCTGGGGCATCAGAAGTGAAAGCTCTCAGTGCCAGACCACACACAGCCACAGGGAAGGATGTGGGAGCTCAGGGGCTGCTGTTCCCTGTTCCCAGGGGCTCACACAGACTGTGCCTCAGCTGACAGGGACATTGTCACCAAGTCACCTGTGGGCTCCCAGGACTCCCCAGGGACAGCAGTGCCCCAAAGGCTTTGACAACTGGTTTTATGGACTCGAGCACTGCATGTCCTGGTTTAGAACACCCAACAGCAGCACCATGCTGCTGGTGAGTGAGGAATGTTGTTTTGGGGATGGAAACCTTGCTCTTACCAAGCTGTGTGGGCTTTCAAGGCTCCCTCTTCCCACTGGAGCTGTGAGGGGTTGTCCACCAAACTGTGTCTTGTTGGCCACATGACTGCTGGAATCCGTGGGGCTGTGTTAGGGCTGGAAGTCACAGGATTACCTCGTGTTGGGCCAAAAAATTCTTTGAATTTTATTAGCACAGATTGCAACTTCTCCTAAAATTTGATGAAAACTTTTCCCAGAAACTGACTTGCTTGTGCAAGGAAAACTTGCTCCTGTATCTACCCAAGCTGACCACCTTCAGAAGCTTGAACAGGGTAACCAAGCAGAGCTGAGAAAGCTGGACTCAAATCTTGTGATGTGCAGTGTGACCTCTCCAAGCAGACAAGAGTTGTGGTGGTGAGCTGTGTTCTGGATGTTTTTCTTGAGGTTTTTCCCAAAGCTTTGGATGGCATTGGCCATTTACCCACAGCAGCAGCATTGCAGAGCACATGGCAGGGGAACAAGAACATGGGAAATGTGCAATGAATTGTGCTCTGGTACACAAAGCACATGCCCATGGTATGATCTGATGCAAACATCAGACCTCTGACACATTCAACAGAAGCCAAACATGTTTGTGCCCCATCTCCTTTGGGGTTCTGCTCTGAGTGGCACAATTACACACAGGCAGGGTCTGTGGCCTGGGCTGTGAATTGCCTCTGTACTTTGTAGCTCAGGTCAGGGTCCGTACCACGAGATTGCCCCACCTCCTCTCACTTGTCCTATGAAGAAAAATATGTGTTGGAAATGGAACCTTCCTGAAGCCTGGTTTAGACAAGTTAGAAAATACTGAGGGATAATCACACTGACTAAAGGAGAACTGGGCTTACTTGAAAACATTTCTTTTGAAAAACACTGATTCCTTCCTCATGCATTTTTGCATGAACTCTTAAACCTTCACCAGCTTCCCAAAGTGCGAATTTTACTTCAGCTGTCCTTGAGAAACTTCATATGCCAGCAGCCAAGTGGTGGTGCGCAGAGCATGGCTCTTGCTGTGGCAGATGGAATTCAATTACTTAATTAATGTGGTGTCACAACTGTGATTTTCAGGCTCCTGCTGCCTCACATCTTGAGCAGGAAGAGGGTCAGGAGCCATCAGCCTGGTGCAGCTTCTCTACTCTGTTTGCACTTGTAGAGCAGAAAATGAAAAGCAAATCCCCGGGGCCAGAGGTTTCTCCGAGGTTGTATCTCCATAAAAAGTAGTTGGATTCCTTCTGGCTTGTAAATCCTGCTGCTAATCCTTCTATGAGAGGACAGCACCCTCCAAGGTGTGTTCAATTTGGCAAGCAGACCTGACAGATGTTAACAAAAGCTTTTTAATTACCCTTTGGGAAATACTGATGAATTATCAGGAGGAAACTCAGATGGGCAGTTCTGAGAAGGTGAGGAGCAGCTCCCAAGGAGGGGGGCAGATAAGCCTTACTGAGTTGTTCAAAGTCAACCGGGGTTAAAAAGTGAATACCACATAGCAGAAAGCAAAAGAATTATGGCAGTGGGTCAGATCTGGTGTGTCTCCTCATCCCAAACCTCCCTCTAGCAGCAACGAGTAGCAGATGTTCAAGGAAAGATGAGAAACAGGGTAAAAGTGATATCCTTGTATGTTCTCCTGGATTTCAGCACACAGTGGTTTTGGCAAATCTCTAAGTCCCAGGGATAAATCATACATTAAGCCTTTTATAATTCTTGTTTCTGTGATGCATGACTGTGAGATTTTTGTCCTGAATCCACATGAGCTCATTCAGCCACTGAACTGGCTTTTCAAAAAGACTCTGAAAAATGGCATTATTGCAATATCCTGACCTTCTCTGTGGCTTTCCACATGACTGCCATGGAAGGGCAGCCTGCTGGGCTGTCTAAATCCAGCCAAGAAGCCTTTACCAGCTACCACTCCAGAGTAACCAGCTCCAGCTTCCCAGCAGTTACAGTAATGGTGGCAGGTCTGACCACAGGGGGAATGGTGTGTCTCCCTCTGTGGAGCAAGAGCAAGGCCACAGCGTTGGGTTGCTCAGTCCTCCAGGGCTGAAGGGCCATTAAAGTCTGCCAGGACAGCAGATTTGCAGATTTCTCTGGGTGGGATATCCCAAGGGCTTCATCAAAAAAGGGAATGCCTAAAAACACAGGGGAGAACATTTTGAATCTGTAGTGCAAGGGGCTCTACCCATGAGGATGGATGTGTTCAGGAGGATGGGTTTTGAAAAAGACAGTGAAGAGGCAAAAGCCTTTTTTCTTTGCAAAATGCTCCATTTCAACTCCAGGCTTTGCACAGCAGAGGACAGAGTGGGGTTGTAAGTTGTAGCCTCCAGCAGCTCCCTTCCCTGTGCCCTTGGGGTGCCCTGGGGCACACACCCAGGCATCAGCCACCTCAAGATGCCTGAGAGGCAGAGGGGCTGCGGGTCAAGGAGAGGATGTGGCCACTCCGAGGGGCAGTCCCAGGCTGTAACCCACACCGGAGACCGCCTGCTTCCACAGGCTGAGCTGGTGGTAGGAGAAAAAGGGAAAACTTGGGGCAGCCTAATCCAGCATTAAAGTCCTCACTAATTCTCTCCTTCCTGAGGACACCTGAGCCGCGGGGCGGGTGCGTGGGGGCCGGCGGCTGCCGTCCCAGTTGGCTTGAGCAGCTGCAGCCATCTGCAGCCCTTGTACCCAGCAAGGTAGAGTTCCTGCAGGATGGGGTTGGATTTCTGCTCCTCAGGAATCACCCCAGTCATGGGGAGAGAGGGATGCAGCTTTCTGGACAAAAGGAGAGGGAATATGTTGCATAAATAACCGTGGTGCCAGGTGGGAGATGCTAAACTTCTGTGTGTCTCCAGCAGCAATGCCTGGGAGAAGGGAGAAGTGGCTGCCTGGAGCAGAGCTCTCCCCTTACCCCCATAGTCTGAGCTGCTGGGAGCCAGGACTGTTGGAAACTCTGCAGAGGGCAGGCAGAGGGAAGGCAGGGAAGTCCTGTCCCATGGGGTGAGTAGGGCAGGTCCTGCTGGAGGCAGTTCACATGCAGATTTTATCCCCAGTTGCTGCCAATGATAAGGAAAATTGCCGGGTCTGTGAAAAGGTGAGGTAAGGCAGCAACCTTCTGTGCATTTGTGGCTTTGCAGCTTTGCATCTTTACAATGTGGTGATGGACACACTCAGATCCAAATGTAATGCAAACTGACATGAAAAAAAATCAGATTGATGCAAAACCTAAAAAGGAGGAAAGATACAAGGATAACACACTTCACATTTTCCTGTCCTCTTGGGTTGTTAGACTCACTGAGGCTGAAGCAGCTTTCAAAATGCATAAACAAATCAAAGAACTAAAAATAACACCAAATTAGTAACTCACACACCTGTATATTCACAAGTGGTGCTTACTTTTAAAATTAAAAGATTGGATTTTTTAAATCCTTGCTATGTTATTTAAGTACACCATAGGCTGTGCTGAGCATACAAACCTATAACTTTCATCAGCTTTGCTTTCTATCCTGCACACTGATTTTTTTTTTTTGTCTCCTTATCTTTATTTTCTACTGCTTGGAGAAGGAAATCAGTCCAAGGACCAGAGGAGGTTGCTGGTTCTTCTGTCCTCCCTCAAAGCAGCTGGGCAGTGCATGGACATCCATCTAAGGGCTGTCATCAGCCCAAGGGGCAGAGGGTGAGATCCAGCCTGGAGGATGCTGGTGTAGGGCAAGGAAATTGAGAAAGGCACGGGATTGATTCTCACAAGTTACAGCTCAACTGCAAGATTTCTCAGTGTTCTCAGGGGAGGTCCCAGGCCAAGGCTTGGGCCACAGTCCCACATGTGTAAAATTGGGATAATTTTTTCAAAGCTTACATGGCATTCAGGAAGGTTGTGACTATGAATGGTCATGAAAAGCTCCACCACAGCAGACTTGTGGTCCTTATAAGGGCTGTTGTCTCTCACTCGAGAGAAAAGGCTTAATTCGAATCAGCTGTCCCCATTGGTATTAAAATTGTTATCACCATTCCTCTTTTGGCTGTCTTAGAGCAATTGTCCTAGCACTAAAACCGCATTTTAAAGATTTGAACTGCAGTTTGACCTCCACAGGTCAGCCAGATTCCATGAAAATAAAGGTTGGAACTTGCTTTTGATTTTCTTCTCAGAGTCCTGGCCATGACTGGGCTTGAAAATTTAAACACCAGTTATCAGCATTCAAACAAAAATGACTTGGAGGAAAAATAGTGCCATTATTTGGAAGCTATGGCACAAACTGCTGGCTACCTTCCTTCAGAGCAATAAAACACAGATAGTTTCAGTGAAGAAGTAAAATTAGTGCCTGAGTTTCCAACCCCTGACTGCTATTCCAGACTGCAGTTTAATTCAGCTGTTTATGTGAAGATGCCCTATTGGGATAAGGCAGTGAATCTATCCAATGTTGCAGAGATGAATGCCTTTATTCTTCCTGAAATAAAAATGGTGTCACGGGATCTCTCATGCCTCCCCACAGACAGAAGCGTGATTTAAAATGCTGTCTGAGGGATCACATCACTAGAAGCACATATTACTTCCTAGCTCAGTGCTGGGGTGTTGACAGAAAGCAATAAAGTGTCCTCAGCCATGACAAGCAGTGAGATGTTGTGTTCCCAAGTGCGGCTCAGCGCCCAGGCACCTGTGCTGTGCCAAGGGACAACCAGGCTCTTCAGTCCCTGGACCATGATGGCAGATTTGCACCCCTTCTCTGGAGACACTTGTCTATCCAAAGCAATATAAACATGGCTTTGTAAAGAGCTAATGGACTTGAAAGATCCCTGCTGCAGCATTTACTCAGCTCAGCTTTTGACTGTGTAATTTATATTTCTCTGTCCACACCGCTGTTTTCAGATGTGGTTAGTACAAGGATTTCAGGTGTAAAGATCCTTGCTAAGCAGAAACTTCCCCATAATTTATCTCTTATTTGAACCATCCCTTGAAATGTGTTTGCTCCATGGTGTCAGCAACCCCCAGCTGACATCACTGGACATCACGGACACCCACCACATCCTGAGGGGGCTGGAACCTGGGCCCCCGGAAAGAACATCTGGGAAACATGCCTGCCATCAGCTGGGAAAGATGCAACAGCAGGCACCACCTGGCACTGCAGGACAATCCTGACTCAGAAAGGAGCTACAATATCCCTAGGGGTCAGCTGTTTTTGCCATGGTCCCCACAGAGTTTCCCAGTGTGGGGAGAGAAGAGAAGCGTTTTGTGGTTAAGGAGAATGTAACAGTGGGAGTGTGCGGAGAAGCAAGGCTATGCTGGCTGTAGCGGGATTGCACTGAGGAGAACAGGTCTGTACCCAGAGGTGAGAACAGCCCACGTGTGGCCCACCTGGAGCAGCACTGCAGATGAAAAGCGCTGCTGTTAGCAGTTTGTGACAGCCCAGCCTTTGGAAAACAGCCGCCCTGGGGGAATGGAGTGTGTTGTGTAACCAGGTACACTTGCAGGAGGAGTGACATTTTCACTGAAATTGCTATGACATTGTTTTTCAGCCTGGCTTGATGTCCTGCCCCTCCCATTGCCCCGTGTGTTTAGGAGAGGCAGGCAACAGGCAAGCAGGGCATTGCTTTAACCAACACTTGGCCATGAGGAAATTCCCATGTGTAGCTACAACATGGAAATCTCACTGCACTGAAGTCACTACCAGGAGTAAGGCTGTCTCACCAGCCCCACACAACATGCTTGGCTTTCTTCCCTGAGGGCCATGTCCTTTGGAATAAACCCCTTCTCTGCTCTGTATCCATTCCCAATCTCCTTCTGGGAATTTGCTGTGAACACTATTTTGGGGCTAACTTTCTGACACAGCTCTTCAGGGTGAGCTCTGCTCTGTGACTTTCTTGCTCAGGTCTCCTCCAGTGCTGTTTTAAAGTGAGTGAGCTGAATAGACAAATTGTCCTGAAAAAAAAAAACCCCTAAAATTATATTATGCAGTGATTTGCTGTCTGCACAACATAGGCAAGAAGTAAATAAAGTAAGTAAGTGGGCATACTTGTGAAGCCATTGATGTGAGAGGGAAGAAGCTGGGCTGATGGGGGAATGATGGCTCCACAATGGCATTGCACTGGCTCCTCAGAAAAATCTGGTTCAGTTCCAGCACTGCACAAATCCCTGTGTTGGTGGGCACAGCCCTGCATCACTGCTGACCATTCCTGCAAGTGAGGAAAACTGCTGGACAACAAACTCCTGGGTTTGTCTCCAGCCAGGCTAAGGGACACCTTTTGTGCCTCTGTGCAGCATCACTTGGGCCACCAGAAGGAAAGGGCAGCTTTTCCTCCAGGTCTGGTCCCATGAACAGCTTCTGAATCCAATTTCAGAAACAACTCAATGTGAGGCATGCTGGCAGAGGATGAGGTGGCAGACTCCCCTCTTGCACTCCTACAACTGCTGCTGCTGAAACACAACCCTGGTTTTAAATCAGTTGCAGTGAAACAGAAGGCTTTGAGAAAACAAACTCCTTCCAAACATATCCTTAACTTCATTTCCTCTTGTGGCCCTCCTTCTTTCTAGACTAGGTTTCATGGGTCACTCTGTATTTTAGGGTTTTTTTCTTCTTCTTCTAATTTTAATTCTTGTCCCACCAGGGGTTGTTCTTTCATAGGATCCCAACCACAAATTCTCAGATGGCAATGAGAGCTGAGACAGGGACTTGCCTGTGTTCTCTCTGCTTTTTTTCTTTCCTCTTTTTTGCTAGGTTTTAAACTGAGCTCCTAACATATCCCATATTTTATTCATTTAGGAGGATTCTTTTACACCACATGAAAAGTAGATTGTCTGCCCATTCTGTAATCACACTAAAAAGATTTAAACCAATAATAAAAACAGGCCTTTTTCCTAAAATATTTTTTCCAACACCATTTTTTCCAAACACCACTTCTATTGAAATGCAGCCATTTGAGCACTATCTATTTATCTATCATATTTCCAAACCCACAGTTGGATCATCCTTATCAACAATCCCTTCTTACAAAGACAGCAAAGTTCAACACCTTAAACAGGGGTAGGATTAAGATTCACTTGCCTTAGGAGTTCTGCTGGAGCAAAATGTGGCAGAACTGGCACAGTTTCTGGATCAGACTCAGGGGAGGAAGGTGAGGGATGGGCTGTGGGCTTTGTGGCTGGTTCACACAAGCATGCAGACCATTCTAGACATGATTAATGTGGCGTTTGGTACTCTAAGGCAGTGGATTAAGTTCTTTTTGCCAAAAAATTTGTTCTTAAGTGCAGTACTTCCAGCCCACAGCAGCTCCACTGAAATGTCACTGGCTGGGATTACAGTTAAATCTGACAGATTTTCATCTCCTCTTCCATTTCTGCTATTGGCAGAGAAAGGTCAGGTTTCCTACATGCAGTCCAGCCCTGAAGCACCTCTGGCTCCCTCTTGGTAGGATTCCCTCAGGACAAAGCTGGAGGGTAGAGAAACCATGATCCCTAATATTTGTAAGGTCCCAAAGCCTGTAGCTCCCTTTCCCTTCCTGCCCCAGCACAGCAGCAGCAAGCTCAGAACTTCTTCCTGCCTTCCTCAGGCTTCTGCCACTCCTCCATGTGTGTGTCATTTTTATTAAAACAAATACAAAAGCAGAAAGCCACACCAGTTTTCAAGGCCTTCCCGGAGCTGGGAGTCACAGAATAACAGACTCACCAAGACACAGACTCACAGTATCATAAAATCATAAATTCATTTAATGGCTTGGATTGGAAGAGACCTTTATCATCATCGAGTTCCAAACCCCCTGAAATGATCAGGGACATCTTCAGCTAGATCGGGTTTTTCAGAGCCCCATCCAGCCCTGACCCTGGATGTTTCCAGGGATGGCACATCTCTGGGCCGCCTGTGCCAGCATCTCACCACCCTCACTGTAAAAAACCTTAATTTTTTCCTTACACTCAATCCCAGCCGTCCCTCCCTCGCTTTGCACCCATCACCCGCTGCGCTGCTAACTCGGCGCCCCCGTCCCTCCGGCGTGCCCGGTGTCACAGAGCCCGCGGCGCTGTCCCTGGCCCTGGCCCGGTGCCGCCGGGTGCCGCTGGGTGCCGCTCTCGCCCCGCCGAACCCGCCCAGCCCGGGGCGGCCGCTCCGCCGGGACCCCGAGCCCCGCCGCTGCTCCGCCGCCAGCCCCGCCGCCTTGGGAGCCCGAGGCCCCGCTGCCTTTGGCCCCGTTCCCCTCGACCCCGCTGCACTCGGCCCCGCTCCCCTCAGCCACGCTCCCCTCAGCCACGCTCCACTCGGCCCCGCTGTCCCTCGGTCCCGCTGCCCTCGGCCCCGTTCCCCTCGGCCCCGTTCCCCTCGGCGCCGCTGCCCTCCCCTCCGTTCCCCTCGGGCCGCGCTGCCCTCGGCCCGGACGTGTCCGGACGCGCCCAGGGTGTCCGGACGCGCCCGGCGGGAGCGGCGCTGCCCGGGAGCATCTCCGGGACCGCGCCGAGTGCCCGCTGCTCCTGCCTCCGGAGCGAGCCCGAGCTCCCCGCAATCGCCTGTTCCGTGGCGGGGGCCGCGATCTGCCAGCCCCACCGCCGGGGAAACACACGGGGGGCTCTGCCCAAGGAGCCGCAGCCGGGATCCCGGGTTTCCCGGCGTTTCCCATCGGGAGCGCAGGCGGCGGCACGTGCCGGAGCTCCGTCAGGGCTGCGCGCAGGGCAAGGCTGCAGACCCAGAACAAAGTTTTGTGATAGCACCCAGGCGCTTCACTCCAGCCACGCTCAACGGGAGTCCGACACTCAAACAACTTCGGGGATCGGGGTGTTAGAAGGCGAAAGATCGAGGGAAGTAGGCTAACGCGGGTTTTGGAGATTTTTCGTTTGGCAACTACATTTTATGACATATTTTCATAAAGTGAGTTCAGTTTGTCCCTCTGGTAACACAAGCTATTGCATACTTTTGGTGTTTTTTGTTGAACAGAATGAGCTTTTTGATGGAAAACACTGGATTGTGTATCATGAGGATAATACTCTAAATGAACATCATTTTAGTTTATTTTTAAGCTGGCAAAGAGCAGATGGGCAACTATCAACAAGCACAGGATAGTGGCAAGAGCAGCTGGACAATGCATGAGCTCATTTCTATTTAAAAATACCTAATTAGGACTTCAATATCAGAAGTCATTTAAAAATGGAAGTTCTGACTACAAACATAGAACAAATTTCCCTGCGTTCATCACTGGTGAAGTTCAGTAACCAGCTTTACTTATGGACTTTTCAGGCTGTTTGGAATATTTATACTGACAGTTTCCAAAGAAAAGAAGAAACAGGCCATGAGAACAACTCCGTAAACACAGACTTCAGATGTAACATCTACTGAAAAATTCATTAAGTACCTACCTATCTGTTTGACCACAGGCCCATTAATCCCAGAGTGAAAGGTCTGACAACCCAAGAGGGTGTGGGCTTTCAGAGAGGTCTTTCTTCTTGGTCCACATGGTTTCCTCACAAAGGAAGCCCCCATCCTGCACATGCACAGCAGCAATGTCCCTGTGTGACTTTTATATCCATTGGAGATTGATGGATCCAGATATCCACTGACTTGTGGCCATTAAGCTGAGATACCTTTCTGTGAGGCTGCCAACTACACTCAGTCAGAGGAATTCCTCCTGGAAATGTGTACATTGAGGGAGTGTGGATTGTATGGGATTTTAGTTGCTATAGGATTAACCTTTACTCAGCCTGTAGGCTGGGAGGAGGATTTAAGTGATGTGCTGGAAAACGTCCCCTGGAGATACTAATCTTTTCCACTTCTTTCTTATTTCACTTTAAGCCTTCTTCAGGAAATTGCTTGTGGTTCAAAACGGAGATCTCTGATGTACCAGCAAATACATCTCCCAGGGGCCCAAATCTGCATTTCACACACAAAACCCACTTTAGCTAGCTCAGGTGTCTGTCAAAGCACCAGTGTGTAAACCAAGGCAAAGAGAAGATGCAGAGAATGGAGAAACATGCTCCTGGAGCCGTAGCACACTGAAGAGACCATCTTCAGAACTCAGCACAAGCTCTGAAACTATTTGAACAGCCAAGGAAAAGCAGCATTTTACCTGAATGAAAAACTGTTGAAAGTTAGGTATGTCTTTTCTTGAGCAAGGTCTGCAAAGGTTGGGTATGACTTGGTATTGTTTGGATGAATTGAATTTCTAAAGGCTGAGCTCCCAATATAGTCCAAATACAGCCTGAGTGGGAGTTTGGCCATTTATCACCCTGGGAATATCAATCAGACCATGGACTATGCCCAAACTGCACGTTCTTGCAGGGTAATCATGAACGTGAAAAAGGCTTACGTGGTTCCAAACTGAGCAGCCAAAGAGAATTTAGTATCCCAAATCCTGCAGCAAGCTGTGAAGGTTTCAGTTGTATCCAAAACATATCATTAGGCCCTTTCATGGTTTTTGGTAGACAGAATCTTCCCAAATATCTCTGAGCATTTTCATTACTTCATAAATTTTCCCCAAATAGTTTAGACAAATTATTTTCAGCAGATGGCTTGTTATGAATAGCTTGTGAATTTTTCACTTTGACATCTGTACTGTGTTTACTGGGTGGTTTAATCAGTTCCTGGGCTGAATGACTGAAATGTTTGCAAGGGAGGAAAAATGAGCACAGGATACTAAATAAGAAACAGTGCATTTCAAGGACAAACATATTCAGCTGACTGTTTTCACAAACACTTTCAGAGATTTCCAGCAATTGCTGGCTACCCTGTGGATTCTGAATGCTGTGATATGTCTATGCCTGCAAGCCAAACTCATCTCACAGCCCAAAGGGTAATTGTGAGCTTCTTCTCAATTTTGAGCAGCCATGTTATTTGGTCAGAACCCACCAGCAGAATTTTTGCTCCAAGTAGTTGTATTTTAACCACTGCCCAATCCTCGCTGTCTTGACTCTGATGTGGAGGCAGTCTAACACTGTTAGGCAGAGTTGCATGTCCAAACTATGCTTATCTCCTTGCTTTGTCTTCCTCAAAATAACACTGGAAGATAAGGCATGCTCTTTCTTTGATCACTAACCTCCAACTGGTGAATGCTGACCACAAAGGATAAGTATGTATTGAACAGAAGTCCTAATGATCAGCACGTGGTTACAGTTTCAAGGAATGGGAAAATTAAAACAAAAAGGAAAAAACAAAAACCAAACCCCCCCAAAAAACCCCAAACCAACAAACAAACAAAAAAACCCAAACAAACAAAAAAACCCACTAAACATGAGGGAGACTGAAAAGGAGGGAGAAATAAGGCCAATATAAAAAATTTCAAATATCTTCAACAGACCAATACCATAAACAAACATACATTTGCTGATGAGAATTAGCACACTCTTGCTTCCTAGTGTACCTAAAGATAGTTTAATCTATAAGAAAATTGCAGTCACGGGGAGCAAACTACCAGGATAAGGATTGTCTCTGTTGTAGGTTTTATGGCACCTGGTATAAAGGGGTTCCAGCACGGCCATCATGCAAATATTAAACAAAAATAGCACTGGGAGGAGTGGCAGGAGGTTGTGAGACTGCAGCAGCAGTGGCAAAGCCATCTGCAGCAGTGCAGGCTCCAGGCTCCAGCCGTGCCTTTTCTCACACCAGATGCTGCTGCGCCCACCACCTCGGCTCAGCCCCGAGTCCCCGGCATGTCTGGCACGCAAAGGCTGGCCTCAGGTTTCCTGAAAGGCTTGTGATTTTCTGCCCCGAGTTGCCATCCAAATGGTAAGTAATAAACACTTTAATAATTCATGACCAGTCAGTAATAGCTTAAATAATTTAACAAAAAATTTGTCATCTTTCCTTGTGATAGAAGATGCTGGCTGGAAAAAGGCTGAGCAAGGTTTTGTGTCCACCTCAGCCCTCCCCAGGAGTGAGCTTTGCCCCTGCCTGAGCTCAGCCAGGTGGGTGCAGCCTGCAGGGGAGCAACGGGAGCCTACCCTGACCTCAGGGAGGGGTGAGCACCGACCAGCTGGTCAGAGGAACAGGGGGAGCCACACACCCTCTCCTGTACTGGTTGTCCATACTCAGAGTTGTGTTTGTGGAGCTGCTTTCCTACCCACTGCCCTTGGTGCTGAGACACCCAATTCCCATCTCATGTATCCCTGCTTTCTTCCAGTTAAGCATCCAGCTTCTCTGCACTACAGCGCAGACCCTGGAAGTGGCAGCTCCTGCTGTGTCACCCGGGCTGTTAAAGGATCACAGCAGGCCTAAGGCAGCTGGGGAGGCAAATGGCCCTTCATTCCCACACTGTTTAATCAGCAAGTCCCAACAAGGAGGATGTTATCTTCCAAAAGCATGGAGAAGACCTTGGAGCTGTGCTTAGTCCAGAGAACCACTTCAGAAGATAAAACCCCAAGAGAAATAAGAGACAAAACACAAGTCAAAACCAGCAGTTTTACCTGTTTAGACTGTAGCACACACTGCAGCACAGCTCTAGCATCAGGCTGAACAGAAGTAGCATCCAGCAAAGCAGGCCAAGGCCTCCAGGTGCTTGAAATTATACAAGTGCTTAAGAATGTAATTGAGAAAAGCACATAAGGAGCACAAGTGCTGTCAGCCTGAGCATAATGAATATATAATAAATCATACAGAAGCATTCTTTTTTATTATGTTTCAAAAGAAATCTGTGCTGTTATTTGCAAGCAGCTCCAATCCTGATAATGGATGCCATCCCCTGCATACAGGCTTTATTGGAAAAGATGTTGCATTGACTCCATTGAAGTTATCCTGGCAGAAAATGTGGTACCCTGAAAATTAGCTGTTGCCCAAAAGCTAGAGCATTTGCTGTGTCTATGTTTATATTTTCATTTAAGAACAGAAGGCCACCCCACTGTTAAAAGTGTTTAAGACAGCCGCAGCTTTGCAGTGAGCATCCAGCTCAGTGGAGCACTGGGAAAAGGATGGCAAGAGGAGCAGGACAGAGCATTGAAGGGCAGCACTGCCCAAAAACCACACCAGAAGGAAGTGCAGCCCATTCCTGCCATCCATGAGGGTGAGAGCTCAGACATTTTGCAGAGCTTGCTCACAGGAAATGGTCCAGCTGAAAAAAGCAGGGGAATGTCTAGTAGCACCCTTCTTTACCCTGAAAACCCATCTGCAGGTAATTGGCATGGCACATTTTTAAAAGCACCAAAGCAGGACTTAGGAGCTTTACCCATCTCCAAACAAGTGTAAACTTCTAAACATTAAATCACTCTAAAAATTCCCTCTGGGCATTAAAAGTCACTTTTGTGACTCGTGACATGAAGCTGCCGTTTCTGAACTTTTTTTGTGGCAACTCCAGGATGAGGGAGAGCCGAGGCAGACAAGCCTTTCCTTGCATGGGAGAGCTCTTGTCCACTGTAGGGAGTTCCCTCACCAGGAGATTATTCTGCCCTGACCCAGCTGATCCTGGAGATCCAATGGCTCCCATAAACAAGCCCAGCCAAGCAGGAAACAGCTGTAGATGGCAGGCAGCTAATCTGAAGCAGTCCTGGGGATTTCTTTGAACCAAAGGATTCGGACTTTTACCCTGTAATGCCTTTTCCATAATGAATGACATGTAAATTATCTCTCATAGTGGGTAGTATGGCATTTGCCAACAAAGAGAGCTTCTTTGGGAATTTCTAAATGACCTCACAAATGTATGTCCTTACTTACTGCATCTGCTTGCCCACAAACACTAACACAGCACTACTTAACTCCTTGGAAGTTCTCTCCTAGCTCTCAGTTCCCGCTTTCTTCAGCCCTGCTATTTCTTCTTTGATAGATTTTTGTGCTCAGGGGAATCCCAACGTGTGTTCCAAAAGTCACACCCATTTGATGATCCAAAAGTTTTTGACTTCTTTTTCAAGCAATCTTTCCTATGCCTTACAGGTTTTCCCCCTCAATAACCTCAGAACCCTTTTTGAAAATATACAAGCTGACAGAGTTGGTGCATGTCAGGAAAACTGTCAGTTGCTGGACGGGCAGAAATCAGCCTTCTGGGAGATGCAATACATTATTCATCATCCTCCTGAGATCATCTAGAGGTCAGGTTATTTTGGCCCCAAGGTGGCTAAGATATGCACTCACTCTGTGGGCTGGCCACGCTCCCTGTACCTGGAAGCCTGTGGTGTTACGCAAGGCGCTTGCATCAGAAACCTGAAAAGCAGAGAGGGCTTCATAGCTCTGCAGATCTCTGCTGGCAGCATCAGATAGCTCCTCACTGGCTTTTGGAGACACCCTCAGGTCTGACAGAGTCAGCACTTCAGGCTTTGCACAAAGGTAAAAGCTTTGCTGTTTTGCCGGTGGGGAACTACAGTTTTAGCAGTTTTTTTCACATAATTTTGAGATCTGCATGATCAGAGAATAAAAGCTCAAAACTTCATCCTAAAAGACAAATTTATGCTTTTGGTTCAGAGCAGCTACCTGCTAGGGCCAGTGTGGCAGGGTGCCCAAGGGCAATCAAGGCAGTGTAGATGCTGCCTCAGCCCTCAGCTCCTGCTGTCAGGCACCCTGAGATGCCCAGTTTCCTAGTGGAGTTCTGGAAGTTTTGTTTTGACAGTCATGGAATCAATCATCCCCATGTCATGCCTTTGGTCAATATTCAAAGCATCTTTAGGAGCTGTTTAATATTAAGGGAAGTTCAAAACATTTCTCTCTTGATAACAAAATATTATTAGCCAGTTAGGTGGAAGGTTTTATGGTGCTGTATATAGCTACATCAAGGAAAGATATAAAATCAGTTTTTAAAATAGAGTTTTTTCATGTCTGGGATTTAAAAGAAAATGAGTGAAAATGATGCAGCATTACTGAGTAGAAATACTGCTTGCATCCAGGAAATACAAAGAATTCCCTCATACCTCCAGAAAAGACAAAGTATTCCTCAACAGCTCTGATACTGCCTTTGTCTTCACTGTTGAAATAGCCACATCACAAAGGCTTGAACTGGACCAGATTCTCATATCCAAATTTGTGCCTCTCATTCAACTCTGCAATATACATGCAATTGAAAGGATTAACCAGTACCAGCAGAAATGGAAACACTTCAGAGGACTAACTGTAGTTCTTCAACCCGAGGAACTCAATATAGTGAGTTTTTCAATTGTTTGAAAATAGACTGTAACACCATGGAGTATTTATTAGTCAAAAGTTCTACAATTTTAATTGCAGTTATTAACTTTGACTGTCCTGTGTTGTCCCCCAGGAGGAGACAACAGGGGGCTGTGTTTTCCAGGCTGCACAATGCTTGCTGAGGCGCTGAGCGTGGTGGCTTCTGCAGCAGCTCTCACTCTGCACAGAGATCTTCACTTGCTGCTTTTATCATACTTGAAGGCTGCCTTGTACATCCATCAGCCTCAGCCAAGTCTGTGTTTGATCTGCGGATCGATGCTCAACATGAGATCTGCCTTCAAAAAAAGAAAAACAAAACTAAACAAAAAACAAACAAACAAAAAACCCCAAACAAACAAAAACCCAAGGCTCAAGGCTGAAAGGAGAATCTGGGGAAGGACCAGATGGTGAGACTCAATTCAGTGCCTGGGAAAATTATGAAGCAAGTCCTGAGGGACTCTATGTCCATCTCATGATGAAGGACAGGAGAGTGAGTATGAATAGCCAGCACAGGTTCTCCAAAGGTAGAGTGGGCCTGACCAGCCTGCCTGCCCTGCTGATGGAATATGGGCCCTGATCTGCAGGGATGAGGAGGGCAGTGGATGCCTCTTTCCTTGGCTTTAGCAAGGTTTCCACCATGGTATCCCACATCATCCTTGTAGCCAAACTGAGGTGATATGGGCTGCATGGATGGACTAGAAAGCAGGTGAAAAACTGTCTGGATGCTTAGGTTCTGGAGGGAATGGTCACAGATTCAGAGTCCATCAGGCAGTCTGTAAGTGAGTTTTGGGGTCAATACTGAGGCTGTGATTGATTTACACCAATGTCATACACAACCTGCACACTGAGGGATAACACCTCCTCAACAAGCTGAGAGACAATGTCAGGACAATGTCAAAACAGGAGGAGGTCAATACCCTGGAGAGCAGGGCTGCTGTTCAAGATGGAGAAATGGGGCAATGGGCGCCTCATGAAGTTCAGCACAGGCAGATGGAAAGTCCTGCACCTCATCTAGAATAACTCTCTGAATGAGTGGGGACCTACCTGGGAGCAGCTCTGCAGAAAAGGACCTGAGGGTCCCTGTGAGCAATGGCCTGAATGTGAGACTGCAGAGTGAAGGCTAATTCCAAACTGGGTTTGCTCACCAAGTGCATAACCAGCAGGTGAGGGAAAGTGATCCTTTCCTTGTTTTCAGCAGCAGTGAAATTGCACCTGTGTTTCTGGGTCCCGAGTGGGCTTCCCAGTGCAAGAGAGTTATGAATATGATGAAGGAAATGCTGGAGAGGAACACTAAGATGGCTGGAAGACTGGGGTGTGATGTGTAAAGAAAACCTAAGAGAACTGGGTTAATTTAGCCTGAGAAGACTGGGAGGACAAGAGGCAGCAGTCAGGAATTGCAGCAAGGAAAATCCCACCTGGATGAAAGGAAAAGCCTTTGTTGTGAGGGGTGGGTCAGACACAGGAGCAGGAGAGGCTGGGGAACCTCCACCCCTGAAGATTTTCAAAACCACCCTGGCAGCATTTTCTGTGCCTGCCACCAATGCAACAGTCACTCTCACAGGCGCTACAAGAAATACACCTTTACCTGACTTATTTTCAAATTCCTTCCAAAAGAGTGACAAAAAGTACCATTTACTCAGTGAAGACCTGAATGCCTTTTAGGAACAGAGATGCTGTGACTGGCCCATGGGCAGTGTAAGGGCAGGAAGGTGAGTGCCTGGGGCTGCAGCAACACTCGGTCTCATCACCTTGGTATGGGACTCCATGGAATGATTGAAAAAGCTGCTATGGTCACAGTTTAGCTGGAATTTGGCCTGGAGTGAAGTCAACAAGAAAGAAAAAAGCCTCTAACATCAAAGCTTTTCTTTCAGGGTCAATTTACACCCTCAAATTGTCTGTTGTCTGAGTCAATCTAACAGCTCGCTGCTTAACAGGGAAGGTTTACTTACCTCCAAGGACCCCCGACCTCCTGGTGCTCCAGCTCCCCATCCCATCACCTCCTCTGCTCGAGCACTCATCAGACCCTGCTGTCAGCTGCCTGGGGTGTCCACTGATGAGCAGCAAGGAGCAGGAGCTGCAGGGAAGGAGCAGGACTTGCCCCTTTCTGATGTGTTGAGCTGTTAGATCGGCTCAGCCACCTCCTGTCACCTCCTGCCAAAGGGCTGGGTGGGAGGGAGAAGGAGCTGACGGAGCTGTCTGGCTGCAAAAGAAAATGCTACTGCTGGAAATACACAAGAACAAATTTCCTTAACCTAGTGCTGGCAAGGTCACTTGAGCAGGCTCATTGTGGATGAGGTTCCCTGGGATGTAGTGGCAGCAGACAGAGCAGTGGTCCTCTCAGAGTGCCACTGGCAATGGCAGGGCAGACATTGGCTGCTCTGCTTGGTGTCTGCACAGAGGATTGCAGGGTGCATTTGCCACTTTCAGAGGGGAGGTCACTGTCTCTGTCCCCTCAAGTGCCCACAGGGCCAAGACAATTCCCAGGTGGATGCTTTGTCTTCATCTACCCAAGGCCAAGGAAGCAGGCTATCTCATACTGCCTGGCATAGGGTCTGGTGAGAGCAGATTACTGACTAACCACTAATTTTTACATAAAAGAAACTAGCAACATGCATGGGTCAGATTGTCTTTCTTCTTTGTGCATCACAACCCAGAAGACTGTTCCCTACCACTGCTGCAAATCAATCAGTCAAAAGTTTCCTGCCTTGGTCTCCAAATAACTTACCTTTGATTATTTCTAGTTTCATTGTATAGTCCACCATGTCTTGAGGCCATGGGACAAAAGTCAGGAGTCCTATAGTGCAACTGCTCTCTTAATTCCTTGGGTGTCTTCCCTGCTGATACATAGCAGAGATTGGCAACTAATCTATATATAGTACAGCACTGCAGCTGAGACACAATGCCTGCATTCAGCGTGCATACATGATGATGTCAGCAATGGCTCTTTAATTGCATCATGGGAAGTGAAGGGAGAAAATAATTGGAAGAAAAAAAAAATAAGAAAGGGGGCCCCTGGCCCCTCCACTTTACATAATTTCCTTTCCTTCACTGCCAGATGGGAATGCTGGCCCTGCATCTCAGGAGCTCCCTCCCCAAAGCCTGGCATCGCCACATCTGTTTCCCTGATTTCCTACTCTTCTGATCTTCTTCACCTGCCCTGCACCCCACCACCCTGGGCAAGCTTCCTGAGATGCTGCTACCGCCATTTGATTTGGCTTCCTGAGGCTCGCTCCCTCCTTCCTTATTTTTACTTCTCCAGCTTGCAGTAGCATCCAAAGGCCTGTAGTTGTGAAACACGCTGGAAGGGCAGGGTCTGCATGCAAAGGCCACACAAGCCCCCTGGCTGCTTTCATTTAAATAAAGGAGCATCTGTAGTGCCGGGCAGTGGTTCACAGAAGGGGCTGTCAGGCTCAGCACAACTCCACTGCTCTGCAGCTAGCAGAGAACTCAAGATATACAAACTTCTCTTCCCACAGACATCCATCACCGTAAATGTACGTGGGTTCTATGTGAAAGAAGAGACAGCACCCTCCCTTAGTACAGCAAAAAGGGGAAAAGATCCTCAGTGACAGCGTTGCCCTTGCTAAGACCTACAGTGTCAGCCAAATCAACAGCTTTAAAACTTCCCTATAAAGCTCCTGCTCCTGCAAACAGGACCTGTGGTATCCTCCATTTTAAGAAAGCTTCCCTTTGTCTTATCCCCCAGCCTATTTATAGCTGCTGTGGTGGAGGTATACTGGGAAGGCTTTACACCAGCAGGCACAGGGCCCTTCCGTGCTCAGCAAGGAGGGACATTTAATAGCCTCCAAGAAACCTGTGGCTCCTTGGGGCTCATTTTCTGGGAGAAGACTCCCACCCAAAGGGTTTTAGTGGCCTTTTTTCCCAGTGGCATGCCACGGGGGCTTTGGGCTGTGACGTGACTCACCGGCTGTTTTTGTGGGTCTGCTTTTATGAAGGACTGTAGGGATGCCATTGGGGTCTCATGGAGGAGAGGAGGCAGCTGCCTTCTCCCACTGCCAGAGAGAGCTGGCCAGGCCAAGAACTTCTTCCTCCTAGGCTCCCTGGTGGAGCAGTGAGGAGGGGAAAGGCCTCTTCACAGGTCACTTGATGGCCCCAGAGTCTTTGCAGAGAAGCCAAGACGGGAGACTCCAACCTCTTGCATGTCTGTGAGTACACAAAAAGCCTCAACCTGTAACCTGAGCCTGGAGGAATAGCATACTGCAAGGTAGCAGAAGCTTCCTCTGTGTCCACCTTACAGCTTTCCCTACAGGAAACACAATTATAACTGCAATAAATACTCACATGAACCAGAAAGTTTGATTAGCACCTTGCCTGGCTGCTTGCTTGTTCATTCACTCTCGTAAAGGAGCACATTACCTTTGTATGCACTGTCCCTGACCAGTGCTGGTTTTAACACATAAAACCCTAAACATTTCAGCTCCAAATTAGCTCCAAGCATGTTTCCTGCTAAGGACAATGCAGAAATACCACTGCCTTTCCCTCTCAGCATTCCATTTATACCTTTGGAACTGACCTGTCTTGATCAGAGCAGGCGCAGGAGAGAGCAGCACCTGAATGTGGGTCAGGACCAGTGCTGTATGTTACATGGAATCACCTGAGGCAGCCTGCCACTGGCTGAGATTCATGGTTTGCCAGTGCTCAGGGAATTACACTGCATGGCCCTGAGGGAGAAGCATCTGCCCACACCCCCCAGGGAATAATGATGAGGAGGCAGGAGGGGAGAGGCAGTGTTGGATGCAGGCAGTCCTAAGACGTACAAAGATGCAGGTGACCTTCACAACCATTCAGAGAGATGGGAGACACTATTGTCCCTCGGAACACGCTGCACAAGCACTTCACCCTTCCCAGCACAAGGTCAGGCACTGCAGTGCTGCAGCCTGTTAGGGGACACTCCCACCTCCCGGTTTGGGGGCTGGTAATGGATAGCTGAGGGTGCCAGGCTTCCCAGCTCCTGCCTCCAGATCTGGAGGGGAACAGCTGCCTGTGCCCAGAGTTTACACAGCTGTGGGGAAGCGTTAGCAGCTGACAAGCCACTCTCCCTTAAGTGTCAGCATACACCACCTCTCCCTGCTAGGGGCACTCCCCCAGCCAGTAAAAGGATCTTGCAGATGTGAATAAGAGCGAAGGCAAGGAGAACTTCTGAGTTACAGCCCAGCCAACTGTGCAGAGAGGATAAATGTGGAGTGAGGTATGGGAGCAGAAGCAGTGTCAGGAAGCAGGAGGCTAATAACAAAACTTTTGCAGTTATTAGCCCATTATGCTGGCACCTGCTTTCTATCTCCACCTGCTCAGAGCTTGCATTTCATGACCTGCAGAGCATGTTTGCCAGGTATGTCTATTTTGCCAAGCTTTTCCTGAAAGGGAAAAGTGATCTGAAAG
Source organism: Ammospiza caudacuta (assembly GCF_027887145.1). Taxonomy (NCBI): domain Eukaryota; kingdom Metazoa; phylum Chordata; class Aves; order Passeriformes; family Passerellidae; genus Ammospiza; species Ammospiza caudacuta. The sequence goes on along the minus strand of NC_080593.1, from coordinate 42,519,746 downwards.
GACATTTTGTTGAAGGTGAGTTTGAGAACCTTCAAGACTACTCCAGCATCAGTTTTCACTCCCAGTCAGAGAAGTCACTTCTTGTGATTGAGACATAGATTTAGACCATTCTTAATGGTAGGCATCGCATTTGAAAGCTGTTTAGAACAGAATCGGGGTGAGAAGAACCAGACATTTGCATCTTCTGGCCTTGAGCCCATCCTTGGGGGGCAATAGTTGAGCTGTCATCATCAAAGATTAAAGCCAACATAGGTACTTAGCCTAACAAGAAATCTGATTGAACAGATGGTGAATAGGGAGAGATTTGAGAAGTCTGGAAGAGAAAACTGGCTTTAGAGATACAGTCATTGGGAGGTAAAAGTGCTAAAAGTCCTTGTGATGCTAAATCCCATTATGTGGTTAGAAATTGATGATTTTCAACCAGAATTTCTGAAAAGATGAAGGAATTTATCAGAATGCACAGGGGGAAAAAAAAAAGGTAATTTAGTTTTGTCTCAAATGCATACTGTGCAGTGGGAAAGAGAGCAAGGCCTAAGCATAAAGGTGCTCTTGGAGACATGGTAATAGAAGTGAAAAAAACCCGAAAGCACATTGAAAAATGACATCTTTGCATCAGCTGCCTGCAGAGCTTAGTGCTGTAAAGCAAGACAGTAAGTGCTTGCTTCTTTGTGGGAACAGAGGACTGATGCCTAAACCTGGCAGTGTCTCTGGGGTTAAAAGTAATGTCAGCTGCTGGGAGTGCAAGATCCCTGTTTCCCAAAGCCAGCCCTTGAAGACTGTACAGAGGCAAAGATGCACACCAACAAGATCTATAGATCACTTTTACATGTGCACAGAGGAGGCTCTCTCTTCCTTTCTGGATCCCATCACACCCTAACAAGCACATCTTTAAACTCAAGGTGACCCTGCTCTAGGGGAGATGTATGGGTGGAGGAGGGGGTGTCAAGAGCTTGAATTAATATGCTGAGCAAGCCAGTTTCCAATGATTTATACCATGGGGACAACACTTACTGCTTCTTTGCTCCCCAACCCTCCACCCTGCTCAAGATCCAGCATATCCTACAGGAAGCTCAGCAACACATGCAGAAAGTTGAGCTTACTACTGTACTTACTAATGGATCCAATGACAGATATATGGTTGAGCCAGAGTCAGTGTGCAGGAGCAGGCATGGCAAATTTGGAATCTGAGGCAAATTTAGAAGTTTGTGCTCACAAGATGAAAAATGAGGAAAGAAGAAAAAAAACCCAGCACAAATCAGACCTAAAGTGGCTGAACTTAAGTGGCACAGTTGTCCATGGAGCACAGTTGTGGTGAAAACCTAAAAAAAGATAGATATTCCTCTGAGCATAATGAATAAGTCAGTAACAGCTAGCTAAAAACTAACAACAAAACCTTCCTCTTTCATTTGTCTGCCACTATTTGACAAATGCCAAATCTCAGAAGGCTACACCAGCATCAAGATCTTGCTAATGACTTTCTTTGTGAGTAGGCCTGTTGTAAGTGATGTTTTTGTACACTGATTTACTAGATGAATTCTTGAGCAGGAGAGGCAAAGATCCAAGCAGGTTGTAATGCTGAGTCTCTTGCCTCTTTGTTAGCAGATAAACAAGGAAGAGGTTTCTCAGGGGCAGCAGGACAGGGAAACTTTTAGATCTTGGTAATCCCTAGGAAAGACTGTGCAGAATTTGAAGCTATGAACCACTGAATTGGCTTTTAATGGCTGTGGTATAGCAATATTGGAGTTGGAGTTGTTTTCTGGGTCCTCAGGTGCAAAACAGCAACAATGACAACAGGAGTTCAGACCCCTCTGTTTACATTACCTGTGCATATTTGGGGACTTGCACCAGCCCCTGCTCACAAGGGGCTTCTGAGCTCACAACACTGCCTTGGAGCTCAGCACATAAGGGCGAACCACATCAGGCTGCTGGACCACTTCATGCAGGTGGCATAGGGGAGAGCTCTTTCTGAAAATGTTTGCCTCTAAAATTACAGTAAAATATCCCCAAAGTCACAATTACTCTACCTGGTTCTATTTAACAAAGCTTTTAACCTCCAGACCCCTGGGTTTTCCAGCTGTATTGCTTTTGGCAGGAACACCATTCTGTTTGTCCTGTAGTGCTGCTGGCAGAAAGCAGATGCTTTCCTTCAAGAAAACGGAGCTTCCAAGTAGAAAGCACATCCTGGTATTCTAAGCAGATGCCAGAGAATGACTCAGGTGCAGTCTATTTTCCACTAAAATTTAAGGGAAAAAAGCAAAAAAAAAAAGCATTTTTAATGCATCCTTTAGCTGCAGTGGCTGGGCAGTTAGTCAAGGACAGACAAAAGTTGCCAAATAGAGATTTTTCAACTAGGTAGAAGCTGGCCCAGGTCATCAGAGCTATTTCAATTCTTGTTAAGTGTCTCTGATAATCTGACCATTCATGCCTAGGTTTCAGTGTTGTTAGAATGTTTTAATGGTTAATGTTTTAACACAGTTCTGACATGATCATGACACAGTTATGATTTCAACACAGTTTAAAAGCCTTTAGTACAAACCACATCATTTCAAATTCAGACCAGCAACCATGTATGAATGGAGGACAAAAGAAAGATGAGAGAAATGGTTTGAAAAAGACTGGGAAAAGGGGGATAAAGTGCGAGAAACCTCACCAGAGTGACACAAAGGAGAACTAGCAGAATGCAGAGAAATGTCTCAGACGCTCACGTAAGCAGGGAGATTTCATTTATTTGGCACAGAGGGACAATAGCCCTGCTAACCAGGATAGCTATTGTTCTTTTGTTTTTAACAAACAAAAAGGGAAAATGCAAAGCACTAGCTTCCCAGGGAAAAATCATAAAAATAAGTTCTCATCCTGCTGTCCAACAAGGAACGAGAAGCCTCCCGCACTTCACCTATCGCCCCCACGCTGTTACTCCCTCATGGTGTTTGTCGGCTTAGAAAACAAATGAAATATATTGAGGCCTCACTCTGAGGAGAGCTGAGGGCGTTGTTATAGCACAACAACTTAATTGAATCGAAAACCACTGAGTCAATGCATTAAGCAGAAAAATGCACGGTGCTATCTGCTGTGCCGTTGCGTGCACAAGTGCTCCAACAGCCAATGCTTCAGGAGGATTATAATGCTGGTGTGTTCCCTTTAGCTTTATTTCAGCATGTTTCATAGTGAAGACAGAAAGCCATCCATAATTAGAGGAAGCCTCAAAATGTTTCATTCCTTCAGTGGTGGAAGTGGGGTGAGAAGAAAAGGAGGACTGTGATTCAGCAAGGCAGAGGTGCTCCCATATGAAGGTGACAGCTGGAGAATAAGGACCCTCTGTTCAGGGACAGTGAATTGCTTATAGCCTTTTACAAGCTCAGGGAGGGTGTAAGATGTAAACGAGCTTCAGGAGCCTTGGCACAAACACAGAGGATCCTGTCAGCAAAAAGGACCTTCCACAGCACATAGGTAGCATCGTGAGCCCGCTAAGGACCATTTGAAGCATCGATGTGCAGAATTGCCCCCTTCAGCCAGCTTGCTGGAAAGCAAACAGCTGTCACTGAGGGAGACAGGAGTGTCAGATATGCCTGGAGACACACATCTGGGAATTTCTGCCCAATTAAAATATTTCTGAACACAAAAGATGACAGTTTCCATTGAGGGAGCTGGAGCAAAGCGTTAGCTGGGAAACTCAAACAGATCAACCATGAGCTTGTTGTTCAGGGAATTCCTGCTCTTCACAACTGACTTCATCAGGGAAAGGACAAGCTCTGCAGCATCATAACTCTCTGCAGCAACCACAAGACAAATAAACAGAGCTGAGGCAAGGCTCAATGATTTTTTAACCTCTGGATAGTCAAAGCTGTGGTGGATTTCACCTGCATGCTCAAATGTGAACATACAGATACGTAATATAAAGAACACAGCCCCAGAGCCAAATCCTTTATTGATACATAAGGCAAGTTCTCAGCAGAATATACTACTGAGGGGCATAATAAATATTCATGCTTGTTTACACCTTAATGCACCTGTCTTGCCCCATGGACTTCATCAATGATTCCCATTGCTTGGTCTTGCATAAGGGTGTTAGCACTCCTGAGTTTCTGAGTTCTCTGAAGGGCTTTTTGAGATATGGCTTGAGCTGTGTTTAGTACCTGCCAGCAGAAGACAAAAGGCATTTTTGAGTAGACAGTTTAAGTCAGTGTTATTTGAGCATCTAAGGCCTAAATAGCATTAGTTGTTTGTGCATCTAAGGGCTAAACAAAGGAGAAACATAACTGAATATGTTTTAATAACCACTTTTCCTGTTCTGTGATGGTTCTGAGAATTTATTATCATTGCTGAACAATAATTAGTTTTGAGTTTATTTTGGTTATTTACAGATGCTTCCATTCACTAATCTGTACATTTGCCCATTTTTATCTCTTTTCCTGTGTTTTTGACTCTCCAATCTCTAAGCCAGTTCCACGTTTTAAAATTTCTCAGATCTCCAGTTTCCTTGTTAAGGGTGCAATGCCACGCATCCTCTCTTGCTACCGCAAGCCCCGCTAACCAAAAGGGTGGCCACTCGGTCGTGCTGCAGAGCCGAAACTTTCCACCCACGCGTTGCTGGTGGCGGGGCGCTTCATTAAAACCAAAATAATTGTTGCGGATTTTTAAGTGCGCAAATGGCATTCCAGCTAATCTTCGCTAACTTCAATGCGTCGCTTTGAAGGAGAGGAAGCGCTTGCCCCTGCCAACAAGCAAACCCCCCCGGGCACGGCACACCCGGCGGCAACCGCAAGAGCGCGGAGAGGAGCCCGTCACCCCTAGACTGGGCGTCAGAAAAAGGGAAAATGCTCGATTACTCGAGAGACTTAATGTTTAAAGCTGCATTAACGCCTCGGTGCTTTCAAAGAACGGCCCCGAAGCCCCGCTCGCATCCCAAACCCAAAAAGGGCGCGAGGGTCTGGCGGACCGCCCGAGCGGCGGCGCGTCACACCCGCGGTGCTCGGGGGGTCCCCGGCGCTGAAACCGGCGGCGTTACAAGATGGGGGGTGGGCCAAGGGGGCTGGATGCGGGCGGATGGGGGCAGGTCGGGCCGGAGGAGGGCGAATGTTTCCTGCCCGCCGCCGCCGCCCCCCGGCCGCCCCCCGCAGCCGGGCGGAAGTCAGCCCGCGCCGTCGGAGCTTAAAAGGCTCCCGCACGCCGCGCCGCCCCAGTGCCGGCGGCCGCAGCGGGGCCGGAGCCAGCGCCGCCGCCAGCCCCGCGCCCCCCCCGGGGCCGCCCTCCGCACCCCGCCCGGTGGGGAAGGCGCCCGGCGCGATGGCTCTCCCCGGATCCCACGCCGCCTGGGACGGTGCTGCCGCATCAGTGAGTAATTCCTGCTAATTTACCCCCCGAGGCCGGTGGGCTCCGGCTCGGCAGATCGCGGGGGAGGCGGGCGTTTTGGTTTTCGCTGCTTTCCTCCCGCCGCCCCCCCTCCTCTCGCCTCTTCTTCGGGTTTTATATTATTTTTGTTTTCTCAATAAAACACCACGCGAAGAGGCGAGATGACAAAGGAAATGTGATCCTAGGCGCTGCAGGGGCTCAGAGCGAGAGAGAACCGGAGAGGAGGAGGAGGGGGCGAGCGTAGCGCTCTCGGATAGCATTGCACAGCGGCTCCAATTTGTGCCAGCGAATATAATACACCCCCCATGAATAATTCAGGGCGGCCGGCGGGGACCTGCCGCTGCTCCTCTGCCCGGCCGCCGCAGCCTGTGCGAGCCGCGCCGAGCCCGCGGCACTGACCGGCCGCCCGAGCCGCCGGGTACCGCGTGTGCGGGGCTGCTGCGGGCTCGGCGCTGCCCTCCGCGGGAAGCCCCGCGCAAAGGAAGGCGTCCGGCGGGAGCCGGGACTCGGAGAGGCGAGAGAGAGGACTGCCCTTCTCGGCCGTCCTCGGAGCCCTTTTATTCTTCCCATCTCCTCCTCCGCGTCCCGCCAGCGCGAGTCTGTGCCGGTGGGGTGGGCACCAACGCCGCCCTCCATCCCCACCCCCCAGTCATGCGGTGGTGGAGCAGGCGTCGGCGGGGGAAGACTGGAGCCGGAGAAGTCTGCCTGGCCACTGTATTTCAGTGCCTCTCTCTCTCCTAGAGCTGCTCTGGATTGCAAAAGTGGAGGGGGGAACTGAAACGAAATTTCCCCTTGCCCCCCGACAAGCACAGGTTTAAAGGAAAAGAGGAAAAAACCCAACGCCCCAAGAAGAAAGAGCGAAACTTGAGTTAAGCCCCTGCTGCCCCCTGCCCCGCCGGCCGAGAGGGACTTGCACTGCCGCCCCGACCCGGTTCTGAGGCCGTGGGAACCAGAGCCGAGCCCCGGCGGACAGAGTTCGGTCCCCGCTGGATGCGGCGGGGATCGGGCCGTCGGCGCCCATGCACTTTCCGTTGAGGAAGAGGACAAGTAACCAAACCACGTTGTCAAACTGCTGACCCGAGGGGGAGATGAGAAGACTGTGTGAGGTATTGACCGATCGGGGAATCGATACAATTTGTCTAATGCAACGGGGGACCGGGGGTTAAGTACATGAGAGGGACGAGAGGATCCATTTACTGAGGGAGAACGGGACAGCTACACCTTGATACCAAAAATACTCCCACCTCCCCGCAGCAGCCAGCCCGGCAGCAGCGAGGTACGAGGAGAGGACCCAGCTCCCTGCAGACCGTCGGATCGATGACACCGTATTTGCAAAACCGGCCCATCGATCCCACTTGGCAAAACGACTGATCGATGCCAGCTTGCTGGTAAGCTGCTTGCAGAACTACCTTCTCCCCGCGCCTCTGCTTTTCCGCCCACGCTTTTTTTTTTTTTTTTTTTTTTTTTTTGGCCTTTTTTCTTTTTTTTTTTTTTTTTGAGGGAGGAGAGACACGTTTTTGCCCCCCATCGGGGAGTCAAGCCCATCGCAAATGGCTTCGTTTCCCGAGTCCGACTTCCAGATCTGCCCGCTGTGCAAGGAGATGTGCGGCTCGCCGGCTCCCCTCTCGTCCAACTCCTCCACCTCCTCGTCCTCCTCGCAGACCTCCAGTTCCTCGGGGGGCGGCGGCGGCTCCTCCTGCGGGGGCCCGCCGCGGCGGCTCCACGTCCTGCCCTGCCTGCACGCCTTCTGCCGCCAGTGCCTGGAGGCGCAGCGGCACCCCGGCGCGGGGGACGCGCTCAAGCTGCGCTGCCCCATCTGCGACCAGAAGGTGGTGATCTCGGAGCCCTCGGGCATGGACGCGCTGCCCTCCTCCAACTTCCTCCTCAGCAACCTGCTGGACGTCGTCGTCGTGGCGGCCGCCGCCGACGAGCAGAAGAACGGCCGCGCCGCCGGGACCGGCCCCGCCGCGGGCTCGGGCGGCGGCGGCGGCAACAACCGGCACCACGGCCGCCCGCCGCCGGGGCCGCCCCGCGCCGCCGGCTCCTCGCCCGCCGCCGCCGCCTCGGCCGCGTCCTCCTCGACGTCGTCCTCCTCCTCCTCCTCGGGCGGCGGCGGCTCGGCCGCGCTCCTGCTGCGGCGGCCCCACAGCCGGCAGGGCGAGCCCCGCTGCAGCTCCTGCGACGAGGGCAACGCCGCCAGCTCCCGCTGCCTCGACTGCCAGGAGCACCTGTGCGACAACTGCGTGCGGGCGCACCAGCGCGTCCGCCTCACCAAGGACCACTTCATCGAGCGCTTCGCCGCCGGCCCCGCCGCCGCCGGCCCCGCCGCGCCTCTCGCCCTCAGCCCGCCCTACCCCGCCTCGCCGTACAACATCCTCTCTGTCTTCCCCGACCGGGCCAGCTACTGCCAGCACCACGACGACGAGGTGAGCGCAGGGAGGGAAGGGGCGGCTGCGCTCCCGGCCCTGGCCGGCGCCAGAGGGCCCCCGCCCGCATCGCCGGCTGCCGGGGGGCGGCGGGGCTGTGGGGACAGGCAGCGCTGCCCCGGCAGCGGCCGGAGCGGGGCGCGGGAGCCGCCGACACACCGGGGGAGGGCGTGCGGAGAGGCGGCGGCGTCCCGGGCGCAACCCGCTCGCACCGGGCGCTGCTCCGCGCCGCCGCCCGGGAGGAGGAGGAGGTGAGCCGGGGGCCCCTCCGCGAGGTGCGGTACCTGCTGTCCCGGGAGGCGGCCGGCGGAGCCCCGGTGTGCCCGTGAGCGGCTTGCAGCGGGAGCTCTGGGCTGCTGCGGGCGCTGTGTCCCTCAGAGCGGCTCGTCCGGCGCGTACCGAGGGGTGGCGGGGCCGCGGAGATGCAAGGGAAAAAGGTTTGGGGTCCCCCAGAGTCCCGATGCTGAGTTAAACTGGTTTGTGGAGTCTGCTTTGCACAGCCGTGTTCGGCGTGTAACCCACTGGAGGAAGAAAAACGAATAAATAGGGAAGGAAGGTAACTGTGTTGAGAAAAAGACGCCTTTTTGATTAATGAATTATAAATAAATAAAAGGCAGTAAAAAAGTTAGCAGAGATACTCACGCTTGCAAATGCCAGCTACATCTACTGCTCTTGGTTAACATCTTTTCTGCCTCTGTGGTGGCAAACATCTACTGATGCAAAAACAGGAACTTGCTTTACGTGGTGTTAATTTAAAACGCTTTGGCTTTGCAAGTTTTGATTCTTGTGACCCTAAGTATTGTTTCATAGATCTTAAAAGAGGCAGTGGCTTCTTCAAAATGTACTTGAAAGTGTCTTAAGTTTCATTGGGATAGTTTCTTGCTGTGATAGCTTGAAACTTGATTTTTCGTTTGAAGCGGGAAAATGGCGATCTGCTGACTTTTCCCTTTTGCTCTGGGGGTCAACGCGGGGGGATTTTGCTGGAATTTTCCAGTAACTGGTGTTGGAGGTAGTTTCCTCCCAAGATGAAATTGGACAGCACAAGGGGCTTCGGGGAAAACCTGCCTGAGGACAGGGGTGGTACAAGAGCTTCCTGTGGGATGCTTGCTTAACTGATAAACGAAGGCATTTCGCCCAGGGAAATGTGGCAATGCCTTTGTCTTCAGTTTTCAGGGACACTTTTTCTATCTCCTCTAATGTTGCTGTAGGTATGAAATAATTCTGGAAAGGTCTGGCATTTTGTGTTTCTTAGAGCAGCTAGTGGCAGAGGACAGACAGTATGAATTCTGTGGGAAAAGAAAGACCTTAAAATGACATTTGGGGGGCGTGAAGTGTGATTGAGGAACAATTAAGTTTTTAACAAAAACAAAAGCAACCCAGAAAGGTTTTGGCAGCTGAGCTGCTTACAGCTTTTTGTGATATCTCAGCATCTCCCTAAGAGTGGGGTTCCTAAAGCACTTGTGTAATACTGAATGCTAGACTGAAATGAGGCATGATCTTAAGACACTAGAAAAAAAAAGTCTTTCTGCATTCATTTTGGAGTATAACTTCGGTTTTGTGGTGCAGGCTAGAAAGCTTCTAGTTTTTGTATTCTCAGTAGGATGAAAGTTCTTTTCGAAGTGTGTAAAATGAAACAATTAAAGGGCTTTTGGCCATAATATAGCATATCCAGCTTCTAATGCAATGTGTTCTGAATCCACTGAGTAAAAGAGTAGCTGGGATAAGAGCTCCTAGGTATTTTGTGGACTTAAAATCTTAAATTGCAAAGGGAACAAAGGTATTCTAGCCTTGCCTAAACTGTACGGCTTTTCTAGAAGCAACTTCTGAAAAAGCTTAATTTATTTGACATAAATAATTTTACTTTCAACAGTGCACTCTGAAAAGAGTACACCTCTTAAAAGGATTGGGTTTGGGTGTTCCTGTGTCCTGTAGACCTAGAAATTGTTTTAAAACAATTAAGTATTTTCAAGCCTTCAGCTCCTGTTGAGAAAGGCTTTTATTCTGCAAATTAATGATCTACTACTGTTCTTGATTAGTGCGTTTTGGTGGCTCCTTAATGCGGGTGTGTGATCAGTATTTGCAAGTATTTATTATTCACTCGAGAGGAATTGTTTGGGATAGTCTGACTGTTGGGAACAGTTTGTCCTGTAAATCTTTATCACTTTGGCTAAAAATATGGGTGAGGTGTACAACTTTTTTTTTTTTTTTTTTTTTTTTCTGAGAAAGGGTGGCTGCAAAACTGTGAGGGTTATTGCTTGTTTAAGAATGCTATTTACAGCCTCATAAAAGGAACAATAATAGAAAGGCAGCCTTCCAGGAGAGTACTCAGTGCATCACTTAGGCACTTTGTTGGGCTAAGAGTGTAAAAACAAACCTAAAATGCAAGGCAGGAATGGTAGCCTGAAACTTTAATATTAGTAGTTAAAAACCCGGGTTCTGCTCAGTATGTGAGAAAAGCTGGTGGGCAGGATATTCCCTCTGATTAATTCATGCAGGTAAGGTTTGGGCATAGGCAGATCTCATCTGCAAGCTGCTGGAAGAGTAATTCTCTTAAATGCAGAGGTCTCCTTCCCCAGGATATATCCTCCTTACCCTGTTATAAGGAGTTTGACCCCCATTCCTGAGGGTTTTCTGCACAAAAGTTGTTGGCTCCTCCCTTATTTTGTGCCTCCTTGCCTAGAACATGATACTCCTGTCCTAATATTGCTACTCATTTGTTACCTTTCATCCTGTTCCTCTCTGGTCTTTCCACCCCTCCTTCTGGGAATCACTGTCCGTTCCCCATAATTTTCCCTCATTCCACCTCCGTTTTTAGACTCCCTCGAGTGAGAAGGGAAATAGCACCGTGGGTGGTGACTTGCTGGGTGTTCCAAGTCTCAAAACAAGACTACACATACACATTTGCCAGACAAGATCAGTGTAGTTGCTCATCCTCTTTATGCAGAGAAATGCAGATTTCAGCTCTTAACTGGGATGTGTCTGGTGTGTAGTCTCTTTTTAGTGGAGATGGTTCTGGTCATGGTTGAGCTGTTGACTCCTGTTGTGTGCTATGAGTACATAACAGTCTCTGAAACAGAGAATATTGACTGTTACAGTAGTGGCAGACATTAGAGAGTGGAATCCTGAACATTGCTTTCAGGATAGCAGTGCCTGCAGATAGTACAGTGATGCATGAAAGAAGGTGAACAAAACTGTGGGGTGAGGGGGAAGCAAAAGCCAATTCTTTGTCATGGATCTTCTGTTGAAATCCAGTCTGGTGGTTTACTACTGGGAACCTCACTGTCTGATGTAAAATGCTTAATTTCAGATGTTTTGAAGCATTCTACAAAAGTAACCATGTTACAACTCTGATAATTTTATTTTGTCTGGCATTTTTTGTGTGTACAGCGCTATCAACGCTACAGTAGCAACTAGATGTTATTGTTATAAAAACCAACTAGACAGGGGACTTGGAAAGATTTTACTTTAGTCTTACCCATAATTAAATCAAATATCCTCCCTGATGTGTCAATGTGTTCTTGATTGTTTCATCTCGGACTGAAAGAGCACCTCTGTTTTTCTTGGCAGGATGAATAGGCTGTAAACTAAACCTCCATCTTAGAAAATGTTGGAACAGCTGTAGGACACTTGGCTTGTGTTGATAAACTGAGTCAAGTGAGTTTGCAGAAAGTGGAAAATGCTACAAGTTGCAAGTTAAATAACTGGGATTTTCATTTATGGCAGAGCTCAGCTTCTGTGAGCTTGAATATCATTTCATGATAACAGTGGTGAATGGTCAAAACACTTCAATAGCAGACTTCTGACACTTTCTAGGGAAAGTGTGGAGTTGCCAAATTCAGTCAGCTTAACGGTGTATGACCCTTCTTGTTCTGATATTGCTCTACAGATTCCATTTTAGAAGTGGTTCATGGATTTACAAGACAAAACCCTGTAGCACCACAGCTCCCTCTGTTGCAAGAAAGGCTTTTAAAGATCTTTCTCTCCTTGCCCTTAAACACACTGTTGCTTCCTTCTCCTTGCATCATGTCTGTCTTTGGTCAGGGTCTTAACTGATCAGATTAACTTACAAACTCTTAAGTTTTTTGCCATGTCAGTGAGTTGCAGTGGTTCATGGGGCTGTTGGAGCATGCAGACAAGACTCACTAAAATCAGATTGCTATGTTGCATATATTCTTGGATTTCTTATCTTTTTAGATTATGACTAAAATGCATTCCTTCTTGTTATTTTACAGACTGTGAAAGATGCAATTTTTGGAGGCTTGCATGTGTATAGGGGAAAGCATTCAACTAAATAGCTGTCAGCTGAACTGAAAGCTACTTACCTGGTACCTTGGCTAAAGTTGCTGATTGAATTTATGTCTAAGCTCCCCTAATGTAGGGTAGAGCTGTGGTCTCACAATAGGGAGCAAGCACACAGGAGGTGCTTCTGTGAGCCAATTTAATTCACTTAACATGACAGAAACCTTTTCCCTTTTGCTAGCACTGGGATAAGTTTATTTTAATTCCAGGCTGAACTGGTATGAGGGGAAAGGAGGAATGGAGTGGTTAGACAGGAATGGTAGGTTAAATGTGGCTGCTTTTGTGTAATGGCTTTCCATGCTCCCAAATGCTGAGCTTTGCTCCCTGGTGCTCCCAGTGCCACCCACCCACGCGTCTCGCCAAAGTGGTTGGCTCATGCAGAGGGAGTATGCCCGAGTTCCCAGTTCTGCATCTCTTGCTCAGGGGTTATTTGTGTGAAACTGCAGTGTGTGGTACAGGCTCTTGCTGTTTCTCTTTGTAATGAGTAAGGTTTTTGCCACCTAACAAAGAGATTAAAAATTTTAGGAGTGTATCCAGAGGCAGTGGTTTTAAATGCGATGCATTGTGTCACTGGTGTTGTGACTGCGAGACCTTCAGGTTTAGAGGAAAAAATGTGCACATGAGCTAGAGAAATTCATACTTCCAGGGCATGTAGGAAACTGCATATAGATCTTGGTACTCATGCAGCCTTCATTGATCATACTTACTGTGTCTTTTCTCTATTGATATCAAATGCACATACAGGTGCCCATCTGAGAACAATGCTTCAGATTGGATTACTGACAGTTGTGTTTTCCTTTTAAACTTTTTCCTGATAAAGAAAGCAGGGTAGTGAGTTACTTTGTTCATATGTTCAAATGAACATTCATTTATGGAATGTGGATTTAACATCCTTAGAAAGATAAAGGGTTGGAATAATTTTTTGTTTCACAATATTTTTTAGCTTACAAATACTGTTCAGCTATCAGGTGTTAAACCTCTGGGATTATTCTGCCTTACCTTCCCTTTAGATGCCTCTTCACCATCACATCTTCAACTCCTGGCTCTTCCCTGCATGCAGAAGTCTTTTGATTTAACTCCTCCTCTTTAGGAAGAGAATTAAAACTTTTTGTTTTCAACAGCTTTAATACTATTCTGGAGAATCCAATGCCTCCTTGCTGCTTTGCAGTTGACTGGTGTTGAAATCCACTCACCATTTTTAGGGTAAATACAGCGAAGTTGTCAGGTTTTTCTCTTGGTGATAATATGATGTTGTTACACTACTGGCTTAATTAAACGTGGCTTCAGACAATTTTCAGTGAGTAAAAACTGGAAGAAGCATAGATGCCTTGGATGTTCAGGCAACTTTCATGGACTGTTTTTACTTAGAGCCTGTCTTTGAAAACCCAAGAGTATTGCTGTGTGTCCCATAATTTTGTGAATTACAGTTTTGTTAGAACTGATGCCTTGAAGTGTATCTTGTAAGTGGGAGAGAAGGTCTAGCTGAATTTTTGCTTCAATTTAGTTATGAAATTTTTCATCATGTGTAGCAGTTTCTCCTTTCAGCTAAATCTTCAGAGCATGTAAACATGCTTGCTAGACCATGCTTCCTTTAAGGAAAACTACTTAGTTCCTCTGTTTTAAAGTCAAGGAGGAGATATCATTCCTCTTTCAATACTGTCTTGGCCCAGTCTCTTCCTAGTTTTCCTCCCATACTCCCTTCCTTCCTGCAAAGTTGTTGGTGTCTTTCCATCAGGCAAAGAAAGAATCACGATGTGTTGAGAGCACAGATCTTAAGCTGCATGAACAATGCACTGAATGCAAGACTAATGTTACCACAGATAAGATATCACAGAAGGGGTTTATTGTCTTCAGCTGTAACCCACTTTCAGTAGACCAGTTACAGATACAGTCTTGGATCATAATTATGTAGTACATAATTTTTACTAATGCTTTTAACCTATCATTCAAAGTCTTTAATTAAAAAGTGTAGACATACTGGATGGGACTGGTTACTGCTTGGCAATCCAAGTATTGGTTCATGCGATGAATGGATGTCCCTCATCCAAAAATATATTAGGCATATTGACTTTGTTTCAGCTGTACTCTTTGTGGGCTCAGCTGCAGCCCCTTCCATGGCTTGTTTTCTTGTTTCCCTGGCTGTGCTTGAAGGGCTCTGTGGTGGGATGGGTTTGGTCCTCCTAACAAATTAGGCTTGTGCATCAGAATCAAGTTACAGAAATGGAACAAAAAACATGGTATTGCTCCAATTCCTTATCTCCTTGAGTACAAAAACTTCTTTACTATGTAATGTCACCTCAGAAGTTATTTTATTATTCCTCTTTGCGCTGCCATCTTAAAGAAGATAAACTGTATGTGGCGAAGACAGTAGTGTGTTTCTTGTCTAAAGTTCTTTTCCTTCTCATCTACTTGTTTCTTCCTCTGCTATCAACTTCAACAAAACAAATTCTTTTCAGTTACAGCATCCATAGCTGCTAATCTCTTTTAGCAACTAAAAGTGTTGGCCAGCTTTAAATGCTCTAGCTGTATAGCCTAGTATGAAAAAAATAAAAGCCAGTACCCACAGATGAGGCTCATGAATATATGTTCTGTGTTGTTCAGGCATCTTGGATACGTGTGCAATACTGACAGAATTAATTCATAGTTACATGTTCAGCTCTAAGAAATAAGAGCACCATTCCTGTTATTTCACTTGAGTGTGTAACATGCATTGCTAAAACCCCAGATGGTGAACTTGTTGGCTAGGATGATGACTAGTTAGCAGTTTCCTTCATATGTGGTTGAAATATTTTTGAAGTGACTAAGGCTTGAACTGGAAACTTCAAATGCTTATTGTTTTATGGTTCTGTATGCTTTGTGTGCTGTATGCCTCTGCACTGGTGCTGACTTGGAGAAAATGGATTACCTCCCAGCAGTAGGGAGGTGACTTGAGGCAAGCTCTAAACTTGTTGGACTGGCAGTGGGTGAGAATCCCTTTTCAGAGTTGGGTACTTAGAATTCTGGGGATTGTGAGATATGTCTTGAATGCTACAGAGAAAAGCTCAACTGAAGAAACATGTGGATTGCCTTGAAAACTCATTTCTAAGTAGACAAATTAACCTAACCAAAGCAGCTGCCCGTCACCTCAGCAGCTCAGTTTTACTCCTGTTTGTTTCTACAGTATTCTCTCTCCTAAGAGCACCCAAGCAATCACCAAGGCTGCTCTTATACCAGTGCTTTCCAGGGATGTGAGAACAGCAATGTTCTTGCCCTTTAATCTGTGCTGTGGGGGAAAAGGGTGCTTTAGTGAGCTAAAGGTGATAGCTGAATTTGTGTTGCATCATCCCTCTCGTGTTGGTTAGTCTCCATGCATAACCAAAATATTTCAAGGTGTTCTGTGAAGTTTGCTAAACCCTCTTTTTCAGTTGGTTGCTTGTATTACATGCCCCCCCCCCCCCCCCCCCAATTTCTTTTGGGGATAGCCAATGTTGTTAAACTACCATCTACTGTAAATATTTCCTTTTGCTAGGCAAGGTATTGTGAATGTACAGAACTCTCAAATGCTGTGTTTGGCTGGATTAAAACACTGGCAGGGACCTGAAATTCAGCAATCAAACTTCAGTGTGATTCTCGGATGGTGGTGCTGGAGCTTGTTGCTGTAACTTCCCCATGTCCTATGTTGTCTTGGGTTTTGTGGACTCTGTCTGGATGTCTAGGCACTTGCTGTCCAGAGTGGCTGGCATATGCTAAAAAACTAATGTTATACAGCCTTTTGTTCAGGTGCTCTTGGTTAACAAAGGGCAAACTATTATTTAGGGTAAAATGTCAGCCATCAAGCTTCAAATCCTCCCCTTTTCCCTCCCCCTTCACTTCAGTGGTTCTTTTTACACAGCTTTTCACACTGTCAGAGAGTTAAGTGTACAAAATAAAAATCCCTAGCCTTAAATATTGGGTGTGAGCAAAGCTTGAAAGCTGTCTGCATTACGGATGCCCTTAAGCTTTGTAATCCACCCTAGTGCTGCATCAGGGACTAGAGAAATGCTGCTGCCTTGTGTCAGGGTTGGTAGTGGGAAGCACCAGTGAGTGAGCCAGTACCGGCTGCCTGACAAGGTTACTCTTGCTGATCTTCTGTCACCTTGAATAATGCCATGTCAGGTGTGGAGGGTGTAAGGGACAGCTGCCAGGTAGCTCCTGGGGTCTTGCTGCTGCTGTGTCTTGCTGTGCTTTGGAAGTCAATTCTGTAGTTCCAGGATGTTTTAGTAAGTGCATGTGTATGTGAGGCAGAGCAGGTCTGTTACTTTGAGGAAGAACTTTTCTCAGAGCATAGAAAGAAGGAGCAGCATGCCTCCAAGCCTTCCTTTTTTTTTTTTTTCCCTTTAAAAACAGTGCTGGTAAAGGGTTAAATTCCAGCCCCCTGCAGCACACCCCGCCCCCACCGCTATATATGGTATGCCCAAAGGCACTGGAGATTTAATACATTGAAGTTGGAGCGTGAAGGGGGTCTGCAGCCTGCTAGACAAAGTCACTCAAATTTCAAGAATACTTGATCCATACAAGGATGTTACTTGAGAAAGGCATGGCTTCTCTGTTAAGAAACCGGTTGCCGAATGAGCCAGTCGGCTGAGTGTCCCAAACACAGCTTTTGTGGCTAGATGAGCAGATTGCAAACCAGATTTTCTTTAATCGGTGGCTGACTGATGAGCAAGCTAGCTGAAGTTGTTGTGAGACCCGAACAGCCTCCCCTCAGAGAAGTGGTTATTTGTAGGGGAAAATGAAAATTGTTGTTCCTCCCACTGAAGTGCTTGCAAGTTGTAGACATGATTGTGCAGATAATGATACAAGAGGATTCAGTTGAATTGACTGAATACTAGACTGAAATAATGGAAAATAATTTCCCCATGCTAGTTACTGTAGAAGTACCTACAGCGTTGCAGTTATGTCCCAACAGGATGTATTTGGTGTCAACTTCTGTTAAAGGCTTTTAAATGGATGGGAAAATATTGGATATTGGGAAGAAGGGAAGGACAGTTTATGGAAGAAAAAAAGATAAACAAAACCAAAATTATCATAATAAACAAATTGGTACTGGAAAGATCAGGTAGTGGTCTGGAGTGGATTCTACCCTGAAAGAATTAACAAGCAACACTAACAAAGCATTTGGGAATTGGAAAGGATGAAGTACAAAAGAATTCCTAGAATACTGAGGTCCCAGTCTTTCTAGTGCTGCTCTTGTATGTACTAAAATGGTAATGGTGGTAAGATTTAATGCTCTCCTTGCTTCTTCCTTTCTTGTACTCAATGCAGTTGTCATTGAGGGGGCAGATGTAATAAACCCCACCTCCCCCAATATCATGGAAGCATTGATAAGATTAGAATTAAGAATTGGATTAGAATTATATATGGTGGCTACTGACAGAGTTCCAAAAGGTAACTACATGCCCTCCCTTATCATGAAGGTGTTGTCTTCTTTCTCTGTTCCAGACAGTGTGTATTTTAATTGACAATATCCCATGGTAGCTGCTGCACTCTTCTTGCATTACTAACTTTTTCAAGGGCTCTGAGCTTGTTGCTGGATAATTAATGTATGACCCCTGAGCTTTCTGTTGCTGAAGCATGGCTCCCTTACTTGAATTACTCTGTGTGGTGGTTGGTGGGATGGTTCTTAGGGAGGTTCATGGTGGGCAGTCCCAGAAGGCTGGGCTGAGTGGCAGCAAGGCTGAAGTGTCTCGAGCTGACTTTTGCTGCATAGCTGGCAATTTGCTGGAGGGCTGTCCACTCCAAACTTCCAGTCATTCCTGAGATGTGCTTTTTCCATTTGTATGCACTTCCCAATGCATACAAATTTGATAAACTTCCTGAGTTTTAGACAATTGTGACTTGTCAAAACAAACATGACTTTATCTTCATGCTATTGCTTTTCTGGCAAAGGTGGAATTATCCCACCTTTGCATCTTGTCAAAAGTAGTTCATTACGTGCCTCTGAATCTGAACTGTTCCTCAGGAGCAGTTGTGTCAAGTCAGCCGAATTTCTTTGTCTCTTACCAAAACAAGTGGAAAGCCTCTAAGGCAATGTTCTGCTGAACCTGATGGGGTACATGTGGGCCCCTCATTCCAAGTGGCTTATTCTTCAAATAATATTTCCAGGGAGCAGTTGTATGCCTTGATGCTGTTCCATATTGGTGCATGGTTAGTGCATGTTGGTATATTGTAGTAACAATTGAAAATTCTTTATAATTTAGGAACCTCGGTCTTCTAGAGAACCACTAGGGAGATTTTTGCTGGAAGTGATGAAGCACTGCAGTTACAATTAATACGTGTGCAATTCATTTCCCCTTGTAGGAGGCTTTGGCATTGACTGGGATATAGGTAAGGTCAGCATATCTTTGCAAAGACTGGAGTAGTTGGATTCTGTGGCTGGCCACTTGAGCTTGTAGTGGCATACTTGGGCTTGGCTTAGATCCAGAGGCTCTTCTTTCACTGGAACACTTCCTTGTCAGTCCTTTCATTTCTTTTCCTATGCCTGTGAGCCAGTGAAGGGAGTTCAAGTAGTACGTGATTACTGATAGTCTTTACTAGTGCTCCTATGTCTGTCTCTTGGCAATGATGCCAAAAAACTTTATACACTGTAAGAACAAATGGGAGAGCCATAATTTAAAAATGCAGGTGTTAACATGTGCCTACTTTCACAAACTGCAACAAAAAAAACCAACTTGAGCCATTTTTAAGTTAATAGTTTCATTTCATATTTCAGTCCTTAGGTGCAAGCAATTAACTTTTTTTCTTCAGAGAGTACCATGATTTCTGTAGTTGTAGAAGTTATTTAGAGTGTTAAACTACTTATAGCTTTATTTTAATTGGTTTCCAATTTGCTTGTCTAGCTGCAGAAATTTTCTGAGGAGGAGTTAGTCAGCTGCCTTATTTGGCCACCAGTTTCTCAGAGTGAAGTCATGCCTTTCAATCAACATCCTTGTAAATACAATTCATAGCATTTTCATTCTGTACATGATATCACTTCTGACACCTGTTCTTGATGTCAGCCTGTTCCATTCAGCAGAGAACAGGGGCTGCTAAGGAGCTTCAGCTGATGAAACTCCCCAATGGTGTGTACCAAAGATGTATTGAAGGTCCCTTTTTCTGGTCCAAACCTGTTCATCTCCTTTCCTTCCCCAGCTCTGCCTTAAACTTAGGGAAGGAAGCTGAGCATGGATACTTTGAATAAATTTTTGGTGAAAGCCATAGTTGTGCATTTCATTATAAAGCATTCTTGTGACTAAGCATGTCACTTTTAAAATGTCATGGTTTTTGGTAGTGCAAGTCACTGTGCAAATGTGGAACAAGTGTTCATTCCTCTCAGCAATACGCTTCTGTTGCCATTCATTTGTCTTCATTATATATTGTCAGTGTGTGCATGTAAACATCATTTTTATAAGGTATTTATGAGGGTTTGGCTAGCATAATAAGACCAACTTATTTTCTCCTCAATGAAGGATAAATCTTGACAGTTAATCAATCTAGGAACAATGTATTGAACCAGTACCCTGTCAGAACTGCTGTTTTGTCTTCACCAATGTTCAAGACAACTATTTCAGAAAAAAAGAAAAGGAAAGCTGTTTAGAATGTATTTTAGAGTAACTGATCTACAAGGTGTCCTTCCACTTAAATTTTTAAATTATCATGGGGAAGCATTGATGGTGTCCTGTCTTATTTTAATATTAGTTTTTTAATGTAAGCAACAGAAAAGAATCATGGTCTCAACTGAAAATACCATCTAATGCATGAAATTCAATATGATCTTGTCTATAGGAGAACACAATATTTTCATCAATGTGTTTGTTGTTTGAATTTTAAATTCATTTTAACACCATCCCAGGAGGAAATATAAAAGGAAACACTTTTCACCAGCTAGGGGATAGATTGTAAAGAGGAAGTGTTGCATATCAAAACAAAGACCAAAATTTAAAAAAAAATAGAATAGTGATACCTCCCAGCTGAGATCACTGTGTGCTATCCAAATGTGCTGTCAGCAGGTGAGAGACTCACTGACATGAAATGCTGTCTTGGAAATCTTGTTTCTTTAATCCAGTTATTCCTCAGCATATGAGAACAGTATTATCCTCATTGCAGAATTCAGGTTCATTTGTATATGGCTTGTCTGGGATGGAAATCAGACAAACTATTTGGGATAATGATAACCTCCCTCATTATAACTCTTATCTTAATTTTCAGCTTTTTTGCAGTTTATTCCTCCCTTTGAGAACAATTTTCTCATTATTTGTAGTGGTGTATGATTTTGCCCCAAAGCTTCCTGGTATGAATTTTTTTCCTTAAGATGTTATCCACCTGTGTTAGTGGATCCAGGTTTTGGGTGTAGATGGACAGCTTTCCATTTGGCTCCCCTGGCAAAGATACTTTGACAGACAGCTACATAGTCCCTTGCTGAAGGAGGGAGGTAGTAAGGGGAAGTAATCCAAGGTGACTGACACAGCTCCAAATCTAGTAACTTCTTTTGGATGCACATGTTGTAATAAAGTAGCACAAGTTTTTTGAGTGGTGTGATGTGAAATTATATAAAATGCTACATTTATTATCTAAGAAAGGAAACTCCTCTTCAGAAACTCCTGTCTGGCCCAGGAAAACTGTTGCTAGTCATTGACTAGGAACAAAAGGCTGTTGGTTGTTGGAAGATACTTTCCTAGATCAGTAAGAGTCAGAATATCATGGTGTGTCTTGTTTTTCCCCATTTCATGTATCTGTTTTTCTCCAGGCAGGGGAGACATTCCTGCCAAATATGTATGCCATCTCTCTTGTTCTGCTACAGCTAGGTGGAAATGCTTTCAGAATGAAAGATCTTTGCAAATCAAAGTTTAAACAAACAAAAAGGAACAAAACCAGCCAAAATAAATTCTCAAAACACCAGGTCTCATGTGGTCAAAGAAGCCACTTCTTGGAGTAAGCTGGCTTGTTTCATGTTTGATCCCATATGGAGTTACGGAGGGAAACCATTCCTCGAGTGCTTTTGTTAAATAAAGCTGTTGCCATGAATTAAGCAACGCTGCCCTGGAATGTTTCTGATCATGGTCTTGCAGAGCTTGTGACCTTTGCACTGAACATGTGAACTGAAACTTCATCTTCCAGTGTTCAATAACCATGTTAAAAATTCAGAGGTGAGGCAGTCTTGGGATTTCCTTAGGCTAGCTTAAACGCCAAGTGAAATTTAAGTACCGATTTATAGTGTTACTCTTCCTTTTTTTTTTTTTTGTGCTAAGTCTGAGGTACAATTTTTATTATAAACCTGAAAATTCTTTGTCTATGCAATCATGGAGGTCTTTTTAATTGATAATGTATTAAAATCCTTTCATTTATAGAAGCCAACTAAAGCATTAAAATATTGCCACCTTCTTGTCTAGATGCATTCAATTACTCTCTAATTAGAATGTTTGTAGTAGTATACTACTACTGCTTCTTAAGGCAGTTGCTTTGACCAGGAGATGGTTGTAGTCCCTGCAGAGAATATTCATTTTAACTGGGCTGCAGCTGAAAGGGGCAGAGAAGCAGTTTAAAAAGTGTGCCCCTTGCAGTCCATCACTTTGCCACTGGACTTGCTACCCAAAGAGAATGCTATTAACAATCAGTCTTTTTCCTGTTTACCAGGCAGGAACACTGCCACCTCTTGGCTACTCAGCATCCTGACCTTGCTGAAAACTCTGTTGGTTCTTGTGGTGTTTTCTGGTGCAGTGTTCCTGAATAATTAGGTGGTGGTGTAGTGAAAGCCTTAATATACCATATTGTATACTTGAGATTTTGTATGGAGATCCTAATAATTGTGGATTCTACCCTGGAACAAAAAGATGGAGTATTACTTGGTCAAGTGACTTTCAACTCTGACCCATTGCAGTATACATCCCCTAAAAATGTACTAGGTTAAGATCTATTTCTGCTCTCACTAGATTAGCTGACAACACAATTTGGCAACAGTGCTGGCATCTGAAAGTAATGTCTGGCACAAAAGAGATTCAGCCTTTATGCCATTAAAAGGGAATTGACAAAGTATTTTCTACTGATCTTTATTTGGTTTTGGTCAAAGCTATGTGTTGATCAAATGGTCAATTCTACAGCTGGGGAAAAAGGGCTGTGCTAGGTTCTGACCATGTTTCCAATATCAACTTTAGTGAAGCTGGCTTGAGAAATAGTTTAAATTATTGCAGCTTCAGGATTCACGATACTGTGGAGGTTATAACAGTTAGCTGTTAATTCCAGAATGCTTCCCAGTTAGGCGGGAAGTTATGCCTCTACTCAAAACCCTTTTCTTGCTGTAAGCAGCTTTGTCTGTTTCTGTAAACATCCAGTATTTTGCTGGCCACATGTTTGTCCGATTGTGCAGTGAATTTAATTCTCAAGAGGATGCCTAGAAGGGTGACTTCTTCAGCCCAGTTAATGTGCCACAAACAAACTGAGCCTTGATGAACACCCCCAATGCTGGCTTTTTCTCTAACAAGCCAGCCCAGTGAGTGCTGGGAAGAACTCCTACTTAAACCTGCCCATGTGAGAGAGAAGTCTGACTTCTCTCTCTCTGATTTCTCTCTGGGAAGCGCCACTTCTCAGAGGATTTTTCCTGTAGAAAATTCTGGTGCAAAGCAGTGGCACCCATAGCCCAAAGGGCTGTAACACCAGCTGGTGCAATCCCCACCTCAAGCAGTGAGTTTTAGTGGAATGTAGAAACTTGAGAGAGAGACAAGGTGCTTACAGAACATGAGAGGACTTCAGTGGTTGAGTGGGATTGTCAGGATGCTAACAACATCCTGACTCCTATATTAGCAACTGGAATTAATTTCTGGATGTGTAATTTAAGCTCCATAACAGTAATAGAGGATCTGGGTTTCCAGCATCTGTTCATAAATTGCATCTCAAAACCCCTTCTCAAAGGTGGTCTCCTTCCTACACCCCCTACCCCAGCCCCTTCAGGTGTGGGGGCAGGAGGTCATGGTGGGGAAGTGGCTTTGTGCTGCTGTATCCCTGTTTTATGCACATTTCAGAAATTAGGCAGGTGTAAATCCAATTTCCTGTGAATGAACTTGCAAACATCACTTCTGAGATGGTGCATTGGAGCCTCTTGTGGGGGGAGACTTTTATAGAAGAACAAGAGTGACTGGCTTGAGAAGGAGGGTAAGGAAGAGTCTGGCTTCCTCATCAGTAGGAGAGATGGGGGGCTTGGCGTGCCAGTCAGTATTCCAGTGGCTCTTATTCCACTTAAATAAATTACTTATTAAAAAAAGAAAAACATGGACTCTTCTATTACTGCACTACAAACTAGAAAATAAGCTGCAGAGCTTTAAAGACCTTCTGTAGCCATAGCAAATGAGGCTTCACTGTGCAGGCTATATGCTTCCTTCTTGCAGATCTTAGTGAAGTAACAGAAAAGGGTAAAAGTTACCGTACAAGCTTTTTAAGCATTCTTGTCTGGCTTTGTGAATCAAGGTTTAGAACCGCTGAAATTTCATTATTGTATTTAAATGACAAGTAATTTCATAGTCTAGAAGTTAGTAAAATATTTTTGTTTAGCAGAAAATCCTCTATGTTGTGTTCAGTTTTGATGGCATACAGATTCAAGGTGTATTTTGCTGGTGCTGTGGCATTATTGAAAATACTATTTGGTGCCTATTTTTCAGCATCCTTATTAGTGTGGAGTCAGTTGTGCTGTATGAGCAGCAGTGATGGATTTTTAAAATGGAGGCTTGTTGGAGGGAGGGAGGATGGGCAAATACATGATGTGTCTAAAAATTACTGGAAAACAGTAATTTTCAGAAGTGTTTCTCCAGTGGCAGATTCATTAGAATAAAATGTTGACTGAATAGTTTTGACTAATTTGTGATAAAAGTGAACAGATAATGGAAATTTCAGGATTGCTCCCGGCTATTATGATGGCTAAGTATTTTGCATGGAAGAACAAAAACCTACCTTAAGGATTTTTTTTCAGCCTTTTTGACAAAGCTTAAGAGTTTTTAACATCTCAAAACATGTTTGACCTCCCCACCCTTAAGCCATTTTGACACTCTTTACCATTGCATTTCAACAGGAAAGAAAGATCCTTTTTATAGCCAAATGGCTTCCTCCTTCTCTTCTGCCTCTTTCCCCTCCATCCCCCACCCCAGAGAGCCTTTCGAGTGCTCAGGCTTCAGCTGCTGCCTGGATACTGGCTACATCTGTCTTGTTTAGATGGTCCTAAGAAAAAACAGCACTGAATGTGACCGGAGGGCCAAAAACAAGATATGTTTCTTTTCAAATTTGAAAGGAAGCCCTGCACTTGCTTCTGCCTGTTTCTCTAAACTGTTTTTAAATCAATCATGGCTCTTGCTGGTAAATGCTTTCAATCCTGTCCCTCCCTGAAATGGCCAAAATCCAAAACATTTGAAGAAAGTCTAACGAGTTAAATATGGTGGTGTTCACAAGCCCTGTTTCCCCTCATACAGCTTCCAATTTGATGAAATAAACTCTTTATGGGCTCTTGCTTTGAGACAACCATTGGGAAAAGTTTCAAAGAGCATAGTGTGGCTCTAGGTGGAGTTTGTAGGTTTGCAAGTCCATAAATACTTACACTGATGGCAGACTGGGCTTTTGTATTTGTGTTAAAAGGGACAGCATTAAAAACTGATTTTGGACCTAAGCAGTACTTGATGTTTTGTGGAGAAAAAGATGGTGACTGTCATGGAAAGAGTAATTATGCTGGGCAGATGGAGGACTGAGTAGTTCCTATTTTGGGGGGAATCATCTGATATTCTTAGAGTGCAGGATTAGGGCTGGAACAATGGCAATCTCTGCCAGTCAAGAATGGAGTTACAAAAATGTGGGGTCGTGGTTCTGACTTTTAAAGGTTCATCAGCTGGGTGGGGGCAAGCTGTGCAACTTGATCCTGTTCATAAAATTCAGCCATAGCTAAAATGGATTTGGCTCATGTGACAATATCTTGTTGCACAGAAAATAGGAGGAGACTGTATTTTTATGCATGAGAACACATTGGTTCGCATCACAACCTGTGTGTGTCTGGCTGGAGGTGCCAACTTTTGGTTAGTAGTGCCTTTACCACACTGGAAAATGCATTTTTATAATGAACTGTGGGGAATAGAGGAGAAACAAATAGCAGAAAAAATTGCTCTTCTAAGAGTTCCTATCATCCCTTGACTAAATAATGGCTGTTGCTACTTTTATTGGTTAAGAAACTTATTAGCCATTTCATTTTTATTAGGCTTATACTGCAAGTGAATAGCTCTGTGTGTGAACTCTATTTTAATGCTGTGATGTTTTTAGTCATGAAAATAAGTGTGTAGGAGATGCGCCCTAAATAGTTGGCATGTTACTGGTGTGACTTGGGTGTCCAGGAAGCTTGTCTTTTAAGTTTTGGGGGAAATGTAGCTAGAGTGAAACTGTGTTTCATTGCAGCATTTCCTCTGTAGTTACAGTGCTTGAACTTTGGAATCCACTTTCCTGGCTTTCGTGTGGGGGAGGCAGAGCAAAATGGATGTTTGTGCTGAAGTCAGCCTGTGCACCGGGCTTTAGATAACAATTATTTGGTTTTTTAACATCCTTGTCTTTGGCATGTTGAGCCAGCCACATGGGGTTGTCCTGCGAATTCGCACACCAGGAGCAGGTCAGCCCGCTGGGGCTTTAATTTCCACTCACCTCGTGCTGCTGCACTCGTGGTTCTGTGCAGAGATGTGTAACCTCACCCAGCTCTCAGGTGGTTTTGGCTTGTGTTCTGGAACAAATACTCTGAAGCTTGGTTCTTGGATGTGTTGTAAGGACAGTCTCTACCTCAAGCCAGTCTCTTAATGCACGCTGCAGGATTTGGAATGGAATGTGTAGCTTACTCCTAGAACAAGAGGAGCACTTTTAAAATGCATTTCCTTGTGAAAAGCTGGATTAAATAGGAAAACAGGTTTGCAAAAAGTGAATTTAACAATTTAGACTCAATTTCTTCCAGACTTGAAGGGGTAGATTTCAATTTAATTCACTGATTTAATAAAAATTAGTGGCCTGACATCTGCTGGTTCTCAGCAGACATGAGAGAGGTCAGAAACTGGAATAGGCTGTGCCTGTACTGGTGGGTTTGTCAGTGCTGGCACAAGGTGACATGTACATTAGCTAGATTTTGTTTTCGACCAAGAGAGCTCTCAGAGTCCAAATTCTCTTCCAAGTAAGCTGTAGCTTTGTTTTCAGATTTCTCTTGAGAGGTGTGGAGTTCCCTGAAACAACCTTCTAATGCCCAAAGACCTCTCTGATTTGAAACTCATGTCCCATTTTACAGCCTGTGCCTTTTCTCCTGCAGAAAAATGGGGAGCTGGGGGATAGAGATGGAGGTTAATGTATTAATGATCAGCCTTGCTTTAATGTTCAGTTTGCTAAAAGCTGAGGAATTTGGAGTTTCTGTCATATTATGCTGTAAGGATTGCTCTCACTGCAAAAACCCTGCACTTGGCCCATAATTAGCTCAGTGTGCAGCCCTGTTCTGCTGGTGTGGGGTGAAGGATGGACACACACTGCTCACAGGAGTAGTGTTCAACTGTGGGAGCACTGAGGCCACTAACAATACTGTGTCAGCCCTGATACCACTGAGGCCACTAACAATACTGTGTCAGCCCTGATACCAATCTCCCCGTTTTTATTCCTCCTCTTGGGAAGCTGAAGTTTGGCCCCCTCCAGCCCGGGCCCAGTGCCTCCAGCTGCTCAAAATGGAGGCTGTGTGCTGACACAAAGGCGATGCTGCTGCTGCTGCCGGAGGGCGTTCCCTCCCCAGCGCTGGGCTCCTTCGGGGCTGGATCTGCTCTGGCCCCAGGAGCCAAGGGCAGCGCTGCTGCTGCTGCTGGGCCGGCAGGAGGGGCAGGCTGGCCCCTCTCCTCCCTGCCCACCCATCAGCACCAGCCTTTACACCTCTAGTAGTACTGCTGTCACTTTCCTGTCATCAGTAGGGCAGGGTGTGTTAGTGAACTGATGAGTAACTTCATCCTTTATAGACTGTGGGTGTTTTCAGGGTAATCTTCACATCAGTTCTCAAGGTGCTGGTGCTTGCTTGTCTGAACTGGGAGAGTGCTTGGAAGGCTGGTAGTTCTGGAAGAGGTGGGTTTGCTTGGGTCAGCCTTGAAGCCTTTGTGAAACCTCTGCTGTGTATTTGTGAGCGCAAGTCTGAGGTTGTACTGGGTGCTGCATCGTGGAATACATACATACTTCATGTAAGTTCAGAATCTTTTTGGAAATAGAGCTGCCTTCCTCTGACAGCATCCACAGTGCAGCCCTGGGGACTTGTAATTCTGCCTACAGTGGAGGAGAGAAGTGGTGTGGGATTGGGATAATTACCTGAAACTTGGAGCCTCTTGGGATTGAATAGCTTCTGTTGGATATCATGAAACCACAGTACTAAACAGCTATCTCTGGCAGTAAACCTTGAACCACATGCACCTTCAGGTCCAAAGTATTGCCTGCAGTGAATTTGCTCTTTTATTCTTCAGCTCATTAGACTATGCCACTAACAGAAGAGCGGTCTTTATCAGAAGAGACGCTGGTCTGCTGCATGAGTAGAAGACAAAAGTCAGTGTGAAATCTGTAATAGAAGGTTCTTGCCTTGTTCCTCAGTTTACCAAAGCCTTCTGCAAAGACCATCTTACAGTGGAGCTCTTTACACTTTGAGTTGTTTAGTTGTAATCCTTTATCTTTCAGATTTCCTGCTTGTCTGGCACCACAACTTTTCACCTGTCTTCTAATTCAATACTTGGGTTTTTTTTTTTTTTTTTTAATGTGGCTTTAACAAACAAATATAACTTGGGGTAAAGGGAAGAATATTAATGTACAGTGTAACTGGGGCTTCTGTTCACTGTAAGGGTCTTTTGACCTGCTTATTAGTGGGGGCATTGTTCTGGTAAGCCATTCCAGGACCCATCCTGCCAGTCTTCTGCACAGGATTAATCATTTCCTCTTGACCTCCTGCTCTCTTTTCCTAACATGTTGCATTGATCAGAATCCTTAACTCACAAGTTTGCTCCTGTTTTTTAAAGGACGGGAGGAAAAGGAGGGGGGAAGGAATGCAAAGAAATTAGATATAATGTCTGCTGTTAACATTCTTAGTAAGCTTTATTCCTTTTTTTCCTGCTTGACTCCTCCCTTCTCCCAAGAAAAAATCCCTTCCTGGTATGTATTAGCTCCAGATCTCAAGCATCTTGAGTGCCTCTGTTTCACTGGAATTACTTTTTTTGAGCATGCAACTTCCTGCAAGATCAGCTCTGCTTAGAAAGGTCACATTTAAAGCTTTACCTAGCTGAGGCTTTCACAGGCTACTGATCTACCACATTGGAGCACTTTATTAATCTTATCTGCAGCATTTCCATCATAGGTAAGGCAGCATCAAAAATACTGCACGTGACTCTTAATTTCCCTCTAGTTTTTTTTTTAATGCCAGCAGAGGGGAAGGTATTTATGGGATCATGTGGGGTACCTCCTAGTGGGGAAACCTCCATGTTTGTCTTTACTGACAACATCTTTGTTAAGCCTTTAGGGGAAGGTACAAGGATCTGCTGCCAGGCAGTCCTAGATTATATCAGTAGCAGAAAGGAGGACTTGTTCTGTTCAAATCACCCACGGGTCTGTATTCCCCTACTACCTGTTGCTGGCAGCTGAACCAGACTTCACAGGAGTAGACCTCTCTAGACTTCATATTTTACTTCTGCATGACCTAATTGTTCCAGCCCACTTGTGCCCAAGTGTGGTCTGGTTTTGAGAAGGCTGCTGCAGCTTGTGCTTCCTTTTCTTAGGTGTTAACAGCAGCTCCAAGGGAGAGAGTTAAGCTGAAGAAAGGCAATGGGATAAAAGCAGAGGTCTGTTTCCTGTTCTCATAGAACCTCTTTCTGTGAGGCTGCATGTCAGAAGCAGTCTTTCACTCTTAGCCCTTGCTTAAGACCTCGCCTCCTGGAAATAGATCATTTAACCTGCACTGTATCTCTAAGCAGTGATGCTGGCTGATAAGCTGTTCTGGGTGCAGTGGCCTTGCTCAGATCAGAGGAATGCCAGGAGTATTCCCAGGAGTACTTTGTGCTGCTCTGGGCTACCTGGGGATTCATCTTTGTACCCCAGTTGAGGCTCAGAATGGCTCCAAAGGGCACTGAGCCATGTGACTGACCATGCACAGATTACTGAATAGCACAAATGGCAAAGCTAGAAGTAGACCAAGAGCTGGAAATAAAGCTGGGTATAGCTGTTCTATCAAAAGCAAATGGATTGGAAGCTCCCTCTATCTAGTGATAAATTCATGGTCCTGTGGAGTGAGAGATCTGACTTAGCCCATCCACTAAACCCATGGCACCCTAGCATGAGGCACAATAGCCCATTGTTCAGAAGCTGTGGGGGTTGTTAGCTTTTTGTTAACTGCTGATTTTGGAGGAATCACCAAATTCCATTTTGTTTCCTGCCCTGAGGTAGGGTTGTGGGACTGTCCTCTCAGTAAAAAAACTGTGATGGCTTGTAATGTCTTCTTACTTCCCAGAGCTGTGTGTTTAGACCAAGCAAAAAGGCCACATCACAAAGCAGCATTTCACTGTCACAAAGAAATTGGGGCAAGAATTCTGAGATAATACAGGATACTTCCTAGCAGAGGAAGCTCCATGTTTGTCTTTGCTGGCATCGTTGTTGCTGTGTTGTGAGGCAAGCCTTTCACAAGACCACCTCCTATGCGTGGTAATAGACAAAGCCAAAGAAATCACCTGCACTGAAGGCAGGTTCTGGCTGATAGCTCTGGGACTGCATGCGAGGGCTGGAGCTCGGTGGAGGGAGCTGTGCATCTTTCTTGCTGCTCCTCTCAGGAGATCCTGCGGGCTGGGGGTGCTTCCAGCCGTGCACAAAACCTTGCATTAAGTAGTAGTTGTTTTTTAGCTGCTCTCGCCCACCACACCCGAGCATCCAGGCTATTGTCCCTGGCTGCTGCTGCTGGCTGTTGTGCTCCCCTGGCATCTGGCCCCAGTGATAAGGGACACAAAGCAAAGATGAGGAGGACTGTGCAGCCACAGAAGGGGGCCTCTTACTTGCCCCTGGTCCAGCTCCAAAGGTCTGTCTTCCTTTTCCCCAAGCTTCCTTGTGGAAGGCTGCAAGGTCCCTTACTGCCATTGGTTGATATCAAATGGGCCCCTTCAGTTGGGGTGTGGAAGGGGGTAGTTGCATAACATGCTTCTCTTTTCACGTGTTATCTTGATGGACTGTCTTGGCAGTTATTAGCCTGTTCAATCAGGGGGGAAAAAAAAGTCTATTGACTTGTTTCTAAAGCTTCAGCTGTGTGAGCATACATACAGTTGTCTTCAGCATTGAGACTACATGCTCACAAAAAATTACAGCAAAAAATTGCTGCAATTACAGCAGGGATTTTCCAGGAGTGTCTTGTGAATGGTTTCAAGATACAAGATGTCTTTCCACTGTAAACATGAAGTCCTGCCTCCAGTTCCATTTACACAGATGAGAACTCATGGAAAATGGTTTTTCCCCAGTATAAGTAGAGAAGATATTTATCAGTTTCACATGGCAGTCAGAATAGGGCTGAGGCAGGATCAAGGCCAGTCAGTCACACCTGCGTGATTCGTATCTTATTCCAGTCCCATGCTATCTTCTGCTGAAGAGCATGTGACTGACTACCTGCAGTGCTAGTCCAGCATTTGGCTGCTCAGTTCTGGTCCAGGGAGTATACTTGAACCCCTGAAGAACTCTAGGGCATTGTCAAGTCTCATTTCTGGCTCAAACAAGAAACAGAACTCTCTTTTCAGGAAAGAAGGTATCCAAGTAGCTGGATTTCATAAGTTTTTGTGGCAAAAGCTGTGTCAGTGCAGTATCTCAATTCCAGAAATAGCCTTATTATCCAGTCTGAAACCAATGTATTTTGCTAACTGGTCTGTATGTATAAGAATTATTTTTTAAAATTAGAGATGTGAAGAATAGCTCTTTCTAGCAAGGGCTCTTTTAAGCTTTGTACATCTTCCCCCAGAGTGTGATGATGCACTGGCACAGGTTGCCCAGAGATGTTGTGGGTGCCCCTTCCCTGGCAGTGTTCAAGGCCAGGTTGGATGGGGCCCTGACAACCTGTCCTAGTGGAAGATGTGTCCCTCCTCCTGATGGGGGAGTTGGAGCTAGATGGTCTTTAAGGTCCCTTCCAGCCCAAACCATTCTGTGATTCTGTGGTCTTGTATTCCTCTTGGAACCATGGAAGGTAGTACAGCAAGAGCCATGGGAGCTGACTGAGGTAGCTTGCAGACCTGATGAAAGCTTTGATTTTCTCTCTTGGAGGGAAAATGTACAGTGGTAGAACCTCTCCTCTGTCTAGGAAACAGTGGGCACGTTCAGGCTGCATGAAGTGAGGGTGATACTTCCATAATGTCTCATCAGTGGATTGGAGTTTGTGTGAGTAAACCAGAACACTAACAAAAACAAATCTGTTGTATTTTTCTCAGAATGGTCTTGATGAGAAATGTGTGTCTTCTGCAATAGAAGGCTTCTGGTTACTTGTTTTACTTCTTCAGTGCTACCTGAATTGAGTGCAGAAAGGATTAAGATTGGTGCCATCTGTATGTTTTGATTTGGCAAGTACATTAAGTTTGTGGTTGCTTTCTCTAAGTGATGACCAGTGTGGTCTTTTAGCATTCTATTGGTTGTATCTGTTATTAAAACAGATTTAAATATTCTTTCACTTGTCTGAACATTAGATTGTTACACTCTTTGAAGAGAGTGGTTTAGCTCAGTGGCCCGTGTAGCACAGAATATATTCAGAATGTGCTATGTTTGTGCTGTCTTTGTGATCACAGACCTTTCATAGAAGGAAAGTATGTGGGAAGAGAGGTGGTTCTGCTCATCCTTATTCTCTAAGGTAGGTGTTAGAGGTGGTGTGCTTTTCACCTTGCTGGTGAAAATAGTGTTTGCATATGAAAGAAGCCTGACCAACTAGCTTACAGCTTACATGTGGCTTACAGCACAGAGAGGTATTTTACTGAAGGTGTTAGTACCAAATTAAAATTCTCTGAAAATGTTCTTCCTCATCAGAGGTTGTGGATATATACAACTCAGTCCATGCCAAAAGTCTCTGCTGTGGTTTAGTTTCTCACATGAAGAACTAGCAGTGAGGAATCCTGGAACACTGATGTAGGATGGGGAGGGGAGCTCTCTATGTTCTATTTGGAAAACTTGTACTCTTGTCACAAAGGAAAACACCAGCCTGTACTGCCCTGGCAATAAAGCATGACTTGTGTGACCCTCTTAGACTAAAGAAATTGCTTGGAGTTGCTTAAATATGCATAGAAATGTCTTAAATCCACCTAGAAATACCTTAACAGCTGATTGCATGCAAACTGGTTTTCCCTGTGTGTTTCCCTGGTAATGGGGGCTCAGACATACTCTCCAAGTGTCCTTTGGTTGGTTGGGGCCCCTTTGATACCTGTGCTGCCCTTTGCCAAGCAGCAATAAAACCAAACCCTTTCTAGGAACTTGGAAGCAGTCGGATCAGAGCCTGCACGTACAATGCCAACATTCAGCTGAGCAGTGTACAAGGAGCAGTTGGAAACAGGGCAGTAGTAGATGAAGTTTAAGATCAGGGAAGCTAGAGAAAGGCTAAGCAAAAAACTGGCCTCCATTGTCTGTCTTTCCTACCTCAGTCAAAAAGTAGTGGAGGTAGAGCTAGACTAAAAGTGTTGCTCTGAGTCCTTCCTCTGAAGAAGCATGAGCTCATCTCAAATGTATTGTTTAAAAAGCAAAACCAACAAAACGAAGTGAACTGCTTTAAAGTGTAAATTTCTAAAAACTGAACTCATTCCAGGAAATAAATACAATATTCTAGTATTCTCTGCAGTGAATTCTTAATGTTAAGTTCTGCTTGCTGTCACTGCTATGTGATTAAAAGATACTTGAATGATTCAAATGTTGGAGTGTCTCTTGTCCTTAAAGCTTGATAATTTAATATTCATTATTTGCACTTGCAGATTCACAGTGCAAATTCGGTTTAGAGAGATTGAAGTTAGTTTAATCTTTGCCTTCAAGACTTTAAAGTCCTCCTTCCCACCCACCCCTTTCAAGGATAATATTCCACTGTGCCAGATTGCCCATATTGCCACCAGAAAATTGCTTGGACCACTTCTTACAAAATCAAAGGTCAACTCCATGCCTTGGTGGCAGCTGGGAAACTAATGATTTAATGCTGCTTTGACCTTTGCCTTCCTAGTCCGTTTGAGTCTGACCCAATGTTTTAATTTTCCAATACTGCTGGGCAGTTGGCTTTTGTCTGTTTCCAGATGTAACTTGCATATTGAGGCCTGTTACTGAAGTGAGAACAAAACAACAAAACATCTCAGCCTACAAGGGGAAGGAAAAATAACAGCACCTACTTCTTACACTACAAAATACAGCTGTCTGATGACACAGATGCTTCTGCAACTAACCAAGATCAGGTTTAGAATAACAAAATGTGAATATTTGTCCCAACATTCACATCTAAAGTATGTTAGCAGCAGTCTTAGGTAAATGCTGCTTTTTAACGTGTGTGTAAAAAGTAACAGAGGAAAAACAATAGCTCTTTCCCCTCCATTCAGCCCTCAGTCTCTCAAAATAAGTTGGCCTTTTTTTCTCACTGGAATAAAAGTCAATGTTTGTTCTGATACTGGGAAATACAGGAAAAAAAAGCCAGTTAGTTGTTGAAAGTGCACATGCTTGCCGTGGCTTAGGGAATTGAAAGAAATGTAAAGTGAGATGGAAACCAGTGGTGACGTACCCCTTAATTGTGATTGGAAGTTCTTTTTTTTTTCCCCTCCCAAAACAAAACAAAACAAAAAAAAAAAAAAAAAAACAAGACAACCCAGCAACTCCTCAAGAGTATTTTGTCATGGATTTTTGGTGTATACACAAGGTGAATAATGCATTAGGCTTTTGCAATACCGGTGATTTTGCGACCATTGCCCGTACAGCTTGCATTTGCTGTTAATGGTGTGATAATGGTGGGGAAAGCACCCTGAGGTGACTCTTCTTTTCTTAATGAAAAGACTGCTGATTGTTTGGGAAGCTCCCCCTTGGGTGCTGATGCATATGGAAGCTTCTCTCTGCCTGAAAATGCAAAATCTCTCTTTTTTTTTTTTTTTTTTGCCTGGCCTGTGTGCCCATCAAGAGCACGGATTGGACTCATTCCTGCCTTAACTACACTGCAGCTCTCAAAGGTCAGCTCAAACCCAGGCCTGCGTGTGAGAGGGTAGTTTTGCAGAGCAGATGGGCTCCTAAAACTTTTATGGTTTCCAGTCAAATCACCTCAAGCTGTAATCTCATTAAATCTTAAGTGAATCAGTGGGTCTGGTTATTACTTGAAAGCAGCGTTGCAGGAAGTGATGTTCCTGATGCAGTGGGTCTGTCCTGGCAGTAAGCTACCAGACGTACTTGCCTGTGTGTGGCTCTTGAAGCTGTTCTCTTACTTTGATAGCAAAGGTAGTGTGTGGGGTGCAACGAGTTAACCTTTTGGTACAGCACTAAGGTAGAAATGCAGCTTTTCCTGAAACTTTAATTGCGTTGGCTTCAGGAGTTTAAATTCTCCCTTGCATTCTCAATCATGCACACCCATTGTACTTTCCCAGTGCTCATTTGTGTCTTAAAATAAATTAACAACTACTAATTTAGGAAACCAGCATGATGCTTAATGCTGTGCACAGTTGCTGAGAGAACTGCATGACAGCACTATGCAAAAGCCTGACCTTCTTCCTATTCTTTAATTCAGCATAACTGTCTTTGGGAGAAAATAGTACATTATAGAATCTTCTGGAGGGAGGCAGGTAACTTAGTTAAAACTCATTTGACCAAGAGGGGTCGACTCTTAGTTTAATTGTCCTGTTCTTGGAAATCTGGTTAAGCATGTTTTGTGCCTGGATTGCAGAAAAGCTTTTTCCTCTTCAGAGAATAAACCTAATCTGTGACCTCCTGGTACTTGCTTCTTAGTCAACAGGGGACACGTAGGACTAGTTTGGCAATACATAAAAAATTAATGATCATGGCATAACATGCAAGACTTGTGTACACAAGAGCTTTCATAAAAACACAACCTGCTGATTGTGCAAAGATAATAAAATTTCTTCTGCCTTGCCTACCCACTTCCTCCCTCAGGATATATGTGTGCTGTTTGAGACCATACCTTGTGTTAACCCAGCCTTCTGGCTAGTTCATGTACCTAAATGGTATCAAAGTCCTGCTGATCCTTGTCAGAAATGGCTTGTTTCTAATTTAGGAGTTTATAGTGCACTTTAAATGTAAGAATGTTCTCTTTATTGAAATTTTATATCACCAGAAAGTGTAGATAAGGATTTTTTTTGTTGTTTTGTAGTACGACTAATGTGTATTTTTCTTTTTGAGAACTGGGCAAAGGTTTAACCTTAGCTATCCTTTCCCTCTTCTTTCTTCCTTTGGTAAAGTGAATCATGTTCAAATCTTCCCCTCTAGTTCAGCCTGGATAGCTTTTCTTCCCTTCACTGATGATTGAGCAAGCTTTCTATATTTTCATTTATCCTGATTTAAAGTTTAAACAAGGCTACAGTTAAAGTTTAGGATAAGGCTAACTTGCCTGCACAATGTAGAAGCAATCTAAAGCTAGTGGAAGGTGGATGCTGCTATTGAAAAGGCTAATGCTTTCACCGAGGTATTCAGAGTATTTAAGCATTTTAAATATTCAGAATGCCTTTAAATTCTTAAAAAGGTCCTTGAAATTTGGCCCTGGACCATGACAGGGTGGCATCAAACCACTAAAGTTTCGTTGGATCAAAGCTGTAATGCTCTATAGCAGAAACATTCTGGTGTTTGTAGGAATGCCACACTGTACCCTTGCCCCACAAGAGACAGCACCATGGAATGGATTAAAAATAGTGCCTATCAATCATAACTTAAACCTTGACTGTGATAGAAGATTGCCCTCGTTCTCCCAGAACTGGAGCTACTACTCAATAATGGCATCTATGGCACAGTGACAAAGTGCAGTTATTAGTGTTATTATCTGTAAGCACCTCACATCTGTCCTGTGCTTGGAAGGAGTAGTAACCATGCTGTCAGTTTCCACTGACTTGAATATTGCTCCTGGAAAGCTTACACTTTCCAGCATTCCCAAATTCAGAAGTAGAGCAATCTGAAGTCCCCTCCATGAGGAAAAAGGCTGTTAGAATAGGACACTGTGCTGCTCTTAAATCTTTGACAGAAATGCTGAAAGTACATTTTCAGGGATTAAAAAAAAAAATCCTCCCACAATCAACAAAGACCACTTGGTGGAAGAGGGGCTTTAAATTTGTTTGTACCTATATATTAGCCACTTGGAAATAAGTGTGCTGTGGGTAGGTAATTCATTCAGAGTTCTGAAACTTCGAGGTTTTGCTCTGTTGTCAGAGAGGTGAAGTGGGATAAATAAAGACACACTTAATTTAAATTGTCCACCAGGACTTGTCTTTTCATAGATAAATACAGGTTCTCTCACTTTATGTTAATGTCTTGTTAACAAAAATTTTCTGTTGCTCATTTTTTTGTAGTCATGGAGAAAAAAATTATTCTGTGCAAACACTTTTGACTTCCTGGAACAGCTCTGTCTTCGTCTTAGATGACTTTCCTTTATGATTTACAGTACCTTTTTTGGCTGTAACTACAGAGTTGTGTAATTATATGATAGATGGACAAGAATTTACTCATTCACTCACAAGGGATTAAAGAGTAACCTGCAGTAGTGTTTGTTATATGATTATTGAAATGCCCTGTGGCTGTTAAGACAGCTAGGTCTTCCAAAACAAACATTAAATACTAGAGTTCAGTTGGAAGTAATAGTGCACTAGCACCCATAGGCTAATGCTTGCATGAGTCTTTCATAAAATGTGATTTGTATAATCCTCCTTAAAATTAAGAGGAGTTGTAACAAGCGTATTAATCTGACAAATGCAGTCTGACATTCTACTACAAGCATCATCAGAGTTTTGGTCCTCAAGGACAGCATTGTTTTTTGAATAAGATACTCCAGAGTATGTGCCAAGCCCTATGCTGGGTGCAGATAATGATTATTTTTGACATGGATAGTACGGTTTGTTGGTGTTAGCTAAGGAAGCCTATAATGATACACTTCCAGAAAATACTGCCTGGATTTGGAGCAAACCAGTTTTGTCTTTTCTTTTCATGCCATCCAAATTTGGTTTTGCTTAATTAAGATTCCTCATTTATGAGTAATCCCAAATGAAACCTTGACGTGTTGTAATTTTTTTTTCCTGCTCTGAAACATGTGCACTTAAGCTAGTAAAAATTTTACACTTGCATATTTTTGATGTGTTAGCCTTTAAAAGGATGATGGTATAGGGGTAGAACTCAAATGTTTTTTGAAGATACCTTTCAAATGTACATATTGGCTGTTTTGGTGAAGAAGGAAGTTCCCTGCAATGCCCTATTCTATAAGGACTTCATATTTGGGTGTAGAGTTGTTGTAAAAACAGTGTTTGGGACAGAGTAAGGCAAAGAACAGAGTGGGCCAATTTGATGCTGCCTTTGTGCTTTCCACAAAAGCTGTTCCACATAAGCAGTAACTAAAAACATTGTGGTATAAAACACTTGGAATGGGTTTATATGTCAGTTTTCCCAGACAAGCGTCTTGCCTGTATTTCCTAATAAAAGGCTAGAGTTGGTTATATTCACTTTGACCTGAGTTTGATGTGCATATGGCACTGGTAGTAACTGGACTTGTTTAATAGGAATGGATTGTTTCACAGTTAAAGAAGAAAAAAATTTAACAGTTCCTGCAGTGGGGGCTCAGTGCCATGGCTGTTCCTGTTACAGCTTTTCTATGAAGACAGATTCGAGGCAGGAGCAGCAGAACTGAGCTGTTCCCAGTAGATATCGGGGCTGCAGCAGAGCCCAGTGCTGGGATGGAATGGGGAGAAGGAGAGGAGAAAAGGTTGGCACTTTCTACCCCTTCCCCGGACTGCCTGCACACTTGGCCATCTGGGTAGTTTACCACTGAGAAAAAGGAGGGAGGAGGAATTCCTTCCTATAGTATCCCAGGTGGTCGGCTTATGCCCTAATGGGTAAATTGCTTTCATTGTTATTTGCTTTTACTCCACATAAAAACAGAGCCATAGCAATCCTATGGAAGTTGAAACTAAATTTAAACCTGATAGGGGTGTTTAATGTTTTGCATATGTAAAAGTCTAGTTCTCATTGGAAGCAGCCTAATTAATCCTCCTTCGGTAATTGCTGTGCTATCTCTGTGAGAATATTCACCCCCATAACTCTTTGGAGAGCTGATACTGGAAAGCAGGGGAGGAGGGACAGTGTCTTGTACAAATTATGATTGTGCTTACCAGGCTGTTACTCAAACTGGAGTTAACCGAGTCTGGTAGTGGTGTTAGATACCAGAATCATTTCACTTGGCCAAATGTGTGCTGCCAATGCTCCTTGTTAAAAGGACTTTGAGATTTGTAAGTCTACAAGTTGATGCATTTTTCTTTATTCCTAACACAAATACTCCTTTGAAAAAGTATAAGGAGAAGTGTTTTTTTTTTAAATTATGTAGATATTTTGTAATGCTATTAAAATTACTTTAGGTGAATAATCAGTGCAGGGACAACCTCCCCAAATAATGTATGCTCTGGAAGATTAGAGATTAAATTTGTTGAACTGCTGCCTACTTGATAGTTTTATGTTCATGTTACTTCTATGTAAAAACTACTTTATCTAGAACTTACAAATTTTTGAGCACTGATCTTTACTAATTGCTTTGACTCTGGGTTCTTGTGCTTTTCCTCTGTGATTGTCAGTAAGGCCACATAAGCAAGGGGGAACAAGGAGCATTGAAGCTGGAAAGTGGGCTCAGAATTCATGCTTGCTTACTTTTCTAGTACTTTGTCTTTCAGAATTCTCCAGCTTCTGCAGTTTGACTTATTCATGTGGTGCCTCAGCTGTAGGGGTTTTCAAATACATGCTTTCTGTCTTTTATTTTCTTGTAGCAAATGAGTTCTAGGTCATTTAATTGAAGCAATGCATGGTGTGAAAAAGTCCAAACTCATGTTCTGAAGAAATGCTTTTCTGAACCAAGATTTCTAGTATTGCTTTTAAAAAAGAAAAGTACAGCCCCTCCCTCTAAAACCTCAGATGAAATAATTAAAAAAAAAAAAAAACCTGAAGTAGAACCTATCACAAACTTCAAATAGATAGAGTAGAAGCTTATCTGGATAAATGTGTTCCTTCTTTTCATACTCAGTTTTCCACTAGGAGTTAATATTATGAATTTAAGGTGTCTATCCTGATAGGCTTTCTGACCCCCCAGGGCTTATAAATGGGAATCAGTTGCATCAAAGTGAATTTTGTTAGTTAGTGGAGGATTGATTAGAGACTAGCTGTATAAGAAAATCAATCCTACTCAAGACCTGTTTGTGTTGGGATCAGGGAAGTCTGTCTGTCAAACTGCACACAACCCATCTGTTTAACATGTTGTTTCTCATTGGTTTGTCTTCACCATGAGGACTAGCTGCCCTTGAGTGAAATATGGGAACTTTAGGGTTGTTTGACTTTCTTCCTGCTCCCTTCCCCCATCGAATCACAAAAAGAACAAGGATTGTCTCTCGTATTTTAAGAGACAAAAACTTTTTGTTTGCAAGACATAGAATGGGGTCCTTGCTGTCATATTTCCATGTGAAGATCAACAGTTGCCAAGGACCTGAACAGAGAAAGTGCTCTCTGCAGTGGTGTGGGAACAGCACAGGTTTGAGGAAAATGGATTTTGAGAGGTGAGGCCTGTACTGATGACAGTCACAGAGATGGCGCAGGAGCCTTGTGTGCACTGTGACTCTTATCCAACCCTTTCTGTGCAGAGAAGGAAAATTTTCACAAGCTCTTACACTGAGCTGTGCAGGAAAGGAGAGAGCATCTTACATGAGGAGTTCGTAGGGATGTTAACATTTGGTTCTCTCTAAAATACAAAACACCTTATGCAACAGTGAAGAAGTTGTAAACCTGTTGCTGTTTACAGCATTGCTGAAATCATGGCCAAGCTTTGGATCAGAACTTGAAGACACTCTTGTTTTCAGAATGCTGAAGAATTTCCTGACTCTTGAGTGGAAGATTTGCAGGGACTCAGAGCAGTGCCTTGGACAGATGGGCTTGAAAGTAGAACTGTGTCCTGACCCACTCTGTCAGCTACCACAGCAGGCTATTAGCTTGCATGCTTGAACTGTTGAATATTTAGATCCACCCACTGTCCCCTGTGTGCCAAGACCACCCTGCTGCTACTCATGTCATGCAGATTTGGCACAGAAGCTGCATTTAAACAGCTAATGAGTTGCATGTTGAAGCACAGGCTGGTCTCCCCTATTGAAATCCGTGAAAGAGCTGTGACTTATCTTGGACTGAGTAATCTACTAGCTACTGATACCATTGCATCTTTCCCTAGACTGGCTATGTTACCTGCTTCACTGTTGAAACAGATGTTGTGACTTTTTAAAAACAAAATAGTGGTTTGTTTGTTTGTTTTTTACTCCAACATATTTAAAGAAAAGTGCTGAATGTCAACTTGCCACTATGTAATAATTAAACAATAGTCTGCTATGGGATAATTATCCCTGCATCACTTCAGTCTTAACATTAAAAATAGTATTAAGCCTTGCTTATCCCTATTTAGGAAATATTGGACCAGTGATTTAAGTTGGAAGCAAGATGCCCTTTCCAGTCCATCAATAACTGGAATCTCTGGGGCAGTGAGTTAGATCAGCTGACTGAGTTACCTTGCACCCAAGAGCTTTTAGAAAGTTAGCTGATGAGATAGATAGCCAAAGTCCATCTGTGCCTGGTGTGGCGCTCCCTCCACAATCAGAGTGGATCAATGGGGGCTTAGTGCAAGAGAAATGTATGGAAAGGGAATTGCTTGGAAAGCTGCAGTGCCAGGCGAGTGCCTACAACCAGAAGCTGCAATCATCACATGAAGCTTCATTTATAAGATTTTAACTTAAAACACAGAGAATGCAATTTCATAGTAGGCTGGAGCCAGCAGATCCTCAAAACAGCTTTGTCAAAGGTGTGACTTCCTGTCTCCTGGCCCGGTTGGCAGCCTGTTGTCACACCATTTCAGTGATCAGAGTGAAGTGGAACTTGATTGTCACTTCTACCCCAAATCCATTTAAATTTGCAAATGCTGTTTGTGTTGGCAAAGGCAATTTAAATGGTCTCTGCTCCACTCCCAGCTGGCTGTTAATACCTACTGGGTGTTCTAAACGTGATTAATGTGGCTGTGCCTCTTTCAAAAAACTTTGCTTTTAACCTGGATGGTTTGACTGACTCAGTGCTGTCACCACTCTAAAATGTGTAGCTGTTTTTACTGGCTTCATGACATCACAGGAGGACTGAAGAAGGTAAACATTAGGAATTTTAAGAGTATAGTAGTCTGTTTGATTTACCAGCCTGTTTAACTCCACTCCAGTTAGATACTGTTCTCTTCCAGTTAGAGCTTGAGACGGGAAGATTTACACTGATTTCCAGCTGTGAGGTTGGCAAGGTACCAGATAATTGTCATCAAATGTCTCTATGCCCTTAATTATGGGTTCTTCCCCCTTCATCGTGCTGGTCCTACTGATCTTCTGATCGCGGGCTCAGCTGATAAAAATAGTTTATTCAAAAATGAATTTTATGCTTTTTGTAAAGATAGCCAGATCTTTTTCACTGAGACAGGATCAGTGAAGGGAGGGAGATAGAAGCAAGGCAGGGTTGATTTAGGGCTTCCTCACAGAGTAGTTGTCAGTTTAACTGCGGAGTGAAGTGGCAGCCTTGGGCTGTGTGTGGTTTCACATTCGGGGTTTTATTTGTGAGCTTCCTTCCCCTTCATGTGCTAGGCCAAGAGATACCTATGTGGCTGAGAAATAAGGAACAGAACCCGCTGGAGCATCTAGGGAAAGAAGGGTATTAACACTAGTGCTGGAAAAAAAGCGTGTGGGATTACAGCTTTATTTCCTATAAACAGACTTGCATGAGCCAAGTCATCTGTTGGCTGGGCTTTTATTATTCCAGGTGGGGTAAGGAAATCAAGGTGAATTTAACAAAAGGGCTGAATGATCCTCTTCCATCTCTAAATGGAGCAAAGTTGAATTTCAAATGGAGCAAAACCTACCTCTGTTCATCCAAGTGGCAAAGGAAGGTAACAGTGAATTCACTATTGAATTCACTATTGCCACTTGGTGCATGCTGCATGCCCTGTGTAGGATAGGGCTGTAACACTTCAAAGTGCCCATGCTTTTGTGGAAATTTCGTTATTAGAATATCGGGCTAAGTTCAAGAATTAACTCTTATCTGCTGTGGAGACCTTCTGGAGTTGGTGTGCAATTTCCTATTGCCACTGTATGCAGAGAGGAAGATTGGTGTTCAAAGCCAGTCTCTTCTACACCAGAGCATCAAGTTAAAATACAGGTTCTAGGAGCGATTAGATCATTAACTGGTATCTCTGAATGCCAGATGTTTAAGGTATACTGGGAAATACCTTGTCGTTCTGATGTGTATCATGTGACTTGCCCATGTCTTCAGTCTTTATATTTAGCACTCAAATTTCAAATTATGGTTCCTAAAATACTACTTTAGTCATGGTGTGAATCAAGTTAATTGTCACAAATTGCCATTGAGGTGGAAACTAAGGACCAGTTTCCTACAAAGTAAAAATATTACCTATTTTTGCTTAAACTTGCAACAATTATCTGTATCAAACTCTACACCACTCAGGAGGACTAGTTCATTTAAATACTGTTAAAACAAAAAGATAAATTGCTGTATTCAGGGAAGCAGCTTTTTTTTCAGGGAGAGAGAGAAACAAAAAAAAGAAAAAGAAAAAAAAAAAAGAAAAAAATCAACCCCACAGTGCATTCCTTAGAAAATTGCTTTATACTAAACTCGGTCATCTAAGCCTTACACACTGCCTAACAAAGCCACTGGTATTGGAGGTACTGTCAAGGGAGCTTGATAATAAAACACCTTTAGTAGTGGAAAACTTTAAACTGACTATAGTAAGATTTTTTTTAATCATAAAAATCAACTTAAGTTAATTTACAAGTGCCATACTGAAACTTTTCCAAAACTGGAAACCAGGAGGCTACTGTTTTGTCTGTAGACTTCTTTTATTGTTGGTTAAGATTGGTTGGTTAAGGGTAGATTTTTAGAGCAGACTTGCATTTTAAAAACAATGTGGCCTTATATGTTGCTGCTTTGTACAAATTCCTAACACTGTAGGCTTAAATAAAATCCTTGCAAGGTACTGAAATGTCATGACAGAAAACAAAATTTTTTGTGTGATTAGATTCTCTGTGCTTTGTTGTCCATTTGCATGCACATGTGCTCTGAAAATGAGAGAAGTGAAGTGTTTGCAAGCTGGGAGGAGAAGGGCACCGAGAGTATTGCCGAAAGAACATTTATTTAAACACAGTGTAAGGATAAGCCTCCTCAGATGCTGTTCCTGCTGAATTCTCCTCTGTCATGGTGCCTACTACATTCCATTGCTTTTGTCTGGGCTTGGTATTTGGGAAATTTTGGTGAGGGCTGGGAGGTGGGGGGGCGCGCTGGAAGCTGGTCAGCAGTAAGGAGAGAAGGGCTGGTGTGGGAATTGTGGAGTGGGGTCAGGGTTTAACTTTAGTGGCCATTCATCAGATGATGATTGATTGCTGTGCAGTCCCGGGGGACGTTTAACAACATCTCCGCCCATCCCCCTGCCCCCTTTGAAAGCAGATGGACCAAAAAATGGGGAGAGCGACACCCAGGAATTCCTGCTGTTGTAAAATGTTTTTACGGTGCACTGTACAGCCTTTCCTGAAGCAATCACATTTATGGCCTTGCTGTTGTATTTCTTGGGCTGCTGTGGCTGTAAAAGATGAATAGCCCTGTAACATGGTTCACTGATTCTGTTTAAATTGAAGTAGGCTCCCTTTATTGTTTTGTGTCTAAAATTGTATGCCACCAATTCAGGAAATATTTCCTGTTTGGGAAATAATCAACCCATAGCTGATTTATTTTAAAATAAATCACTTTTAACTATCTCTAAAACTAGTCCCCTCTTCCTTCTGATTTCTCTCTTCACTTATTACTGATGGAAATTCTAAAATACTAATTAATTGAGCAGAACAGTTTGAAAAAAAAAAGGAATAAAAACTCCTAAACTTGCTTATTAATCTTTTTCTCCATACTTGGATAGGGTGTTGTAGGGCACCAGTTTTAACCTTTAAAATGTTAATTTTACTTAATTACTTAATAATTACTACAGAAAGAAACAATTCATTAAATGCCATTTACACAGATTATAAATTTCTTTGAAAGGAGAAATGTCTCTACTTTCATACTTCTTTCCTTGCTGCCCATCAGAGCATTCACGTGGTTTGGAAAAACCCGCAATGTTTGAAGGTGTTTGCTTATAAACCAGTTTTTCCTATGTTTGGGTAAATAGTGAAATTAACAGGACAATAGTTGATTTACAGCTTGATGGATCTTTTGGCTGTATAATCTCTGCCTCTTCAGATAGGGAGGGGGAAAAATTTTTAGGACTTTCCTATAAATACTGTTTTGGTGGTTTTTTTTTTTTTTTTTTTTTGTTTTTTTTTTTTTTTTGGAGTGGTGTGTATTTTTTTTTTCCCCCTGAGTGTAAGCTGATGTCCACTAAGGAAGATTTAGTCTGGCTCTTCCCTCGTGCTACTTCTGCCCATCCACCCTTCAGGATCAGTGTTGTTATTTGCCCTGTGAGGAGCAGGACTGTTTGTCCCTGAGGAGCATTGCAGTGCTGCAGTAGCAGAGACCTGAAATGTGGGGAGGCCGTCTCACATTGCTGGAACTGGAACTGCTTTGGGTGCTCTGTGTGTG
Organism: Ammospiza caudacuta; assembly: GCF_027887145.1. NCBI lineage: Eukaryota > Metazoa > Chordata > Aves > Passeriformes > Passerellidae > Ammospiza > Ammospiza caudacuta. The sequence continues at coordinate 42,474,831 of NC_080593.1, read as the reverse complement.
TGTCAGTTCTGAACTGAGAACACAGCTGTGCATTGTCCTACACCTATCCTCAGCATGAGTATCTTTTTTTTCCTTTTTTTTTTTTTTTTCTTCTTTTCCAGGGAGTTGGTTGTTTGGGGGATGGGGGAAAGGGGAGCTCTGTTTCCCCCCACCCCCCTCTATTTAGAACCAGCATAGAAACTTAATCTAGCAGTACGTGACCTTTGTGGCCATGACCTAGGGACTGGGATGTGAGCAGGCTTGAGCTTAACAATAAACTCCTGGCAGTGGCTGCAAGCACAGGCAAGTTGGATGCTGTGCCCACGCCCCAGCAGCCCAGCTGGCACCAGCTCCCTCGCTGTTGTGCCCGGCACAGCCAGAGATTTCCCAGGTTTGTTCTCTGGGAGCGTGCCCCCCTTTGCTGGTAGAGCTGATGTGCAGCCTGCTGGGTGCCCCTGACAAGTGTGTGTGACAGTGGCTGTGGGAGGAGACCTGCCCTTCCTCGTACCCCTGCCTAGTTTGGGGCTTCTCTCAGAGTCTTTTTGCCCAGAAAGGAGTTTCTGGGGAGTTGCTAGTTCACTTTGAAGCCTGACTCCTTGAGTGCTCTTCTGGTGCCTATCTGGCTAGCTCCCCTCCCTACGGAGAGCACTAGGGATTGTGCATTTGTGATTTTCCCCTCTGTGTACATAAGGGGAAAAAGTGTAGTGATGGAGATCAGACCAGCATATCTACTTGTTTTTGCCCCAGCTTGCTAACTCTTTTGCTCTCCATTTTTAATCTGTCTTGTTTTGACCTTTTTTGTTTTATTTCCTTGACTAAGAAATAAATAAGGCCTTATCAATGACTCTATATAATAATCTATATACCCAAGACCTTCCCCTGCCATGTCCTGTGTAATCTGCCCATTTCCTAAATGAGAATATGGCTCTTGTCACTCTTCATTCAAAATTCAGGAGTGATGTTTCCCACCACATTTTGGTGGGTGGCAAGAGGCAACTAAACAGTTTAAGCTTGTTTTTTTTTTTTCTTTGGCTTGAACAGCTGGATGACTCTTTTACCAGTGGATGCTGTTACCTTGCAGCAGGAGAGGACTGAACTTTTGCTCCTGGTATTGGCTATTGTGTAGGACTAGTAATAGATTTAACTTGCTTCTGGTCTTCTGTTCATATGGTCACCATTTTCTTTTCAGCTGCTCTGCTTGAGTGAGGCCCCAAATCCCTGCTGTATGTTTTTAAAGTATATCAGATTCATATGACTTAACTTGATACCTTGTCTTGGTTTTCATTCTCCCTCAACTTCTCAGTTGTTTAAGTGGAGTTATTCAGGAGCATGTAATAAACATTCCCTGTAATTTCAGCAGAAAAATTACAGAACTTCATGTGTAAGTGGACATGGTATACATATTTAGACAACCACAGTGTAAGGACAAGGATCCCTCTAGTTAAGGAAGATGATGTGTTTGAACAATGCATTTCAGACCTAAGGCATTTTTTTACTTGGAAAAGTGGGAATCTGAGACACTGCTTGAGGATTTAATGTTTAAACAGAAGCAAACGTAAGTCTGTTCCAGTTTCCCTACAGCAAAACCTAATTTCAGAAAAAGAAGGGCAGGTTTTAGTAAAATCTGACATGTGCACACGAACACACACATACCCCTTTGAGAAATTAATCCATGTACCACTTCAGCTGTTGCGCTTGTAGGAGCTTAAAATGTCACTTTATGCAGCCCAGGCAATCCAAGGGAGGAATCACCTGTCCTGTCCTTCCCTTGCTTTTGAGGGAGAAGGGAGAGGGGGATGTAATGCGCCCCATGTCACGAGCTGTTAGCTGGAGTGGGAATGGCTGGATGACAGCTGGGAGAAGACAGGCATATCAAACACTTGTCCAGTCTTTGTTCTGCTCCTGCTCCTTTCTCTGAGGTGGGCTTCAAATATCTGGTGATGGAAAAGTTGTTTGTAGTATGAAACCTCGTGCCATTGTACTGTTCCATGGTAATACAGATTTTCTGTTATTACAGTCTAAGAAAAATAGTGTGTGTAGTTAAGAGCAAGACTTGAATACAGAACTTTGTGTTGGAGTGTTGTGCTCCTTCATGTGCATCTTTGGAAATAAAAACTTGAGAGCTGGTTTCTGCTTCTCTCTAAGACAGGCTTCCATGGAAGTTTCTATTTCTGTATGCTACTTCCCTCTACTGGATGGAATGGGAGCAGCTACAGCTGATGAATGGATCCAGCTTTCTAGGCTAGCATCTTGGTCTAAGTTGTGATTTGAATATAGGGTTTGGGAGTGCTTTGTGAACAGAACAGGGATTTAGTGGTTACCCACAGGTCACTGCAGCATTCAAATGCTCTGATGGGCATGATAAAGTTCCAGTCTTGTTTTCCAACTCAAGCATCTTGAAGCATCACTAGCATAGAAAACACTGTCATAGCAAAGGATTTTTGCTTTGTTGATGGAAGTGGCAGGGGGGAGTTTTCCCCAATATTGTTGCTGTCCTGAACATAAGGGATTTGCATATTTTGAAAAGAGAGGATGGTTCTTGGCATGCATGGTTGGTTTTCCCCTTGTGAGCAGTGGGTGTGCTGCTGTTGCAGCTCTCCAGTGTATTGATTATTGAATGGCCTCTTAAGAGAATTTGGTGTTTGCATTTTCGGGAAAAGTCTTCACCTGAAACTTGCCATAGATGCCATCTCCAGTCTGTAAGTGTTGGCAGATGGCTTCCGCTCTTAAGAGGAGCTGATGTGGACACTCTTCCTAGTATTGTATTGCAAAGAAAACAATGACACTTCCATCTAACTGTTAGGGCATGGTTTGGAGTTTACTGGGAAGGGGATAGCTCTTCCTCTGCGGAGAAACTATTGTGAAGTCCTTGCCTTTTGCTACTGCCTCTAACCATCTCCTTTATAGTTGAGCTTTTGGATTTTTAATTTTTTTTAACACATCCTGGCTCTGTTTTCTTTTAATTTCTTCTTTATGTAATGAGAATTTTTTCCCCCCTTCTTGCAGGTACTGCATTTCTACTGTGATACCTGTTCTGTCCCCATATGTCGGGAATGTACCATGGGACGACATGTGGGTCACAGCTTTATCTACCTCCAAGACGCCCTACAGGACTCCAGGACTCTCACCATTCAGCTCCTGGCAGATGCTCAGCAAGGACGACAGGCTATTCAAGTAAGATACTCCCAATTTGAGTACTTTATTTCCCCCTCCCTCCTCTCCCCCCTCTCCCATCCAGCTTGTCTGTTACAGGGCAAGGTGTCAAGGCAAAAAGCTCTCTGCTTCTGCTGTCAGTCTTCTCACCCCTTCTGTTTTCTCAGATCTCTGACAGAAGTGGCAGTGGAGCTGAAAATAAAGTGCTGTTATATGAGTTTTGCATTCTTGCAGCATAATCCTGTCATGTAAATCACAATATATATGAAGCTCTGTACAAATGCACTGGAGTGTGAAGCGTTTCAAGAAAGCTCAGATCTTATGTGGCAGTGCCAAACCTGGTTTTGTTTTTACAAATCAGACTTTCTTTGAGCATTTTCCTGCCTCTATAGCTTCTAGCACTCTGCCTACCTTTGACTCTTGTTATGTCTTCAGTGTTGCCACCAAATACAAAATACTAATCAGCTGCTGGATTAGTGTGAAATTCCTTAACCTGCATGTGCAGAGGATCCAGAGCTATCTCCATGTGAGGATTGCTCTGCACACACAGAGGCACACTCTGCCTGTTACTGTGCTCTCCCTCAGCTGTGTTTTGTAGTGCAAATACAAATACCTGGCAAGGGCTGGAGAGAAGGTAGCACAGTGCTTCAAACTAGACAAGGAATTTTCATGGGGAGTTAAACTGCAGTGATATGTAGATAATTACTTTTGCTGAGTAATACCCAGTGGTAACTTTGATATTATATTAGTAGTAGTTTGGTCTATAGGGAGACTTTGGAGGGGAAGTGGGAAGCTTCACTCCACACCTGCTGCCATGTAGTTTTGTTAGTGTCATGTCCTAAATTTGAGTTGGGTACAAAACTCAATACTATATACTTTATATGCTTTAACTACTAAGATTTTATTTCTTTCTTGAGTAAACTTCTGTAGAATGTCATGGATAGGCAGGTAACTTACTTTTCAAATTGGGTGGGCTTTCCTGGCACATGCAAGGTACAAACAATAATTAAAATAACCCAAAGCTCATTGCCCTCCCTTTGCTGCTTGTTTCTAGTAAATGAAGGAATTAAGCTTGTTCTGTGAGACAAGAGCAACTAATTAGTCTCTCATTAAGTCTTTGCACCAGTGGAACAATAGTTTATGTTGCTATAGATAGTAATCAGTTGTTGACATTTTCCTTCAGCTTGTGATGTTAACTTGTTACACTGGCACAGTAAACGAGTTTTTGGAGCTGGATGCCTAACTTTAAATTCCAGCTTCAGTCAGGATCCTGTAAAGCATAGCATCTTCCAAGATTTGTTTTAAACTAGGTTGTAAAGCTCTTCAGCAGTATCCATACTGAAATGCTTTACACATCCCCAAAATGACAAGAAGGAAGGAATTATACTAGTTTAAAGACCATCACTGAATTTCTCCAGGCTGTCCTAGACAAGGGCTTGCCATTTAGTAATTAAATAATTGCTTTTGACCTGCAGGGCTCTTAATCATCTGACTGGTACAGCTAAATCATCTAAGGACTGTGTTTTAGAGTAGAAACTAGCAGGAGATCATGGAGCACCACTCTGCTACTATTGCATAAATGCTTTTGTGCCTGATTTTCTTCCAACTGAGTTTACTTTGCTCATTCCTCCCTTATGTCTTTCTGCCTTTCATGCTGAAGGCTCCTGCCATTGTGGTGGGCTGATTGTTGCTTGATGGTGCAGGTAAAAGTTTCTTGGTACTGGCTATGCTCATGTGAGTTGAACAAGCAACTCTACCTCTACTGAACTTCGCTCATGCAGCTTTGCCCAGGTCTGGCTGCAGCCCATCCAGCTTAAGAGGCTGTCGTGGAAGTATTAGTTGAGCAGCTTGTGTAAAGATCTGTAAAATGAACCATGTTCTCAAGAGCTGAGTTGTTTCATTAGTTTAGTGGGGTTCTTAATCTGGACCACTGCAAAAAAGAAGAGTAGTGAGCAGACAAATCAGTGATTAAGTTAAGAGGGTGAAAATCTGTGTGTGCAGGAATGGGAAAATTGTTCAGCCCAAGCCAGCTGCTCCTGAAGCAACATCAGCAGCAACCAGAAGAGCATGTGATGCTGTTAAAAGCAGAGGTGCTCAACTCAAAGTTTTCATGGAGCACAGCTCTCTTTATTCTTGGGACAATATGGCTGTGCAGCTGCATGTTTATCCTAGGGAGGAGACAGTGTGTCAGCATGAATTCAAAACAAATGCTAAAATAAGTAGTCTCTAAATTAAAATAAATTGGCTTGAGTGGTTTTCTTAAAAGTATGGAAATAGCCAACAGAGAATTAAATGCAAGTACAAGCTGTGATATGGAGGGACATAAGACTGGAGCTCTGAGAGGCTTGAAAAGTAATACGTTGTAGTAACACTTCTTAGTGGGACTGATACATACTGCTGTACCATAAACTCTTTATTAATAGGCTCTGAAAGTGATAGCTCCCCTGACAGGAGAGGTTGAGGATGGATGAGGAGGGGTAGTTGAGAGTAAATGGGAAAAGGTGGAATTTGAATGGCAGCGTTGCAGGAGAGAGGAAATCAAGCCATGAGTCAACTGGCTGGAGAGTATCTGGTTAAGCAAAGTTGAAGGCTTTTAGGAAGAAATGTTTATTTAAGCTCTTCCTGTGGCTGTGGAGGAAAGATTGTTTTTCAGACTTTAAAAAAATGCTGTGAGTTGGGATACAGTTCAACCTCTTGATCCACTGAAGCCTGATGTAGCCTGTCACTCCAGAAGAGTCCAAACATCCCTGTTCAAGGAAGTTGAAGTCCTCTGTAAGAAAGAGCAGGAGGCTTGCTTTTGTCCCCCCTTGGTGATAATTTCTGCAGCAGTGGAAAGCCTTCCATGCTTCCTTGTGCTGTGATGGTCCTGGCCTGCATTCCTGAGCCTGTCTCTAACTTGAGAACTTGTGCCTGTGTGATGAACTGATCCAGCTGAAAGGGTAGCTTTTCTGTGGCTTTACTTTTTGGCTGGGTCAGCCCCCTGGCTGGTTGGCTGCAGTGCTGCAAGGACTGTTGATGGTGCCAGGGAATGAAGCAGCAACATCCAGCTGGGGTGCTGGTAGGACTCTTTTCTTATTTCAGCAGAAAGCTATACTCCTAGCTGGGATACTTTTCCAGCCTTTTCAGAGACTCAGATTGATTCACAGGGTGATATGAAAGCCAAAGTTGATGCTGGATAAATGGTGTGGGAGGAATCAGGGCTGCTGCTTTTCTGCATGTGGGGAGCGTGTCCCGCTGCCTTGTTTTACTTCACAAAAGTGCACACTTAGCTGTCTTCTTTCAGAATTTTTTCCAAGGACTAGGTCACAAACTGAACGTAAATCTGTTATGGTGAAAGATAGATGGCTTCTTCAAAATGTCACCTTCTTAAAATACATCTATACGTGTGTAACTGTATATATATGTATGGATGTATGCATGTAATCTAATGCACTTGCGTAACAGTAAAGCGCTGAGTGCTCGTGTTCATTTGGGGTCAATTTCCAGGTGAACATGTCAAAGTACATTTTAATCTGTTCAGCTCAGATGTCTTAAAAAGTGGGTTTATTCAAAAACAAATTCTTTCTTAGCTGAGCCTATAATTGTTTTTGCTGGAGTGCTTGACTGGTGCTCAGCGTCTCACTGCCTGGTGAGACTGGCCGTGTGCAGAACATAGCAGGAGCTGCTCTTATCTGTCATGAAAGGCTTAGGAGCTTCCCTCCCAAATTTGTGGGGGAAGTGGTATGAAATAGATTAACACCTTTACAGGGGGTGAGGGGGTTCTGTAAGAAACTCAGCTGGCCAGAGGAGGAAGCTGATCTGTTGCCTTGAGCCTCTGCCCTTGGGTGGGAGCTTCCCTGTGGGCTGCCATATGGATGTGTGTGCTGGGAGGTCGATACCTGAGAAGGATGGCACTGCTGTGCTGCAAGGGATCTCTTTGGGGTTGTCACATTGAGTTAGCTCAGGCAGCCTTGTGCGTGGCTTTGAAGTCAGGCTTGCAGGTTTGAGAATCTGAAATGAAGCTTTGGCAACAAAATGGAGTCAATTGTGCCTTTCTAAAGCTGGGATTTGTATCAAGAGGCTGAATTTCTTTGTACTTTTAGTCTCTGTTTTGTGTGGTATTTCAGTGAGTTCCTCAGTGCAGCATATGAGCAGATGGTTACTGGGGAAGATGGATTTGACATGTGTCACTGTCCAAACTACTGTTCTGCCTAAAACTGTAGGCAAAAAGTCTGTTCTTGCAGCACAAACCAAAATGATTTAGTTGTATCTGGCATGAATTAACCTGGCCTCTAGCCCTCCCTCCATCAAAGCTTCTTTTAAAATTATCTTTGTGAGAGGAACTTCAAGTGAGGATGTTGTAGTGTTTTACACACATTAGACTGAAACCTTTAAATTGGTCCAGCTACTGTGGTTTGTGCTATAGCTGCACCGGTATTCCTGCAAATCATGGTACTTTCACTGCAATTGTGTAGGATCTTCCAGTTAATTTTTCTACTGTAAGAACACCAAGTTCTTGATGCTGGAGAAAGCCAACTGTTTTGTCCTGCTTGTTTTATCCTGCATGGCTCAGTGATAAGTAACTGGAAAAGTTTAGTGAAACAAACCCACCGTATCTTTTTGTGCCTTAAGGAACTGAAGACAAACCACCTATGGCTGGAACATCTTCCATTTGGTGGAAGAGGGCTAACTTGAGACATACCAAAAAGTTTCCTTCAGGATTTTTTTGTAGTTAATGTGCTTTTGAAATCCAGAAAGGAGTTTGTGAGAGAAGAAGCATCTCAGCTGTTTGTTCCCCTCTGATTAGGGTTAACTTACTCTTAAATTCCTTAATGGTTAAACTGCAAATCCTCCATACTTGAGGTAGGAAAGTGTATATTTAATATTCTTTATTCAATACCTGTGGTCCATTCACCCCTCAAATACTGAAGAATTCCTCAGTAGAACCAAAATGTTCAAATGCTTTTGAATTTGAATTTTCTCTCCAGAGGTTTGCACCTTCATTGGAAAACTTGAGATTAGGAAAATTCCTAAGTGTTGGAATTAATGGCTGAAAAATTATAGCTCCCTCCCATCTTTGGATGGATGGAATAAAAAAATCCTAGGGACTTTTCCAAATATGTTCATGCAAGCCAGCACTGATGAGTTGCAGTACAGTTACCATAAGCAGCCTTTCTGTATTTCATGGTGCTGCCACTGTGGTGTGTGGTGCTGCAGTTTGTCCACTTGGATAAATTCCTGGACTAAATTGGTGTCATCTAACATCATGGCTCAGCACCTGGATCACCCTGCTGTTCATGAGACCTGAGGTGGCCTCTTCAAATAACTGTGTGCTGGGTGGGCATAACTGTGGACATACTGCTTTAATTTGAGTGTCAGACAGCAGAAACCACTCAGTGAGGGCATCAGCACCTCTGTCATAGCTCTTCAGAGCACAAGCTTTGTAACAGTTTTTCTTTCTCCTGGAGCATTTTATGCTTCTGATTTTTTTTTTTTTTCATATAACAAAGTAACACTAGTGAAAACTTGGAAGTCTGGAACATTAAATATCCCTTAGGCATATTTAGGTAAAAATGAAATAATATAATTTTTTTTTTTGTAACTTGAGGCGGTAGCTCCTACTGTTCAACAGAAGACGGGAAATACAAAAAATTACTGAATGTTGCCATTCTACAAAATGGCAAATCTTGATTTGGGCACCTCTATAGTCAGCATAGGCATCCAGAAGCATGGCCAAGTTCTGTAATGCTACTCTGCTACTTCTGGCTCTTGCAGTTGGTTTCTTCATGGGTTCATGTTGTACCATCAGTTGTTGTGGCCACTGGAGCAAGATCATCACAAGTTTTCCCTCAGGTGGTGAAATATAGATAAAGAGGAGCTCACAGAGGTGTCCCCCTAAAGGGAGCTTGTAAAGGACACCCAGGTTCTGATACAGCTTTGCCCTTCAGCTTTTACTCCAAAGGGAAATGTGCTGGTAGCAGCAGCTCGTGATGGGTGTCTGCATTGCTGTCGTCCATGCAACCACGTTTGTGTGCCTCACTGGGAGGTCTGTGTGCAGTGTCCTTGGGTGGTGGCCCCCTGGAACATGTCACCTGCACAAGGACTGCTGCTACTTCAGTTTTACTCTTGAGGAATTGGAAGTACCAATTTCAACCCTGAAGTTTACAAGATACACTGCAAAGCAGTGTTGTTCTTGTTTTCACTTGTTTTTAACAAGCACAAGGCACTGGTGACGTCTAATAGAATGGGGAGTGGTGTTGGCCATCTTTAGAGCCCTGAGAGGCCAGAGGTGGAGAGGTACAATTGCAAATAGATTATTTACTTTATTGGCCAACAGCAGGAAACAAAACAGTTGTTTTCCATCTCACATTCAGTAACCCAGCACAATTCTTGGATAAACACAGGCCTTGTCTTCTGTCTCCCAAGTGTGTGAACTGATCGACCATCTAATTCACTAGCACTGGAAAAACTGACATGCCATGAGGAGAGAGCATGATAAAAGCTGTTCTTCTTTACAATGATTTGTTGTTAAAAAGATTGTGTGGTGTCTGACCAGAACAAGAAACACTGCTGCTCAACATGCTTCCTGAAAAGTTGACCTCTCCAAGACAAGTTCCGCACAGAAAATGCCTGCAGAACAGCAGGAGTGAGTTTTCATAGCAGAACTCTGACACCTTACAGTAATCAAAGTGAACAAGGAATTTCCATGTGAAGAAGTCTCCCAAAAATTGTACTTAATGCTCTTTGCTTTTGCTTCAGATATAGATCACTTGCTATTGCTGTTCTCCCATCATACCTCTGCATGTTTGATGCTGGTCAGCCTTCCTTGGCTGTTCTAGCTTTTTTGGGCAGAGTGCAGAACCCTTTGAATTTTACCAAAACATCACCAATATCCTGGATGATACTAGAATCTTAGCATTTTGGGCATCCCCCACTGATCTGAGCTGTTCATACCTGGGCAAGTAAAAATAAATCCAGATGATAACATGAGTAATTGGTAGACAACTAGTTGTGCATAACTGGTTCCTGTAGCTGAAAGATCCCAGCATCCACAGGGAATTACTACCTCTCCTGCTGTGATGGAATTCTTGGAAGGTGGACTCTGGTTTTAGTGGGGATTAATGAGGGAAGTTGGGATTGCTCTTATCCCTAAGGTATGAGGGATGCATATATAGGGATCATAGTTCTAAATTGGTACTGAGTACAAAAAGCAAAAATAAGATCTTTATGCTTTCACAGACATCATTGTTAGAATTGGAATATGAGTGGATAGTTTCCCTGACACTTCACAAGGTGATACCTTTTTCTCTTTGCAAGAGAAGGAAGGTGTTTTGCTGTACTTGATGGGAATCCAGGTCTGTTTTAGAAAAAATGCATGCTTTTTCCCTGCTGTAGGGCAGCTTCTGTATTTGAATGGCAAAGAGGTGGTAGAGGCACAGTATTACATGTAGCCTCTTTTAGCTGGGTCTGAGCCTACTGGCTTTTATGAAGTCTTAATCCATGGCCAGTTGTGACTTCGTGTCTACTTTGCTAAATACTGTAATGAGATTTTCATTTTTTTGTCAAATTTGCCTGCCAGAAGCTTTGTCAGAGGGCAGGGCAGTCTCCAGTGGGACTGGGGTATGTAGGCTGTGTGAGTTTGAAGACATTCCCTGTTAAAACTGTACTGAAGTTAATGAAGGAGGGAGAGGTCAAAGACCTGTTCCTCTTACTGAGGCCTGGGCTGCAGACTGGGCTGTCAAGCAGCGCTCCTGTTTTCCCCTGACAGTTTGCAGGAGAATTATTTGGAGTAAAGATAGAAATGTTGTCTTGTCTGATTTTGTCAGGGTTGTCTTCAGCTTGTCTCCAGAGAGCAGTCACCTGGCCAAGTTAAGTCTTCCTTTTTCTTTCAGAAAAGGATCTCCTATGTGACCTGGAAGAATAAGTCTAGTTCAGACTAGGTGTCCTAAAATAACTTACCTGGTATGAGAAATGTCCAAGTAACACTATATTTAAGTTTTTATGTTTTAGCATTCCAGTGGTTGGCATAAACTAGATGCTGAATGGAGAGTTCAAAAATACTAACAACCATTTAGTGAAATATGACAGTGTGTGCTGTCTGATGATGCTGGATCACACTGGGTAGTTCATTGTTGCAACAGGTGTTCTTAGATTGGTTCATCCTCATAAGTACAGTTAAAATGAGGGCATCTTCCTGAAGGTTCTGAATGTATGGTAAAGCCTTTAAATTCCTTTTGAGCTGATTTCAATGAGCCTGCATTTCTGAGGAAAAAGAAATGTTTCCTAATGTTCTAATGTTCAGAGGGAGCCTCTGACTCCATTTGTGCCCATTGCCTCTGGTCCTGTCACAGGGCACCACTGGAAGGAGCCTGGCTCTGCCCTCTCAGTGCCCTCCCTTCAAGTGTGTGAATACTTGTAAGAACCCCCCTCTTTTTTAGGCTGAATACCTTCACAGGCCATCATCTTGTTCTAGAATTTTGTAACTAATAAGTTACAATCTTTTTAACCTCTCTAGGGTCACAGGTTCATCTGCTGGTTCACTGTATGACAAAGGTTGAAAAAGTTGTTAGCCATTGCTATTGAATGTGTTCCATTGGGAACTGTGATCCTTCAGAGTCTTTGTTTTTATGCCCCTTTCTGTAATATTTTGTGAAACTTGGGAGTAGTTTAGGACAGATTTTTTGAGGAAACAATTTTTAATTTTTTTTTGGGGGGGGGGGGGGAGGAAGAGACATGCTCCTGGGCACATTCTGCCGAATACTACTATATTAGAAATAATTCCCACCTCTACCCAAGGTGTGAATAACTATATGAATACTTTTACTGATAACCATTTGGTCTTTGTTTTTTCTTTTAAAACTGATTATCTCCATACTTTTTTGGGGGTATTTCTGTGCAGCTCAAATGCACAGATAACACAGTCTGTTCCCTACAGTGTCATTTTTTCCTAGAACATCACACAACAACAGGGAACCATTTTGAGGGGCTGGAAAAGCTGGGTTCTCTACATGGAAGAAAACATGAGTATGAATTTCTGTGCAAGTCTCTTGTTCACCCCATTAGCTGCTTGCTGCAATTGCACAGGGCACTGAGTGCTGTTGTGAGCATGCAAGGTACAATGAAGATGTAAACTCCATGTAATAGATGTATTTAAAGAATCCTTAGAGATTTTAGGCTGCAGTGTATGCAATGGGTGAAGAAGGCCTAGTAAGAAAGTAAGAGTTGTCACTTTATGCCTTTACCTGAAGACAGGTAATTCTACATTTGCATGTAATGTAAATGTAAAATTAAATGTAATTACATTTACATGTAATGTGAAATGTAAGCAGCAGTCCTCTGGTGTATTTTTAATTGGTTTGGTCAAGCCCTAAGTGTGTGTGTCTTTTTTCTCCCCAGCTGAGTATTGAGCAGGCCCAGGCTGTGGCAGAGCAAGTCGAGATGAAAGCGAAGGTGGTACAGTCTGAAGTCAAGGTAGTGACCACTAGACACAAGAAGGCCTTGGAGGAGCGGGAGTGTGAGCTGCTCTGGAAGGTATGCACCCTTACATTTGTGGTTTGTACTGCTGACAGGTGCTTTTCAAATTGAAAAATTGCTCAAACCACTACACAGCCAGATTCTGATATCCGAGGGAAGCTGCAGATTTCCTTACCTGGAGCTGCTGGTGGGGTTTTTGCTGCTGGATCCTGGGAGCTGCACAGCCCCACACGCGGGCTGGGCACTCCCCCTGCTGGCCCCGCAGCTGCCCCCAGAGGGGATCCCCTCCGAACAACATATTCAAAATACCTGCTCTAGAATTAGGTACATAGTATAATTGGCTTTCTGATCCACTCCTCATAAAGAACAGGAGCAACACGGTATATCCTATCCTGTCCTTTTTTGTTTCTTAGAAAGGCTGGTAGAAATTCTGTGAGGCCAACTTTCACTGTCCCCATCCTTTAAAACCTTTACTGCCAATCAAGATAGCGTCCTCCCTCTAAGCAATTTTTTTGAACTAGTATAAGAAAAGAGTATCTGCACAATTCTGAACTGGTGGGCTCATTTCAGCTCAATAATGCATGTGTGGTATTTTGAGAGGAGGAAAGGAAGCAACAGGCAAGTTTCTTGTTCCAGAAAAGTAATTCAGTGGTCTTGGTACCCTGCAAGAGAAGCTTTGTTTTCTTTTGTAAGTGTCAATAGCAAGATTAAAGTTGCACTTTATATAGTTAGTGTACTTTGAATGCTGCTTTTTTGAGAGTTTGGATTTGGATTTTCACTCTTTACCTCTTGCAGGAAGCTTGGCAGCTTTCTCTTTTAAGGTATTCCTAGTACAGGAGGAGTAAGATCTGCACCTGAGCTCTTTTTATCCTACTGTGCTGTACAAATGCACTTTGTTGGAATATCTGCACTGACAGCAAGTTCTCTTCAAGCTGAAAAACATTATTTTAAGAAGGGAAGGTGGTGGTAAATCATTTTAGCAAAACAAACTCTGTGTATCAAGCATGCTAATAAACAATTTTGTATACCAGGGCTGAGTCTATGGATTTAGCTAAGACCTAAGATCAGTAATGTGTCTTGGATGCATTACTGATTGGAAGAAGTATCTCCAAATTTTTTTTTACAGCTTGGTAAAACCTACCTACCTCAATTTACAGCATGTTTGTACATATGTTATCTAGTCAGTGTCTAATCAAGGAATCCTCAGACATTGAGTCTTCCTTCACTGAAATGCATTCCAGATACTGTTCTGAGGCCAAGCAAGTATTCAGACATCAGGAAATGTTCTTTTGCAACAATAAAACAAAGACATGTTACATTAGTTTTATGCAGCAGGTGTCTTTGACAGATGGTCCAAAGTGGTTTTTCACAAGTAAGGGTAGACACACACTTATATAGATGAGTTACAAAACAGACATTTTTGCACCAACTTCAGTCCCTCAAGCAGGGACTGGCAGCAACCTTCTGTGTTATTTGAAATGACATTCACAAAACATCCTGTTTTAAAGCACAAGCTCAGGTTGACTGCCAGTATTTATAAAAAAATATTAAAATAATCAGACCCTAAAAATCCCTGGAGTTAGATGTCTGGTGTTATCCAGTCGCACAAAAACAGTTCTGGCAGGCGGGGGAATGACAGGAGCCCATGTGCATTAGCTGGTGCTGACTCCCAGCTCAGCCCAGTGGGACAACAACCCACATTCTGAAACTGGTCTCAGTTCTGGTTAGTGAAGCCTCAACCTCTGCTCTTCTGAGAGGCTGCAATAACTTCTGTCCTCCCTGGGGGCTGAATGAGATGTGCCTTTGGATGATCTGTCAAGTACCTTGCAGCTAGAAAACAGAATAGCATTTGTGGAAGCAAATAATTACTAGTAAGCAAGTAATTCTCACTCTCAAATGTCACTCTGATGCAGCAGATCTGAAGAGTAGAAATGTATGGTGTTGCCTGGAGGGTAGGAGAGACTAATAATCCTAAATTTGGATAAGTAATTTGTTTTCCTTGTTTCTTCTTGTCTGCATTGTGATTTTTAGAGATTTGTTCTGCAGCTGTGTGTCAGCATGACATAGCAACTGTCCAGCTGGCTTTTATGTAGAAGGGAGACGGAAGGAAATCTCTGTGGTCTGTCTTTCCTGATGTAAGTGCACTTTTCTCTCCCCCATTTCCCACAAGGTGGAAAAGATTCGCCAAGTCAAGGCCAAGTCCCTCTACCTGCAAGTTGAAAAGTTACGTCAGAACCTGAACAAGCTGGATAACACCATTAGTGCTGTTCAGCAGGTCCTGGAGGAGGGTCGCACCATGGACATTCTCCTGGCTCGGGACCGCATGCTGGCTCAGGTGCAGGAGCTGAAGAACGTCAGAGGCCTTCTCCAGCCACAGGAGGACGACAGGATCATGTTCACCCCCCCTGACCAGGCATTGTATATGGCCATCAAATCCATGGGCTTTGTCAGCAGCGGGGCCTTCGCTCCCCTGACCAAAGCCACGGGGGAAGGTCTCAAGCGCGCTCTGCAGGGCAAGGTGGCCTCATTCACCGTGATCGGCTACGACCACGACGGGGAGCCTCGCCTCTCGGGGGGCGACATGATCTCTGCCGTGGTCATGGGCCCCGATGGAAACCTGTTCGGGGCCGACGTCAGCGATCAGCAGAACGGGACCTACCTGGTCAGCTACCGTCCCCAGCTGGAGGGAGAGCACCTGGTGTCCGTGATGATGTGCAACCAGCACATCGAGAACAGCCCCTTCAAAGTGATGGTGAAGTCCGGGCGCAGCTACATCGGCATCGGGCTGCCGGGGCTGTCCTTCGGCAGCGAGGGAGACAGCGACGGCAAGCTCTGCCGCCCCTGGGGGGTCAGCGTGGACAAGGAGGGCTTCATCATCGTCGCCGACCGCAGCAACAACCGCATCCAGGTGTTCAAGCCATGCGGGACCTTCCATCACAAGTTTGGCACGCTGGGCTCCCGGCCGGGCCAGTTCGATCGCCCCGCGGGCGTGGCCTGCGACGTTTCGCGCAGGATCGTCGTGGCCGACAAGGACAATCATCGCATCCAGATCTTCACGTTCGAGGGGCAGTTCATTCTGAAGTTCGGGGAGAAAGGAACGAAGAACGGGCAGTTCAATTACCCGTGGGATGTGGCCGTCAACGCGGAGGGCAAGATCCTGGTCTCTGACACGAGGAACCACCGCGTGCAGCTGTTCGGGCCCGACGGCGTGTTCCTCAACAAGTACGGCTTCGAAGGGGTACTCTGGAAGCACTTTGATTCCCCCAGAGGCGTGACGTTCAATCACGAGGGCCACTTGGTAGTGACGGACTTCAACAACCATCGCCTCTTGGTCATCCACCCGGACTGCCAGTCGGCGCGCTTCCTGGGCTCCGAGGGCACCGGCAACGGGCAGTTCCTGCGCCCGCAGGGCGTGGCGGTGGATCAGGAAGGGCGCATCATCGTGGCCGACTCCAGGAACCACCGGGTGCAGATATTCGAGTCCAATGGTAGCTTTTTATGCAAGTTTGGCACTCAGGGAAGCGGCTTTGGTCAGATGGACCGTCCTTCAGGTATAGCTGTCACCCCTGATGGCATGATTGTGGTGGTCGACTTTGGAAACAATCGAATTCTCGTCTTCTAATCTGTGTTTGAATTAGGAAGAAACTGTCTCAGGGAAATTCTTCTAAGAGAAAATGAAAAAATACAACGTTAATTCAAACCTACCTCATCTTTAATTTTTTTACAGATGAATGTACTTACCTTTTCTGCAGGGAGTGAGCCTGTAAAATTGAATTCTATCTACCTCATTGTCCTCCCTTCCCTCCCCGATTTCTTGCCCCCCTCCCCACCCCCACATACTCATAGTTCAGAACGTTTTACCTCTTTCCCCCCGATGGGGTTTCATGCACAAATGAGAATTGCTGTGCACATTAGGTGGTTTGTGTGATGAGTTCTGTTAGACTAAGCCAAGAAAGGCGCTATGTAACTTTTTAAATGGAGAATATGGTAGTAGGTGTTTGTAGAGAAATTTGTGTTCTTGACCATTCTGCAGTTCTGTGGGTGGGGACATGGGAGGGAGGGACATTTGTTGTTGTTGTTGGTTTTGGTTTTGTTTTGGTTTTTTTTTTTCATTGCTGCTGCAGCAGAGAACTTTTTCCTGTTCTCCTTTTTATACCTCAGTGTGTTTGATTTACTGACGAGCACAGCATCTTGTTCCCAGACAACTTTGAACGTTTTATGAAAGTGAGTGAGATTCACTCGCCAGGAAGAGCAAGTTTGCATCTTTTTTGGCATTTCTGTGTATTTTTTTTACTGAAACACAGTAATTTTACAGCACAAAGTGAAGCTGATGAAAATGCACAAAAATTCTTTTAAGTTTAAACCAAATTGTTCATTTTAGTGGCTTAGTGCAGTCATTGTAAAGTTTAGATAAAAAGCAAGGCTTCCTTTAGTGTATCCTGTTATTGAGAATTTCATTTTTACCTCTTTTCACCTGAAAGCTAAATTAGTTTAAAAAATGTTGCTGTTCCTTTTTATCAGTGCCCCTAATCTAGGTAACAGAAGAGGTTAGGAGGAGCATTGAAACAGGGAAAATCAAACCCTTTCGATTTACTTTCTTGTGAAATGACTTAGTGTTTTTTGCCCCTTCCCATAGAGAAACCTTAAGGGAATAAAGTTTGAATTTGTTAGAAGTGGTACCTTTTTCCAAAAGAAATAAGCACAGCTTTGGAGATTCAGGGTGTGATTTGGAGAAGTCAACAGTTGCTTTGTTTTGTTTTGGGGTTTTTTGTTCAGAGAGAATTGCAATAACTCTCTCACTGATTGATTTATTTTTTTTTTTTTTGGGTTTTTTTTTTTTTTTTTTTTTTTTTTTTTCTTCTTCTGGCTTCCCCAGAGAGCTGGACTGAAAATTTTGGGAATAGCTACTGTAGCTTTTAGGGTGGGTGGGGTGGGCCTGGAGCTCCCTGCTGCAGGATCTCTGGGTACAGATCCAAGTGAAGAGTTACCAGTACCAGCTAAAGGCAAACTGCATCAAGGTGAAACTTTGCTGCTTTTTTTCCCAGGGCAGTACCAAAGACTTCTGTGTAAAATTAATGTATATGATCCTTAAAAGCTTTGGAGGCAGGGGGAAGTTTGCCCTTTCGGGGATATAGAAACTGGTGTTCTGAAAAGCAGAAACTTCTGGGGAGAATAGAGATCTCTTTAGCAAAATGTGACTTGTAGTCCCTGGAAGGATTTGGTTTTATTCTTCAATTTCCTGCATTCCAGTTTAGCTGTTCAAGCAGATATGGTCTCTACAGACCTGTAGCTTCACCCTCTGGTGTTGGCAAACAAGAATTGTTTAAAGTGGGCAAGAGAGGGCTCTTCTTGCTCTGCAATGGAAAAACTCACGTGTCAGTACTCTTGAGTTTGGAAACGCCATGGGATTTACCTTACTGTTTGCAAGAGAATATCTTTGAAATGTAAATTTGGTCATTGTCAAAAAGTCTGACTAGCCTTAACCATCCTGCAAGGAAAGGGTTCCTCTCTCTGCCAGCCACCATGCACAAAAGTGACCTGAGGTTGACAGGCTCTTGACAAGTTTGTGAGAAATCACAAGGTGCACTTTCCTTCTTGCTGCTTTTCCCCTCCAAGGAGTGTTAACTTTCTGAGTTTCGTAGAAATACCAATGATGTGTGCAGACAGAGAGCTGCCACTTTAGAGGAGGCTTAAACTAAAGGACCAGAAAGAGACAAGATTCATGAGATGGCAAAACCTCTTTCAAAAGAAGGGTGAGGAAAACCAACTAAATTAAATGGGATAAAACAACTGTGCTGCCTTTCAGCCAAAGCCTCAAGGAAGCAAACTCTTCAAAGCAGTGTGTTTCAGTTAGGCTTTATCTTAGGATGGCATGGTTTAAAAAACAGTATGAAAGGATAATCTTTTATACAGATGTCTGTCAATAAATTTCTATGGCCACACAAAACATGTATCAGAGAGAGCTAGTTTACCTTCAAGTTTTGCAAGTTCTGCCTGTGTGCACGCCTCCCTTCTTGGGGGTGGCCTACAGCTGTGACAGATGTCTGTGGTTGTCTTGTATTATTCAGCCCAAAAATTATTTGCAACTTGGGCTGTGAAAACTAACAGCCTACAAGATCTAGATACCAAAGAATAGTGGTTTAAAAAGCTTTAATGTTTAGTCTGCAGTGTCCTTGCATTTATCCTGTCATGTCTTAATGAAAATGCCAGGTCTCTAAATGCTTTGACCAGAGTGGCTGACAGCGTTGAAGTGTCCTAGAAACGCTCTTGTGCTTAAATGCTTGTGGGGTTTGCCCTTCTCTGTGGCTAGAAGGGAGTTGTTTTTCCAGGCATTAAAAAAAAAAGGTGAAGTGTGCAGTCAGGATTGTGTTGAACTGGAGGGACGTTTTGCCCTCCCAGCCTGCACCCTGTGGAAGGTGACAGACACTGAAGTTGCCCTTTGCTTTTTGAATGGAGCCATTGCACAACCCCCAGCCCAGCTCAGTCAGGAAGAGGAATGACTTAAACTCTTTCTAAGTTTCTGTCTATTTAACTCAGTGGGATTTGCTTGCAAACCGAACCTTGAGTGTTTGACCTCATGTTGTTGGGGAGCTTTTTCGTTTTAAAAACACTACTATTTAGCTACCCAAAAGAATTCCTTATCTTTGTGATAGATAGTGCTAAGCACACTTGGTCTCATTGAAAAGTGGTAGTGTAGCTTATAAAATGGAGTGTTTTATATGCAATGAAAAAAAGTAGTGCTAATATACAATGCCAACATCAGATGCCCCATAGAGGCTTATTAAAAAGTAATAAACGAGATTCCAACCTTGCTCTGCTTTTCCATGCATGTTCTCAGGTTAATGCCCCAGTATCATAATGTACATGCACGCAGAGAGGAAAACAAGGCTTGGAAGCTGGGTTGCAAACCAAACAAGCATTCAGAGTAACCTTCTTAACTAGGGGAGATGGCCTGGAGAAGGGTAAAGTGAGTGTGTGCCTCTTGGTTGGGGAACAGCAAATGTGGGGGACAGAGCTGTCTACTTGAACTCCCAAAGGATTTTCTCTATGCCAGGTTAAACCAGTGGCTCTCTGTAAACTTTTTGCTTGACAAAATGTTATCAGCAATCAGTGTGGCTGGTTTGGGTGCTCAGCATGTAAAGCAATCTTATCCTTTCTCAGAATTATTTAAGCAGGAGCTTTAGTAGCAAACTGAAGCAGATTCAGTACTTGATAATGCAGGTCCTTCACATAACTTGCTCCTTTTGATTTAGTACGTTTTAAATATAACTTATTTAAGGAGGGCCCTTAAACCTGAAACTTTCAAACAAAGGAAGGAAAGGAAGATAACACCTGAAAACTAATGCGTATTAGGGCCAGACATAACCAACCTGAGAGAAAGAACAAGTCACTTGGATGTGGCATTCCCTTGGAATTGAAGGAAAGTGGGCCCAGTGGGTTATGTTAGTTAAACCAAAATTGATTTCTGGAGAGAGCAGGTTTATAGACTCACCTTGCCATAACTTTGATCATAAGATTTCTTTGTTCAGTTCTAGTTTAAAAAATATTGTGCCAAAGTTTTGTTTATTTTTTAAAGGAGTGTAAGCCAAATGGTGCCAAAAGGTAATAGGGTATTTAAAAGTAGAGATATTTAGACAAACAGTTTGGAACTGTATAAAAAAGGAACACTGGTACTTGAGTTAGACAAATATTGTACCTTTGGTCTTTGAGTCCTTGGGAGTTTGAAACCCAGTTTGCTGTGGTACAAAATGCACAACTAGAGATGCCACTATCTTTTGCTTGAAGTTCTACCTCACTTTGCAGAAGTAAATCATCTACCTCAATTTAGCATCAGACAGGCTTGGGAAATACTTGAGAATCTGCCTGGGAGAAGGATTCATCCTGCCTGTTGGAAAAGCATTTTAATTGAAACAGAGATACTAAGTGTGTACTATGAGGTGACTGCTTTTGTTTGCTTTTGTTTTTGCTGCCTGCCTATGGATATGTTAAGCTGCCCTTGCTAGAGAATCTGTAAATAAAACCAAATGTTCAGGCAAACTGGACTGAGACCTGAAATGCTTCC
This sequence comes from Ammospiza caudacuta, assembly GCF_027887145.1. NCBI lineage: Eukaryota > Metazoa > Chordata > Aves > Passeriformes > Passerellidae > Ammospiza > Ammospiza caudacuta. The sequence continues at coordinate 42,454,184 of NC_080593.1, read as the reverse complement.
GAGTTTGTTCTGGTTTCACTACGAGGCATGGAAGTGTAAACTTTTGTTCAGTATTATGACGCTACTGGCTGATGTGACATCCTTCATGTTCATTTGCAGTGTTCTTACGTCCTTAAGACCTTTAGGTCTTCTCTCTACAAGAGAAAAACTTTTATGCATGCCTACCAATGTGTCCTGTTTGGGAGGACTGGTGTTCTGATTGCTGTAAACACAATGCTATACCAAATGCTTGAAGGGAATAAGGTCCTGGCTTTTTATTTTATTGACTTGGTGATTGTATTTGTAGCTTGCTTGACTCAATGGGATTTTTTCCACCATGACAAAGCAATCAAGTTCCTATTCCTGGAGGGCAGCTTAGGTTCAGACATACTCAGGAGAGGCAGTTTAAAACCAGTGTCTTGGGGTTTTAGGCAAGTTAAGTAGTGATGTGCAACATACCCCGTTTTACCTGTGGAGTTAAGTTGCAGAAGCATATTTTCAGACTACTCTGTTGGAGGAAAAAGAAGTCCTTTTTCCTCCCCAGCTCATATTAAGGGGTGGCAGAAGTGGGTACAGGAGACCCCTAATGACAATAGGCTGTGTTGGGTTTGGTAAATGTTATGGTGGGAAATGTACATTGATGTCTCTAAGTGATCTTACGGGTTAACAAGCCAGACTGGCATCTTTTTCCATCATTGTTCAACCAATAATGGTTCTAAAAATGCTTTGTGTACCTGCATGGTCTTAGACCTTCTATTAATGATTGTATCAACTTACAAACTCAGGTAGATAATTTTTTAAGCTCTTTTCATAGAGCCTTACTGACTGAATGTTAAGTGTCTGTGTACTGATGTAGTCAAGTAACTTCCTTTTGAACTACCAGACTAGTTTAAAAAAAAAAAAAGTCCTTTTATAGGTTTGTAGAGTATTTTTCAGACAATGTAGTAGTTTTTCCTTCAGAGAGAGAGATGCCTGTTTTCTGAGGGGTTTTTTTAGTGGTTGTGGTTTTTTTGGGTTTTTTTGTTTTTTTTCTCTAAAATGACTAAGAGGTTTTTAACTAGTTTGTAAGGTTTGCTTAGTCACCTGAGTTGGTGGGGGTTTCTGTGACTCTTGTTTGTACTGTGCATTACCTGTCATGCCCTGCTCGCTTCGTGCACAGGTCCTTGGTTGGAGGAGTTGAGGGTGTGAAACACATGCCTGCAATTTAACTCAAATAGAAACTGCAAGCCTTGAACAAAATGAAGCTCAGCCTCATAAAACCAATGTCAAACATGCTTTTCCCCCCTCCCTCCCCCTTAATTGGCTGTAGATGTATGACCCATCTTAGAAAACTTTCACTACTGATTTGTAAGTAGCATTGCCTCAGTGCAGGTTTGCATTGGGATCCAGACTGATCTTGTAATTCTTTGGATGTTGAGTTGATTTGGTTTCTTAGTTTTCTGTTACTTCTTTTCTACTTTAGTAACTAATGATGCTGCTCTCCTGATAATAAAATAGCTCAGGAGGTCAGACAGTGCTCTGCTTTTAATGAGCTGCTCAGAGCTTTTCTATCTAATTGAAAATGAGTCAGGCTGTGACAAAAATTGCCGTGCTCCAAAAAGGGCATCACATTTCTACTTGGACAAAAAGTGATACAATTTTTACTTGTCAGATGTTGAGTACTGCAGAGAAGAAAGCATGACAGGTTATGTGCAAACTTTTATGTAGAATAAGTGAACAAAATGTTAGAACCCTTGTGTTAATGGAGGCTTCTGAATGTATCTTTGTGGTCCATAGGGAAGGCTGAAGGATGTAGCAAGGAGACGATGTATCAGCTACTGGCAGCCTTAAAACAAAGTCAGTGTCTCTCTGGACTTTAAAATGTTCCTATGCAGTTTATTTTATTTTTGTTTAATCAAATAAATGTGAGGTTTTTTTCATGGCAGCTGTGTGTGTGTCTGTTTCTGTACCACCCAGAAAAAGCCTTCTCTTCTATCAGGATGCAAAAAAGAAAAAGCCCCTCCTAGTTGTCTGTGTTACTAGAAAAGTCCTCATTGTCATGACTGGGGGAAAGAGTTGTGATATTGAACTCACTGCTTCAAACTCCATCTTTTTTTTCCCAATATTTTGCCAGGAAGTTTCTGGTTTAACTTTTTTAGGTCCATTTCTAGGTTTCCTTTCCTTCACCTTGGCCACTGAAAGAATGCTTTTTCTGCATGGCAGTGTAAAGCAAAGTCACCAGAACATTTAATAAGCCTCTCTGGCATCTTACAGGGCAGGCTGTCAAAAAGTTGGGTTAGTGGAAAGCTGCCATTTTTCCTCACTACCTTGGAAAAGGTTTGAAAAGAAATAGTGAGCATAGGAAGATGCTCTACAGGTGAGGCTGAGAATTAAAGCCACTGCCTGAATTCCCAACATGGGTAGCAGTGGAGGTGGATTCCAGGCTCTGGAAGTGCTGTCTGCTTTAGCTTTTCAGAGCCAAGATGCCTTCTGGGCATCAGCTGTACAGCTGTAAGGCTCTCAGCACCTCCATCAAAATCCATCACCAGGCCATTGCCTTCTTCCTGCTGGAGCAGCTGGCATCATGACGGGAGTACAGAGATCCTTTCGAGTGGGAGGGAAGGAGGGAGAAGGCCCTGTGGAGGTATGGACAAAGGCTGCCCAGGTGTGTTTGTCCAGCTTCTGTGTTACTCTGTATTCCCTTAGCTCCTCTGTGCCCTCCTGAAGGCAGCTGGTACCCAAAAGCTCCCTGAACACCAGGAGATGGCTCAGGACACTGCTGGATGAGTGCTGGCCACTCCTTGCACCGGGGCCATGGGCACAGCTAAAGGTGACAGCAGTGGCCACAGGCACGGAGCAGGAGCAGTCCTGCGGCAGCAGCAATGCTTGTGGTGTGTGCTGGGGGAAAAGGGACTGCACCCCTTTCTCCTGCTCTGGGAATATGAGCCTCTGTGCTGCTGCATCGGAGATCCTGGAGGTAAGGAGGGAGAGGGACGGGCACCCTTTCCTTCGGGAAGGTGCCCAAACCAAACTGCTGAGCATTACTGGATTTACTAAGAGCCTTCTGCTGAGCCTGGGCTGCTCATGCTCCCCGTTTTCTACCGAAGGACAGCTCACCGTTTTACTTGACCTTCACTTCTTTCCTACCAGAGATCAAAAGGATTGAAGGGAGAATCCAGGTCCTTGGCTGCTGCCTCCCTTGACGTGTTATGATATTTATTTTTCCTTTCTGTTAACAGCAAACGCTGGACGCTGAGAGCGGCCATCCCCGCCCGTCCATCCCGCAGCTGCGGTGGGGGCGGAGCCGCCTCGGGGCACCGGGGCCGCGGCTCACGTGCTGCGATAAGAGGAGCCTTATCTGGGAAACAGCCGCATCCTTCACCGAGCCCGGGCACGGCCGCAGCAGCTTTTGCATGTGAATGCCCCGCATTCCTTGGGGGGCGGGGAAGAATCGTCTCCATTCAGGGCCCGGGACCACACAGGGAGCATCTTGAACCTTTTTGTATTTAATCAGTCAATCTGCTCTGAGGTAAAAGATCTATCAGCTCCCTTTCTTCTCTTTCAAGAAGGGTGATCGCTACCAACTTACTCCTGATACTTTTTTATTGCTAGTGTTTCTAAGCGGTTTGTCCCTACCTGAGGACAAGGGTGCGTTGCGGTGATAGAAAAGTCACTGGAAAAGGCAACTACTGGGTTGGATTCTGAAAGGATTGATCTGACACGAGACAGAGTAGCAGGTCCCAAGCTGCTGCTTCCCTCTGGAGACACACCTGTGCTCACTCCACAACTTGCACATTGTTGAATAGGCTTGCTGTGCTGTTTCAGCTGGTTTCTCCAAGATGATGGATACAAATCCTGCTGCCTTCCTTCCTCTCCAGGACACACGTGCATTCCCTCACACTCACGGTACTGGGAGCAGAAGGGGCAGGCCCTGAATCCAAGGTGCTGCTGGGAGAAGTGACCTTTGCCTCCAGCCAGCACCTAAAGTACAATGCCAGCAGCACAGGAGATAAGGTGGTAGCTCAGCTCTGCCCTGGAGATTATCAGGATAGCTGAAATGGCACAAAACAGCCCTGGAGGGACTGTGAGAGGAGTGCTGGGCTCCAATTATCTTGTGCCTCTCCTGTGCTCACTGTCAGTAACCACAAGGTCCTTGATTATGCTCCATCTTCCTTTCAGTAAAAGGCAAATATGTTTTTTTGTTAAGACGAGAGGTATTCCTCTACATTGGAAACTAGATTTAAAAACTGCCACAATTTCCTCTCCAAAAGAAAAAAAAATAACCAAAAACCCCCAAAACTCCGCCACCCACCCAACCCCTGCTCCCCACAAAACAACCACCCCAAACCCAACCTTTTTCTTATAGCCAGATCCATGCTTCCTCCATAGCTGCACCCTTACACCATTTTGTTGGGCAAAGGAAAACCAGAGAGGGAAAAAAAAGTCACAAAAGAAAAAAAAAAACCAGAAACAGGTTCCCTCTTTGTTGAGGAAGAGCATGGCTTATATATGTCAGAACAGCAGCCAACATAACAGCTCAACTGCTACTTCTGGACTTTACTGCAGGTAAATGGTTTTCTCCACTCACTGCTCTCCCCTCTATTCTCTTCAAAAAGAGCTGAATTACATACTTGGCTTTTTTTTTTTTGTAAATAAGCTACCACTCCCATTCAAAGCAGGTGCTAACCTACCATCATTCATTAAATAACCTTTACAAACAAGTCTTTTGGTTTACATCTTTTATTAAAAATTTACATAAACAAACACACTCCAGCAATTGGGGTATTCAGGTGTCCTAGGTTAAAAAAATATACAAAATCCCAAGCCCCCCTGACCAGGGCAGCAGCAGGTTCAAGCACAACCTCACTTCCTTTGAACAGTGGTGAAAGCTGGCATCTGAATGGGCTGGATGGAGTGGACTGGCTGGAAAACAGGCTTTTTCCTCATGTCAGAGAGTGTTTTCACAGAAGGGAGCAGCTGGTTCCTCTTGATGATCTGCAGTGCCAGCTGCGTGTTACCTACAAGACAAGTTTCAATTAAAACCCCAAAATACCATTTAATGGCATATGAATTACTGTTCAGGGACAGAGCTGATGAGCCAGCCCTGGGCCCAGGCCAGGTACACCAGCAGTCCCTCCTCTCCAGTGAAATGCTGGCACAGATAGGAAAAGCAGTAGACAACAGGAAATTTGAAAAAAATTAGTTTTGATTGAGTCCACCTATTCTTAGCTGAAGACATTGAGTTTTTACCTCAGAGCTGGAAGATGCCAAAGCACCTTCCAATTTCCCAAAGGTCACCTCTTCTCTCTCCCAGCTGCACAGCGAGGCTCTAGACCTCACACAAAATGCCCTCACAGTGTGACACTGCAGACAGTAATGCAAATGCCAAGGGAATCAAAGATGTTTTCAAAAGAAGTAATCTGATTTTTAACTGTATGTACAGTCCATCAAACAACTACCACTATACATGGAAAACTTACTCTGTTAAAAATTAAACTTGTAAAATTACAGGAGAAAAGGCACTGAGTTGTGAGGAGAGCATTTTTCTCTCATAGTTTTCTTTCCCTGAAGTTTTCGTTTCAGAAGAGATGCACCATTTTGTTGTCCTTTATAGAACAAAAATGGCTTTAGCCTCCTTTAGTCATGTACTTAGAAGAGGGTGAGGGATGGAAATCCCACTTTCTACTCTTTTCTGCTCTGTACATCTTTATTGCAGAAATAAAGGTTTCCAAAACTCCAATTTAGAAACATCTTTGTAAGAAAAGCATTGTAGAAGTCTCAATTCCAAATGCAAATGCTCAAATCCTCTGCCTGACTGCAGTGCAACATCACTGAAGGGGAACAGGCACACAGAACATTTCACAACACTTGGATATGAAGTGCCCCCCAAGGAGCACAGGTCTGCAACCATGACAGCTTCAAGCAGCAGCTGCACCAGTCTGCTCTCACTGCAGAATTCAAGTGCAACCTTTCCAGTTTCCCATTATGTAGAGCTTTCCCCTCCTACCAACCAAGTGAACCTTCAAAGGAAAGCATTGTGGAAGAGAAAATTATCAGTATTACAAGCTTTGCTGCCATACTTGCTACACAAGCCTTGACACAGCTTCTTTGGGAAACTTGGATTGTGGTTGGCTTTTAATGGAGAAAGCTTTTCAAACCCTCCTTATAGCAGAAACTTCATCAAGAGTTTTACTGAGAATGTAGCCATGATATTTTATGAAAAATCCTTTTGTTAGGATTTTTTCTCCTGTGAAGCTGAGAAGCCTCAGAGGAAAAGAAAACCAATCTGCTGTTGTGGAATGCAACAGGTGGATCTGTGATTGGTCTCATGTTAATTAATGGTCAATCACAGCCCAGCTGGCTCAGACTCTCTGAGAGTCATGACCTTTTGTTATCATTCCTTTTTTTCCTTGCAAGGCTTCTGATGAAATCCTTTCTTCTATTCTTTTAGTATAGTTTTAATATAATATATATATATCATAAAATAATACATCAGCCTTCTGAAACATGGAGTCAACTCATCTCTTCCCATGTTGGGGTTGCCTGCAAACTTCCACAGAGCCTATCCAAGACTGCTGAACTCTGCACTAAAGATAGAAAACTTCAGCTCAGGAAATGAATATTTAGGAGGTGTGTGTAAGAACAGGATGGCAAACTACTGAAGTGAAGGTGCACATACATGGATCTACAGCAGGTTAAGAAGGAGGCAGGGCTAAAGTGTATTGTTCAAAATAGTGGCACAACTCCCTGTAGAGTAGGAATGATGAGTGCTGCCCTCCTCCCTTTGTATCCCAGACTTAGGTTGCCTGAACACCTCCCAACTTACCATTCTGCAATTCAAGATACACAGCCAGCAGGATGGCCTCTGGAGGGATCTCTTTGGGGTGGATCAGTGAAGCAGCCTTATTGAAAAACAAGAGGGTGGGGAGAAAAAGTCCTTATAAGAGAAAGATCCAGAACAAAGAAAGTGCCCCTTGACAAGATCAATTCATCAACTAAGACCAGATTTTTTTCAAACTCATACACTCCATCAGTTTTAAACATGCAAGGAGAGACTGCAAGATTATCTACATAGCAAGATTGTTTCACACTAATTAGCAGGGCCATCTGCTGTGTGCTTATGTTCATATGGATCTGTATTTCTTGGGCCAGCCTAGCGTGGTTTCCTGCTGAGGTGACAGGTGAAGAAGGTAACTTCCACTGCTCCAAAGTTCAGAATACAAAGTTAACAAACACTGTTCATTAACTTTCCATATACAACCATTTTTCAGCTATGAAGTCAATGAATTTATTGTAGATGCAGAGCCCCACTGTATTTTACACCTATGCACTCCTAGGCCTTGCACTCCTTTGGGCTTTACAGAGGTCTTACAGAGCCCAGGCAGAGACACCTGCCCCATCATGAGAAGCCTCAGCAGGAAAAAGAGCCAGGCAGCTGCCTTAAGTAGCTGAGAGCCTGAAAGATTTTGAATCTGTTCACATACACAACCACTGCGAAGTAATTTGGAAGCTGCTGTTTGAGTTTGTAACTCAACAATGCATCCAAGCAGTGTTCCTGACAGACAGGAGTGGCTGCAAAAAGAGAAACATCATGCTGAAACAGATGGGTCCCAGCCATGAAAAAGACCAAGTGACGTGACACAGGCCAGGTGGAGACAACATTTCAAAAGCAGCACTTGAGAGTTCCTGGGACAAGAGGCAGACAAGGAGCAGACAAGGAGCATTACTACCAAACCATTAAAATGACCACAAAAAAACCCACAAACAAGTTAACTTAAAAAACGTGAAAAGGCTTCCCAGCCATCTTCCACTGCTCTGATATGAAAGGAAAATAAAATGCTGCCTGTAGTGGTATCGAACTTTTTACACAAGTAAGAAATTTGGAATTAATTTTGTTTTTAATAGAGACTGGTTCATAAAGACAGAGAAAAGCCATCATCTCAGCAGGATCTGCAAGTAAGCTGGGCTGTGAAATCACCAGAACTCACTGTGATCTGAATGGCACTTTGAAGGAAGTACATTTGTCCCTAAAGCTGCCTTGAGGTTTGTTTCTCATACCTGATGAAGACACTTTCGAGCTTTGTCATATTCACTCCTCAAGCAGTAAGCACTTCCAAGGTTAAACAACATCATTGTTCGAGCAGACGTGACTGAACTGGGGTAACACTGTGGGGTCTGCTTGCCAGCTGCAATTAAAAGAAAATAAAATTCTTCTTTTCCTTACACTTTTATTCCAACTGGCCAAGTAAGTTCTTGTACTCCACTGAATACAGTGGCTGGTACTTACAAGATTCCATTGCCTCATTCTCTCCTTTGTCAGACCCTGCAAAGAAAAAACAAACACGAACACGTCATGTTCTGTGACCTTTTTTAAAGGTTATTACACAAATAATACAAAGATACAAATTTTCTGCTTTCTTCACAGTCTGACATTAAAGAGGGAAAACAGATCAGTTTGCTCAAGAGTTTACATCATTCAAGACTTGCTATCTTCAGTGTTGTGCTTTTAGATTTGCAGATGAGTACAGTGAGTTTACACTGCAGGCATTTCACTGGAATCAGAGCTGCTGTAGACTCTACAGATGGTTCTGAAGTACTTTTCTCTAACAGAATACACACTCCCAACAAGAGGACTAAGATTAAGGTCTCCCCACTCCCTATATCTCAGTAAAGTATTCTGCAGTATGACAAAGCCTGGTTTAAAGACCAAAAAGCTGGAAGAGATAATAAATGACATAAAACCCAAACTTAACCATAATAGCATATTTAACAAAAACAGCTTTCAAAAATTTCCTTCAATCAAGTCAGAATACTACAATATACAGTCCTATTAATGCTACAGAATTAACCACCTCATAGGAGTGACAAACAAGGAAAAGACACACCAAACACAAAGAACTGAAGCCAGGAAAATAAAAAACACAACAACAGAAACACAACACCCTCCTGTACCCTGCAATAACCTACAGGTCTTAAAACAAAATGTCTGAATCATCATTATATCTGTGTCTACAAAGCTACAGCAGGAAGGCAGCTGAAAGCATAACCAGTTATAATGAAGTGTGGATGCATTAACCTTGATCCTGGTCATTTGAAGAGATCCCAAGGGAAACATCAGTGACATTCTCGGGGTTCAAGTGAGTGATGGCATCAGATATTCTGTCTAGAGAGATGAGAGCTTCTGCTGCATACAAATGCCCAAGAAACCTACAACAGCAAAGGGTCAGGGTACAAATGTCAGCACAGCAATCCCCACAGTTTGTTATGAGAGACAAACAATGCAGTTTTTGATGTGAGCACATGAGAACTGTTACTGGGAACAATAGCATGGAAGTTAACTTGCTCATAAGGTATTGTCATAATAACCAGTTCTACCATTTACTGCTTTTAGGCACCAAAGTTATAAAAAAATTCCACACCTGAATAATGACAATTCATCCATGCACAGGAGTTTCCATTCCACAGAGAAAGTATCTTGGTGGGGCTTTACTCAGAGAATTAAGAAAAGCCACCCCAGAATATGGATACATCTATAATTTAAAGTGTTACATTAATTTACATTCAATAAAAATAAAGCACCTATTTTCCTGGGACCAAGATACACACCTCTTTGTCTTTGCAAAAGAATGTTGTTTAGCATTTCTTTCATTACATAACAGTAACACAAAATTATGTGTTACCTTGCAAACTCCTCAAAGACCTTGCTAATGCACAATGGCTGTGCAAAAGGATGAGCTGCAGTAGTGTGAAGAAAAAAGCCAAAGAATTTTACTGGCATGGACCAGTTTAAAGCATGGTACCAGCATATAAAAACAAGCACAAGTTACCTTGCCTTCCACCATATATTACCAGTTTTGAAAAATATTACTACTGTAAAAACTTCTGCTATACTTTATCTTGTGCTTTAAGTGCAGTGTCAGATGGATAGTACTGAAGTTGCCGTTTTTGAATTTGTAGAACTCTATGAGAACTGGTGAGTAGAAAAAGAATGCACTTTGAATATCCTTCCAAAAAATACAGTGCCAAATGAGAAGTGACCGAGAGAAACTGCAGAATGGAACCTCCATAAGCAGCAGTAGCAGTGACAGTGCTGCTGACAGGTGAAGTGACAGTCCTGCACACACAAGATCTGTTACCCTGAGTGACTGAGCAAACCTTCCCCTCTGAGGCTGTAGTTTCAGAAGTAACATTTCAGCCATGTGGGTTTGGGCTGATGTCGGCTACCCACAGCTGCACATCCCTGCCCCTTGTGCTGTGCCAAGCATGTGCAACCCTGCAGTGAATCACAGAGACCTGATGGTCCTGCTGCTGCATGGGACCCAGAGCTGGAGAAACAGTAACAAAAGCAGCAATTGATTCCAAATTATGTGGAATTCATATACAAAGGAGGGAATTCATGTTCCTGTGTATCAATGGGCATTTAGTCAGGGCTTCAACAAGAACAGGAGCAGGTCAAGCAATTCTTTGCGTCAGACACAAATTTGGCAAGCAAATACAGACATTGGATGCTTCAACTCAGAACTGTCCAGCAAAAAACAGGGGTGAGAAAGAAGAAATGACCCCTTCAGACTTACTTAAGAGACCCTGAGAGCTTTGGTTGCTGCAGAAGTTTATCTGCATGATTCAATGCCATAAGGTTATCCCCCAAAGCCAGAGCCACGTAAGCACTACACGCAAGGATCGAGCACCTGGAAGAAACAGACAAAAAAACAAAGGGGAGAGGGGGAGAGTCAACATGTTAAATGGAGAATTCTGTGATTCCAAACACACCTGTTAAATCCTCTTTCTTGTTTAGTGCTAAAGAAATATATCAAACTTTCAATAATGACTTCCTATCTAACCATGAAGTTAAAGAGTTTTCATTATTTATGGGCTTGATTGTCCTACGAATATAAACCAAGGACCACCATGGTGTGCTCAGTAAGATTTTGCAGTTTTCATCATAAATAACAGACTAAAAAAAGATGGACTTCACCATGTGTAATTTTTCTCATGGACAGTTTCCCTTTCTCACACTCTTGTTACTGGTCTTGCCTTGGACCCATTTGTACTTCTCTGCCCTCACCTTCTGTTGTAGAGAACAGTAGCAGGTTTCTAGATTGCTCTAAGACACACTCTACAGACACACAGTAGCTATCAATTAGGCTGTAACATATTTCACTCTTCTATTGAACAACATCTGCACACAGGGAGACAAACAGTGGAGAATCTGGCACTTCCAGTTTTGTGTTCAGTTGAGGGCTGTAACCCAGTGCCAAGACTCTGAGTGATCCATGGCATTTTGTTGCCATCACAGACTTGCTTATCTTTCCAAAACCAGAAAATCTCTGGCAGTTCATTTAATGAAATCTGAACTACTCACATTTTCCATCTTCAAACAATAACCCCACATCAGGACGCCATCATTAGGCCAAGCTTCACACTTTGTAATAACTGCCCCCCTCTCCAAACACTGTTCCTGGGCATATTTTCCACTTGGTAAAACATCTTTCAGCGCAGGCTGCCTTGTCCTCAGGGCACAAGCCTCTGCCCAGGACACCCTGCTGTGAGCAGGGCTCTGCTCCTCTCCAGGGAGGACGAGTGGATGCTCTGAGTGGAGTATCAGGTTGGGAGGAGAGGCGCGGGCTCTCCCGCTGGTCGGCGGGCTATTACTGCCCAACCTTCTGGCAACTGTCAAGCCCGCTTTCGGTCCAGCAGTAAGTCATGTCATTCATGGCAGGGCCTGGGGTGCCTTTATTCCCCTTTCCCAGGAGGCATGCTCCTTAATTATGCACAAGTAGGATAAGAAACTTCTCCAGTGTTTTCCCCTACCCCCCACTTCCTCTCCACTGTGTCCAGATGTCACATCTAATCTGAGCATATACAAAAGCTTGAGAGAGGGAGAGGAAAGCTTCCCCAGCTCAAGTCCCAAACCTAAAATATTTCTGAAAGGTTGTGACTGGGAAGGGGGATGGAATGGGGAAAAAAATCTCTGCAATAACAGCCCGCTTCTAACTAACCTCTTTTTGTCTCTACCTCAAGGAAGTACAGCTTTTAAATCAGCAGAGATGCTGCGTGTCACCAGCAAAATACCCTTAGACACAAGTCAGGCCTGCAGAGTAGGTTATTACTGCCCTTCCCATCAATGTGTGTTACATTTCCCACAACTTTTTTAAAGCCTATTTTTATTTCTGCAAGTGTAAATTCAAACACAACACATGCTCCAATCACACAACAGGATGAAACTTACTCCTCTGCTCTAAGCACTAGCCACTGTTTGCTGCCACATAAGAGCAGGCAAAAGCCTTTAGCAACAGTCATCTAAGGAGGAAAACATTCAGATTTCCTCCCATGCAGTTGTGTTCTTGCACTTGGATCCATTGTTGAGTTGGCTGAACCGAAGCTCAGGAGAGCTGACAGCCAACCGGAGCAGAAGAATTGCAGCACAAGGGAAAAGACAAACTAGTGTTTCACCCCGCTCAGGATTCTGACAAAACTCCGCAGGTCGCCTTTGAGCACGGCAGACTTCCAGCATCACCAAGCCTCCACATGCCCTAAATAAAACTGCCTTTGCACTAGGAAGAAGAAAAATGTTTTTTTAAACTGCCAGATTATGTCAAACAGCCTCTTGTGTAGGTCTAGGCAACAGGATTTGTCAGCCCACACAGACTCTAAGTTTACGGAACCCAAACTCCACATCTGCCTTGCTTTATTTCTCAGGGAAATGGCAAGCCAGAGCAAATCCAGTCCTTCAAAACTTAGTATGAAGGCACCAAAAATGACACTTCTAAACCATTAAGAGAACGTCACAAATGTGAAATAATTTCAAACAGCTAAGCCCAACAGTGGATACAAAATACCTACCTTTTTATGTTTCAACACAGGCAAACAATACAAAATATTAAGAAATGCCGAATGCAGACTGTGCTTTCTCCAAGGGGAAAATCAGCACCAGCAAAGGGGAGATGGGGGAAGAACTAAGAGTGAGGAAGAAGAGAGCAAAACAGCTATGGGTGATAATCACTGTAAGCTTCTAGCATTGTGACAGGGCCAAACAGACCACTGCAACCTTTCAATGGGTAACTGAGGCAAAACTGGGTAAGCGTGGAGAAAACAAATTATTCCTTTAACTCTATCTGCTTTGAGGGGTAAAATTAGGGTTCTTACACAAACACCTTCAATCTAGGGAGAAAGACTACAACAAGGTCTGTTGCTGTCCATCTCAACTTTTACAATAAAATCCACAAAATTTTCCAAATGTGCATTTTGTGAACCATGGTCTAGCAGAACATCTTTTCTCTTGATGTATTCAAACAGTGTTAGTGGCTGTGGTGTGTGGAACATACCACAGCCTGAGAGCAGAGCAGGGGAAATGGCTTGTCCAAGGATGAGAAGCACCAAGGAAGATTGTTTAGAAGAAACTCAGAAGAAAAAAACTGGAGTTTCTACTTCCAGTGCATAAATTCTTAGCAATGATTGGCGTCCTCTCAAGTCTCAGAAGTCTCCAAGACTTCTGCTTGTTGTTTTTAAAACCTTGCAATTGAATTACTGCTTATTATGAGAATAGTCCACTCAACTAGTCCACCAATTTGTGCAGAAGTATCAAGCAATATAGAGGGCATGTAAACCTTTTCCAGATTATATTTTTAGCTTTTAAAAACTGTTCAGGGGCAAAGGTAAGTCAGGCATTTTTAACTCTTACAAGGATGCACAACTCTATAAAATCATCCAAAAAAAGCATTCAGAGTCCCTTTTCAGTTCTAGAAGTAATAGAGGTTTTTCAATTCAGCGACTTGTCAGGAAAAAAAATTGGAGAGATACCTATTCCTTAGGATAATCCTTGACAACATCCAGAATCCTTTCTTCTTAATTTTCCTGGACTCAACAAGAATTTCAATTTTCTCACTTAGCTCCTTAGTGAGCAAGGCTACAGGACTACTATTTGAGTGTAATGTATTTTGCTATTCACATCTTCAGAAGCTTAGAAACAATTTCAGCAGAACCTCTTTCTAGGAATGTGTAGTCCTCTAGATTAAACCAAAGTATGTAGTGAAAAAAAAAAAACCCAATGTTTTTCCTTTCCTTATATGAAGTTCTTTACCAGAAGCAGCTCACTTCTTGCTGAACTGCTAAGTTTTTCCTGACATGTTGTCAGATTTCATCAGTAGATAACAACAGCTGATTGTGAAAAATAAGACTACATATTAAAAAAAAAAAAAATCACAAATTGACACCATGTAATTTTGACATGTGGCAGCCACACTTTCAACAGTCAGGAGGAGAAAAAAACCACAAAACCCACAAGCAACCCACATCACTGATTTTAATCCAGCATGTTCTATTTCAAGTAGCACACTGTTGTACCACTCCAGAATAAATAATCGATGTTGCCTCACAGATTCCTCCTGAGGTACTTTTAAATGAGTACAAAAAGATTTGCTACATGTAGTGGAGCAAAGAAAAGGTTAAGCTGGTCATTATAAAACATAGGTTACCTGGGGTTAGGCTGAAACAGAATGTTTACCTAAGAGTTCAAGTGGGAAATTACTGTATGCTTTGTCCATAATAGAAACTTAAAACAGATTTCTTTTTCCTAAACAGGTGCAAGCTTTATAGTAAGAGATTTTCAACAAGCTGGAAGCCACCTGAAATAATTAACATTGCTAGTAAATGGTAATCTTGGGGAAAAGTAAAGAGACTCCAGATAAAATGATACTTATTTACACACACGTGAGTTATTCCAGCTGGAGAACATTCAGACTTCTGAACACGCAGTTTAAGGATCTTTGAGAACACATAAGAAATCTACAATGAAATTTTACATATATTTTTCCATTGTGAGAAAGTCAAATGCCTGGACAGAGGCATTTTTGCTTTTTATTTTATGTAAACTAGGGATTTATTCCTGCTGAAAGGAATACCATTCTCATTGGTAAAAGCATTTATGCTGCTTTCCACTTTCATTTTTTTCCCATCCAACAGGCATATAATGTGGGCACTGAATTCTAAACTAGCCTTGCTGTGGCTTTAAGGGGAAAAGGTACATACAGGAATTTCCATCCCCTTCCACCAATGTCAACAGCCATTCTCAGGCTTTTTAGATTTGTCCTTATGAGACTTGATATTTTCAGCTTTGCCCAGTATATAACACCAAACTTACAATACTGGAATCAAGCAGACTGATCTACCTAAGCTGCAATTCTGGATGGTTTCTATTTGTTCAGATTCAAAGCCCAGAAGAAAGGAAGCACACACATTTGAAAAAAAGATTACCAGCTACAATTCAACATCACAGGTGGCTACAAAAAGACCCCTAGGAATCACAGTTAAGGGAGAGTTTTTTTTTAATGACGAATATTTGACATTATTTACTTGCCTTAAATTCTCCAATTCCTGTTTCTTCAAAGGTGAAGAAGGAGGAGCTGCAATGAATTTATCCCCTTCATGACTTTTATTGCTAGAATAAAAACAGTGTATTACTATAATAGATAATTTAAAAATTCTCAGTGTATTTTTTCACTCCATTTAAAAGAACATAAATTCTGCAGCTTAAAATAGAGGGAGTTGAAGTCATTCACAGATTGAGGCATATGTTCTTATCCTAATCATTCTATTTGAGAAGGAAGAAGTGGGACACTTGCTGAAAAGGATTTGACTGACAGACCAAACAACCCACACCATTCTTCACAGCCTTGAACTATTTTTGAAGTTCAGTGCAGGATAAGCATTTTTAACTGGAGGGACACAGAATTTGCTGCATTTGTAGCTTCTCTCCTTTTGGTCTGTAAGAAAAGCCATAAACTAGTTTTCTCTCTAGACCTCTTAAAAACTAGTTACATAAATACTCTAGAAAGATAACCCACAAAGTGCTACAGCTTCCTTTAAATTTCTAGCTTCCCTTTATTACAAAATGCCTCTTCTATTTTTTCCCAAATAAAATTCCACTTTCTTAAAATTACACCTTTTTTGGGGGGGGAGCATTTGGGGAGTATTCATTCCATTTAAGAAGTATGAAACTTCACCCTCCAATAAGCTGAAAGAACTTCCTGGAATGAGAATTGAAGAGACAGCTAATGGCTGTATCTTGGCAGTGAGAGACAGCAAGGTCTAGAAAAAGATTTAAAAGAAAATTCAGAATTGAAACTGAATCTGTCCACTTAACAAGAACTTAGTTTATGAGTTTCATGTCTCTCTATTACAAATAGGTAAGATAACTCCAACATGCAAAACGTACAGCAGAAATTTCCAAGGAATTCATACTCAATAATGCTGTAGAGTACATACTTCATGCCTTTACCAAAAATTTGTTCCAAAAAATACCCTTAACCACTAAAAGCATTCACTCTTTTCTTGTGAATAAGAGAAGAATCTGCCTTAAGAGTCAGCTTGCTCAATTAGTGGAATTTGCTTTAAAACCATTCTGTTCAATTAGTGTGATTTTCTTCAAATGCCTTGTATGTTTTACTGTTCTCTCACAGAGGTTCCCTTGTCAGAAGGAACAAATCCTTAGAGAACCTTTCAGAATGTGACACAGAAATTCAAGAACAGCCTCTTTTGTTGGATATTTTGAAACTGGCAATGACTACTGGAAGATATGAGGGAGTCCTTTCTTTTGCTTTTTTCAGCTGAAGAAGCATCTGGTTTTGAAAGCAGAAGGTAGCAAAGGATCTTCCCATAGAGGGCATGTTTTCCTTTCCTCACTCCAACAAAAATAAACAAAAACCACCCCAATAGAAAACAAAAAAGGAGGTCTTGTCTGAGTAAGGGGCACCATTTTGTTTTCATTACAGCCCCTTAGTGAGCCCCAACAGCTTCAAAGTGAAGTCCCATTTAAACCAGAGAAGCTTCATCTCAATGGGCTGCATATACGCTTGCCAGAGAACCTCCAATCTTAGTAAAGAGAAAAAGAAAAAAAAACCCTACAAGAAACAACCAAACAAAAATAAAAACCCACAAACACCCCCTCCTCCCTCTGACTTTAATAAATCATTTGGTCACTTCACAAGACAGACTGTAATTGGAAAAACAGGACTATAGAGAGCAGCTTTCAAATATTGTTGCAAACAGTAACAGCCACTGACCTCCAGCCACAGACAACCTCAGAATATACGAGGATGCACCTTGTGCCTACACAATACAGTACGTGTACAGTAAATCCTACCTTGTGACAAATGGAGCTTATCTTCTTAACATTTATCTGTACTCAGGTCTGACAAAACCAGTGTTTTTTCATTACTCTCTAAGTAGTTCAAGTTCTACCCAGAAACTTTTTCCAGATGAGTTATTGTAACATTTACCCTCAAAATGGTCTTTAATGAAAGTGTAGACTATGATCAAAAGTTATTCTCCAAAAGGAAGTCCCAAATGTACGAGGTGATGCAATAAATTAAGCCACCTTCCTTTAACATACGTGTCTACAAATTACTTTTTCTGAATTGTTATTGACAAGAAAGATTTTTCTTAAATTCTTTTCTGCAAAATATGATTATTAAGCAACAGCTCCAGGCTGCTTTCCTACTTACCTTCTAAATCTAGTTTCCCATTTTAATGCAAACACAACAAAGCACACTAGGGCTGATGAATGTCAAATCTGATCATGGGGAAATGTTTACAGCTGAGTTTCCAGACATTCAGATATATATTGAATCAAGTACATGGCGCACGTGCGCTCACACACAAAATCACTGTAACATGAAATTTCACTTACAATTAGAGAAATACCAATATGCACAGCAGGAGGGTGTGGGAAAACATAACATTTGCAGCACATAAAAAAAAAAGATGGCCAAGGGAAAAAATAATTTCACTGTCTAATTTAATAAAAGCTGATAGGGACAGGAGGAATCAATTCAGTATTTTATTCTTACATTAAAACAACAAGCAGCTAAATAATTTCCTTGAACATACCAGCATTATTAAGAGAATTTACAAATATGTTCTGTTTTTCTGCTGACCAAACCAGGTAAATCACAGACACAGACCATTGGCCCAGAGTTCCTCTGGACAAAAAGAAGGGCTTATATTCAATTCTGTTTACCTGCATGTTTCACTGCTTTCAGAGTTTTCTGTATTTCCCCCCAGCTGATTATTAGTTTTAGATCCATTTTCCTGCTTGGGCTCCTGTTGATCTTCTGGCAGTAGCAGCAAGGCATTTCTTAGACAAATTGCTGCAAACTCCATGCTGGCTACAGGTATTGCTGAGGACTGCCCATCACTTAAAGAGACACAGAAGTTGACCAATAAGTAGCAATCCTACTAAACTGAAAATAAAAGCAGAGCTCCAAAAGTACCTGAATGCAGAGAAACTTCACCCCAAAAATGTTAAATAACATTTTAATATACCAAATGTAAATTATTAAGATATAGTACCTTGTTATCTTTACATATTGAAAATACATCACATGCCCAAATAGATTCACTAGATTTTTGATTTCACTTACTCAAGTTTTATGGCAGAGCAGCTAGATTCTTCCTGCATTTTTCTAAAGTGGATTACTGAAAATATATGTTTTTAAGTGAGAAAAAGAGGACAGATTCAGCTATCTGAAAATGAAATTTCAGATAAGTAAATTTTAAGCTTTAATGTTCATCTTACAATAAACACACAGTTAAGCCCTCTGCTGGCTATCACAGAGGAGGCACAAAATGATGTTTAAGACTCACCAAGCATTTTAGCATGCCTCTCTTCGCTACATAAATGAACAGTTATTCCACAACAGTTTTAAAATTTCTGATAAACATATATATATCCTTAACAAAGCTATAAAAACAAAATAAATAACCCATGGAAAACATACTCACTTATAAACAACATTCTGTATGGACTGGGATGCTAGGACTATCTTACGGTGGTAGCCTTGACCCACTATTGATTGCACAATTCCCTTTTTGCTGGGAAGACCTTTAGTCTCTTGTTCTGATGTCTAAAAGGAAAAAAAAAGAGCTTAAATATCAAGGCTATTGAATGAGAGCTTGACAAAGTAAGTGAAGGCTGAAAGAAGACCTTGAACTCTGCTAAAATATAAGAATAATGGATACAGTTTTAAATCTAAAGTACAATGAAGGATCAGGCACCTTCTATTGTCTTTGTGTTGCAGAGGGGTTTTATTGCACACAGTGTAAGCACAGATTAGTTCTGACAGCTTGTCTGATAGCCTACTGACCTAGTTTCTCCTCTGTTTTGAAAGCAAAAGAACAATGAACCAAGTCATATTAAAAGAACTGACAGGATATCTAAAGAGAAATAATTTGATCTGCCACATAACATTCAGACTTGGCACTGTAACGCTTGCCATCTTCTCTCCCTGCTTACACAGCACTCAGAAAGCTCTTTGGAAAAGCTGCTCCCAAACTGTTCCACAGGGAACACAAAGCTGAACAACAACATATGCAAAGATACATTAAATTAACTTGTTTAATGGATTGTTGAGTGCAGACATATTCTGGGGGTCAAGTAAATTTAAAGTACCCTAATTGTCAGTCCCAAGAATTATCTCTACACCATGTTTACTGGGGTTTGTTTGGCTGTTTTACCATGAGCCATCTTAACTTCATTGCTAAGTTTAGCGAGTGATTAAGGGTTGCAGTTTTAAGAAAAAACTTATCCTAAATCTGGACTTTCATAGCAGTCATTTTTTCAAAAATTTATCAGAATCCAAAACTAGACTGACATAGTAGCATAGAAGTAAAAATATTGAAATGGTAGCATTTACCACCAAATAAAAAATGCATACACTGAGTTTGGATATGAAGCACATATTTCAAAAAAGGTGTTTGAAATGCAGGTGTTTAATGGGGACCCTTCCTTCCATTCATATTTTGTGCTTACAAAATACTAAAGTGGGTGAAAATTAGCTTCAGTGAAATTGCTTTTCTGCACGGTGTTCAGAGCATAAATATGAATCCATGCTTAGATATAAAGAAATACTGCTGAGTTGAGTTACAAATTGAGTTACAAGGTCAAATTGAACAATATTACTGACTTTAGGACCTCACTTGCCATGTTGCAAATCTAACAATTTAAAGATACTTTCTCTTTGCCTTTAATATTAATAGCACCCAAAATTAATTTTTTTAAGATTACAAATTTAGGGAACAACAAGCTGGTTTTTTGAAATGAATTCAACTCTCTGGTATAT
Source organism: Ammospiza caudacuta (assembly GCF_027887145.1). Taxonomy (NCBI): domain Eukaryota; kingdom Metazoa; phylum Chordata; class Aves; order Passeriformes; family Passerellidae; genus Ammospiza; species Ammospiza caudacuta. The sequence goes on along the minus strand of NC_080593.1, from coordinate 42,434,109 downwards.
CACACATTATCATAACTGTACAGGAAGAAAGCCCCAGGAACTTGGCATAATCTACTACTTTGGCTAGTCTGCAGTAAATAGGGAAATGCCCCATAAGGATCTTTATTTCCCTATTCCAGACTGCTAAATACTATCCTTGTAAATGGAATCCTAGCTTTGGGTTTTTGCCACAAAACCACTAATCCACTCTCATACTCAGCTTTTCACTAGACATGATCAGATGTGTCTTCTTTATCTATTTCTGACATGCACCCAGTAGGATTGATACAGAAAATTGCAAAATTACTATGAAGAAAGCTGTTCTTCCTGCATTTGCTGTACTTTATAAAACTCAGGCAATCTGACAAGTAGCACATACAGAATCACAGTCAGTCCAGTTTTGACCCAATACTCTTGAATCTTCAGTGCTCTGCCTCTGAAATTGGTATACAAGCAAACCTCTGCTATAAAGCTGTATCTTTCTTAAGTTCTCTGAAATAGAGATACCAAAATATTGAGTACTATTCAAATTCCCAAAGGAAAAATTATTAATTTTGTAATTGGATAATGTGCAGTAAAAAAATGCACAGAGGCCAAATAGAGAGGAAAAACAGAGGATTCAAGGATGGAGGAAAATATAGTGAATATAGCTATTTGCTCAATTCATCCCACACATTCTGTGTGAGGAGTGCAATGGGCATACTGTGGGAATAACTGCATAGGATCATGCAATTACAGATTATATCATCACTCCCCCACACTTAAGGGGTGAATTACAGTTTTTACAGGGAATCAAGTAGAGTGTATCTTAATTTCACAGACATACTATTTAGGTGCAGTTTTTTCTTCCTGTCCTCAGCCCTCTGAATTTTGTCATGTGGGTTTATCCTAAGCATACATGGATCAGCAGGTTGAAAACAAGATGTCCCACAGGACATGTAATATGCCTGCCATCAGCAGGTTTCCACCAACTTTGCCAGGAGAAGAAGGTGAAGGCTTAGCAATTAGAGATTCCATTTCCCAGCAGGTGTGATCCCAACAGCTTCAGGATGGAGAAGGCTGATCTCTGCTTCCTCAGCCTCTGTCACTTTCAGACAACCCACACAAAAGTCTCACCCCACTTAATCTCTAGTGGACAATAAGTGAGGAAACAATGAAACTTCAGATGAGCTTTGGCTGCATGAAGAGAAAAAGACCACATGCAGAGTTCCCTTCACCTGTTACAGCTCCAGATTAAACATGTAAAAATACATATACACAAGAAATAATTAATCTGGATTTACAGAGGTGTTACAACATCAGGCCTTCAAAATACACAGTTTAACTCTAGGTATTAGTTCCATCTTTCTGTAATCACATGCCATTCTTTAGAAGAATTTTCCAAAGCTACTTACCCCTTTATTGGCAGCAATGCAGCATTCTGCTATCCTCAGCCACAGACGAGGGTTTGAGTGATAGACCTGGACTGCCTCAATCAGGCATTCAAAGGCAGCTAAGGGCCTCCCAATATGCAAGAGCTGAATCCCACAGTTATAGAGCAACTCGTATCGTTTGTTAGTCAGTAGTGTACACATGGGTCTCCCTGAAAATTTTTTACCTGCAGAAAAGGATTACATTACATTGGATGTGCAGCTCAAGACAGCAAAAAACTCAAAGAGGGAAGCTGTGAGAAACACCCCAAAGCTACCAAAAGCCCCTCTCATTGCTGAAATCCACTAGCCTCCCTCTGTAAATTTCCTTCATACCAAAACCGATTTCAAAGACAGATTAATTGTATTCTTAATTAAGACTGAAGTACATTAAATGCTAACCTCATACATTCCTTATCACACAAGCTAACTGTATATAATAGTACTGAATTCCAGATTTGTGAGAATACACATCGACATACATTCCAGAGAATATAGATTCCAGAAGAAAACTTTGCTGTTAACAAGCATAAAACACTTTCTGTCTTCACATTAATAAGGCAAGACTAGGTCCAGGGGAGAAATGGGGAAAAAAACCCAACAAAATGCCAGATAGTGAGTATATTTTAAAGAAAACAAGAAATGAAGACAATTATAATTTAATCATGAAATGATGAAGACTGAGTGAGGAGGCCCTCTATAGTCAGACAGGAGAGGTCTCACATTCACAAGCCCCTGTGCTGCTACACTTAAAACACAACAGCAGCAAAACACAATGTGCCTCTGGGACAACACAGAAGGGCATAAACAATCCAGGAAATTCCTGGAAGGTGTTTATGATTCCCTTCTCCAAATGTTGAAGGAGCCAATGAGGACAGGTCTTATACTGAACCTCATTCTCACCAACAAGGAGGGGCTGGTTGGGACCATGAAATAGTGGAGTTAAAGATCCTTAGGACAGTACAAGTATGCACAGCAAGCTCACAACACTGGACTTCAGGCAAGTAGACTTTGGCATCTTTGGGGGTCTGATTGGTACAATACCATGGGGTAAAGCCCTGAATGGAAGAGGAGCCCAAGAAAGCTGATTCATATTCAAGGATCACCTCTCCCAAGCTCAGGAGTGATGCAGCCCAACAAAGAAGTTGGGCAGAAGTGCCAGGAGGCCTCCTGAACAAGGAGCTCCTGGACAAATACACAAAGAAAGCATACAAAGGGTGGAAGCAAGGACCAGCAATCTGGGAGGAATACAGAGAAACTGAGCAACCAGGGACCACGTTGGAAAGCTAAAGCCCTGACAGGATCAAATCTGACCAGGAACATCAAGGGCAACAACAAAATCTTCTATAGATATGTTGGTGATAAAAGGAAAACTAGGGAAAGTGTGAGTCCCCTCCACAAGGAAACAGGAGACCTGATTACCCAGAATATGCAGAATATGGAGAAGGCATCCTTCATGCCCTGATGATTCCACACATTGTCAGCTGGACTATAAATAACCTATGCAAAATAGGCCACAAAAACTTTTTTTTGTCATACCTCCCTAAGTGATGGACAAAGTCTGTAAACAAGAGAGAAGTAATTGTCCCAGCACCATGGTACATCACAAAAATCAGAAAAATAAAGAACATACTTAATCATCATAATGTATTTCTGGCAACAGCAACCACATTCCTACATCAAGTTATCATCAAAATTCTCACCCCTCTTACCCTGCCCTCCACAAAAAGATGGAAGGCGAATTTTGCTGATAATTACTCAAACCTTCTGTTCTCTATTTCTTAGACTTGCCAACCCCTCTTCCACCATCTGTTTTAATCTCTTGCTTACCTGGATCCGAGCTGCCTGTTCCCAGCTGTGCACATGCATTATCATTTTCTTGCAAGGCCTTTTTAAAGTAAAAAATTCCTAAATTGTGCTTTCCCATTGCAAAGTGGATGCAGCCAAGATTGTTCCAGAACATACACCTTAAGCATTCACCTGAGAGAACAACAAAAGACCATTTTCATTCAGTGACAGTTGTTGCTAAGGCCACAAAATGCTCCAGTCACTTTCTGATGGGTCAGCATATTATGGCAGTCTATTAAAGATGGCTTTCAGTGAGATGTTCATGGGTGACAGTGTTACATCCAATATGACATACACATATATTTATGCCAACTTAACCATACAAGCAGGAAATGCATTCTTCTTCCTAAATATATGTTCAGGTAACACAGTGAGAGGTTTTTTCTAAATAATAAAGGACAAAAAATATAAACTTTTCACTTATCTGCTGGTGACTAAAGTTTTACACGGTTAACATGGATAATAAAGACAAAAGGAAAAAAACCACCCTAAAATCCAAATAACCAGACTATTAGCAAATTAAACAGACATGATTTTAGTCATAGCCTAGGAAGCCTGCTAAATGAACAGTATACTGTGCAAAAAAGCTAATGCAAAAAAGTTATGTGACAGTAAAATTTTCAAAAAATTTTAAATCATAAAGAGAACTTTAAGCAGAAAAACTGCCAGAGAGGCCTCAATTCTAGATCTAATAAGTTGCCTTTTGTTTCATTTATTGATTAAGAGACCCAATCATGAGCCTTGCAAATATAACACAGCTTCATAAATCCATTTTCACATACAATCAGAGCCTTCTGTAGAAGAATGTTCAATGAAAATCACTATGTTGTTGTGTGAGAGTAAAAGAAGAAAGATTAAACACATTCAGCAGATAAATCTATTACTTTCAGGGCTGACACTGTTAAGTAATCATTAATATCCTTAAAATTGCTATCAACAAGTAGTTCTGTTATATTAGACACTGAAGTACCTGCAGATGAAGGGGTTTTATTTTACCTGTTTTCATGAAGCCTGGATGTTCGGCAATGTTGGCACTGTTTAAAAGTTTGACAGCTTTACGATAATTGCCTCTCAAATACTCAAAATTGCTCTTAAGAAAGAGGGAAGGAGCTGACTGTGAAGCAGAAAACAATATTTAGTTATGTCTTGGTTTCTTGGTTGATGATTTCTACTGCTAGTGTTATATCACTTCACAAACTTGCTTCTCCTGCCATTTAAAAATAAATGGGGTTAGGCCATGTTACTTTCAAGAACTCTGTCATGAACTTTAGAGAGCCTGTCATGGAAGTGGCTAAGGAGAAAGGATCTCTAAAGGATCTCTAACCTGTCCTCTAATACCTTCCTCCTCACACCTCCCCTCCCTGCAGAGTTCCTTGTAGGCTGGAATCTTCCAACACAGACCTCATGATCCAGAAGGCGTTCTGTTAAACTTGCTTTCCAGCAAGACATAAGCCTCCAAAAAATGTCAACAAAAAGGAAAAAAAAACCAACTCAAAAAAATGCCCACATATCCCAGAATTAATCCTTTATAAATTGGTTTAAACTACCAATTACATCAAAGTTTGTAATATGCAAAACATCTATAGTAAACTAAAACTTATTTCATTGCAACTATAAAGAATGCTGAATCTGTTTATTACATAGTGTTTCACTGCTATTTTGGCACCACAAGGCATATTTTTTTAGAAACTGAAAAGAGCACAAATAAGAAAATTCTACATTGATTACATTTGCACAGATATTATAAACCCAACTGACTACATAAAGAATTACTTCAAACATCCACCCTCAATAAGAACTTTTTTTTGTAAAGAACATTACCAAATTCAGTTTTAAGATACAGAACATATTTAGATTAGAAAAACAACAGCCTTAAGAATACTTACATTCCCAGCTGTATTCATAACAGACTTGATCTCCCTTTTGCATGCTTTTAATGACTTCATCTGGATATAGGCTCTCACCTTATACTATTAAAAAATTAAACTTGTTAAATAATACACAATAATTTCTGCAGGTTTGCAAGACAAACTGTATCTAGATATTTACTGCAGAATATTTTATATATATTTTTAAAATAGGTAGCAAAAAGCTATTCAAAAAGTTTTCACAAAAAAGAAATTTTATTCAGACTTTAAACACCACATTTATAGGGTTTGTATCACAATAAGCAGATGAACACTTTGTTCAATGGCCAACATCTGCTCCATATTCAAACACAGACATGAGCACTTAAAATTACAAACTAATTAAAATAGTCTAACATCTTAAACCCAGACATTTACCTACTAAACTGAAAACACAAGTAAGTGAATGCTAATAGAGAAGCACTCTGATTCTTCACGTATTTTTCAACAGAACAGTACAGTGAAATAAAACCTCAGCTGATTTAGACTGGAGGTTGAACAGACAAATTCAGTGCAGTGAACTGTCATGTAAAGAAATAATTATAACACACAGGGACTGAAATGGTGGTGGTGGGCAGGATGCCAGGTCAGTGTTTCCTGTACATGGATCTTACAGAAAGGAAGACTTAGATAAATTCATTTTTTTGTTTCACAACAAGGAGAGAGAAAGCATCATAATTTGGGCTGAACTGGTTTTAAAGGAGATGACACTCAGATTTAGAAAACTCTTGAAGGAATGTTCTTGTATAAATAACATGCAGACCCTTACCTGATGTATCTTAGATTTAGCAACTTCTATTAAAGCTCCACTTTCAGCTTTTTGATTTGAGGAATCTTTATTGGTATTATTACCTGACTGTCACAAAAAAAGGGGAAGCATTACTGTTAGTCACCTTTTAAATAAGTATTTAATAGTATTAATAATAATATTGTTTGAGTATTTAATATCAAAATATACACATCCCACCAGAAACTAACTTGAGTTTAACAATCAAAACCCACGAACCACACCAGTCTTTGAAGATCTGAATTCTGTACTAACATTAGTGTTACACTATGTTGCTCTGCAGTTAAGAAGAATTCTTTTGCCTAGAAGGATGACATGCACATTCTAGAGTACTTCTTTAATGCTTCCTTCAGTAGAATTACTATAAAGAGAGAACATTTTATCTGAAGTGTGACATTCCATCAACAGGAAAACACTGAAATGTCCTCTCTTCACTTCCAAGACACCACTGATTTTCTTGATTTTTCCAAAAGGCACATGAAAGATTTCATTTGAAAGTGTGCCTCACACTTTCAGATACTGTGTAAAAAAGATACTTAATTTCCTATCCTATGCTGTGCAGCTGCAGTTCCTCTGACACTGACTTCCCTTTCAAACTCAGGGTCTCATATGGTCATAGTCAAAGACAAGCAATATTTGACCCAGGAGACAACTGTTTTTCCAGTGCAAGTCTCAGACTGAAGAAAGACATTTTAGCTCCCTGGAGTAAGAGAAAAGGGTGAAAAAGAGGGAATAAATAGCTGTTGTACACAATTAACTCAGTCACTAAAATATTTAAGCCGCTGTCTAAAGTTACAGGTGATCTAACCTAGTCTTATAATTCCAAAGTCTATTAAGATACTAATTTTGGATTGAACTAAAGCATACTTCTGATAAAGATTTAAAGGCATTTGTATGATTTTAAGCTTACCTCATTTTTTCCATTCTTGCTGTTATTGTTGCCCTGTGAAATCATTTTTTCCAAAACAGCAAGCAGATGCAAGGCTTTCTCAGCTTGGTAAGTTAACAGGTATAAGTCTACAAGCAAGAAGCACACAGCCTGGGCAAACTTCTCTTCTGTGAAAAGCAAAGAAGAAAAATTTGTTTTTCACCTCTAATACCAATCCCTCCAAACAGGGATGGAAAAAACCCTACTGTAAAGCACCATTTATGCCACATTATTAGAAAAATCAATATACTACATAAGAAAAAATAATGCAGCCATGTCCAACCCACAGCTAAGTACATGCACTGAAAAGAAAGCTTACTTATTCAAATAGCATCAGCATAAAAGCACAGACTAAAGACAGCTTAACAAGTATTTCATGTTTATAGGCTCTGAGAACTGATCTAAGTAGATCAGCACCAAAGTTGCAGCACCCAAACAGACAGAGCTGTATGCAAATGTAGAATCCCACAGAACTCACAAAGATTCTGTAAAACACATCTCTGTTTAGCTGACTTCACAGACTAAGTCCCAATTATGCATACTGAAAACTGGGAGGAATTGAAGCAGGAACACAGCAGCATTTACTTAATTTACTGAGACCCACAAACATACATCCTTCAGCCTTCTCACTTTTAAGATTTAACAAGGATTATGAAATTATTTCATGCAAGTATAGTAATTCTACTACACAAGGTATCATAGCTCATAAAAGTTGCAGACTTTGTATTCAGATATAAGCACAAACAATTATGCATTACCTAATAAAGGTATTTAAAAATTAGTGCCCTGAAAAACAGACACCCACCCATGAGGCTGCATGATGACTCAAAACATTAGATTTCAAATAATTTCATTAGCTTGTACATATTATTTATATAAATACCATCTCAACTTGAAAGAATCCATTTCAGTTTCATAGCACTTGTCCGCTAAATCTCTCTGAAGCTTTCCCCCAAATTAGTTTGTTGTCCTTGATATAAGTAAAACATATTATTTATTCCAAACCTTACCTAATTTCTTAAAACCATATTAGACAAATTACAAATGACTTGTCTGATAGAGAGAAAGACTTAATTATCTTTCTGTAGTTCTTGAAAGGACAAGATTCTTCTTTCTGCCTACATACCAAAAGGCTCTATGAACTGGTACAGCTTCTCCCCGACGGATATAGCTTCAGTATACTGACGGAGATGGTACAGGATCACAGCTTGATTGTAGTACAGCATACTGTTCTCAACATCATCCAAACCATCCATTTCTTCAACAACAGAGTGAACCTGAAAAAACCCCACTCATTTCATTAAACTTTCAGTACCTATGATTTTAAAGTACCAGGTATTTAAAAAAAAACCTCCAAAGCTATGAATTTCTCTAAAGTAAATTTTAACTTACTGACCTAATAAACTTCATTGTTGCTATAAATTAACACAGCAAAAAAACATACAATGAAATACAAAACTGTCAATTGAGCAGTAAAGTAATATTTTCACTTTTTTATCATTTCACAAACTATTCTACGTTAAGGAACTTTCTGCTGAAAAAACATAGCAAGTCCTTCTATTGTTATAATCACAGACCAATTTCAACAACTACAAAAACTGTCCTACAAGATTAAACCAACTCAGATGTTTAAAAGTAATGTTACTTTCTTATTTTGTTAAATCTATGTGACAAGGAGCAGAAGTCTTACTCCTACTTCACTGAAAGATCCCACCACCATTAATAGTACCCAAAATCAAGTACCATGTCAATACAGTTGCATTACCTGGTTTTTCAGCTGGTTAAGGGTTTGTCTCAAATTGTCTGTGGTAGTCTGATTACTTTTACAGAACTCTGCAACAGCAGTATTCAAAGTTATTTTGTAGTCATCTTTGTTTATGTCTTGAAGGGTATTTAGGTGTTGTAAACAAGCATCATAGTTTCCAGCCTGTAAATTGCACACATACCAAAAACATGCATTAGAAGATAGTCTTTCCTTTATCAATACAACTGAACTAAATGTGTATATACATATTTCATTACTTATGCAGATTAACATGGATGAGAAGCAAGTCTAAATGTTGAAATCATATCCAAACTTCAAAAATAACTTGGTGCTGTAAGGACAAATTAAGTAGCTGATTACTATTATCAGATGTTTTCATGAAAAGTGTTATTCTCATTTCTCTTATCATATTAAGTTTCAAGATTCTGTTTCCTCAGTTTTCACAATCTTTCCCCATTTCATGAACACTAAGTAGCTGCAGTTGCTTCCACAAGTTCCAGCCCAACTTGGAACTTGTGTATGTTATGTTCAGTCTTCAGTTCATCTGAATATATAGTGATTTACAATTGAATCTATGGAAGTTAGCTCAAGAGAGATTGGAAAAAGAAAGTGTCACTTTCCCAGAATAGGTTTAAGAAACATTTTTACAAGCCTTAGCTGTTGGATGAAGTATTCAATCACCTAGGAATGCCTAAACAGAAACTAGGAGCCAAGCATGATGCTCCACTGATGCGTGATCTAGTGGAAAAATCCCTTTCTTTGACCACAGGAGGACTTTAGTGGCATCAACAAATGAAAGAGAAACTCCTCACTCATTAAGCCTAGATGATGTTTCACTTTCAACTGCTAAATTCCTACACAGGAATAATCACATTTACCTCTTCCATATCAGAGTTATAGACAGATAGGCAGATGCATTTCTATCTCTGTCAATGGTTCACACCCAAAAGCTAAGCTCTGGAGTACCACCCTCTACTTACTCCTCCTTTTCAGGTGCTGTTCCACAGAGCTTCTCCTGGACTGCTGAGTAACTTCCTATTAAGGGCAGAATACAACAGAGAAGAGCTCTGGGGTCCTTCTGCCCTCCCCAAGGAAGTTGCCATTCTACAGCTCCTCTCCATGGAACCACTCCAATTCCTCCAGTCTCCCAGGCAAGCACAGTTATACAACTTAGAGAGATGTAGCAGGACACTGACACATTTTCACAACTGTAAGCACCAACAGCATGGATTGCCTTCTGATCCTGGGCATGAACACAGGAACTTGCAGCTCAGCTGCTGGCATGCTCTTTAGCTGAGACAGTTCATCTCCCAGTGGTTTTCTTGCTGTGCTCACACTTGCAGCTTCTCCTCAGTAGGAGCTTCCAGATCACAGCAACAAGGCTTCTAATCATGGCTGGACTACAAACCTTGAACCTTTAAATGCTCAGGTTATTTTGTGATGTTTTTCATCAGCAAACAGTCCTTTATGCCACTCTACTAGATAGGATCTAGACTATAATACCCAATTCTATAGGAATTCTGTCAAGACTGAAACTGGGCATGTAATATGATAAACCAGGATGTGAGACAGCCCACAATGCAATCTGGAGCTACTCAATAGCAAAAAATCGGCAAACAAGGCATCAAATTAATTCTGCTCACATCTGTTGCCACCTCACTCTATGAACTCAGGGAATTCTCAAAGCAAGAAAAATTTGACAAGATAAACCAAATACACTGGACCGGGATAAAAGTAAAGATGAAATCATTAGCAGGTTAAAAGTATTTAGACGTGTGGGCAAGGTGGAAAACAAATGACTCTCTTATGTGCCTTCAGTTCTCAGGATCAAATGCCACTGATTAAAATGTTATTGAAAAAGAGCAAATGAGCTAGACAGCGTTGAAGGAGACATCAGTTGAAGGAGGCACAGTGTTAAGAACCAACCATATGCACTTAATGTAGCAAAATGAGTGAAACATACAAGTACTGAGTGAAACATTGAAACAAGAATCTCAAAAGACAACACTTAAATTCTTCACTGACTTATTTCACAAATTTAAAACTGAATTTAAAGCAAGGCATTTTGGAGACAGAGATATAATTGAAAGGAAAAGCAATTGCACTTCCTGTCACACTACATAAAAATAGGCAAAATACAAAGAAAGAAATAAATTGAAAGACCTGGTATTGAACTTTAACACAGAAGAAAAAAATCTTCCAAGAAACACAAAACAAGTAGTAGATACTGCCTATAGGTGTTACACATTCAGAATGTTTTATTGCAAAGTGACAGGACATTATACAACACTTTTTGTGAAAGAATATAGCATAGCATGATGCTAAAACACAAGTGTTTGTTTCACTGCTGTTTTTTAAATACATGAGGTTCCTTTAAACACTAACACCATTTTTAGCTTGATATGATTAATTCTTCCAAGAGATCATGCACTTCCAATGCTGATGCAGAGGAGAAGCCTCATATAGCTTTTAAGGTTACTAAGTTTTGAGAATCAAAATTAAAAGTGCTTTTGTTCAAGTATCCTGTTCAGCATTCTCACATCACAGCAGATAGAAAATGCATGTGCTGCCTCTACAACACAACTAGTACTATTTTTGAACATCCTCTTAATGCAATTGGAGTTGTATAAAGAAAACAGGCAAAACAATCACACAATCCCACTTAGCAGTAATGTGGTAACTTAGAAGTCTCAAAGTCTGACTTTGTCTTACCTGAAAAGCTTGTAATGCACTGCTCGACAGCTCCTTTTCCTGATCAGTAATCCCAGAAGCACCTGCTCCCTCATGCTTTTCAGTACCTTGATCTGTAAAAGTGAACAGAAGATTACAACAAAGCAAAAACTTTGTTTCTGCCAGTCCTCAAGGTCCTCCTGCCAATACAAGTAATTTTCCAGATAACTATAGCAGTGTCCTTACTACACTATCTATATCCCAAGTTACATCTCCTACCACAACATATCAAGTTGTTATACTCCACAGCTCCCTACTTTGGAAGAATATCTGCCCAAATAAGAGGCTGCACTTGAACCATCATTGTTAATAATTACTGACAGATCTAGTATATTTTTTAACAAAACACTCTATACTTTTGTATTCTTCAATATACTCTATCAAATGCTGTCTGGTGATTATATTGCAAGGGAGAAGCACATGCTGCCTGCTCACTTTTTCAGCCTCACTCCAAATCTTACAGGTATTCCTTTCTATCACATCTCTTCCAACATGAGCAGAAGCAGTTTACTCTCCATCTTCCTCACATTTTTCCCAGAATCTTCTCCAGTTCTACCACACCCTTTTCCAGATTAAGACAAGAACAACATGTAGCAATTACAATGGTGGCCCCTTCATGCATTTATATGGCAATGTAACAAGGTTTTAATTGCCTTCAATTTTTTATAATGAATTCCTAATGATTTATGTTGCAGTCACTATTGAGCATATTTTTTCAGAAAGAAGTCTACTAAATCCTTTTGTCATCATGTAATTAAGAATTCAGTGAAGTTGCATTAAAAAGCACAGTACACACATTCAATGTCAAAGAAGCTGAAAAAAACCCCTCCACTAAGCTCTTCCTTGTGCTGAACACAAACTACTGAGAAAAAATAAAACAACCAAACAACCACCACACTGGAGAAAGTATTTCTAGGAGTACTAATTAATGTGCTAGAACATACAAAAATAATTTCATGTTTTTGAAACAAAGACACTATAAATCAGCAATGTTACTGCTTCTGCAGAAAAGTACTTCTTGAATTTCACAGTGGAAGATCTGCTCTAAAACATGTTTTGCTATCTTAATAGACTATTGTAGGCTATGTAAACTCAATGCCTGCTTTCTCTTCCCTATAATTCAGAGATATAATGCAAACTCCACTCATTTTGTTTTCACTTTGAACAAATGAAAACACAGCTGTGAGCTCCTCTGCAAAATACATTCCCCATCATCACCAATATATCTGGATTTTCTACTACTATGAAAATGTACAAATACAGGACAAACGACAATCATAAGGGGCAGTCAAACCTCAGAAGATTAATCATATAATACCCTCAGTAAGAACAAAACAGACTTAGTAATCTATTAAGTTTGTGCCTGTTACTGGGAACTAGTGAGATTCCTTCCACCTGCAATAATACTATTGCCCCCTGCAATTGAGCAAGAATTTTAAAGATTTGGTTGGGACCTTCATCCTGCATTAAGATGTTAACAAAGCGGAGATTTTAAAATCTCAACAAATCTTACACCAGCAAGAGTAACCCACTGTCATTTGGATAAAATTCAGGGTTCAGCAATTTCAGTACTCTGGAGGGATGGATCCTCAAGGGCCTACACCTGCTATGAAATCTGACTGCATCATGCATTGATCAACACCATTTGCACTGCCTTGTCCTTCAAAAGGAAAGGCAAAAGAGAAATTTAAACCACAAAAAAGCTCAGAACATTTCTGATGTGCCAAAAGCTTTCCACAGGGAAAGAGGAAAGGAACAGGAAGTACCTCTGCTTCAACCTAAATATAGCATAGATCTGATTCCAGCTCTAAACCTTGTGATTATACAGATGAACTAAAAGCTCTCACTCTCCAAGGATCTTTAGAACAGCAGGAAATAAGCAAATGCATCTTCCCTCAAACTTTCATGCTAACAGTGGCATTTTCTGCTTTACTTGCTCAGCATGCCTGTCAGATTGTGCTGGTAAAGGTAACCACAGTGCAGAGCCTTGAGGCTCTAAAGCTTTTGAAGCTGATAACACTCAATCTGATCAGATTCCTCACATACAGGTTTACCTAGCAGAGAGCCATCAAACACCAGGTACATTAATGATTACTGCCTTTGTATGCAGGTTTGTAAGACCAGCATCGCAAAGGAAGTCTGAATTCTGAAGTAAAATGTCTTCAGTGAAGTGACAGATAATTCAAGAGATACTTGTTTAAGGTCTGCCATGAAAACTACACTTACATAGCTTTGTTGATGTAATTCCTAAGGAAAAATCAGAACAGGTCTTCAAATTTCACTCTCTCTAAACTTGTTGGTACATTAAACAAACACAAACAAACCCAAAACATAAAATGAAGCCGGGGACTAATTTAAGCAAAACCAGAGCTGTCTCTGTAATCCAATCAACTGCACCTACTAGCACTTAGTAAACAAAGCAGGTTTGTGAAACCTGAACTAGAAGCTTATCAAGAAAAAACTAAAATCCAGCTGATGTAGTTCACAGCATAGCTCCTTCCTTTGAAGAAAGCATGACAAAGCACTTGGGCTACTCTGTACCCTCTCTGTCCAAACACACCTGAAACTTGTTAAAGACCCAAAAGCCACTGCAGACTAATGTGATACTGCCATCCTTGTTTAGACTGGGATCTACTGCTTCAGCTGATCTTTGCTATCAGAGATCCCTCCAGGAGGAGTCACCTGAAAGCTGCCTGGCACAAGGTACTGAACAGAGCCCACCAAGTGCACTGAAGTGGCAGGGTGGTGGGGAGGGAGTGCTCTGTTCTCTTGGCTGCAAATGGCTATCCCAGTGCTGGCAAACAGAGCTGTTACTTCCATGTTCCTTGAAGCACTTGAAAGTGAAACAGGTAGGGAACTTGTTCCCTGGCAAAACAAACAGCATGCCTTGCTCACTTGGGCCCCTTGACCTTTGGCATTCTTGCAGAACTGCAGGTGGTGTAGCACATGGCACACCAGCCACCTCCAATGTGCTCCCATCTGTACAGCAGCCACAACCATCAGCTGAAATATCCAGAGCAGTGCAGATTCTCTGCTTCACAAGTGAGAGAACTTGATTTATCTCTGGAATTTGTATTGAAATATGGACCTGTTTGCTTAACTTTTCATTTGTGCAACCTTCATGAGTACAAACCAACTCTAGAACTAAAATTTGTGTAGGTTCATGATGAGGAGCAAAAGGGGCAACCTGGAATAGGATGTAAAAATCAGCTGCTCAGATTTGATCTGGAGGAAGCTGCTGCACTGAGTTAGAAGTTTAAGAATCAAGCCAGGAATTATCTTCCTAGCTATCAATCCTGGGGCTGAGCAGCAGCAATGCTACATCACAGAGGCTGGTTTGCTTTGTACAAGCAGGAAGTTGCTCCTGCTGGAGAGGCTGCATCATGGTGGACAGCAGAACTTTAGGAAAACTGTCTCTATGGAAGGAAAACAAGAAAAAGTATGAGACTGCCACCTGAAAAGGAAGATTGCTCTCCTCACAGGCTTGCTGCCAGAATTTCATAAAAGCAACAAAAGTCACATCTCCCACATACACATAGCTGAAGACACCTGAGAGTGACTGCAATCATTATCCTTCTCCTACCTGCACTCCTTTTCTCCAAGGACTGCTGCTCCTGACCTCTCTTGTTCCTATGCCCTGCAAATTACATCTTGTATGAACTGTGATGTTGAACATTAGAGTATCTCTGGCAATATTTTTAATTTCCAAACTCTTCAGGCAGAGTGATAATCCCTTTCTTGAAAGGGGAGGGATCTATCACATGACTCTTGCTCCAAAAGAATTTTGAAGTGTATGAAGCCCAGCCAGTGTCCAGCCATTACAAGATAACAGTTGTGGCACCAAGAGTTATGTTTTAATTTCTGTATAAAGCCCTTCACTACCAGTATAGATACAATAGGCTTCTTTGGTGCTGTGCAATAAAAAACAAACATTTCTCAGTGGAAAGCTACCTATAGCTTGCTGCCATGAACAAGTGCAATATCTTGCCATAGCTCATATCCTTGATTCGTTTGGCACATACTTTTAAGAAAGTAAAACTGAAAAGTTCCTTCAACACTTCAAAGAACATCAACAAAAAAGTATTAAAAACTTGATGTCAATATTTTTTCTTGTACTTTAGCAGTCACTTACAGTTCCTACAAATAAACACATGACAGTTTTGTAAACTGTCATGTGCAGTATACTTATTTTCCCTGTAATTTTTTTTTCCAAATACTGAGGCATTTCATATTTAGTATCCAGAGAAAAAAATGCTTAAGGTGATTTTAAATAATGCTCCCCCCACATAAAAACAACTAGAAAAAAAAGGTGACTATAAACAAGACCAGAAGGAATGACATGAGGTCGTGTCAGGGAGGTTTAGGTTGGATATTAGGAAAAGGTTCTTCTGTTTGAGCACTGGAATGGGTTCCCCACCTGCCATAAGTCCAACAGAGTTCAAGAAGTGTGTGGAAAACACTCACAGGCACATGGTGTGATTCTTAGAGACGTCCTGTGGAGGGCCAGGAACTGGAATTTGTTAATCTTTATCAGTCTTCCAACTCAGGATATCCTACACTTCAACTAAGCAGACCTACACAATTCTGTAAGTAAGGCTTTCCTCCACATGGCCCTCCTCTCCATCCCCCCAGGAGCTGACATCTGACGGGATGACCTTTCCTGCAATGAAGACTTCTTGCATGACGGGGAGTTGACCAGAAGATGGACGAGCAGTGGTGTAGCAGTGCTACACAGCAACTGTATTTGAGATTTATTCTGTCTGTTTACCACACATGGTTTATGTTTAGTCTTGATTTCCCTCTGCAGGGTCTGTTCAGGCCCGAGTTCAGTGAGGACTCACTCATCCCCTGAAACCAAAGCAGCATACCTGAGGGAATCAGACTGCACTCCAGCGATTAAGCAGCACCACCAAGAGTTATAACCTCCCTCGTACCTCCTGCATGCCCCAGTTTAACAAATTATCCCAGAAGCTCGACTTGTGTAGGGGTTATTAAGCTCTGAGTGACACAAACGCACAACCCCCCCTCCCGGCCATACGGACACAGGGCCCTCCCCACCGAGCCCTTCCCGGCCAGGAGGGGGCACCCGCTCAGCGCCGCTTGCCGAGGGCACGGAGGGCCCGGTGCGCGCACGGCCCCGCGGTGACCCGCAGGTGTCACAGGGCCCCTCACACGGCCCCGCGCCCGCCGGGCACTACCTCTACGGCGGAAGGACACGGCGCACAGCCGCAGGGCCAGCTTTCCCCCCGCGGCGCGTGTCCCTCCGCGCCGGGCGGCGCAGGCCGGGGGCGGGCACGGCGGGGCCGCGGCCGCTCCCCCCGCACTCACCCGCAGCCTTGTCCGCCGCCATCTCCGCCTCGGCCGCAGCTCCGTGCGGGACCGCGCAGCCCGAGCGTGCCGGTAGTTGTCGAGAGTCCCCCGCGCGCTGCGCCACAGGCGCTGCCCGACCGCCGCCGCCGCCACCAACCGGCCGCTGCCCCCCGACACTGCTTTGCCGCCGCCGCTGCCCTGCGCGCCGAGCCCGCCCCGCCGGTTGCACCGCCCGCCCCGATTCGCCCGCCGCTTCCGGGTTCCCGGCGCGCCCGCGACGTCCGGCCGTTGCTGGGGCACCGCGGATGTGACGCCAGGACGCGGCGGGGGGGAGGAGAGGCGAACGAGGCGGGGCCGCCATGTTGGCGTGTGAGGGCCGCGGTGCGGCGGTGCGCGCTCCTCCCGCGGCACGGAGCTCGCCGGCAGCTGTCTCGAACGGGGTTTGTCCTTTCTACCCCGGTCAGACGTGCCGGCTCTCATCAATGGATGTAAATACATAAAGGTGGGGTGCTAAGAGGATGGAGTCAGGCTCTGCTCGGTTTTGCCAAGCAATGGGACAACAGGCAACGCGCAGAAACTCATCCGTGGGAAGTTTCACCTGAACATGAAAATGAACTTCTTTACTGTGGGGGTGACCGAGAACCTTAACAGATTGCCCAGAGAGGCTGAGGAGTCTCCGTCACCGGGGGTATCCAAAACCTGTGCAGTGTCTCTAGGATGGTCTTGGTTGAGCAGGGGGATTGGACCAGCTGAGCCACTGTGGTCCCTTCCAACCTGACCCATTCTGTGATCCCTCTGGAGCAATAGCGGTGACCTACAGGCTTCCATTCAATGTATTCTCTAGTTTATGTGGATTATCAGGTGCACTATCTAAAGTGTTGTTAGGGTGCTTCTCACCGTACTAATTAATGGCAATAAGTGCCCGGTGCAGGTTTGGTGCCTCATCCCATATTCCTTTCTAAGTGGCTGTTTGGGCACTGGACACCCAAAGCCTGGGCAGGGGGACAAAACCCTCATCACACTAAAGACCCCAATTAGTCTTTGTAATGGTTGTTACTATATTTGTCATTAAATTAACAGGCATGGGATAAATGGCACTGGCATAATCATGAATATTAAAGATTCTTAAGTGTCCAGTTCCAGATCCCTCAATTCTGGATGGACAAAAAGGTGCTGGAGTGGGTCCAGCAAAGGTCAGCAAAGATGAATAAGGTCTAGAGGATAATAAAGAGCAGCCAAGGGAGCCCGGGTTGTTTAGCCTGGAGAAAAGGAGGCTCAGGAGTGACCTTATCACTCTCTACAACTGCCTAAAAGGAGGGTGTAGTGAAATGGAGGTCAGGCTCTTCTCCTGGGCAACCTGTGACAGGACAAGCCTCAAGCTGTGCCAGGGGAGGGTGAGCATCATTCTTGATGGAAAGAGCAATTAAACATTAGAATGGATTTCTCAGGGAGGCAATAGATTTCCTGCCCCTGGAAGTGTTAAGGGAAGGCTGGATATAGCACTTAATGCCATGGGTCTGGTTGACGTGCTGGTGTTGAGTCATAGGCTGGACTTCCTGATCTCAGAGGGCTTTTCCAAGCGAATGGATGCTGTGATTACTTGGATCTGCTATACATAGTATTTAAGCATTCACCCTTGCTACAATGTATCTTAGTAGGCTCAGTGGCCACTTCTTGTTCTGACTCTTGGGCACAGACTCTGTGGATGAGTGCAGAGGAGGCAGGTAGGGGGCTCTCTTTTGAACCCTCATAGTTATTTACAACAGGAAGTAGGATGAGCTTAGAAGGCACCCCAGAGATATCCCCTTCAAGCACCGAAAGGTTCCCTGTGTCTCTGTCCCTTGGAGTCAGGCTCCATAGACACAGGGACATTCACCTTTAATGGCCATCATCGATGTGCACTGTGTGCTTCTTCTGTGTGGCTGTGAGGTTCCTGCCAGGCACTGCTTCCAGAGTGATAGTCGACAGTTATCTGCTGATATGGAACACTTTATTCTATTATTTATCCAGATGTGGTTCTCTAAGATTTGCCCCTTCCCCCACTCCTTCCTCATTTATTCCTGTTAAGCATCACCTTGTTTCCCTACTTGTGACAGCAAGTGTAGATACACTCAGTTCTGATTAAGAGACTTCAGCTTGTATGGTTTTTGTCTTGTTGCCAGCGGACAACACTTGTCAAGACAGCCCAGAGTGTCTCACGCACACAGCACCTATGGTGTGCCTCTTGCACGTTAGGGGAAAGTTGTCCTTGGGAAAGTCAACAGCTAAAGGGATTCAGTGGAAGCAGGATTTCTTAGCAGTCTTCTTGCAGTGGCCTCCAGGGACAGTGTTCTCCCTACCTCTGCTGTCAGGCCCCTCAGAGAGGTCAGGTTTGTTGGTAAGGAAAGATTTAACACAGGGAAACACAGGGGAGGAAATGCACTCTTAACACACACCAGCTCTGAACACCTTTAAATCACAGCTTTTAATGAGCCAGGCCCTGTAACATGATGGATTCTGAAAAGGAACGGGATTATTTCAGGAATTTGAAGAGCAGGATGATTCTTCCTATTTTGTACTTGAAGTTCTGAATATTCCAAATGATGTCTAATAACTTACTATTTATCAGCACTTCTTCAATTCATCTTCACTCAACTCTGATCTTCAGGCTTTCTTTTAGACACATATATATGAAAGAATCACACAATCCTTATTCTTAAATATTTTATTCCAAGTCTCTGAATTTGTTGTATCTTCTTTTGTAAGAAAGAGCTGTTGGACAAGACTCGTATGTATTTGTGAGTATCTACAAGTAAAGCTGCAATAGCAAGTCCTCCTAATGTGTACATATTTAACATTGTAATTATTTATTAATGTTGCCATTCTATTTATTTATATGTGCATGTATATGTAAAAACCATGTTGCATTGGTAAGAAATAAAACCTATAAAGGGAAGAGCACTGTGCTAAAAGTGTAACTGCATATTCTCTCTGATTTTATCAAAACAAGGAAGTCACCAAAAATCTATGCTGTGACCAAGCCAGAATCCAGAATGGCCAGTGTGGACCTGATGTGGGTGTCCATGTCCCTGTCTCCCAGGCTTGGTCCAGTGTTTATTGCCAGTGCCTGAGCAGGAGCCCCCTTGCTCCAGAGCATGTCACATCAGGATGGGCACCATGGTGAATTTGCCGTGCCGTACTGTAGCTTTTCTTTAATGATCATGTCAAAACCTATTTAGCTTCAAGTGTGGCAGCCCTGGTATCCAGCTGCTCCTCTTCCACATCATGACATCTAGAGGACAGTAAGAGTTTGCTTTATCCATGTCTTGGCTTGAAAAGGCTCCTGCTAAGGAAGGCAGGAGCCTCCTTCAAAATGGAAAATGTAAACTCCCTCCCTCCAAATTATTATAATTTTAAATTAAGGGGCTCTCAGGCAAAGATATGAGAATAGGAGTAACATTTCTTTACTAGGAAAATTAAAAATACAAATGCAATAGTACAAAAAAACCACTGTCAGAGTCAGAGTATGACTTGACACCCTGTTGGTCAGGGTGTTGGTAGCAGTTCCATTAAATGGTGGCTGTAGCCCTCCTGCACAGGAGGTTCTGGTTGCTTGCAAAGGCTGCTTGTGGTTTTCCAAATCTCAGATTATATCCAGAACCACAGGCATGGTTCTGCTGAAGCAGTGATCCTGTAAAAGGGTGTAGTTTTCCTCTGACGGTGGTGTAGATGGACCTGGTCTTCCTGTGGGAATCTAGAGGGGAAAAAGCCGCTTGTGGTGCTCCAAATCTCAGATTATATCCAGGTAGGAATGCTTGGCTCCTCCCTCTGGGCAGAGCATCTCCCAAGGGGATGATGTAATTTTATCTGTCATGCAGTGAGACTCAATGGCCCATTAACAGCAGATATCTCCTGGAGGGAGGGTTAGTCATGGAAGAACTAAAGAAAACTGCCCTAGCTGGTTTTGACAGGTGGCCCAATTAACAGTAGATAACTGCCCCACCTCTAACAGATGGCAACAGAATAAACACCCCCAGCCACATCTTGCAGCCTGAAATAATCCATCACATCGTAATTTCACCACAGGACTTGTTTACCTGAGAGGTACTTACAGCAAGCTTTTGTATAACTTCCATCATCTTTTTGCCCTGTCTGTGGCTTGTAGTTCCAAAATAATTTCTTTTTCCATTTCTAGGGGGCAGACAAAACAATTTTTATAAGCTGGCCTTTTTTTTTTTTTTTTTTAGAATGGATTATTTTAAAAAGGAACTTACAACAAATAAAATCTCTTCTTATTAATACTCAATTGCTTATGTGTGTGGAGGTTACTGAAGGAAAGAAAGAGACCTGCCCTTTATTACAGTTCAAACACACAGTCATGCTATCAAAAATGTTGACATTTTTCCTTCAAAAATATTGTGGAAGCATCACTACTTTCCTCTAAGGAAAGAGGAGCGGGTTCCTTGCATAATTGTTTCTTATATTATACTATTGTTTCTATGTTATATGAGTTTCTTATATCATTTGCATGCTGCTTGGGATCTCTGGTCTCAGGGAGGCAGGCACGCCATCTGCTGTGGAAGATACAGAACAAAATCAAATACCATTTGTGAGAATAAAAAAAGTGTGTGGGAAAAAAAAAAAACACCCAGTCCTAAAATATTACCTGTCCTGGAATTTTGTTTTTTCAGGAAAGAAATTACCACAATTCAGGCTTTTAAAACAAATCTTAATCTGAAGAAAATAAACATGGTACAGAGATGGGCATTTTTTCTAAGTTTCTTTTGTCCATTTCTAGGTTAAATTGTTAGAAGTCCAAAGGAGCCAACTGTAACTTGTACTTTCAAGGACAGTGGGGGAAGTGTCAGGACAAAACCTATCTGCCCTCAGACAGAGTAGTCTCAGCATCTCATTCCTGCCTTGTACACTACCTTCCTTTAGCAGACTAGATTAAGCAGAAGTAGACCAGGGTTTTCTCTCTGCTTTTGGCCTCAAAAAGCAAACTTTTCAAGGCTCTATTTCAAGTCCTTGGAAACCCAAACACAGCAATACAGCAATCTCCTAGCCAGCCTTACAGCTGTAATGAGATGTACATAACCTCTCCACTGATCATATCAGCAAGTCCTGGCTCGGAGAGGAGAAAATCAGGATTTGTGGCATCCCCAATCAGTGCCAGAAGAGATTTCTCTCACTGTGGAAGAGAGAAAAGAGTATGTCCAGCTCCAAAGGGACCTGTAAAAATTACAGTTTTTTGTCATATTTCATTGTATGAAAATCTCAGCATCACTTTGTCTGCCTAGTGTATTCCAAAAGAGAATTTAATGGAAGAAATTATTTTCTATGTTATTATTAAAGCTCCCTCTCCTTTGCCACTCTAGTTTAAAAGCCATTACCCCCTAGGTGGCACTGTCCAATAAAACAAGGCATGTTCAAATATGGAATGATCATTAAGTAAGAGTCATTAATGTTGGAAAAGACCTTCAAGATCAACCTGTGGCCAAACATCACCATGTAAGTAATCCATAGCACTTACTGCCACATCCAGTCATTTCTTAAACGCTTCCGGGGATGGTGACTCCAGCACCAGGAGCAATAGATTGTATCGATGCTTGACAGCCTTTTCAGTGACAAAATTCTTCCTGATGTCCACCCTGAACCTCCACTGGTGCAGCTTGAGGCCATTTTCTCTTGCCCTGTTGCTGGGCCTGGGAGAAGAGGCTGACCTCCACCTGGCTACACTCTCCTTTCAGGGGATTGTAGAGGGCAATAAGGTCCTGCCTGAGCCTCCTCTTCTCCAGGCTAAACTGCCAGCTTCTTCATGTGCTCCTCATAGGAGTTCTGCTCCAGACCCTCCAGAAGCTTTGTTGCCTTTCTCTGGACATGCTCCAGCACCTCAATGTCTTTCTTGCAGTGGGGGTCCAAAGACTAAACACAGAACTTGAGGTGCCGAGCACAAGGGGACAATCACTGCCCTGGTCCTGCTGGCCACACTATTTCTTTTACAGGCCAGGATGCCATTGGCCTTCTCGGCCACCTGGGAACACTGCTGGCTCATGTTCATCTGGATGTCAACCAACACCCCCAGGTACTTTTCTGCTGGGTCTGTGGAATTCTTGTTTACAATGTAAACCAGCATAAGTATGTTGAACGTAGCTATTAGTCTCAGCTTGGTAATCCTCTTTTTCTGAATCTGTCTCTCAAAGTCAATAAAACATGCTGCTGTGAATCTCATTTAAATACAGTATTTTTACTTTCAGAGTGCTATGGAATACATTTTCCTGGAAAATTATTGTGTATTGCACATACTTGATGTGTCTGTGCTCAATGAATAAGCCAGCAGAGGCTGTGCTTACTTTAGCAAGTCACTCAGAGCAGCAGGAGCAGATTGACAGCTGTAAACTGCAGGGGTTAAGTTCCTTACAGCTCCAGTATATTCTCACACAGAAGTTATTTTGCATCTGGTGGGAATTGGCCCGGTACTGCACATCATCATCACCTGTTTTGAAACTCCCTGAAAAAAAGCTCTCACAAAACCTCCTTGGCCACGGGACCTCTCAGAAGCACCAGTTCCCCTCTCACCTGTCTCCCATAGATATGTTTCACACCAGTCTCCACTATGTACATAAAAACCTCACAAGCAGAAGGCAGCCCTCTTTTCTCACTCCTCCAGGTTCTGAGTGACACTGTTTTGCTTGTGTCATATCCTGCTCTTCCCTCTAGTGCTGGAACATGGATTGCTTGGTGGCACAGGGGAGGAGGAATAGACTTTGCCCTCCAGGCACTGTAGCAGTGCCAGGAAAACACCTTGAGTACACCTTCTTACCTTTTGCTTTCACATATAAAAAAAGGAGACAGGAAATCTATCTCACAGTATTTACCACTGTGACAGTTTTGTTCACAGCCGGATAGAGATGCTGAGCCTAGGAGACAGACAGACAGACAGACAGGTTGTTGTGACGTGGAAAGAGAGCAAGTGGGTACAAAACTTCTGAGAGCAAGGGGGTGCCACTGAGAAACAGGGAACTCTGGAGCATAAGGGATTTAAAGGAATGATGCCACAATATCCTCAATTAATTTCTGTAATTCCCTTTTGAGAAGGGAATTACTTCTCTGCTTTTCTTGACGTTATAGTACCTGGTAAATAACTCCATCATGTACATCCTCTTTGCTCATTCAAGATCTCTGATTTTCTTGTGTATGATATTATGTGTTGTCCCTTCATTTGGCTCTCACAACAGCATCATTATCTTTTTCTGATAATGGGTTTAAGTCCAGACATCATCCAAATTGTGCCATGTAAGGCTTCCCTAGGATAAGAAACAAAATATGGTTTTATATAACCTTCTTCATTTTTCTCTTCTGGTGTCATCCAGAAGAAATCTGGCCACTCAATTACAATTACTTTGGCAAACAAAGAGGTTGTGGAAGAACTATTGATATATCACCATTCATTTGGGGTTGTTTACCTTCCTGTAGAGGAGGCTAGCACAAATCTTACAGGACTTCGGTTTCCAGTTCAACTCTCAAATTGACTGGAGTACCTTTATTTCAACAATAGTATGCTAAGACCCAATCCATAACTTGCAGAGGGGCAAAATCTCCACTAGGAGTAAAAGGTCTCTAAAACATTTTGTGATTACATCAGTGCCTTTTAGTGCAAGCAGGAATTGATTTATTCCTAACAGGAGGATGTCTGTGTGATATATGTGTTTATGCCCAATGTGTCAAGCACTACTTTATGCCCTTTAACATTGCAGAGTTTGACCCTTTTTAAGACACAGAACTAGAAAGCAAATGTAGCTGTGATGAATCAGAGGCTTTGAGGAAACAGTGGTTCTTTCAGCCCAGCCTTAAGAATTCTTCCTGTGCTGGCTCAAGCTGATATGCACACTTAGTAGGAAACTCTTATACTGGATGTCTTTGGTTTGCAACAGCTAGGAGGCTGGAGCTTATTAGAAAATTATATTATGTCTCCAGGCACTGAAAAAGTAAATTCTTATTAATGACTTGTTTGTTGTAGTTATTATTCTCAGCATTTCTCCAGACATTCAGAGATAGATTATTTCTCTCTTGAGAAGTATAATGCACTTTTTTTCACTAAAGAAACAAATTATTTTGCTGATAAAGCCTGTATGAGATGTTGTAAAAGCAAAAAAATGTGTTCAGTACAGTTTTTCTACCTTAACATGAGCAATAGAATTTTTATGTATGTTCTCATTATTCTTCCCTTTTTTTTTAAGCTCTCACAGGCATTTGATTAAATTTGAAGTATTTTTTCCTTCAAAACTTTTAGGAGCTTAGAAACATAAGACTGCCACACAATTTCTTGAAAGATCTTAAGTCTTTAGTGATGGAGTTGTTTTTTAAGAAATAGGAGAGTGTTTTATACATTATTTGCCTAAAATTGTAGGCAGCTTGCATCTAAATGTCATCATGCTGCACATCTGCAGATCATACTGAAATATCCCTATTTTGTTTGTTGTGAAAAGCAACAGGAAATAGCCTGTTGGCAGCTACTATGTTCTCTGTGTGAGTCTGTGAGGTTCTGACTCAGACAGTCTTCAGTTCAAGTCAAAACCTCAGGTTTTAATGATACATGATTAAATACAAAGGGGGTTTTGTTGTTTTTTTAATTAAATTTTAACTTGCTGTGTTACATCCCAGGAACAAAATATTGCATGTGATCCTGGATGAATACAGGACAAAAATCCTAACCCATATGTTTTCTTTATTTATAAAGATTAATGTAGATTTTATTTTATTTTAATAGTTCATGTTGACTCTTGAATTTCCAAATAAATTTGACTGCAGTAGTAATTTCTGAAAGATATTTTAGCTTCTTTCTATCTGTCTTTCCTGCCTAATCTAAGTCAGTTGTAAATGCATGTGGCTTCAAAGGAAGGAGGAAAAAGGCATAATGAAAATAGTCTATGTTCTTCAAAATGCTAAAAAGATGGAAAACTATTTAAAGAACAAAACATGTTTCAGGAGCTCGAGAATCACTGTGGACTGACATATGGTAATCGTATGTCAGCATATGCCTGTGCTGCTCCTACAGCATATCTTCATTTGCTAAATTCTATTTGTGTCCAAAGTTGTAGCAAGAAGATCAATTTTCAATGCACTTAAAAAATGTACAAGCATGATGGTATGTTTAATTTTTAGTTTTCTGTAGAAGCAATCCTGCATATTTTTATTTTTTCCATGTTTCCTTGCTCCTTTTTCTGATTTCAGAGACCATCCTGACACTTCAATTTACTCATCTCACCCTGTGTTAATTTCTTAGTATCAGGAAAATTGGGACCAACTCCAAGATTAATAAGTATTTCTTTAAAGTTTGGGGGGGGGGTGAAGATTCAAAAGATGCTGTGCATAGAAACATGCGGAATTAGAAGAGGGAAAACAGTTTCAGTTTCCTGCTCTAAATCTAATAATTTAATAACCTAATCACTGAGTCATTGTGTGTATATGTTTCTGATTTCTAGAACCCAGAAATCCCATTCTGAACTAAATAAATCTCCCTTTGGAAAATTTTGCTGAAGTTAACATAGTTTTCATTTCAGTTTAATAGGACTATTAGAAAAGTGCTGGGAAATTTCAGATGCAAACTAGCTGTGAGTTATGAGCTAACCCCAATTCTCATCTTGTTTCCTAAGAAATATTCCTTCCTCCATCTCAAAGCTGAGGATATCAGTTTGTTTCAGCTTTATAACCCATGTTAAAGCTGACAAATTATATATTTGACTCTTCTGGCTACTAGAAGATAGGTTATTAGGAGCTGCAAATAATGTTGACAATTAACAGTAAAAATACTGAGTATTGTATAGGGGGCTAAGATTCCTTCCATTACTACAGTGTAAATGGAAAGCATTTCACTTAAGGATACTTCATGACAGGGAAATAGGCTGGAGCAAGGAAAGATTCCAAGGGTAACATTGTGTTGTTTGGGTTACGCAGATAAGGTAAACGGAGCACGTATTTCCTTTCTATCTGGAAACAAGCACTGAACTATTTCAATTTCCAGTCAGATGGGCAGGGAGTGGATTGTCCTCTCAAGATAAACTCAAAATAACTTTGCCAAAGGAATGTCTCTGGATTGACACTGCTATACTCCAGATGAGAAATCCCCCCATATTTCTGAGTCTCAAGCATGGATGAACGCAGCAGACCGGTGAAGCAATCATTTAATCACTCAGTTCCATTAAATAGACATTGGTTAGCTACATGCATCAAGAGCTAGAAAAAGGAGAGCTACTTTGAACATGCACAGGCCTTGGGATTAGAAAACCACCACGATTTCTGCCCAAGGATTGCTGCACTGAAATCTCTTGGAGGTTTCTATCATAACCCAGTGCTGTGGTGGTGGCTGAGGAGAGGCTGTGCAATGGGAGCTGCAGTTTCTGCTTCGCTGCATTACCTTGCAATGACATTAGCACATATTTTACATTCTGAGAGGGGAATGCTTCCCTCCTCCTCCTCCCTGCCGCTTAGAACAGTGAAGAGATGAGATGTGACACTTGAAAATGCTACAGCACTGTGACCTCACCAGGGTATAAGATTGTCTTAGTGGAGGCAGAAAATTCAGCTGCCTGAAGTACTTTTGCTTCGTCCAGCTGGTGTCCTACTGCCTGCAAAGCTGCTTCCAGACAGCAGTGCTTTGTTATTCACTTGACTTTACTAGCCCTTGTCAGAGTTAATTGGATTTGCGACATGGTCAGATGTTTATTTCTTGATTTTGTTGTCCCTTGCCTTACAGAACAGATATGCCAGGGGAAACAACAGTACATCTAGCAAATACCAAACTATGAAGAGATACATAAAAATGCTGCCCAATCCTTTAGGAGATATAATTTAAGGAAATGTGTGCTTAAAATATTTTTCCCTTTAATTTATGACAATATTGGCACTTTGCTCTGATTTTTTACATTAATTAAAGAAACTATAAAACCTTTTGTTTAAATATATCCACAGCTCTCTAGACAGTCAAATATCACATTCATTAATGTGGTCATGTATAAATGCCCAACTAAACCTTATTGTAGCTGAATGCTGTTTTGGAGAAGAATGAACATAAATCATATAAAGACAAGGTTACATTTCTGGTAAAATCTCTTATTTATTAAGTATTTGAAAAACTTACACTCTTCATGAAAGTCACTGCCTACAGTCATAATCTTATTATACCTTCCTTTGTGTAATAACTTTAGTTTTGTATGTGAGATTATATATAATAGTAGTTATACAACTCACTTTCTAAATCTTTGGTACTATTACTGATGTAGTATTTTGCTGTAAATGTTTTTAAATAAAATGAAAAAATGTTTATGAAGTTATTGATACCTCAATTATTTAAATCAAAAACAAAAAAAAGGACTTAATTTACAACTGCTACAAAAAGCATGAGTTTTGGCATGGAATCCCAGAGAAGGTTTTATTCTGAAATGCAGTCTCCCTTCTCAGGGAAGTTTTGGTTGGATGAGAGGCCCACACGTGACCTTAGAGAACAGATAAACACACACACACACACTCACAGCACTCTGGAAGTCACAGTGGATGCAGTCTTTTCTTCAGGCTTGAAACAAGAGTAAATCAACCACAGCTTTGTGTACAAGGAGTGTATAGAAATACCTGAACATTCCTTCATGTCAGCACGAGCTAAATTTCATAGATGTTACATGATAGTAACAGCAGGAGGAGAGGGCAAGAGAGAGACAGATTGACAAAGCAGTTAAGCATGGGCTTAACTTTAAGTTTGTATCCAAATCCTCATGAAGTCAACAGCTATGCAGTTGGAGCTATGCCAGGATGCAGCAGAAGATGTGACCATCATAGTCTACTTTATGTAAGCATGTTGTTACTAAGTTTGTAAGCAGAAATGGAGTTAGGCAGTTATTGGTGATCTGTAAGCGTTGTGAAAAACATGTTGGCAGAAGTTTTATATTGACTAATGCAAGAGAGGAATAAAATCAGAGAAACTACTTGTCATCACATCAGCAAGAAAGAGAGTGTACACTTTATTTCTATGTCATTCTAATTTTATTATTAACAGACCCCCCCTGTGCTTTCAATACACATAAAGCTGCAGCAGCACAATTGAGCTTGGTGTCATTTTGGGCAGCTATTTGGAAGCATCTTAAAAATACACAGCAAGGCTAACCTCCAGTCCAACATATTGTACTAGCTGAGAAACAGGAGAGGAATTTTTTTTTTTTTTGTACTTTTGTACTGATTTTGACAGACCATTGGTTCCCTAAATAAGGCAGGGTTTAGTCCTTCATCTCTTGCACTGTGAGGTAACATTGTATAAGCCAAAATAATGTCCACCTAGACTCTGAAACTGTTACTCTACCCCACTAGGAACTTCAAGAATAAACTTACTGCCTTTAGTGGGGCAAGGTCTGAAGTAAAATCACTGAGCAATTTTGCTGAAAAAGTTACAAAGCTGGAGAAATTTTATCAGAATATCATCTTCTATTGTATTACTGTTTCTATTTGCCAAATTAATTACAAGACTTTCTTATGCTCTACTGTATTATGTTAATTAAAAATTCTTCACTACGTCTCCTTAAGGGCAGTCACAAAAAAGTTATCATCTCAAGACAACAGTCTATAAAATATTTGATGTATCACAGTTGCTTCATTACATTCACATGTGTCTTTCAAGATCATTATTTAGCTTCAATAAAGCTGAGATTGATTGATTTATTTACATGACACCTAATAGCAATCTACAAACAATAGCTAGAACAAAAAAAAAAAAAAATTCTTCCCCAACCCTGCCTATTATCGTGGATTTGATTTATTTTTGGAATAGGGGTCCATTAGGAAAGGTAAGTTTTCTAGCAAGCTATTCAAAATGCAGCAAAATATTAAAGAATAATCAGGAAAAGAAAGAAAAAAATCTTTTGTGCACTTTTATTATTTATTAACCTGAGTTGGCACTTACTTTGATACAATGAGTTACACACGTCAGAATGCTCCATGCTCTTCAATTGTACTTTTCTCAGCCCTAAAAAGATAGGATAAAAAAATACTAAGGTCAGCAACCATGTGCACACCAGCATAAAGCTTATCAGCTTCTATTTATTCTTACAGTTCTTTCACAATAGATTATTAATACCAAGGTTGTATCAATTACCATGAATATTTAACTCATTTAAAATTGCATATTAGTCCACAAAATATTGCTGATGTCTGATTGAATCTCAAATAAGATTATATATTATTTGGGGGGGTAGGGGTAATGTCTGTTAAGATGAAAGCACAAAACCTCAACAAAACCTAATGCTAATGTCAGAAGCCAAATTCCAACTTAAAAAGCAACATTCCTCTAGACATGCTGCTGCCTTTTGTGTCATTTCTTTGTGAACCCTCCTCAGAAGCAGGACTGCTACAAAGTGATGTGTTAAAGGCATCCATCCCCGCTTTCAGGTACGAGGCCTTCCTTAGTGACAGAAATAGGATGTCCACTTATGAAAGAATTTCTTAAAGTAAAGAATGTGGGTTCCTAAAAGCTGGCACAAGATAAAACATTTCCAGGCCTGGAAGTTCCTTAGCAGGAGGCACAGCCCCTCAGGCCAGGGTGGCAGGGACCCTTTGGGAGGGAGTCCATGTGGCCACCTGCTCAGGGACCTGCAGCCCTGCCGCAGAGGCAGCTGCAGCTCTGGGGAGGCCGGGCCGCCTGCCAAACGGATGGGTAGAGAGCTGGCAGGCAACCAGCAAGTTTCTGGCAAAAATTTGACAAGCTTGGGTTCCACAAGATTTCTCTTTTAAAACATAAGAATGCTACCTTTTCTTCACAGCAAAATACTAAATAGTTTATGTTAGGAAGTGCATTTTGTACAAGTCCATTTTCTGCCTCCAAAAATACACAATGAGTAAAATTTAACTTGACAGTTTGTGGTGAAGTTCAGATAAAACCAAACATTAAGGAATACATGCCTAATGAGAAAAAATAGTATTGAAGCAAATAGAACCACACAATCTACCTGGTATGTCTGTGTCATCTGTTGCTTGAGTAGTGCAATACAGGGTACTGCAGAAATTCTGCAATTAGCTGTAAGAAACACTGAAGGACCACAAGCAATGTATCTGCTTACCCACGGCCCTTCATCAGGCAGACCAGAGCCACAGTCAGACAGACACTGACTGGAACAAGGGGTTAAAATGTAACTCTCCCAAGGTTTTGTTGACTTCCCTTAGCTAGAAATAGTAAAAACATAATGTGATTGCGCGATACAGCTCAGTATGAAGTTGTCTCAGCACAATTTTTAATATGCATTTTAGACATAAATTAGCACATATTAATGCTAATAAAGTTATAATGCTTATTGTGTCTGAGCTAGAACCTTCAGCTTGGGTTGTGCAGTTTGCTTATGTATTTAGAAGAGCAGGAAAACCTACAGTCCTCTTACTGCCAAATAGCATAATAATTAAGTAATTAATCAGCAACCACTAACTACTTAGCTCTTCAACTAGCTAAGCTAAAGAATTCTAAGAGCCATACTTTTGGGGACTGAAGGCTGAATCCACACTGATAGATCCAATATTCCTTCTGCACCTGTGTCAGTGCTTTACACTCTGACAGGGTGGCTAGCAAGCCCAACCCAAGTTGATATTATTCTATATTCATATATTGTTTTACAGTAAGTTCACTATAAGGAATGCTGACAGAGTTGTCCCTTATGAGTATCTACATCTGACTGAATTTGGTTTTTAATATTCCCCCTTCAGCTTTAAATAAATGCAAGTTTCATGCACTCAGCTAAGTATTAATTAGCCTGATGCCTATGACTTGTGGGGAAAATAACTTTATGCCATGTTACATTCCTTCAGCTCTTATAAAAGTGTGAGAACCAGTTTCAGCTGTTATATGCACTTCTGCTTTTTTGTACAGGAACCTAAACAATCTGTTAATAAAGGTAGAAACCACTGTAGTAGAGAATCACTGTCCCATTCTGTCCTTTGACAGCAAGAAAACACCAGCATTTATGGCATCCTTTTGAAGCCATAAATTTCTGTTGTACCAGTACAAGACTTCTGAGAGAAAATACCTGGCAAAAGACAGTGGAAAGTGCTAAGTCTTGTCTCAAAGTTTCCATTTATATATTGCAGTATTTAACTTCCTTGATCAAGGAAGGTGGTGAAGTGCAACTCTTCCTTGACAGCCAGTAGGAATGGAGGTAGTCTGTACACATTTTAATGTGCTGCTGTCTCCTGCACTCTCCAAACCAGAGAGAAACTGTGCATTCCCTGTAAGGCTTCCCCTTATGGATATAATATATTTGGCTGCCTTCCTAACAATATCTAGCAGCATCCAGCACACATGCTTATACTGTATTAGAATATACCAGTTTTGTAAATGTGGAAAAGAGATACATTTTCTGAAGTCAATGAGCACAGCTAGAAAAAAACCATACCAAACAGGAAGGACTGCATTTGCATTGCAGACCACTTGTATAAAGCAAAGCCTTTTCTTCAGAGAAGGACACCTTTGTTTCATGAATTTATATTAAGCTGAATTTCTTTGTCCAGCTTGTATGTTCTTGGTCTCTGGCATTTTTCATGAGACAAAGCAAATGCTGATCCTCTTTGGGCTGTAAGGGAAAACAGCTGCTAGTCAGAACTGGGGGATTGAGAGCACTTGGTCAACCCAACTTCACAGAAGGTTTAAGTACCTCCAGACTGTGTCACATCTGTCACAGCAGCAGCAAATACAACATAAAATGTAGAGCAGGTCCAATTTTTAGTGGGTCAGTAGAATCAGCCCGCAGTTATTTTTAACTGCCTCGGAAAGCTTAGCAGGCAGATACAGTTAATCCTTTAAAGGATTTGCAGGTATTCATAGCTTAATAAGTAAGTATAGTGGATTAAGCCAATAGGAAATTGAAGACAGTCAAAGACAACCTTTACATGCTAACATAAAAAAAAATAAAAAGAACAGCTTCTTTTATATAGTTCTTTCCTGACAATCACCTTTAAATTGTCAGTATGTGCCAGAATCCTATACAGTGAAATATGAAATAAAAATGTTAGTCATTAATGTCAACATGTGTGATATTTAAATTACCAGAAAGCAGTGAATTTCTCTTGTCTTCTATTTCCATTATCCTACAAGTGCTTTGAAAAGCAGATCTGCATTATGAAAACAAATTAAAAATGCATCTACTTATGTAATAAATAAATAATAAAACTAAAACAGTAAAATTCATTTTAGTAAGAAGAAAAAAGGCTGAATTATTTTTATAGGTTGTATTTTATATTGCTTGTATTTTTTTTCAGGATTCACTGACTTAGGCTCAGCTGACAGATGTGGGCCTTCAATATATTCATAAACGCTGTGAAAAAGAACACACATAATTAGACAAAGGAAAAAAAATCAGATGACACAAAACTATTAGGCTGAGGAAATCTAGGACTAGCTATGAAAAGCTTTGGAGGTGGTTCAATACTGAATGAGTGATAAAATGCCAGAGGCTATTCAGTGTCATTAAGTGCAATGCACACCATGAAGGGAAGAGAAAATACACATATATATACATGTATGGGGTGTTAGTATCACCAGGAAAGAAATCTAAAAATATCTGGTGCTTAAAGGAACAAACATACCTTTTAAATTATTTAAAAATTAACAGAAAAACATGAAAAATCTGCCCTGTAAACACTCAGGCCGCAAACACTTTATGAATACTTTGGAGCTTTAGTCATTCCATTATCAAAAACATTATGATAGAATTAGAAAAACATCTAGAGAAGAATATGAGAGCAGTTTATCAAGTAATGAACGTTATTCAAAAGGTGACCTATTAATAGTAATACACCAGTTTTCCCAATATAAATATTGAAAGGTATGTTTTTTTTTCAATAATAAACTAAGCTCACTTTCATTACATATTGTGAGGCATAAACTGTACATGGAGCAGAAAAAACATGACTTCATTGATTCAGCAGTTCTATTCTGTAAGTCAGCAGTAACTGTTAAACAAAAGAGTCTCCTAGTCACGGAAGGCCCGAAGAGCATGATGGAAAAATCACTGCAAGCATGACTGCCTCTGGACATTTTTTCCATAAGTATTTACTTACTAGGTTAGGTAGGCTTCTCATCTGGCTGAATTCAGCAGTTCTCAGGTCCTCATGACTAGAATGACTGAAATAATTATGTATATTGTTTGGCATATTGTTACAAGAAATTTGGCCAAGA
Organism: Ammospiza caudacuta; assembly: GCF_027887145.1. NCBI lineage: Eukaryota > Metazoa > Chordata > Aves > Passeriformes > Passerellidae > Ammospiza > Ammospiza caudacuta. The sequence goes on along the minus strand of NC_080593.1, from coordinate 42,400,267 downwards.
GCTCTCTGTTTCTATCACTGCTACTTAAAAAGAATCCCAATAAAACAGAAGTGCTTCATTAACTGTCCAACTGAGGCAGTCTAATTCCCTACACATTTTTAAGGTTATATATTCTGGCTACCAGACAAGCCACTGCTTTCACACCTCAACTGTGTTAACTGAAATACAGTCGAAATATATGTAGATAAGAGATACATGAAAGATAAGAGCAGGATATTACTCCACAAGGTTTTAATTAGGACCCAGCTCTTCCCAGATGAGTCAATAGTGGGATGCATTGTTGACTCTGATGCTTGAACAGAATTGTGAGACATACACAATAGGACTAGTAGGGAACTCCTAAATCACTGCAAGTACTCAACTTTTACACTTGCAGTTGTATCACTTAGGCTCATTAGGCTTATTTCTGAAATCATTTATTTCAGAAACTGACCCAAGTCCCTTTAGTAACTACTCTATCAGATAGCAGTCTCAATGTGAAAATTCTGTTTTGATTTTTAGAGTCAGTGTATTCCTAGTCAGTTGATGACTTATGCTCTTCTACTAACACAGTTCCTTGGCTTCAAGAGAGCTTTACCTCTGTGATGGTACATTCAGAGAAGGAAATTATATCATCTGTTAACACTCATTTAGCTTGGCTCATGGAGGCAAGCCCTTTCACAGCACATCTCTCCTACCACGGTATGCAATGTGAAGAGGTCCCAGCTGGCTGTGACACCAGGCCTGTCAGAGCAGAGACACTGCAGACATTCCACACCCACATGGCCTGGTCCCAAAAGCTGTGCAGATAGGTTAGCACATTCCTTTCAGGCCAATGTGCCCTGTCACTGAGACAGCCAGTCTTCCTCAGCATGTATTCAGAGCCAAACTAAGGTGGCTGCACTAATTCACTTCTGGAAACAGTTTGGTGGTGATTAGATGAATTATTTATGTACTTCTACTTCACTTTGTAGTGTAATTACACTCCTAGTTTCCCACTGTACACTTCCACTCCCATGGATCACCAATCTCTTTCTCCTCACTGACTCTGTACTGATTTGCCTTTCTGGAATGCCGAATTTCCATAGAACAGACTCCAGTTTTTCCATACATCTCAAAGCCTATGATAACTTTTGACACACAAACTGAAAAGATTTTCAACATTTGCACTAAGGGTTTTGCTGGAATGCTGAGCCCTGCAGGTCACTACAATGACTGAAGCTTAGTGACAATTCTACCAAGAGAATGACATCACTTATCGTTTTGGAAGTAGCATCTTAATGTAGTAGTGGCAGATAACTGACATCACCATCACCAGATTCCTAAGAGAGGCCTGAGAAGGGAAGAAAAGCAGTTAAAACAGTAGGAAATCAGGATTGACAGAACACTTGACAATGGTTCTGCACTTTTTAAGAGCAGTCTATCTTAATTTCTCACACATTCCAATCTTTCCCCTTTACAATCCAATTTGCTTGGGTAACCTGGACACTTTTCACTCCTCGTGGTTTCTCTGGCCCTGCTCCATCCTGCAGATTTGTTGCTGCAAGTCATTCCTACTAACAGACACTGCACAGAGAACACAGTTTCAGGAAGTCTACCACTTATCTCACTGAGTGCTTCACTGTCACATCAGCACCTTTTCTGAATTCAGGAAGGGCAGGGGTCTAGGAGTGGGAATGAGAGAAATTGCTCAGACAGTGGATTCTATCCTGACACAAGCATGAAGGAAAGGCCAGCACAAAGATCAACATAAACCTCAAAAAAAGGATTTGAGGACATAAAAGGGCTCCAAAACATTGAGATATCATAAGAAGAGCTTTATCACAGAGGGAATGAAACATAGTACCATGGAATCACTTGGGTGGGAAAAGACCTCCAAGATTGAGTACAACCATTTACCTAACACTGACAACACTAAATCATATAAATCATGTCCCCAGGTGCCACAACATCAGAAGCTCCAGGACCTTAATGGTCCAGAGTGACTTGGTGGGTGAGAGAATACAGGGCATTCAAGTTTTATAGATGAGTAAGAAAGGGGTTATGAAAGACAAAGGAGATTAAGAGAAAGGACACACAGAAAAACATTTAAAATGACAATTTTTTTAAAAAATGTGTGGCCTTCTGCACAAATTTTGATTTAGTTATTAAATAGAATAGCTGTGTATGCATATTTAGTCTTATGAAAGCAAGCAAAATACTACTGAAGTTGAACATACAGCCCACATATATTTACCCCAATATGAAACCATACAATGCTTACCTTAGACAATAAATTACTGTAACATATATTTTGAAAATCTGTAATACATAAATCAGACTATGTCATTAGAAAGATCGGTGGTACTTTCTCATTCCCTTTCTGCCATTCTAATGCTTGATTGCCACTGTACCAGGCTGCTGTGCTCCTCACACAGTGAAAAATGAATGAATATGAGGAAACAGCCTGCAGGAAACAGTCTGTGTTTGACTATCCTTTCATGCTCATTTTGCTTTGTTGCAATACCTCTGGCTTAATAGGGCTTTCACTTGATTTAGCTCAAGTCAAGGGAAGAATCAGCCCCACAATACACCTGTCCAACATGGCCCTAACATTCCTGACAAACCTTCTGAGCATCTGTCCAAAGGCAAAACAAAGCAACTGGAGATTTCACATGCAATCTGAATGTAACATGATGTGAGCCAGACAAATGCTTCAACTGACCTTGATCTCTTTCCAAAACATGGAAGACTGCATTTAATAAATATCAACATTCATTTCAAAACCTTCAGAGTACTTAGCTGAAATACTTTCATTGTAGTCATACAGTCAGTGTTAGCAAATTTCCATCTTAAAGATAGATGCTGCACGGGCAGTTTGCAAAGAATTTTGAGAAAAAAAATAAATCAAATGCAGGAAGCCCCAATGACAAACAGAATGCCGGACAACTATAAAGTTTTTTTGGGAAAAAAACCCACCCTGATTTTCTTAGAAAACATGTAACATTGAGTAAATAAACAGTTTTTCTTTCCTTACTTTTCTTTGGTACTTTTACTCATTCAGGTATACTTGCTGTGAATCAATTTCATAGAACAGTACTTCCCCAAATTAAGATTTGATCCTTTTTCTTTATCCTGTCAAGATTCTTACCAAAGTAATGAGAAATTGTTTTTATGGTGCATGAGAGGATTTATTCTTTTATTATGAGCCAATAAATTTATTAAAAAATCAGTCAATCCTCAGCTCAGTCCATAGATGTGTTCCCATCCTACAGGGATTAAGAATCAAACAGAGGCCTTTCCCTTGAGTTTGGCAGGAGTGAGCGAAGGGCAGGGATAAGAACCTGGGAGGGTGCCATGAACAGGACAAGAACAGAGCATCTGTTCCTGTGTGGCTTTTTCTCTCCTCCCACACATTCAAGGGAGAGATGCATATGAAGTGTGTACAGTGCTTATTTTTAACCAGTCGGGCAAAGGGCCATGATGGCTCTGTCCCATTGCTGTGTTTATCTCAAGGACAGCTACAGATGCCTTGTGCTGAGATCTGATTCTCTCCCCTCCTGCCATGGTATCCCCCTCTCTATTCCTCAAATGTTGCCCTATGTGTTAAAATGTGTCTCAACAACCCCCATTCTTGGCACTCTGCAGGCAGCTCTGCTTGCTGCTTTTGAGCATCACAGCTCTTAATACAACATAAGGACAGATCTTGCCAGGACTTAAACAAAAGCCAAAAAAACCCAAAACAATCAGGCTTCCTTCCATGGAAAAGAACCTTCATAATTCTGCTTACTGAATGTATTATTTCTTTTAGGTTTGCTTTCAAGTGAGAACTCTCAACTCTCATTGCCAGTATTTCTCTTCTTATCATATTAATAATTTTTTTTTGCTTTTCTGTTCAACACCCTAAGACATTTTAAGGCTATTCTAAGGCAGTTCCTCATGTGATCGATTTTTGTTTATTTTCTGTTTGGGCTATGTTTTTCTACCAATTCACAGAGAGCACAGTACAGGTTAGCCATACATTCATAACTTGATTATACTAACCAAAGTCATCCATTTATACAGCTCTGAGGAGGAGGATGATTTTACCAGGCAATTTTATTGAAAAAAAACATCATCCTCAATAAAGATTTTCACAGCAAGAGTAATATAGAAAAGAATATCCTCCTCCAACATATGAAACATACCACTTAGTCAAAATTGTGATTTCTAATCCAGTAGTTTAAAGAAGTACATATATATTTGAACTCTGTATGGCTTCAAAGACTTGACTGTGAAAGGAAAAAAGTGAGGAAGTCACATGTATCATTCTCATTTTGCAGTAAATGGAAGATATCTTACCTAATTCCTACTGAAGACAGAGCAAACACAAAAATCTTCACGGATACCATGAGACAACATGCATAAAGTAGCTGCAACACCACAAACACAGATCCTTCCTTATTTTATCTTAGCCTATCCAAGCAGGCAACCAAAAAGCCTCTATAAAGAAAACCAGCTACTTGAGAAAAAGTCTTTCAGCTCCCTGGGGTAAAGAACTCACTGAAAAAGCAGAATTGTAAAAAAAACCACAAGGAGTGCCTGCTGCTGACTGCCTCTACGTAATCTGAAAAAATTATTCATCCATATATATTTTTTTCTGAATAAACAGTATTGTATTAAAGAACCAAACAACCTGAGACATTTCTCTCTTGGAAGAAATTAACCTGCTCAAACCAATGGAACAATTGTACTTACACCATGTGGCACTGAAAGAACTGAATGTGCCTTGAGAGGGAATGTACCTGGTCTCCCAATGGAAAACAAGGACTCTCAGATCTTAGCTGATCAGACCCTCCATAGTTATTTATCTTCTATATATTCATAGTAAGCATATATGTAAAGTACATTTTAAATCCCATTGATTGCAAGTAAATTTAAGGGTGCACTTAAACATGTGTTTAAGATGCTCTGGTAACAAATTACATTCAAGAAATCAAACATTGCTTGAATCTATGTGAAATACAACAGTTTTTTCCTTTTCAGCAGACCATAATATACTACTTCACAGTTAGCTAGTCCTGACCATTCTTAAAAATTTACAGTGCAGTACACAGAAAATTAATTTAGAACGAAGTGGTCTGTAGCTGCATGGTCTGCAGAGCTTCTATTACCAGCCAACACAAACCATACCTGGATGAATAACAAGATTTATACTTTGTGAAATGAAAAATAGAAATGTGATACATAAAACTGGTCAGAGTCCAGTATTTCTTAGGATTAATCCCAATAAGGCTCCTGAGACATGTTTGTTATTCTTAAGTATTGTAATGAATTTCAGCATACAGATTGAAATATTAATTCTGTGCTGAAGTAATCCATTTGCAAATTGTGCTATTGCAACTATTCAGGTAAGTCATACAGTATTTTTTTCATCTCTTGACAGAATAACTTGAATGTTGTAAACAAGATCAGTAATTCACTTTTAAGATTAAGTTTCAGATGACTGGCTGTTAATACTACAAAAAAGCCACTTTCAAAAATCATTACCAACTCCATGAATGCTTTCTGAATATTAACTGCACACAAATTCCAATCAGCAAATAATGACAAATCACCCTTTCTCTTTTAAAGACTTAGGTTTATATTTTTGAATACATTGCTGCCAAAGGCAACAAAACATCTTTTTGGAAATTTTATGTATTCTGCTTCTTCAGTGCTGCCTTTTCAAAGGGAAGCTTTTTGCACAGCAAACTACAAGCATGTATTGAGCACAGTGACCTCTATAATTCTGATTTCAACAACAAGGTCAACATCACTAAGAAGCCAGTTTTGCCTTAAAGGCAAAAGTGTCTTTGAGAGCCCAAACTGGATCTTTTAAATGTAATTGAACTATAACAATTCATTTCCACAGGCTTATGAAAAAAAATGCCTTCTTAATTTGCAACCAATTTTATAGTATTTGGCTACTGACAATAGATGCAGACAGGGAAGTTGGACCATCACATCTTGAATTTCATACACTGCTAACTCAGACAAAAGTTTTTCAGTGCAGAGAGACAGACAACAAGGAGCCCCCTGTTAAGAGCAAGCACAGCAGAGTTAAAACACATGAGAAAGTGCAAAGGCACAGAGTGTGAGAGAAACTGAGACTCCACTCCTGGGATCAGCAGCCAGCTGTGCACAGGAGGGGTGTCCCTGTTGGTGCCTCTTGGTCAGCACAGCACAGCTGGCACAGCTGGCTCCCCTCCCTCCCAGAGTCTGCTCCACAGCATCACCCCAGGGCAGCTCACACAGGGATGGAGAGCTTGCCTGTATTAGGAAATGACATTATTTCACCAGTGAGATGCTACTGCAGTTTACTCTTGTGCATGTGGTTAAGCTGTTGGCAGTGCTGTTTCCAGTTAGAATGGCTTTAACAATCATCAGCTGAAAAAATGTGATTTTTCTCAGCACAGTTGAGGGACCCGTCTCTTGATTACCTTCCTATTGCATAGGCATACCTATCTCTGCAAGTGTAACAGCCACTGAGTATAACATAGTATCAAATCAAAAACTTAACTTAAACTTCAAAACTTACAATTTGATAGTAGGGAAGACCTTCTATCTAATGTCCTTGGCTAATAGGTTGGGTGAGGTAGGAGAAAATGAGGCTTTGATGTTTGCTAGGCATCATTAACACCCATTCCTGTTCACAGCTACATTTTGGAAAATACTACATGGAGTGGTTTTTATTATACATTCACAAGATCATTTTGGCAGACAGAAAGTTATTTCAAGGGGTAAGAAAGGCAAAAATGTATTACTGATTTTCCCCCTGCTTTTCGACGGTTGCTTCATTACAGCTTTCCTAAATTTCCTCTTCCTATCATGCTGTACAGCTAACTCTATGAATAATTTAATTGAGATACTCTATCAGCACACTGCAGTTGATGAAGGCTTGATTCTCTCAACATTTTTGCTTCCATCCTGATTTCTTTGTAACCTAACCTGAGAGCATGATGACCACGCATTTCCATTTTCACTTTCTCCTCTGCAGTTCCTGAGACAGAAATAAAATGGAGAGGGGGCAGAATGGGAGGGGGTGGGATGCCTTCTGCTGAAGGTAGAAAACACATCACACAACCATCATCAAAACTTCATGTGTGACAATCTGGTAAGTGAATCCTCAGGGAATTTTAACTATACACATCCCTTCACAGGTACACAGCAAAATCCTCCATGAGGAGAAGATCAGGCAGTGAAAGCCACCTTAAAAAGACTCCAGAATGAATGGATGGCAGGGGGAGGAGGAAGGGAGAAAGAGAAGAGGCGGTCTCTCTTTCAGTGTGAATAATCCTTGGTAGCTTTATAATTACCAGGCTTGGTTTTTTTCCCCAGATAGCAATACTAGCCTCTATAACAGTAAAAAATCAGGAAAAATGCACTATCTTTTCTCATCATCAATATGTTCCTAAGCAGCAAGCTTTTATTATCATTCTTCCTTGTAGCCCTTTGTTTTCTATTACTTTCACATATTTAGATATTAATTGTGCCACCTACATTCTAATTTCAAAAAAGCCCTAGGGTTATATTATTTACATATCTCAATTGAATATAGTTCACATATGGACATTATGATAAGGAACATAATTTAAAATAACAAGCAACATGAAGTAGTTTAAAACTTTCCTAACTTTCAGTGCCTCTAAGTGAGGTTTTTAAAGCTAATTAATAAAATTTCAGTGATTTTCCCCTTATAAATAAACTTTCACAAAAAATCTAAAATCCACATGCCCAGATAAATAGCAATCTATTTCTCATATTATATTAAAAGCAATGTTATCCCTTTTGCTTGAAGTAGGTGGCTGAATTTTGGACTCTTAGAAGTTGCTTCTGTTAGGAAGCACATTCCTAACAGAATCTGTTGGGGCTCCTTGTGTGTTTCCCTTTTCTCTCAGAACATGAACTCAACCTGCATCTGAGCTCATCTGTTTATTGACACTGAAAAAGCATTCCCATCCCACTCTTTCCAAATTCAAACTTTACCCTTCTTTTCCCCTTACTCTGGTATTTTCTGTTCCCCATTCTTTGTATTGGCTCTGCCGCTTGTCAAACGCTTCCCACAAGCTGAATCAGCTCATTAAATTAGCAGCATTATTCAGCCATTTCAGTAATCAATTTTTCTGTATTTCTGTGATTTAAGTCAGTTGACCAAACAGTGATGAAAACCAGAGATAACAGGTGAAGGTAGTTTACAGCAGGCCATAAGGAGACCTTGCAGGGTGGTCATGCAGAAAGGTTTTTTCTTGAAAGCTTTTCAGCAGCACTCCTCTATTCAGGGGTCCCTATTTACCAGATAATGCATCAACATCAAAACTTTGTGAGTCTTCTGCACCTACATTCTGTCCATGACAAAATACTTCTGATCAATAACTGTATCTACTGTGATAGATACCTCCAATTCAGCGTGTGGCTACCGTTGTTTCATTTGTTTTATATCTGAAGTACCTGAAAGAAATACACTTTCACGAATGGTGACCTACACCTTACAACAGCTGATCCCTAACAAAATAACAATCATGTAAAAAAAACGTCTGTAGTTTGGGTTGCAAAGCAACAGAAAGCCATTGAGAGAAACATATGCCTAAGAAAAACAGATTTTTCACCCCCCTGTTTCAAAATACTATTTAAAATCAGTGTTTTCTGGAGGAAAAAAATCAACACAGCATCAAGAAACATAAAAGTACAAACTGCTGGCACAGGAGTCACTAATACAGCCAATACCTTTCCGTATACCCAGAGTCTCTGGGAATGTGCATCCTTTGTTTAAAAGGGGGGACACAAAGAAACATCCCCTGCGCTAGGTTTTCCCTGAATTCCCCTTAAGGGACAAAACTCACCCATTGAACTTTCACAGAATTTAGCACCATCCTTGTATTACCCTAGGAAGCATATAAAAAAAGAGTTGGCACACTTGCTTGCTTCTTCTGGAACTTCCAGCCAAACTTCCAACTTCCGAGATGTTAAGATAATGGTGATGTAACCCATCTTTTCCGAATTCTCAAGCGATACACGTGAGGGAAGACCAAGTGACGAGGCCTCTTGGAGAGGATGACCACCCTGTCCTCCCCAACAGGCACACCTTGCCCCTGAGCCGCACTTACTTCTCTTGCATGCGAGGTGCTTCCTGCAGGGCCGGGGCTGCCCGGGCAACACCTGCCCACGGCAGCACCTCGCACGGGAGAGCGGCGCTGCAGGCAGCCGGGCTGAGCCGCTCGGGGCTGCTCCGGGCGGCTGCGGGAGAGGCTGAGGGGAGCGGCCGGAGCGCCGCTGCCCCCGCCCCGGCCCCGCCCCCCCAACATCCGGGTCCCCGCCGGCGCCGCGGCGCCGCCGCCCGCTCCGCGTCCCGGGGAGGCGGCGGGGCAGGGGAGGGAGGAGGAGGCAGCAGCGAAGATGGCGGCGGCGGTGGGGAGAGCTGGCTCCTTCGGCTCCTCTTCTTCTTCCGGGCTCGGCTCGGCTGCCAGCTTTTCCTCTGCTTCCTCCGCCGCTTCTACGGCCACGGCCAACAACAACAACGCGGAGCTGCGGGCGGGCGATGAGGACGATGGGCAGAACCTCTGGTGAGTGCCCGCCCCGCCCCGCGGACCCGGGCGCGCTGGCCGCCGCCCTCGGGGCGCCTCGGTACCCTGCGGGGGGCGAGGGGAAGGGGCTGGATAATCTCCCCGCCCCCGGTGGCTCTCAGTGCCTCCCAGTCACTGAGTTGGGGGGGGGCACCTCCCCTTGGCAGTGGCAGCTCCTGCCCTGCCCCCCGCCCCTCATGCCGTAGCCCCCCCCCATCCCCAGGAGATGGGCGAGGGTGGGGACCGAGAGGAAGCGGGAGACCCTTCCTAAGCGCTGTCGCCTTTCCGTGCCAGGTCCTGCATCCTCAGCGAGGTGTCCACGCGCTCCCGCTCCAAGCTGCCTTCGGGAAAGAACGTCCTCCTGCTGGGTGAGGAAAGCATCCTGATCCCTGTGCCTTCCCCTCCGCACACTGACTGAGCAAAGCATCCCGATCCTGCCCCCATCCCCGCCGCACACAGGCTGGCTCCTGAGCCCTCTCCTGGGTGCCTGGGGCTTCCCTTGTTCAGCGCCCCGAGGGGAGGGGGGAGTGATGGGTGGCAAGGCGCTATCTTAGCCCTCCTGCTTCCTCCCTTGCATGGGCTTTGCTTCATTTTGGAGATTGTCCACAGATGCTTTAGATACGCCCCTCATCGTAGGTACCTCGCCATAATACCCTACTGTCCTTCCCCCACCGTGGCTCCATAGGCGGGGATGGCTGGGATGGGGAGCTGTTATTGTCTCTGCTCGGGGGGCGTGCGGCTCCCGGGGCCGGCGGTGCCGCTTGCCGGCGCTTGCGGTGTGTCATGCGGACACAAAAACGCTTCCGTGGCCCGAGCGGCATCAATGACGGTGCTGCCTGCGGGCCCGGGGGCGGGGAGGGCCGGGCGGGCTCTGCCCTGCCCACTCGCACCCAGCGCTGCCGCCCCGGCATCTCCACCCAGGGCCTTAGTCCAGCCTGGCCTCGGCAAGGTGACAGGTACGGAAGGGGACTTTGATAGGGCGGTAATGAGACACCCAGCTGCAATTCATGAAGGAAAATGATACGTCAAAATTAAAAGCTTCGTGGAGGAGAGAGAGAAATGGATGCTCTCAAGTATATGTGTATGAATAATTATTAGTACTATTATTAGTGTGGTGTGATTTTTTGTTATTTTGCTTTGTTTTGCTTTTCCTGAAAGACTGTTAAATACTATTACCAGTAGACAACATAATGAGTCCAGCTGTATGGATTTATAACTAGCTGCTTTTTCTGCTCATTTTGCCAACCTCCCTGTCCTCAGAAAGAACTGTGTTAATATTTGAAAACAGGGTTAAAACTCAGTAAAGATGTTCTTGCAGACTGTACACACTATGATTCTGCGTAGTCTTGTGGTTTATATTCTCTTGAGGTTCTTCAAGTTAGGCTTTTATTTTCCCCTCTGTAATCCTAAAGCAATCACTGTGATCCTTTTCTTCCTGTTTTGATAAGCTGAGTGGTTACTTAAAACTGAGAAGGAGAAAGAGAAGACTGTGCAAGGATGATACCATGGTCTTCTGAAGCTCTCACAAGACTTACTACCCTTTAATTTGTTGCTTTGTATGTTATGTAATTAAGTAGGATATTGAGATTGGAAGTTGCAGTGATACTAAACAAAGGAAATATTTCATAACAATTGATAGCATTTTATGTGAAACTTTGAACCTAAATTGGATGATTGTCCTTGCTGAAGTTGGAAGATTCTTCTTCAAGCTGTGATCCTTGTCAAGAAGATTACACTGTTTGTTTTTCCCCTCTGTTCGTAGTCAGGTAATCCTTAGTGCTCAGTAACTGGAGACTTCTTCCTTCAGAGCTAGAAAGGATAGCATAGATTGTTTCCAAATGTTCATTTAGTTTGTGCTGTACAACCTGTTGTATAGAAATTTATTTCTTACCATTTATGTAGAGCTTATAGAATGGCTTAATGTAATTAATACCTTTTTTCCTTTATTTGACTGATGCATTTTTTGGAAAATGTACAGATTTATAAAAGAAATTCTAATTCTTGCTTAGGAATTGTGTTTTCATGGAAGGCCATGATCCAAGAGGGGTTTTAAACCCCCCAAATGTGGCATGTATTTAGGAAAAAGAATACCAAATCTGAGGACTGGCCAGAGTCCAAAACCATGGGCATGTTTTTCATGAGAATACCTGATCTTTGTTGTTCACTTGCAAGTCATGATGCTTCTCCTGAAGCACACCACATCACAGGAAAAGGAGAGGTCTTATGTATTCAGTATTGGACAGATTCAGTATGTGAAATTCTGTCTATTTGGATTCTTGAACTGTGTTTACAGTTTCTCTGTTATCAAACATTTCCTCTATGTTCAAGCTTTGTTCCTTTAGATAGTTTTGTACTAACTTTTGTTACTAATATAAAGCACTTCCTGGCATGATTATTTTCAGTTTCTTTATACTTCCAGTACTTTTGAGGAAAAGGTGTAAAGCTGACCAGCATCTTGATGGTTTTCAGTCAATTTGTGGCAGGCAAATATTTACTTTATAAACAGTCATATTGGTCAAAACTTGCCACATGAAATATTATTTATAGTAACAAATGAGTGCTTATTTTAAATATAAATTGCATTAAAAAAATCCCTTAAACCTCCAACATCTCATGGCCCCACCCTGAAAAACCAGCTGGTAAACCCCACCATGTAGTGTTCTTTTGTTTGCTAGGACAGGTTTTCTAATTTGCCTACAGCATTTTTATTTTTCAAACAGTGCATGAAGTTGTATGCCTAGTTGTTCTGGGAACCTGTCTGTGTCTGGCATGCTAATTCTGCTATTTCAGTATTTATTTTTAGCTGTGTTAACATCTCAGTTTTAAGAACCTGGAAAGCAGTTGGAGTTATCTAACTAAAAGAGACTGGAATGCCAAATGTTAATCTCTAGATATGGCACATAGTTTTGTGAAGCGAAGGTTAACAAACAATGCTGGTAATTATTTGCTCAAAATCAGCCCAAAATTAGTTGACTTACAGTTTTACTTCTCCAAAGTTGTTCCACTTGCAGACATTTTTTCAATAACTATTATTCTTTAAAGCTTAAACTCTGATTGGCACCAGATGTGGCATGAAAGTTTCTCATCTTTCTGTGGTACGAACAAATAATAAAAGTGCAAGCTTTTCTAAACTTTACTGTAAGTCCTTTATGCTCTGATTCCTAGGTAGTTTTGTCATAGTGGCCATAGCTACCTTGTTTAGCAAACTGTACCAGCAGAAAATGTAAAATGTCCATGCTTTCTTAAGGAAATTGAGTGCTCTCATTGATATTTCTACCTACTTTTTGTAGATAGCTGAAGCAGTGTTACTGTTGCTCTTGCTTAATTTTTTTTCTCTTTTTTCTTCTTCTCATGGACTGTCTTTTGCTCACTTGTGTAATAAAGGTAGTTGTTCACAGGAGATGGTTTTTGTGATGGGAAAACTGATGCTTATAGCTGGGAGCTCTCCTGTTCATTCCCTTTCTGATATATCAGCGAGTGGGGTAGAGGGGAGCAGCTGACATCTCACCATTGCAGACTGAATGGAATCCACAGTGCTGTAGAATGTGTGGAGGCCTGATTCAGAGACCTGAACTAATAATGTGTCCAATGAATGCTGCATGCATTCAAGCAGCAATGTTCAAAGTCATTCCAGGATGCACAGCACACAGGCTTCCAGCTGGCAAGTGAATTCGATGGTTGTTTTCGATCTGGCTTTGTGTTTCATGCATTCCTCTGTCTCTGAAGCACAGTATATTCTCTGCCTGAAGTTTTAACAATGTCAAGCCATCCAGTGACACTCGTGTGCCTGACTGTGTGTCTGTATTGCACAATCTCTAGTGGGCTTGGGTTTTTATGCATTTGATGATAAAAGCTTTGAGTTTAATGGGCAGTGAGAGTTCAGCTGCCTCATGTCCACATTTTCTCTTTACCTCAGACATCTCACTTCCCAGGGCTAGGGCTGTTTGTTTGAATTGTGGAGCTCTGCTCCTGTCCAGTGGCTGTAAGGATGCTTGGAAAGAATCCACAGCTAATTTTCAGGTACACTTGTGTACCTGGACCATTTTCTGAAATAACAGCCATCCCCTACATATCTTCAACAGCAGGTTTAGCTTGTTGCTTTCTTCTAGTGGACCTGTGGAATATGAAGAACTCAAAAATTAAGTTTTAATACAGCAAATTTTGGTGAGGGTATAAAATCTGCTTACTTAAATTTGTACTCAATACTATAAAAATTAGTTTTTCTTTTATTTTTCCTTTTCAAAAAGCTGACAGCTTCATTGTTATCATTTAATCATTGAAACTGATAAAATACTGCTTGTTCATACTGTCCATATTATTAATTTCAAGTATTTTTCTTCAAATATATTTCAAATATTCCCTAGTGCTGCAGAAGTTAACTCAGAGGGTTTCTTTTTGTCCTCTTCTTGCAACTAATTCACCTTCTGCAGGCAATGAAAGCCTTGCAAATGTAGTCAAATTGTGTTTAGGTCAGCAGAGTTATGCTTCTAAAGTGTCAATTGTTTTGATGGGGCAATGACCTAGATAAAATTCTAATTGCTTGTTTTGTAGCTACATTTTTTTGGAATTAAGTAGTACTTCTTTGTTATGCCCTTCCTGCTATAATACCCTTTCAAAAATCCAGAATTACAAGGATGTTGTGTAGTAGAAGTAACTTAAAACAGCATGGAAAGTTCTGAAATTCTTGAATTGCATTTATTTTAGTTTGTCTCCTTGGTGTCAGAGGTGCTGCTGGGTACTGATCTATCTCAGAAATAGCTCCAAAGGTGAAGAACAGTGAAAGGAACTGTGCTTCTGTGTTCTCCAGGCAGGTTAATAGCAGGAGTACCAATAAAGGTGTCCTGTGGATACTAACATGGGATTATTCTCTTTTGGTAGTGAACCTGGATAAAATAACTAGACACTTCCTGCTATGTTAAAGGAGAAGGACTGAGTTAGGAATGGGTGCTGTTCATAGTCACTGCAGAATTCTCTGCAATATTTGCCTTTCTCTGGCTGTGGGTCTCTCCAAGCACAGGTAGCACCATTACTGCTGTACCTGTTTCCACAGTCAGCCCATGTATTCTTGTGGTGCAGGACATGGCTAAAGACTTGCTGGAAGAGTTGGCTGCAATCTGCTTTCTGTCATGTTGAAAGGCTGAAGTGCAATTAAGGAGCTCCTCAGAAAAGTTATTTAATTTTTCAGTGTCACACATATACCAAGTGAATAGTATGTGAGGGGAAAGACTTATCTGGCAGAGTAAAATAAACTTGGAGAAGGAGACAATTTTTATTCAACGAGCAAATGAAAGTTTAGTGATAAGTTATTTGTAAACTTGTTATGGCCTACTTATTGTGAGCTTCCATGTTGGTTTGAGAGATTGTATGCTCTCCTCAGCATCATGAATTTTGTTCTTTAATTCTCTGAAAGCAAACTAAATTTGGCTTACTCTGATTATTTTGGTCTTGTTCTGTAAAAGACTCTCTTCAATTAGTACAGAATGTGTAAACAAGCTTCTTTCACTAATATGCAGCTGTAGAAAAGGCAGTTATTAGCTTGTGACAAGTATTTTATCTTGAAAATAGCTATGGTGCACATGTGTTTGGTTCTAGTAGGAAGAAGATCATTCTGTCTCTACACCACTGTGTTGGGATTCGGGCATTCCACATGGTATGGAACAGAGATTGCTCTGGGATTCTGGGAAGGCATCTTAGCCCCATTCAATAACTCATGTTCAGACTTGATGGCTTTTATTCTATCATACTTAAGCAAGATAGATTTTTTCCAATTAATAAAAATACTCAATATTTTATGCTAAAGATATTGAATGTTCTGAATTTTTCTACCCAGAAGCTGTCTTTTGCATTGTAAAAAGTATAAAGCTGATTCACAAAAGCATGCTTGGGGATGTGGGGTGTGCAGAAGATGTTAATTGGGACCATTACTTCTGGTTTTGTTTGGCGTTGTTTGAACATGATTTTTTTAGAGATGAGTTGTAGAATTCCCATATCAAGCTGAATTTTAATTGATGGATTTAAAATGCAAACACAAAACTTCCTTCAAGGAACCACTAGGATTATAGACTACAAACAAGTAAGGTATCCAGGGTTTTTCAAAGAGCTGTTAAAAAAAAATCACAGTCCTGGACTGAAGAGGGGCATGCTACCAATACTGATGACACAAAAGAAGTCTTCACTTCTTGCTTCTTTGCCTTGACATATTTTAAACACAATGGACACTTTACAATGGAGAAAAAATTTAAACAGACAGTCAAAGCTCATGTCTGTCCTGCAGATAACACATTGATTGTTCTTCCATGTACAGATTTCTTTAAGAAATGTCTAGTTGTAGGACCAGTGAAATTCTACTTCTCTTTTCATTTGCTAAACTGCAAGAAGTGTGGAAGTAGCATGAGTAGTAAATATTATGAATTTGAAAATGTTAATTGAAAGTTTGAGGAAGTTCTGTAATGGAGAGCCTAAGTCCTCTCTAATGTAATAGCTTATGGCTGAACAGTTGGTGTAGCAGGGCCTAGATAAATGCTGTTTGCCTGCACTTACAGAAGGAGACTCACTCACCTCTTTGCCCACCCTTCCTGTCTGGGGGCACCATTCTGCTAAATTCTGTATTGTGGCAGAACATTTAGTGATACTTGTTTTTCTGCTCAGCAAAGATGTTTTTTTGCCTGGAGTAGTGAGAAGGGAGGAGGCTGGGAAGGATTTCTGTTGTTACAGTTTCCTATATGTTTGGGGGCAGCAGCAGGAAGGATGTTTTCAAAATCTGTTTTGTGAGCGGAGTAGCACCTTGGACAGAGGAGCTTTCACAACCCCAACCTGGAGCTCCTCAGAGGAATGAAGTAGTGGCAGTGTGTGGATAAAAATGCGACAGCGTTTGTTTAGTTGAGTATAAGACTTTCCATTTTGTTAACAAGACAGTGAAGTACTGTGTGTAAGCAGATTGGTTTGGCTTTGTTTCAACTGCTTCCTAGCCTGACTTCTGTGCAAAATTAAATCTGTTGTTTTTCTTTTACTTGTATTCAGCTTTGCATAGCACCGCTTGCTAGAAACATCACTTCTGTTTCCTCACTGTTGTATTAATGTGTGAGTGCATTTTGGTATAATGGAGAAATCTTGTTCTTTAGTATTTACTCTGCAAAAGGAGGTATTTTTTTGTTATTTGCAAAAGAAGGATGCAAAATCTACCTGATTTTTATTCTACTTTGAAATGCTATATCAGAAATGCTGTGTCAGAAATGTTTTGCTCTGTGAGCTTATATATGGAAGTCAGTTGTTAATTTAATTATCCCACTGTTAAAAATAAAGAAGCTACAGGATTTTCCAAAATTCTGAAATGACGTGGAGGATGATGGTAATTATTCTTGAAGGTGCATAAATCTCTATTTTCTCTATTGCTCCAGTAGCAATTGAAAAAGAATTGTTTCATAATATTTATAGGCAGTGGTGTTTGCACCTAGCGAATATGAAATTTTCCTTTTGTCTGATACTGAGCAGCATTACTTTTTCATATACTGTAGAGGTATCACAAAAAAAAAAGGTAAATGTGTTAAATGTGTTAAGATTTGTAATTTGGAAGGCCATATGTGAGTATATATGTATTGTGGTTGACATTTTTTCTGAACATACATACTTTTGTATATGTCCCAGGCAGCAGTTAATGGTAGCTGTATTGATATGTTGTGCATTATCAATCAAACCTACAACAGCTAATAGACTTTAATTTCCTCACATGTATTACCCTTTCCTCTGAGAGAAGATTCTGTAAATAGTAAAGGCATTACAATAAAATGTTTGAGTTTTGAGAAGTCTTAAAAGTTGGCACTTAGAATTAATTTGATCTCAAGATTTCTAAAAACTACCTAGGAGTTTTAGATAAACACTGGTTTAAGATTTTCTGGTTTTTATTGTTGCTGAAGAGTAGTTACAAAGCAAAAATCTGCTGCTGCTCTTTCCCACCATAACTGAGTATATTCAAAGTGTGTTGACTTTTCAAGTGTTTTCTATTGAAGACTAGGCTGGGAAAAATAATAACAAGGATACAAATACATTTGCAGTTGTTATGATTTCAAAAGGTATATGCAACATACTGCACATAGAAAGCAGAAGTAGATGAAACCTCAGATCTAACATGTTAGGTTTCACTAATGTGGTGTTGGACTAGCTGACCTTTGGAGGTCCCTTATACCCCAAAGTATTGTTATGACTCTGTTCATAAAACATGAAACAGTTCATCTGTTATGAACTGTTCTCTTGGTCCAGACAGTTCTCTTTGCCTCACCTTTATGATCAATTGTTTGGGCAAAAAGGAGGAAGTCCTTGTGTCATAAGTGATGATCCTGTTTTTACTTCCTCCCAGCTTTTTAAATAATACTGACTCTAATTTGGCTTAAATGTGTCAAGAACTCTGGACCTCCTATGAGGTATGGCACATTTGACTAGGCAGCTATTTTGTACCTTTGCAAGTGGGTCATCCTGTTTGTAAACTAGTTGGTTTATGTATTACTAACTTCAGACTTCACTGATGCATCATTGCAGCTTTCCCTCATGAAAGATGAGTGCCGCTCTCTTCGTGCAGTAACTTGTACAGCACTGTTATGTGTGTCAGTGATCCACCTGCCTGGTCTTGATGTTTTGAAATGTGTGAGTATTTGCTAAGGACAAGAGAACAGACAGGCTTCCTCATGAAACAGATTAAATTCAAGTTGTTCTTAGAAGGAACTGATGGAAGGCTGAAATAACTGCTGTGTGTGCATATGTGTCCAGAGGTACTAATTTTACATCAAATCAATTTGTCTTGTGCTGTACTGGTAAAATTTCTTTCAGTGTAGAAGGGAAAATAAAATTCCAGTTCTTACTTTGCCATAAGGTATTAATTTAACAGTATTGAACTCCAGTTTATTTTAGGCATTTGGAAATACGGGTCTGGAGAGGAAATTACATAACACAGAGCCATGACAAGTAAGAGGCTCGTGGGAAGAATATTTCAAGTTTGCCTATATTGCTTAGCTTGAGCACTTTGTACCAATAGTTTTCTAGATATTAGCATCTGTATAAGTATGGTTTAGTTCAGACTGGTTGAATGTATCTTTTATCAGGGGCAGAACCTTTTACAACCACAGGAGTTTCTTAGACATCTTGCAGCTACTTTAAGAACTGGTGTATACACAGAGGAGATAATAAAGCTTCCCAAATTCAAGCAAGTTGAAATCTTCATTGTCACCCGTGTGAATCAAACTCTAGTATGCAAAAGAACTTAGCTGGAAGCTATCTGTTCTGAGAAACTCAGAAAGCTCTTAAGTGCAACCCGTCATTAAAAGGAATAACAAATTTTGATTTGTCTTACCTATTGAGCCTGCTGCTGGCACGCATTAATTGAAGCTACCAATTCAGAAAGGTAAAATAGCTCAATGAATCATACAGACATTGTTGGCAAAGTTAAAGCAGCTTCATAACTTGTCAGAGCAGCAGTGAATAAAGTCTTCTCAGTTATTCATACATGACAATTTCAAGAAGCTTGGATAAGTACAGAGGTGAGGGCAGAGGAAGAATTGTAATTCATCTACGGTGATGAAGCTTGAACTCTCCTATTTTTCATCAGAATTATTTAAAAGATATTTTTGCAAGAGGAAAAGCTTGATGTATGACTAGAAAGTAATACTGCTTTTCAATGGTTATTTAAAACTAGCTGTAATTGTACCTGCTCAGGTACATCTTGATTTAATACAGGAACTCACAAATGAACCCTTAAATTGTGGAAAAGTTAAAGGGATGCAACTTCATTTTTCATTTAACTTGTCTATACTTAACTAGACTTCAAACTTCAGTTCTGATCTTATTTCTCTCTCTCTCTTTCTCAAAATATATTTCATTTAAAATATGTTCATTCCGTTGAGTGACATCTATAAGAGCATGGTCAGTTCTCTTTAAAGGGAAAATGTCATTATGTTTAGCAGTGAAAGTTACTGCCCTTGAATTTTTGTCTTTGTTGTGTGATTAGTAGCATGTGTTTAGACTCTCCCTCTATAGGAGAGACTTGGGAAAAAATGTTCTGTTTGACACAAAATAATAATGTGCTTCTTGGGAACTTGGGATTAACCTTAATTTTATAAGCTGTGAGTTTCAAGAATTCTGTAATGTCCGTTACATACTCATCATTCTGCAAATAAGAGAAAAAACCAAACTGGCAAACCCCTACTTTGTGTCCAAATTCAGCTTGATTACTCTTTTGAACTGGAAAAAAGGCACATGAAGTTTTCCAACTCTGAGAGCTGTGACTATAAATGAAGCTTTTCAAGAAGGGTCTCTGGCAGTAGTTGTGATGTTTACATTGTGCATATGCTGTAAGGTTCAGTGGTTATCCAGGCTTCCCTTTGGAGGGGAGAGGAGTGAATGGATCTGGATTGCAAGCTTATCTCTATGCTATACAAACACACACACATGTACTGTAAGGCAGCGGGCTTCCGATTTGTCACTTCTTTTTAAGGTGTCTTGAGATCTGTAACAGAGAAAATATTCAAAGAAACCAGTTCATAAAAGCTGAGGTAACAGATTTGCTTTATTCAGTGTGCTGTTTGAAATGAGAGAGTTCTGAACTGTTAAGAGGAGTTTACTCTGAATTAAACTCTAGAAAAACCTTATTACTAATTTGGTTGTAGCTGAAAGACTGAAATTGTTTGAGGTGCTTAACTGCTCCTTAACATATCCATTTAAAGATGGGTATAAGAGCCTATTTCAGGTTGCACAATTGGTGGTATAAATGCATTTATCAATAAGTAGAAATAGTATTTGAAGCTGAAACATGCACTTAGAACAGATGGATGGTTTGGGCAAAACCGGCTGTGTTTCAAAACTCTAATGAGCTCAGCCACCCTGTTAGGATATGGTTTTCTTCTTGCCCCAGGTGGTTTTTAATATGTAACTGTGATTAAAGACTGAGTGGTATCTTACTTCTGTCTCTCCAGGTGAAGATGGAGCAGGTAAAACTAGCTTAATAGGAAAAATTCAAGGAATAGAGGAGTACAAAAAAGGAAGAGGAATGGAGTATTTGTATTTAAACGTGCATGATGAAGACCGAGATGGTGAGTCTGTATTTGTAACAATATCTTAAACCAGTTTGAAAGCAATGGTTCAGTAGTATGATATTTGAAATGACAGTGGGATGTTTTTTTGTCTTTATAGAATGCAGGAATCCAGCTTATGCCAGAAGTGATTTGTATCATAAGGAATTTAGTCTGTGTAATTTCTCCGGTAGATACCAGGAATGACCACTTAAGTGGTAGAGGAGGAGAGGAACCTGTCAAAAGAAAAAGCTAAAAAGAAAAGACCAGGGAAGCCGACTTAGCTGCAGCATTCTGAATAGATGTGTGTTCCTCAGGCCTAGAGGAGGAGGTGCCCAGGCTTCTATCTTCCATTTCAGTTGCTGTGGCAAGCAGTTATCCTGAACCTGCAGAGAAACCTTTGTCTTGCTGGCACACAATCTGCAAGACTACTGTCATTGGCTGATGGGTAGGAAATTGTGCACAGTGCTAAAGGAGATTTAAAAAACAAACAAGAAAACCCAAAAACTTGAGTGAAGATATGGTTGGAAAGGAAAAAATATGTTTAAGATCCTATTTAATATCCCAGTACCTGGAGTTACAGGATGTTAGTAAGGATATACTGGAAGCTTTGGAGAAAAATGGGAACTCCCACTATAAAAAAATCCCAAACATGTAGAAGGAGAACTAGAAGAAGTTGGTCTTTTTTTTTTTTTTTTTTTTTTTTTTTTTTTTTTTTGAAATCACCTGCTTTACTGACATTCATGTCTGGGTATTGGTCTCAAAGATGGCTTGGAACCAGATTTAAGAAGGTTGGGAGTTTGCTTTAAATGTCTTCCTCAGAACTTCTGTAACAGGTAATAAAAATTTACCTGAAAGGAAATGTAATTAATGAAGCCAACTAATTTTGAATCAACATCTCTTCTTTTACTGTACGAGTGTTTGTGAATTTGTAGTATTGTGGTATTTTTAGGGGGAAAAACAGTGGGATGCTCTATTTGTATGGTGATTGTCCTTTTGCAAATTGGAAGAGTAAACTGTCTGTTAAGTCAAACTCAGTCATTACAATCTTACAGTTCTTCAGATTTTTTGAGTATAGTGAGGTATATTCTATACTCTTAAGAGTTAGCCAAGCATGTCAGATGGAGTTTTTTGAAGGGGAGATGGCAATCCTTGAGAGCTGAGCAGGCCAACAGCTGCAGGAAGATGACTGAATTCACCCACTTTTTCTCTTTGAAGTTGCATGTTGAAGAAAACATTTTTCTACTCAAAAATGGTGAACAACTATTTTGAAAATGTTGGATGCTTTCTCTGGGTCCTCCCTTTCAGATAATGTTTTTAAGATCTTCAGTTCTCAGCCATTAAACATCAGAGTATGAAAAGCAAGGAGCTTGTCTCCCCACAAGCTGCAGCTTGCTGTGTCATTATGTGTGTTCAGTGGACTGATAAAACATCATCTGCTTTCTTCTTGTATTTCACATGTCCAAGGAACATTCAGTAGCCATTATGGAGTGATGTGTTTCAAGTAAATCTCATTAAATGTTTTTCCTTTTTTTTGTAGATCAAACAAGATGTAATGTATGGATTTTGGATGGTGACCTGTATCACAAAGGTCTTCTCAAATTTGCAATGGAGGCAAGCTCTCTAAAGGACACTCTAGTTATGTTGGTAGTAGACATGTCTAGACCTTGGACTGCACTGGATTCTTTACAAAAATGGGCAAGTGTTGTAAGAGAACATATTGACAAGTTAAAAATTCCTCCTGAAGAAATGAAAGAAATGGAGCAAAAATGTGAGTATTCTGCAAATACATGGAAATCCATTTAAATATGCTTAATGCTTTCTGCACCATTTAATCTCTCCATTGCAGTCCTTTTCATTCATTAGAAGTGTTATTTAAAATTAGAACTTACCAAGCAAGTTTAGCTTCAGATAAGTCTCAAGTAGCTATGTGAACAATACTAGTACTTCTTTCTAACAAAATAACAATGTAGGGGGGGAAAAATTCAGAATGAACACAGCTGAAATTAGTCTTGCTTTTTATGTATTTTTCTAGGTAAGATTCACCAAGCAAAAAAAGATTCTAAGCATTCAATTTTTCATTTATTTTTTTAAAGGCAGATCACTACATCAGCTTCTTAACTGTTTCTGTAGGTAGCCAGTTAGAGAATCTGAGACATGTTCTGTGCCTACCAAAAGTGTAAATTTTGAGAGGATTCATGGCAGCATGGCCATGTCTGGGACCTTTCCACTTGAAGAGTTTTATTGTAATTATTATTGATTTTAACAGAGCTATATATTTGTTGCTCTGCCAGTATCTTGTCTTTTTCGTTTTAAACATGCAGAACACAAAGGTCTTGCAGGGTTTCTTAAACTGGCTGACTGAACTTACATTATAGCTCCATATTACTTTTGAGCAACCCTGGTAGTAGAATTTGAGTCTTTCCCATTCATCTCTCAGTGAATTACTACAAGGAAGAGATTTGAGAAAGCTGTGTGTTGAGATCAAATACCATGATTAAACTTTATTTTTAAGTCTGAAGTTGCACTCTGACTGGTACATTCTTAAGCAATGAGTGCTTATGCTAATTTAGAAATGCAGGTTGTAGCTGTGCTGTCATGAAGTGGAATGTAAGGTGACAGTTGTAGATACTCTGGAATGAGGTATGGGAAATATTAGTTGTTTTGTTTGTCTCTTTAAGAGAGAGATTCTTCTAAGGGAAGTATCATCCTCAAGGATTGTATCTTCCACAAGAAGTTGTTTAGGTGGGAGGAGCTGAGCTCTCTTGGATGTGTTTTTTGGTTTGGTTTTGGATGCTACTGCATGTGTATTAAACATCCCCTCAAACACTTTCAGGATAGGATTTTGCTGGATGAAAGTATGGATACAGTATCTGTGTTATCAAAGCTGTATAGCTGTTAGTTTTGCTTCTTTACAGACTGAACAGAATAGAGAAACTACAAAATCCGGAAAATGTAAGCAATGAAATGAGTCAAGAAAAAAATGTTAATCCATTTAGTTTTGTCTGTTTTGGTTTTCTATCATCTGGTCTAATTCTTACAGATATAAGTAATCTGAATATTGGGTATAACAGAGACCCTGGACACAATCCAGATGTGACTGGAAGCTGGTTTTTGTTTTGATCCTGTTGTGAAGTGACTTCATGCATTGCTAGGCGGGCAGGAGCTTGACACTGCCAAAGGAGGGAGGGAACATTGCTTGCCTGGCTTTTGGCTACGGGATCCCGCTAGATTCCTGTCAAGCTCAGTGCTCCTGAGAACTGATTTAACTTGCTACCAGGACTGAAATCTACTGAGGGTTTGTGTGTGTCTTCATTTCTAGCAGCTTAACTCCACTCACTCAAAGACAGACCCTGTGAGGACTAGAACTGATACAGAAAGACATTTGTGGATACATAGCAGCAGTGTGTGAAGGGTTGAAATAGCTCTTCCTCTTCACTGAATTAATCTGTGTTTAATGAAATTGTGTTTCTAAGGAAGACCTGAGGTAGTATTCCACAGTTTTGGAGCTGTGATGTACTAAATTAATCCTCCTTTTTACTGCCTTCCCTACTTACATAAAGATTAGTGTGATACACATTGGGAATTTTAGGGTCCCCTGGAGGATTTATGCAATTATCCCAGGACAGGATATTATTCAGGAAAGACATTGTAGAGTGACTGGCATGTTGTGGTGAGAACTCTGGGTTTCAGATACATTCAGTTAATCAAAGAAGCTTTTTGGAGCAGACTTGAATTAGCAGCATTCCCTAAATTAGTGTTGACAGTTTGAGAGGATAACCTGTGCATGTGCTTTTTGTTATTGTGAACTCCAAGATCCGCAGAAAAATGGAATAATCTTGGCCTAATATAATTTTTCCTCTTTGGGGCATTGAAATAAGTTTTACTCTGTCAATTGCACAGGTGCTTTTCTAGGAATGAACTCAGAGGGCTTCAGTCAGTTTAGTGACAGTAGCAGTGGATTAACACAGAAGTGAGGATGTTCTGCTGTAGTTCACTGGCCCTGTGCACAATGCAGCTGAGCTGCCTTGCTGCCTGGCTTCTTGTGCTGCATCAGGATGTGCTACTTGTGGAATAGTAGGCAGTGCTTCGGTTTGGTTTGGTAGAGCCTTGTTTCTGCTGTGTAGAACAGGACATGTGATGTGAAAAATGAAGGCATTTTATGCCTCACATGGCATCCCTGATGTAGGAATAGTAAGTGACTGTGTAATTTGAGGCTTGGGCGTGTGCAGCAGAACATGACAAGGATTTGCAACAAGAATTAGGACAGAGGAAAGTTAGAGTGTAACTTACCCTACTTGCTACATTTTAAAGTTATATCTGACATTTTAAAGCATATCAAATGTTTAATATGCTATTTAGTAATTATAAAGCTAGTTAAAACCAGTGTTTATGTATTCTATTATTTTTTGTTTATACTACTGTTGAGTCACTGTACAGAGAGTGAAGTGTGGACAAAGGGTCTGTAAGTAAAACCTGGTATACAGTAGTAACTAAGCAGTTTGTGTGAGGCTTAATTCTGGTTTTTTCTGACAAACTGTTCCATTAACATTGCCATAAGAATGGAAGGAAACTTATGTCCTTTAGGAAGCAGATCAAACAGTAATCCTTAGTAGCAACTGCCTAGTGGTTTCACAATGATAAAAAAATATGCTTTCATGTTGTCCTTATGGACAGTTTTATCTGATCATGTTCTTCTGGCTGCTAATCCAGCAGATCTCAGACTTGCTAGTTCTCCCTTGTGCTGCACAGAGCCAGCAGCTAGCCAGGATTAGGTGCATGCTCTGTTTTTTCAACACCAAGATGCGGAAGTACAGTGCTAGAGATCAATGGCAGTGGAAATCATTGTTGAAATAATAAAGCAGCTGATGTTTTAATGTAACTTTTTTTACTTTCAGTGGTAAGAGACTTCCAGGAGTATATAGAACCAGGCGAGGATTTTCCAGCTTCTCCACAGAGAAGAAATACTTCATTACAGGAAGACAAAGATGACAGTGTGATTTTACCCCTGGGTGCAGATACACTAACATGTAACTTAGGCATTCCAGTAGTAGTAGTTTGTACAAAGGTTTGTTTCATGTTTTAGGTTTTTGCATATTTTATTGAAGTAATTCTGTCAATTGTGGATTGGGGTGGGAAGCACACAGTTATTAAGTTATTCTGAATACCTCACTTAAGAACTCCTTAAAAGTGTTTAATACTGAAGTGGTTATCTTCTGGAACCCATTATTTAATGTTATTTTGGAAGTAGCTTTTCCTTTAGTTCCACCAGTTTTTAAGGAATTGAGAAATACCTCAGACCTGGTTTTGCTCACAAAAATGAGGTAGTCAGTAAGCAACTAGACTTCCCCTTGATTTCCAGAGTCCTCCATATTCTGAAAATAGTGGGTTTGCTTAATATTTTTGATATTTTTCTGAAGATAAATTTCTTTGAGAATTGTAGTTAGTGAAGCAGTTCACTTTTAACTGTTCTCAGTTCTTAGGGTGTTCATGTGATCTGTTTTGGTTTGTTAGATATGTAACCATATTAAAGAAAACAATGGTGTGGTTCTCCTGTGGCTATTTTTTTATATAGTTTTGTTGGTTTTTTCCCCCCAGCTCCTCAATTCTCACTGGCATTAAGCATACTGCTTCTGCAGCCTCTGCTGGCCCCCAGGGAAGGCATAAACCTTTTGATGCATATGCTGTTCCCTCTCTGGAAGGCTAACCCTCTCATTTGAACAGCATTTTTTTCTCACCTGCTAGTTTCCTTCTATTTTTTTCTCCACCTGCCCCCACACCTTTTTTCTTTTTCTGCTTCCATATTCTTTGCTTTTGCCTCCTTTTGCCTTTGGAAAGAGCTAGTTAGTAACCAGATTAAATCCACTGTCTTTTAATGCCACAGTGTGTAAAAAACATTGGGTAAAAAATGGTGATATCATTTAGTGGTAAGTTTTCAACAGAGATTTTGAGTGGGGAATGCATTGGAGTGGGGAGGGAGAGTGAATGAAAAGTTCCAGTCACTTGAACTCTCAAGTTATGCTGACTCCATATACATCCAGTTATGTATTATCAAAACCAAAAAGGTTCAATTGTGCTTCTGAACTCTCTTAGCAGGTTTTTGTTTTCCTGTGCACTACCCCACCCCACTCCATCTCCCTTTCCCCTTGTGAACTGGATGTGTAGCAGCACTGCTATTTTAGCAGATGACTGGAAGCAGTGTATTAATTTTGTGTTTATTTTGACAGTGTGATGCCATCAGTGTTCTGGAAAAAGAGCATGACTACAGAGATGAACACTTCGACTTCATTCAGTCACATATCAGACGGTTTTGCTTACAATGTATCCTTTTACACATCACAAAGATGATATAATTACTCATGTCAACATTTAGATTAATTATGACAAGCTTAAAAGAATATTTGTGTCTGTACCAAAGTAGGATGCAGCTCTTTTACTGTAGCTTGCAGTCTGCTTCAGCTACCCCTATGGGCAACATTGAATTAAATTTTTTTGTTTTCTTGTTTTTTTTTAAAACAGCTGCTACAGTTTCTAGTATGTCCCCTTACCATGAATTGCCTTATTGCCTCCATTTCCACATTTAGAAAATCAGTTCTCAGAACAGCACATCTTAGCTGACAAGCTCTCTAAAATAACAACAAGATAATTCATTTAAGTATGATCTTGCTCCAGATGCACATAAGGCATATTATTAATTTTGTCCCAAATATGAAGTCTCCTCCATGTTCAGTAATTCTACAGGATGAGGTTAGGATGGAAGGAAAGAAGTGTGAATTGCTCTAGGCAAAGTCCACTGTATTGGTACAGAGACAATGCACAGAAGCTGTTGCTGTGCTATTATTATATTTAAACGTAATTTTTTTAGAAGAAGGGTATAAAATACTGTCTAGTGTTGTTTAGTCAGACAGACATGCTGAGATCTAGATTTTAGATGCCACTAACATGCCTACATTGTGTCATCATTTGTGCTGTGGTGAAGGGAAGTTTAAATTATATTGGAGGGACAGCAGGTGATGAATAGAAAAATTAGTTCAAGAGCCAGAAATTTCAGTTAAAATGGCACTTCCTTCAAAGGGCTTCCAAGACCTAATTTTTCAAGATGGAATTATGTAGTAACTCTTGTGTGTGGCAGAAGAATATAAAATAGTAGGGATTAGCCTCCATGATTGCATATGCCCTGTACAACTGGAAATTCCATTCTAAATTTCACAGAATAGGAGTCAGACTGCATTATGTAAGTTTCTTCTAGGATTTGAATTGCAGGCATGTAGAAATAAATTAGGCAATTTGGTATTTTTACAATCCCAAAGAAAAAAATTCTCTTTTATTAATCCTGTGCATATAATGTGTTAATTTGATACCAAACTCTGCTAGAATACTAAGCACTCTCTTGGTCTCTTAGTAACTGAAACATAGTAAACTCGTATGCCTTCATTTCCTGTAAAAGCAGATCACTGTATATGTAAGAGTTTGTTCCCCTAATTAAAATATACCAGATGGGAAAGTGGACGGTCTTTGGCGTTTTTGAAGCTGCTAGTGTTAGTGCTGCAGTGATTGCAGGGTGGGATAATGAGAACATATAAGGATGTGGCATGAGAATTTTTGTTCACTAAAAGCAGAAGACTGTTTTAAAGGCATTGTATTGAAACCATTGGTACTGGGGGGCTTTGAAAGTGAGAAGAGCCTTAATTTTACTTGAAAATCAGTTCAGTTTTACTGAAAACCAGTTGAGCTGGCCTAAAACAAATGCAGAAAAAAGAAAGATTGATTTAAATTACTTAATAGCTTATTTCAGAATGAAATGTTGCAAGTTACTTGACCTGTTTTGCTTTGGTTTTGTATTCCCTTTCAAAATTCTGCAAAGTAGCTGACTCTTTTTTGATAGTTTAAAGGTTACTTCATTTTCTTTTACTAGCCACTAAACTGAGTTTTCTTTAACATGTTTATTCAGATGGGGCAGCACTTATTTACACTTCAGTAAAAGAAAACAAAAACATTGATTTAGTGTATAAATATATAGTCCAGAAGTTGTACGGATTTCCTTTCAATGTTCCAGCTGTTGTTGTGGAAAAAGATGCTGTATTTATGTAAGTTACCTGCACTGTTATGTGTGTGTGTTTACAAAATGTACCTGTGCAATACTTTAAAGCAGCATTTAGAGCCTTTTTTTGGTTTATGCTTTTTGAAGTTCCATGGAATTTGGTGAGGGCCAGTGGATGAAGATTACAAACACTCACTGCTCCAAAGGGAAATGTTAAGCCCAGTGATTTTTTCTGCTATGTTGAACTAGTTTCTACTTGTTCATACTGATCAATAACCAGCTTGCATAGGAGAATGGGCACTGTGACAGCTTTGCTGGCTCTCAGCTGGGTGCAGTTCAGGAGTGCATGCAAGAATAACCTGAAGTAGCAATAGAATTTTAAGCCAAATAATTATTTCTCTAGTCCTGCAGGTTGGGATAATGACAAGAAGATAGGAATATTGCATGAGAACTTCCAGACACTAAAAGCAGATGACAATTTTGAAGATATCATAACAAAACCACCAGTCAGAAAGGTACACTGAGATGTCTTTGCATTTAACTGCTTTGCTATTTATTTGTCTGCAGGTTTTTTCTCTTTCATTGATGCTATGCTTCCATTTTATCAAAAGTGTCATGTACCACAGGGTGGTGTTCTTATTTTGTTCTTAAAGTTGCTCTTTAGTTAACTAAAAAGATCATTATGTGTTTTGTTCTGTATAGCTCTTCTTCAGCTTACACCTTTTTTTCTTCCACTGTTACATTATTCAAGACTACAAATACACTTGTTTTGCTTTTAAGGCATATTTGGTATTGAAAAGCCTAAACATGATTTATCAGTTTCTCAGTTTTTGGTTTTTTTTTTAAGAACATTTCATTTTTCTCAGAGTTGTTTATCATTTCATACTTTCTCTTTCTTTTGGAGTATTTAAAATAAGAAAGCTTGAGACAGTGTAAAATAAAAAATAAACATGTGCAAACAGCTTCTGCATATATTCAGTGTATTTTCCAATGTGCTATCTAACAAAAGCCTTGACAGAACAACCTGTAAACATATGTGAGGTTGTTGAACAAAATTCCTGCAGCAGTGGAGTCCCATGCACTCGGAGGTTATTGAAGGCAAATATTTCTATAACTTTTTTCTAACAAAGTTAAGACTTTGTGACTGATCTTATTTTCAAGTGAGAATTATTTTAATGGAGAAAACTAATACTGTGTCCTTTCTGAAATCTTTAGGGAAAATATCAAGGCATTTTAAATAGGTATCCAAGGAAAATATAACTGATAATATTTCCTCTTGCACAGTTATAAACTTCAGGCCTGGATTATAAACTTTGATACTAATATTTGCCATGCTTGCTTGGGCAAAAATTTTGATGAGCTTATTTGGAAGGGGAGTGCTTGCAATTTGATGCATAGAACTGGGATCTGAGATGTCTGTGTCCAGTTCCTGCACCAATGTGATGCAACACAGGTGAAGAGTCATGTGTGCCATAGTTACCTATAAAGTAATACTGAAATGAGGCCTCAATAAATTGCCAGAGACGGGGGCATGATGCAGAGTGTGTGCATCCATGAACATTTCTGACAGATCCTGAGACTCCTGAATGGGCCTTATAACCATTTACTTAATTCCTCTTTACTGAACAATTAAATGAACTTTTTAGTAGGTCTTTCTACAAATGTATCTACAGCTTTATGCCTAACAGGTCAAAGGAGTTAATGATAATTGTATTTCACTTCTAATTAACTTGGCCTAAATGAAATCATGAGACAGCAGTCTTAAATATGAAAAACGTGATATGCAGCAATCAGAGTATTTTAGACATGTACTTCATTATTGAATGTTTTGGTCATATTCACCAGCAGATAAAAAACCCTATTTTTTTTTACTTTCTTTTAGTCAAATTTATGGTCATGTTTTTGTATTGCAGTTTGTTCATGAAAAAGAAATTGTGGCAGAGGATGACCAAGTGTTTCTTATGAAGCAGCAGGTAATTTTCTATCTATAAAACAAGCAACAAGAGTTTCATTTAACAACATTCCCAATATAAATTTGGGGTTGCATTCTTAGTCACTGTAATATCTAACACTTCATGTGTATGTTTGTTCTTTTTCAGTCACAGTTGGCTAAACAACCACCTACTGCTGCAGGAAGGCCAGTGGTTAGTAACAAAAATTTTAAATATCATCACATGAAAATCATTAACTTTTATATATTTAGAGGGTTGCTTTTATCTGCACTGTCAAATATTGTTTGAACCAACTGTTTTTAACTACACAGTATTTAAAGACTCTATGAAATAGTGCTCTCAAATTATGACACTCCACAGTGAGTCACGACAACTTGTATTGACAGCAATGGCTGAAGGTCCTGGCTTTCCTTTCTGTATGTTAGAAGGCATTTATGGCCAGAGGCATTTTCAGGTTTCTCATGGGGATAAAATTAAAGTCTTCTCTTGTGCTTTAGTTACACCAAAGTTAATAGTTTTAACAATGTTCTACAAGTGTGAAAAATCTTGTACACAATCAGCAAAATGTAATCCTTTCTCGTTTCAATTGCATGAGATACTACATTTAAAATACAAAAGCTTAGGAGCTGTGAGAAATAACAAAATGCTTCATTTAATCTATTCTTACACTTCAGATTTGTTCTGTTGTTTTTTTTTTTTGTTTTGTTTTCTTTTTCTTAATAGGATGCCTCACCAAGAGTTCCTGGTGGATCTCCTAGGACACCAAATAGATCTGTAACATCGAATGTTGCCAGTGTTACACCTATCCCCACTGGGTCAAAAAAGATTGATCCCAATATGAAAGGTACTTTTTCTTGTGAGGGCACACATGCAGCTGGAGAAGCAAAATAATTGCTTTGCCTGCTTGCTTTAATGTGCTTATTTAGATTTATTAACACATTAAATAAGTATTTACTTAGAAAATCTGTGTTGGTTTTGTGTTGTGGTTTTTCTTTCCTTCTTCCCCTTGTAGCTGGAGCTACATCTGAAGGAGTCCTGGCTAACTTCTTCAATAGTCTCCTGAGCAAGAAAACTGGTTCTCCTGGTGGCCCTGGTGGTGTTGGTGGCAGTCCAGGGGGAGGTGGGACTGGAGGTGCTGGCAGCAACTTACCACCATCAGCAAAAAAGTCAGGTATGATTAATGACATTAAAGATTGACTCAATCTAAATTGAGTGATGGATTGTTCCTGTTAGTTTTGTTTATCAAAAGTATGAATACTATTATATTTAACTGAATGTTTTTATATATATATATATAAAAACATTCAGTTAAAAAAAAAAGCACTTTAGTATTGCCTTTTTGTGGCTTTCAGAGGATCAAAGAAACAATCTTCATGTAGTTGTTTAAGCATGAATCGTGTCTACATGAGTTCCTTGTTTTTTCCCTTTGTTTCCACCATTCCAATGAAATGGCTTATGCCATATGCCTCTTCTAGTCTTAATTATATAGGTTTTCTAGTCTTAATTAAATAGGTTAGGACTGTATTTCAAGCTGATTCTTTTTGACAATACTGCCAGTATTAAAATAGCTTTAAATTTTCTTTCACTAGAGTTCTAGCTCTGATGTGATGAGCACTTTGAGTTTGGTGACGGCCTGTAAAAATACTTAATGTGTTTTCTTTTGACAGCTGTTTATATATGAAGCAATTCATAATTACTATTAATCTAGAAAGTTTAATAGTGACAGTGCTAAAGCTAGATGCAGGACTATACTGGCATTTCTTGCTATTCCAATTTAAAATGTTTCTGTATTATTTAAGATCATGTGTCCACAGACACCTTCCTTCCTGCACTTAGGGGAGAATGCTGGTCTTTCATTGGTACTTCACACTTCCCACTAACACTTTGTGTAGATTAACCCTGTTTTTTTTTTTAGCCTGTGCACACTTCCCTTCTCTAAGTGCAGAACTCAGTGGGCTAAGCAAAGTTTGAGTGCTTCCTAATGTGCTGTAGGCAAAGTCAGCAGTGCCAGTTTGAACAGCATATGGAGATTGTTCAAACAAATGCAGCTGACGCAATATGAGGCACAGAGAGCACCCACTGAAAAATCCTGTGGGGAGTGGCTGGCAGCAGGTTTGGATGATGCCAAGCAAACAGAGGCAGTACTCCAGAAAAGTGTTCTGTCTGGGGTTGTGGCAGAAACTTTAAGGACAAAATTTAATTATTAAGGAGCAAAACAGTTCTCAGATATTTCCTGCTATGCAACTAATGAAGGGTTAGGGTTATAGCCAGTTTAGCATCAGAAAGGACTGTGTTTTCAAGGAATTACTATAAATACAAACAAACATGGCTTAAATGTGGCCTTTTCACCTTCCTCAATGTTTGCTGTCTGTATTTAGTGATATTTGTGTCACTCACTCTTCAAATCTGAAAACTGTCTGTTAAGACAGCAGTTTGGGATTTGAGAATTACCTTTTCCTCAGCAGCAATTTTGGGAAATTTCTTCTGCTTAGTAGTTGGAATGTTAGCTGTTTTGATTCTAATACAGTATTCTTTTGTTAAATGATTTGAAGAGCAGCAAAGTACATCTGGCCAAAATTATCTTTATGGATAGTTCATGTTAATTTGCATCTTCAGAAAGGATGCTGGAATGCTGCTACAACTGCACATGTGTCAGAACATTCTTTTACTGATGCTGTGCACTCTTGTCAGTGTTGGAGTCCTAATCCTGCACTGCCTTTTCCCATGCTGGCTCCTCCATTCTTGCTATAGAACATAGTGGGCTAGAAGCCTAGACTAAAGAGTAGGAACTAAAAAGGTGGGGGGAAATGGTGTGTTTTGAGCTTAAATTAGGTTAGAGTGTGGCTGCACAAATGTTTGTTCCAGTTCAAGTTAGGGAGGAGATAAGTGGGTGAGGAGAGAAAGGGATTTGTCATCTGCAGGTCTGTGTGCATGCATGAGCAGTGGTGTCAGGTTTATGCTGATCAAGTACACAAAACTGGCTTTGCTGGGCTTGGTGAAACCACTGATTTTTACTATTTCAAATTCAAATTATACAGAAAATTGTGTAGAAGCAGTCATAACTGCTAGTCTTAACAGTATTTATTATTTTATACTTTAACTCTTCAGAAATATGAAAGGATGTGACTTTCTCTCTACTGTTTCCTTTCTGTTTCTTTTGGGTTTTGGCCTTATACCTTAGTTGTGCACCTAAAGCATGCAGTAACAATTACTGGGGTTTGTCTGATTTGAGAATTGAAGATACCATAGGCTTTTCATAAACATGACTGAATGATACACATTTATTTTGTAGGTCAGAAGCCAGTTTTAACAGATGTTCAGGCAGAATTGGACAGAATTTCACGAAAACCTGAAATGGTCTCTCCTACATCATCTACATCTCCCACAGAAGGTGAAGCATCTTGAAGACACCAAATAAAACCAATTGTTCAGTTTTCTGGGATAATTCAAACTTGCCTCTGCCTCTTCCTTCAGTGACTGGAACTAAAGAACTGAAATATCTTTCAGAACACAAACCATTGATGTCTGTCTTTCTTTTATATGTGTTGCCCAACTTTACAAAAGGGAGCTGTACAGATGGAAAACAGTTATCACATTGTGTAGAAGCACTGCTCACAGTGCAAAACCAGTACATTAATTTTTTTTCTGGGTTTTGTTGAAAAGTCAGTGTAATTCTGTAAAATTGCAAGTATGTCCACTTAAGTGATAGGGGTTGTTTAGAGCAAGAAAACTGATACACACCACGGGCACTTAATTTATATTGATTTCCCAGTCTGTTAGGTAAGTTTAATACTATCTTAAATAGATTTAACCTCTACATGAGAGAATGACTGCTCGTTTTTCAAAGAGAAAAATAATTGCACAAATCTATAATAGCAACAAACTCCAGTTATACTTAAACACTTAATTGGGAATATGGTTAAAAAAATCTGTTTCATCTCCACTGAAATTTACACTGCATTCAAAAACCCATGCAAAAATTCATTCCGGGTATAAGACTAAATTAGTGGCCAGGTTTGGGGTTTTTTTTTTCTTTTGTTTATTACTCTTTGATTAATTGCAGACACTGAATAAAAGATGTATAAAGAAAAAGCAGAGGTTAAATGTACAGAATATCAGTATCGAGATTTGTCTATATATATATGGCTCAGCCTTAATGTCCCCCACTATGTTTCCCACACTACTTACGGTTTAAAATTGGTCATCAAAACTGTAATCAGTTAATAAAGTATTCTCTGCATTCAAATTTAAATAACTTTCATTGGAGCCATGGTGTTCTTGTTTGTTTACAGTTACATCTAAGGATGTGGTGCAAAACATCTTCAAACATGCTTTTATATTTTCACCTCTCAGTTAATAACATCAGTGGCAAATATTTAAACTTCCTTAAAACATTGTTTCTGGAAGGAAGGGGATAAATCTGCAGTGTTTGTTCCTAGGAGCGAAACTAGCTTATCTGACTTGGGTGGTTTGTGCTGCAGTGTTTTCAGAGCACACATTAGACTAAGGATCCTGCTGCTGGCTGCAGTGTGTTGTCTAAGTAGTAGTTGACCAAGGTTAGGACTTGACTTAAGCTTCCAGTACACAAATGTTGAACATTGCTCTTTCCTCTGTGAAATTTGTGGTTATTTTCTGCTTACAGCCTCAGACTAGGAAATGTAAAAGATATATCCTGATCAAATGATTGCCAAGACATTTTAATGAGCTCAGATTTTCTAGTTTGTTTTTTTTTTTTTTAATCAGTCTTAATTTCTCTGATTTGTTAGAAATCTCTCTATTTTGAATATGGTGGTACTCTTCTTCCCCAGTTCCTGCATTCTGTAGTGGTTCTGGTGAATTCACAGAATGGGTCAGGTTGGGAGGGACCACAGTGGGGTCACCTTGTCCAACCTCCCTGCTCCAGCAGGGCCATCCAGAGCACATGGCACGGGATCATGTCCAGGCAGTTCTTGAATATCTCCAGTGAGGGAGACTCCATAGTGTCTCAGGGCAACCTGTTCCAGTGCATAGTCACTTTCACAGTAAGCTGTTCTTCCTCACATTCCAGCAGAGCTTCTGTGCATCACTCTCTGGCTGTTGCCTCTTGTCCTATTGCTGGGCACCACCAAGAAGAGCCTGGCTCCATCCTCTTGGCACCCTCCCTTTGGATACTGGCAGGCATTGATGAGGTCCCCTCTCAGTCATCTCCTCTGGAGGCTGAACAGGCCCAGCTCCCTCAGCCTTTCCTTGTGAGAGAGATCCTCCCTTCCTTTAATCGTCTTTGTTCTCCTCCATGGGACCTGATCAGGGCTCCTGGGGAGCCCAAAACTGGACACAGCACTTCAAGTGTGGCCTCCCTAGGGCTGAGTAGAGGGACAGGATCACGTCCCTTGACCTGAGTTACCTCCATATTTTCAAAATACCTAAATTTATTTAAGAGCAACATTTATCTAGTTATGCACTTAACTCCCTCAAGTTAAGCACACTTGTTAAAATAGAAGATTGAACTGTGGACTGAGAAGTTTCAGTGAATGTTCTTAGCTGTCTTTAACTGCAGCCCTGAAAATTTTGCTTGTGTCAAGAGTTCAGTAAAGGTTGGGGGGACACATGGGGAAATGCATGACCTGCTGATGAACAGCTGTATAGAATAAATTGATTGGAAGCAAAAAATTAGGCTTCCAATGATGGATGCATGGCATGCATCAGTATCAGAACAGTTGTCTAGGTTCAGTATGTAAACTTGAAACTGAATTTGGAGCGTGCTTGAGAGAAAGGATCCTCTGATGATGAAAACAGGACCCATTCTCACACAACTGCAGTGTGTGTGTCCTTAGGGTGGAACTGGATCTTAAGGGCAACATTTTAAACTAGTGGATACTGTCCATATTTTTGATAGACAACTGCAGTCCCTAGGTTAGTTCCTTTGAGCATCTATCAAAGCACAAAACCCTTTATGAAGCTGGGAAGTTGGCCATATAATATATTAAGAGCTATTACACCAGGTGCCCTAATTTGGGAAGGCTGGGACAGGGGAAAACCTTACAAATGACTCATTATAATTTCACTTCTTAAAACAGATGTCACTTCTGTGTATTTGAAGCTTCTAAATGTGTTTTTCCCTAAGCCCCTATAGCTTTGAAGTTTGTTGGTTGCTTTGATTTTTAAATTCTTATTTACAAATGCTTGTTTACACAAAGACTGTCCCCTGCCATGCCTCTTCATTCTGAAATACTAAAGTAGCCTGCTTACCTCCTTCAAATTCTATTAATGCTACTGTCACTTCCTATCTGTAGCCTGCTCATGCTGTCTGGGGGGGGAAATTTACCACAAAAGGAAAATACCTGAGAATATTTCTGTGTAACCTGATGTCTCTGGCTTCTTGTTTCCCTCTGATGAGACCAAGGCTCCTGCGCTGGTTGCTTTGTCCTCCTGAGCTGCAGTTCCCCCAGCTCCTGCCTTGGTGAGAGTAGACAATTAAAGTGGGATTTACCACAGCTACCATGCAAAACACAGTCTCTGTGACAGAGGGCCCTTTTCACAAAAGGTAGTGCCAGTAAACCCTCCTCCCTGTTCTCCTTTCACCATAAAGTGAAGCACCAAAATAAATAAATTGGGTGAAAACAGTGAAGCTAATTTGGCAAGAATACTTTCTTGCTCTAGGCTGGGGAGGGGTTAGGTTTGGGATTACTCCAATTTTTGAAAGAGTAACATTACAAATTACATTAATTTTGCTCTCAATCACTCTTCTGTGCCTTTAGTGCTGTTGGGTACAAAGTTTCAGACTAGCACATAAGATCCAGAAAGCAAAGAGGTGATACAAGAACTACAGGACACAATTTTAATAACACTTTTTAAACTCTATTCAGTATGAACACTGAAAAAATGCTACAATATAAATCAACTAAATTCCTTTAGACTTTCAGGGCTAGTTCAATGTAGACAAGTTGCTGATCAGATTGAAACTAAAAGGTTTCAGGGGAATTTTGTAAATCTTCTCTTCCTCCTTCTCTACCCTGTTCCCACGTCAGTTCTTTTGAGTATACTGATTCTAATAAAGCTGTTCTGCAAATTTTAAGCTTGATATTTTTGAGTAAATGTCCACTTTATTTCCAGGCAGGTCATATTTTTCAGCTGAAAATTACAATTTCTGGAACATGCACATGGCTTTTAGGTTTGATGGACTAGCTACTATATTAACCTTAAATTTCTAGTGATACTTCTGAAATGCAAGAATTGCTGCCTGTTGGGCTGCAGTCTCTTCTTGGGGAGCAAACAGTTTGCAGTGGGACACCTACAGCAGCTGAACTGTTGCCTATCAAATACCTCATGGCTTAATGCTTCTCTGTGCCATGCAGATGCATGCACAAAACCACTGAGAAGAGTTACCCTAAGCTTGCATTTGGCAAGTGTGGGGATTTATTTCATCTCTGGTGCCATAAGGGATACTTAGTAATAGCTGTTAAAAATGCTAATTCTTCATCTTCAGCTGTTTAAAAATCACACATTCGAGCCTGTTTAGTGTGGTGTCACGGTTTGTGAAGTTCAGTTGCAATACTGAGCACAAAAATAGAGCCTCAAGAGCTAAAGAAAGTTCAGCAGATGCAACACATTGAAGTCTTTTCTGAGCTCATTGTTGCAGTACTTGGAATATTCCATTTGCTGGCTTATCATCCTGTATTTACTTCATGTAATACAAGGGGATAGTCTTGAACAGAATATGTTGAGGTGCCCATGTGAGAACATCAAAATGAAGGAGGGAGATGTGCCTCCGACAGGCTGTATTCAGTGGAGCTTTCTGAATTGTGCAGTAACACACATTTCTTCCTCATCACTCTTCCAATGAAACTAAGTCTGTCTCTTTCAGTGGTTTGGGCTTCCAAGCTGCTTTCCCATTTTTCTACTTCCTTTTTCCTTGCCTTCTGGCAAGAAAAGCAAAAAACCCCATAACTGCATTTATGAAAGTGAGAAAAGGAGAACATGAATTCGTGAGGCCAGTGCTGAGTGTGAGGGACTCAGGCTGTAGTGTTTCATTGTAACACAGCACACAGAGCATGCCAAAGAGCCACTGGGGCTCACTTGATGAAAACAGCAATGCAGCTGTGGCCTGGAGCCCCCTTATTGCAGCAGCTGGCATTTACCCAATTGCTTCAAGGAACTCCAGTCACAGTTTTGGAAATTATTTCAACATGGGGGCAAGAAGTGGCAACTGCCATACAACTATGCTGTGTACACTGCCATCTCCTCTAGTGAGGGGGCTTTCTCCGTTGGCATTGATTTTTTGGTCACTGTGGAGGGTGTCTTGGAGGAGATGTAATGAGGGAGAAAACCAGGTCACTCATCACTAATCTGCTTCCAGGGATGTCCCTCTGTGCCTGACTGACTGGAGATGTTACCACAGCTCAGCATCTAACCGTGGGGTTGCTTCTCTGCCACCATGTCCTGCCTTTAGCTCTGCTCCTGCCAGTCCAGCAGAGGCTGTGGCAGGGTAAGAAAGACTTCTTTTTCTGGAAAACTGTCAGGTGTAGCACATAAGCAAAAGGAAATTAATAGCCGTATACCTGGAACGGGATTTCCATCACATCACAGTCAGCCAGTTACTGTTATTTGCATTAAACTCTATTGTTACTTAAGTAACTGTTGTTTCAATTCCCTCTTTGAAGGAAAAACATTGTACTGGAAAGTTAGTGTGATAAAAAGAGTGAAGAATACCTGCTGTACCTCTGTGAAGAGCAGCATAATGTAATGCTATAAATATT
Organism: Ammospiza caudacuta; assembly: GCF_027887145.1. NCBI lineage: Eukaryota > Metazoa > Chordata > Aves > Passeriformes > Passerellidae > Ammospiza > Ammospiza caudacuta. Next base: position 42,360,946 of record NC_080593.1, on the reverse strand, counting down.
TTCAAGATACCAACTGCTATGCTGTTGTCCAGTTTTCATTCCTTCTCTGTCACATGACCTTACAGTTCCCTAGTTTTGCTGGAGTTTCACTTTTCCTTAACCTCTTATAAAAAAATAAATAAATTGGCCTCAATAAGTTAGGCTCTAAATGGCAAGCTAGCCTTTATCATTCATGCATCGTTGATATGTATTTCCTGGAGAGGGCCTGAACAGGAAAACCAGCTTAAAGGCAGTAGAAACTGGAAAGAGGTCGCCATCTATTTTATCTCTTGTACTCTTGTTTTGTGTTTCTGCGGCTCCTTGAAAAGCAGTCTGTCCTCAGGACAGTTGTCTTCAGTACTAACATCTGTATTCATAATCTAGCAATGCTGCATGAAGGCATTCTAAAGACTCACAAGGGAAGGGCTACAAAATAGCCTTAGATGCTACTGAACATCTTAAAAGACCTGACAGCTGCTTGCTTCTATCTCGGTCCAGTTCTGTCTCTGTCAGACCACAGTATAGCCTAGACATATGCTTTGTGGCTTTGGAGTTATTCAGCCAGTTGTGAAATATAATCAAGGAAGAAAAGAAAACAAGAAGGAAATTTTCTTCAGAAGAGAGATGCCAGCTTCTGTAATGTAACCTAATTTATAATGCACTAGTGTGAAAAGAGGTAGTGAAGGCACTGGGAACTTGTAAGCAGTAACAGCAAATGTTCCTGACTGCACCTACCTGCTCAGTCCTGTAGTCTGGGATGCTGCCAACAGAGCCATGTTAGACTCACCCCAATCCCAGGCAGAAGCTGGGGCACACCCATGGTGACACCTCATTTGTTTTAGTGGAAACGCCCACGCCTTGGGAATCACAGGACTTGCCCTGCTCACTTGCCTCCCAAGCCAATTCCTGCAGCCACACATTGCTTGTGACAGCAGCAGGTCTGTGTGATCCTGCCTAGGGACACTGTATTCCCCTGGATTGTGTTTTCTAACCGGGAGAAGCACACAGCCTGCTGGTACACACTCAGGGAGCATGGCCCAGCTGCTTTGCTGTGGCCCATACTTCTGCATCTGCCCAGTTAAGGGGGGGGTCCTGCCAGAGCTAGAAGTAGCCCCAGCCTCATGGGGCTCTGTAGCACATTCCCACTGCACTGTGTGGCTCCAAAGAAAAGCAGTATCTGAACAGCCTGACCTGTTCCCTAAGCAGGGAATCTGTCCCTATACAGCTAATGTTAAGCAAACAAATCTCCCCTTTCTCAACCTGTAGCAATTTTCCTTTTCTTTGAATTTAAACAAGTATAATTGAACTTGACTACAAAGGACCATAATAGCTCTGTGGGTAATACATCAATAATATAGAAGCAAACATAACACACCTTTGCTTACATATAAAAGGTTCAATCTACTCTTAGTAGGCCGCAAAAACTTTTATAGTTACTTTTAAAAGCTGACCTGGGCAAAGGTATGGGAGTATATTAGAACAGGGTTAGTGATATGAGTATTTTCTCATTCACAACAAGAAATATCTTCAGAGAAAATGATTCTTCTGTACTCAGCACTGGTGAGGCCACACCTCAAGTGCTGTGTCCAGTTCTGGTCCTCTCAATTCAGGCAGGACATTGAGGTGCAGGAGTGGGTCCAGAGAAGGGCAGCTGAGCTGGTGAAGGGTCTGGAACACGAGTCCTCTGAGGAGCAGCTGAGGGAGCTGGGATTGTTTAGCCTGGAGAAAGGGAGGTTCAGGGGTGGCCTTACTGATATCTAGAACTGCCTGAAAGGAGGCTGTAGCAAGATGGAGATCAGGATCTTCTCTCAACTCATGACAGGACAAGAGGACACAGCCTCAAGCAGCACCCAGGGGAGGTTTAGGTTGGACATTAGGAGGAATTTCTTCCCAGAAAGAGTAGACACTGGAATGGGCTGCCCAAGGAGGTGGCAGAGTCACTGTCCCTGGAGATGTTTAAGGCAAGACTGGACGTGGCACTCACTGCCATGGTCTGGTTGACACACTGCTGGTGTTCGGTCAAAGGCTGGACTCAATGATCTCAGAGGGTTTTTCCAACCTAATTGATTATGTGAACGTAACCAGGCAAAGCTTTGCCTTAACCCCCGTCTTTTGATACCGTAATCTCGTGTGACAAGTGAATACTCGTGTAAACTTTACTTACCAAGCCCCTGTTGGCGAACTGAGCCCGGACCGGGCCTGAGGCGGCCCCGCGCTCCGGGCCGTCCCTCACGCTCCAGCCCGCGGCCGCCAGGGGGCGCCGCCGGCAGCGCCTTTGTCCCGCCGGGCCCAACCGTCGGTGCAACCGCCGCCCCCCGGGGCCCCCGGGCTCCCCGGGGCCTCTCGCCCCTGCCCTCTCCCGTCCCGCCGCCTGCCGCCCCCTTTGTTGCGGTTTTTCCCAGATGGCGGCCGGCGGCCCGGCCTGGCCATGGAGAACTGGGCCGCCTACAACCAGACCACGCAATCGGAGGCGTCCCGCCGCCTGCCGCCCGTTTTCTTGAGGCGTTTTGCAGCCGGCAGCCGGCGGCCCGGCCCGGCCAGGGAGCACAGCTCCGCCTACAACCAAACCACACAACCGGACGCGTCCCGCTACCTCCCAACCATTTTCTTCAGGTGTTTTCCAGCTGGGAGCCGACGGCCCGGCTCGGCTAGGGAGCACAGCTCCGCCTACAAGCGGACCACGCAACCGGAGGCGAAGACGCCCTGCCTGCCTCTCTTTTGCTTTCGGTTTTCTCTAGCTGGGAGCCGGCCCCGCGGCCCGGCCATGATCAGCGCAGTCTACAACGCGACCACGGAACCCGAGGCGAAGAGTCCCCGCCGCCTCCCCTTGGGCTGCACCCTGCGGCACCTGCGGGGATGGCGGCTGCCAGTCAAGGTGTTCCAGACGGTGAGTGCCTCCTCCCCTCGCCGTGCGGGGCGGCGCGCAGGGAGCACCCCTGGCAGGATGGCTGCCCCGGGCCCGGGAGGGACTCACAGTGTGCCGGCGGGGCGGGGGTGCCCCAGTCTGGGATGGAAACAAGCGTGTTGTGCTGACCCTTCGCCTTTAGGACGGTCCCCTACCGCTTAAAAATTAAACTCCTCGGTGAACCAGGGCAGGCTGAGGAGATGGCCACACACAGGCTTCGAGGGAATGGATTCTGCCTGTCGGAAAGGGCTCCGCCAGGAAGGTGTCCTGACTTGGGATGTGGCATGGAGTCACTAAAGTTGTGCAGACCTGTACCTCAGGTGGAAAGCTGGCGTGGTGCTGGTTCAAAGTGGTTTTTGGTGGGGAAGTGGTGGGAGTGTTCCTTCTCGTGTCCGAGCTGCAGGAGGAGGTGCCGACCCCGGCCGGTGCCGCCGGCGTCGTGCGCCCGAGGCTCGGTGCAGCGGCCGCCGTGCCCCAGCTGCCTGCCGGCCTTAAACGCCGCCCGCCCTGGCTCAAACCAGAGGGAGGCCCCGCAGGAAATGTAGCGTTTCTTCTGAGGGCCGGATTGTATGAAAACAGGAGGAAGAAGCCTTTGGTTGAACTTCATAGGGCAGTAGAACTGGGAAGGGCTTTGCTGGATCATGAGCTCCAGACCTTCCTCTCTTGCAGATCCTGTAGCCCGTTCTAAGCCTGTCGGTCTGGGCTGTCCATGCTAAAATTAAGGAGCCTATTTCTCCTTTGATTTGTGGTAGAAAATTGCACCAGAAACCCATGATCATGGTGGCCTATTGCATGAGACATCACTTCATGTCAGGCGGCCCTGGGCTCACCAGGTAATAAAAGGCTTATTTTCTGCCTTTTATACATACTGTGGCTCCTGAATCAAGCAGTTGGGCTCCTGCTGCAAAGTCCTGTTCAGTGTTTGGTGATGGACTCCTCAAAAATGTACCTGTGTGAGTGCTAATAAGGATGTGAGGAGCATCACTCTTAGGTACTAGCAGGGAATGAGTGAAACCCGTAGAGGTAAAGGGCAGCTGACTGCAAATGTGTGTCAGCCTACATTTTGCAGCCAACACAGTGGTTTTTTAGTCAGATGTGTCATGCTTACAGGAATTGTAGGTAATTTCCAACCCTTTCTCGTTACTTCACCATTGCAGAAAACAGGACGTTTGGGTTTTAAGCTTCATCTCACACACAGTCAAAACCCTCAATTAGAAATATAATATTCTTTAGTGTTCATAAAGTGGTAACACTGCCAAAAATGAAGTTTTCTAAGAGTGTTTAAAACAAAAATAACACCCAAGAATGCTTTAAATAAATATAATGGAACATAAACTTTTAATTCATCTACTGGAGATGATTAAAGCAAGATCTGCTGGGTTCTGTTCCCTAACAAGCAGAATGTTTATATAAATAGGTTCATTGACTAAAATAAAATAAGTGATTATGTAGGCAAATCTAGTGATGTACCAAAGCTTTAAGCTGCTTAATTATTTAAAATGCTTTCTAAGTAGAAAAAAAGAAAATTTATCATTATCCTAGACAGGATGGATAGCTGCTTGACATGTTCTTAAATAAGCAACAGTTTATAGCTTGAACCTGTTAGTCAGTGAGGAAAAAGAAAATGGAGTTATAGTTGTTCACCCTCCAAATTTCCAACATTTTCCCCTCCTTTTTTGTAACCTTTATCAAAATGCAGAGATCTTGAGGTCTGGGTCAAAACACTTTAAACAAGCCCTGGAAAGCCCTGAAGGTGGAAGCCTCAGTCTCTGCAGTAAAAGGTTCCTTTTCTGGGAAAGAGTTGATTTTGGAAATGTCAGTGATGGCCATTGCCTTTTGGCTTTGTGTTACACCAGTGGTTGTTACTGGGATTACGCCCTGATAATTGCTGGGGTGTTGCAATCAGAAAGTGGGCTCTGTTCATTGCAGAGGTGATCAGGAGTTTTATAAAACACTCTGAAATCACCTGCAGAAAACTGGCTTCTAGACCTAAGAAATACTTTTCTTCAGATGAATAATGGCATGCTCTGTAACCTAAGCCAGTTCTTTTGAGCAAATGAAACAAGGAAAATGTCACTGCTGAAAGTCACAAATGTGAGTGCCTAAAGGATGCTGGGAGGCATGTTATTGCACAGGTTTCTAGGATGTTGTTGTTTTGTTTGTGGTTTGCCTTTTTTAAATAGGTGGAATGTTTTCGTTAGTCCACGACTGGTCCAAATTCAGCACAAAGGTAAATGGCACAATGTGTATTGTGCCAAAATTGAGGTAGAAACAAATTCTTACCTAAAGCAGGACAAATTATCATCAATTATTGTTTAACTTGAGTCAAAATGGCTTGGCTGGAAAGGAAAATTGTAATTAAGGCCTAAAAATCAGCTCCTTTTTGAGCTGTTAATGTTCTGTAGTAGCCTGAATTATGTAAACTTAATAGAGAATTAATATGTGCACCTACCTGAACTAGAAGATTTTGTACAGGAAATCCCAGTACCTCCCAGATGCCAAGCATCTTCACAGGATTGTTGGCAAGTTCATTGATCTGCTCTATTTTTGTAGCAATTCATTTGTTAAATTCTTTTGTAGCAATTCACTTGTCAAATCTTCTTTTAAATTGACATTTGTTTAGAAACTTCCAACACGAATGTCAGTATCAATGAATAATTTTTTGCTGCTAAGAGACAGATGAAGGTGTTTAATTTCTGGTGTATAAACACACAGGACTAATAAAAAATTTTTAAAAATACGAAACAAGTGCTTCTCCAACAATGCTTTTGGTGTTGAAAACTTTTATTTTTTGGTGGTAGTAGGACAAGAGAGGAATACCTTTTTTTCTGAAGGTGATAACCAAAGAGCAAGTTAAGAAATCCAAGCAGAGCTCTCTGGCGTCTTGTAAATGTGCTGCTGATACATTAACTTAATCAAAGCACTTACTTAAAGTTCTTCAAGCCAACTTTTTTTAAATTGATGTACTCTATTTTATTACTCAGCTTATTAATAAAAAAATGAATATTGACTTGGACAAGTCCCACGCAGGATTGTACTTGGTAAATCTCAGTTATTTGACACTGAACCCTTTATAACTGCTCTTTTAATTTGCATTAAACTCTGTTGTTACTTACAGTAACTGTTGTTTGCGTGGGATTTTTTTTCAACTTGTACACTCTGTAGAGAAGCTTTTTCAGCTATTTAGATCATATTATGGTTATCTGGACATGTACTTTAAGGACAAGTTTATTTTCTTTCTGCTTTGTTTCAGCCCAAGTGAAAGTGATGACTTTCTCTTTCCAGTGCTTATAAAAAGAGATAAGTTTTCATGTACAGTGCTGTCTCACAGCTGACCTTGTGAAAAATGTGAAATTGAAAGTCATTGGATGCAGCTATAAGCCCATGTTTAGAAATGGAAAAAAAAAAAAAAAAAACAAACCATAAAATCTGGAAAGTCAGAGTTTAAAACTGACATTGTAGTTCACTGGTTTAGGTGCAAGGGCTGCTGAGAAGTTTGTGTTGCCAACCACTGTGGAGAGAAAGGAAACATGAGGAGGCCTGATAGTTTCCCCTGCTGATGTTTCCCAGCTCCCATTCTTTCCCTTACCGAACTCCTGTTTACTTTATATTGTTGCATTTCCAAAACGTGGTTCTCTGAAGTGCTCTTCTGAACCTGGCTTAGTAAGAGGAATTTACACTTCCTACTGCTAAATTGTTGTTCTTGTTTTTACTGTGAGAAAACTGAAACCAAAGACTGATGGCTATTTTCCAAGAAAAATTCTGAATCTTAAATTTTGATTTTTTTTTTTTAAAACAGAAAACTGTCAACTTCTTTATTGCCCACATACTCTTATTAAAAATACACGTCATTCTCATATCAGTCTCAGTTTTATGACCCAGTCTGATTCCTGCTTGTGGTTTCATTTTAATTTGGTGAACTCCTTTTTACAAAGATCTGTAAAGCTATGTCAAGTTTATGGGATGAAGGAAATGATGCTATTTATGGGATGAAGGAACTAGCAAGAAGTGGCCAAAACAAAATAAGCGAATGGTTAAATAAAGCAATATTCTTTCTTGTGTGATAAAACAGTAGAAAATCCAGTAGCAGGGATATGGTGACTGTACAGGAAGTAAGTCATGTTCTTTTCTCAAAACACACTGTGGCAAGAAGGTGAATGTAGAGCTGTGCATGGATTAAACATTGTCCAGCATGCTTGAACATAGTGAAGGTTTCAGTTCCTGCAAGAGTGGTTGAGCTTCTGTCATTACTGGGTCACAAGCATGTGAGCGTTGGGTTCATGGGCTTCCTCTGAAGTTTGATCAAGTGGGGTAACATCAGCTGTGAACTTTTAGGGAGGTAGCTGAGTATGTCAGGGCTGTCCAGTTTCCCCCACTGCCCTGAACCCAAATACATTCAGAACTGAGTGCAGCTGTATGTCGTAAGCAGCAGCATTTTGCAGGATGTGTGTTCTCCATGCTGCCTCATCTCCTTCAAACTGGCAGCTGCACAAAACCACAAAACAGAAATCTTGTCTGTCTAATCAAGAAGCCTCTGGCTGGCTGTGTGCTCAGCTTACCTGAGTGTACTTCATGGACCACCTTTAATAACCAAGTGTAAACCATGGCATTGTATAATTATTTCTGTCTGTAAGAAAATAGCGTGGAACTTCACCAAACTCTTTGTAGATTGAGAGTTTTTGTCACAGCTAGCTTTATTAATGTTTGTATCAGAGATGTCTGTTGAAGATGTTAGAGACTTGATCCAACTCAAGCATGTTATTTGTTTGCAGATTTTCTCTTTAGTGGCTGTTGTTTGTGAAGAACTTGTGCAAGAATGCTACAACTGTAGTCCACTTTACTACTTTGAATTTGCAAGCTGCAGTGCCTTCCTTTTGAGCCTCCTGTTTCTGTATGTGTATTGCACTGATTTGTATGAATCACTGGGGGAAGATAAAGTGCGGAAACTGGTAAGAAAACTTTTTTTGTGGAAAAACAAACCATTTCTTCTAAGTGCATAAAGTCTGCTGTCAAGTAAAAATCCTATGCAAAATGAATCTCCTTTTCTTCTCCATGTAAAGGGTAGATTAAAGTATTTTATAGTTTAAAAATGAGCCAACTTTGAGAGTTTATATTGACATGTTTGTCAAAGCTGGCTACCTGCAGGATTTTAGGACTTGTGTGGAAAGTCTTTCCACATTAATGCTGCTAATACTACAGCATAGCCATTGCAGATCTGTACACATGTGGAATACAATTTACCACCAGCATGATGCTTACAATTAAAAAAAAATTTAAAAGTTTACCCTATCTGTTTTCCTAGTGGGTGTAGACTATTTCTTTTTGGCAATAATCATAGCTCGTTACAGTTACAGTTTATGGCTTCATGCTTCAGATGATCCAGCAGTGGGAGAAAGTTGCTCTGTAAAGTCAGTCGGAATGTTATTCCATCTCACAAGTGTCCCTTCCTATGTGCCTTCAGAGCAAACAGTGGTGTCTTTATGTGAGATACAAATAAGGGAGTGTAGCAAAAGGTTTGAATGAGCACGTTTACTTACACTTTTGTGGTTTCTTAAATGTTTTATATAAGGAATAAAGCTACCATGGTTGTCCTGAGCTTGAATTTGATGGTGAAAAAAGGTTAGATGAAATTAATTAAATACTTTAAAAATACAAAAAAAAAAAAAAAGGCAGACTCCTTCAAGTAGATGATAATGCTGTTTAAATAGCTGATAATGTTGAATGTCATTTGGAATTTAGTTGTGAAATGTATTTTCTGAAGCTTCCACTAGCATCAAAGTATCAAAACATAAATTCACAGGCAGTTTAACTCAGCTGTTGTTATGGTGTTCATTCTTTTTAGGTAACCTATCTACAGTTAAATTATATATATATATTTATATATATTTTTCTTTATATTTGCAGAATTTTTTGACCGTGCTGCTCATAGTTGCCATTTTTCTGTCAGCATCAATACTGCTTTCTGCAAACTGCAATGAGCCTGAAGAATATGCTGCATGTGTAAGTCTTAAAATGGCAAGATTTACTTTGTATTTTTATGTTATTTTCTCTGCCCTCTAAACTTCACTCAATTTGCAGAGAAGAAATTGGGCAGGGAATAGAGCTCAGTGCATTGTGATGTTTCAGGAGGAATTAGCTATTTCACATCTTCCAGAAACTTACCATAGGAAATCCAAAGAGCTGGCATTCCTCAGGGTTGCTGGAAAGCTGATGTGGAAAAGAAAGCAAGATAATTCTGTTCCATGGCAGCCTTGGCTATTAGAGATACACACTTCTGTACTGTCATCTTATGTGATGTAGATCTATTTAGACCTAATAGGTTGAGCATAAATTAGGTGTCAGCTTTGCTTTTTTTGGTACAGAAAATAAAAACTACTGTGATTTAATACTTATTAATGTCAAACTACTTTGGTCCAAACCAGTTGTGTAAAATTTAGGTAGAGTTGGAATAACGCATATGTTTCTTTCCTTGTTTGAAAAAAGCTGCCTTCTCTTTACCACCTCTCATCTTGCCAGGACTGGTAACAAAATGTCATTCACAAAATGTCATTTCATTCTCCCTTGCTGACCCAGGCTCTGCAGATCTTGTCTTCCTTCGTCTTCTTTGTGTTATTCTTCATTTGCTCTCATCAATCAGCAGCCCTCTCTTAGATAAATAGTCTGCTACATGCTACTTTAATAACTGATTTTGGCAATGCAACTAATATACTTTTGCTATTAAAGGTTGATTAGAACACAGTATAAGGTTCACACTTGATTAAAAGAATGACAACTGTAAAAACTTCCACAATGAATGTGCTAGAATTATGACTTCTGATCTGTGTCTAATTTAAATGAAACTATTGATTTAAGGAGGACTATAATCTTAATATTATAAGCATTATTAATGTATATAAAATGGTACAGTGAATCTTTCCAAACAGTGTTAGAATAAATACTGTTTATGCATTTTGAAAGCACATATTTCTGTCCTTTTCACAGGTATTTGGATTTTTTGCAACTTCTGTATTTGTAGCTGAACTTGTCATAGAGATCTGTCTCAGAATAAAACAAAAACGGAATGTCAAGAAACACCCTGAGAAGCCTCCTAACGCTCCGCGTGCCACAGAAAATCAGCCATTGAATAAAAAAAGATAACTTCCTGAAATTGGTTTTTTCTTTTTCTTTTTTTTCTTTTTTTTTTTTTTTTTTTTTTTTTTTTACTGGAGCAAACTAAAATGAACTTTCAGTGCACTGTAGGTAACAACTTCTGTTTCTTTATTCTAGTCGATTTTGTACACATTGCTCATCACCAATTTTTATGGATTCTTGGTCAGGTAATGGCATCTTGGGCATCATGTTCTAAGGTAGCTGTAGATTGAGAGTTTTTGTCACAGCTAGCTTTATTAATCTGGTCCTGCCAGATCATCTGCTGGGATGACAGGTACTAAGAAACCTTGGGTCTAAACAGAATAACTTCAGAACAGTAGTGTGCTGATTTAATTTTGACAGAGATGACTAATAAAGGTTAATGTCTGAGGCATAAATTCTGACCTATAACCTAAAGATATTTCCTGGTTAAATGGACCAGATGTTTCTATTGTGAGTTAAAAATTAGCACAGCAGAATTCATTTTTGTACTTCCTGGTGAAACTGAATGCAAAAGGGATACCTAACTGGAATTTACAGGAATGTTTATCCTTAAGTAAGGGGGTTTGGGTTGTTTTTACTAGTCCTGTGTCTCAGTTCTGTCTATGGAGATCAGTTTCATGTTATAGTGACTGTAGGGAGTTTATGGGGAAGGTAATGTAAATGGTATATTGAGAGACAGTTTTGCACCCCATGATTGTCAAAGTTTGGACTTGTATGCCAGAATCTTCTTTCAGATGGTTTCAAAAGCTGTAACATTTGCAGGAAGAAACTTGAAAAGCCAGCAGTGGGAGGAATAAGATAAAGAATAAGTATTTTACATGAAGCGACCCCAGAAGCAGCAATCTGAATATCAATGGAAAAAACCTTAGAGCATGTTGGTTTTACCCTGGTGAATATTACTTGCAAGGTTAATGCCATATGCAGCTTGTTTATGTATAGATAATGCTAAGTTTTGCCAGAATGGTTTTAAACCTCACCATTTTCTGTGTTTATAGATATGGCAGTAGCTTGAGACTCCTTGCTGCTGACTAGCTCAGTTGGTAAACAGGTGAATAAGCACTTGTCCCCCTGATCTGTTTTGCAAGCATCAGTCTGTAGGACTGCAAGGAAAACTACTGATGGGACACGTATTGGACAGGTGATGGATGTGTCAGCCCAGATGTTGATGGCTGTAAAAGGAATGAAGTGCCAAAAAAGCATTTTTCTGATGTCTGAGGTAAAAGCAAGACTGCTATGCCTCTCTTAAGAGGAAAGCTTTCAAAAGCAGAGCAAATTACTGTAAGCCAGGAGATGTTCCAAAATAGCAAAGCAAATAAGAAAAACCTGACTGAGTGCTTGAGCCTTTTGCTGTGTCTCCCAGGGGTTAACTGCATTTCACCGGTATCCCAGCCTGGTGTGTTCCCAGTCCTGTAACCTATTGTGGCAGCATTGAGACCAAGCCCTCCAGAAACTGCCTGAGCTGTATTTAGGTAAGAAAGAGGAAATTGTTTTAAGACAAAGGACTGTAGTAGCAAGTCAAAATTGTTTTTTTTCCCATTGCTGCCACTTTCTGATGAGTGTGATTTTGTGATGTTCTTTCTCTCTATGGTCTGAGACTTAAGCCTAACACTACACTTTGCTTGGAGGATGCCAAATTTTGCTGGGTGGTGTGAAGCACCAAATTAAAGCTGCAGCTTGGTTTTAGAACTATGCATAGAAGAGATACTTTCCTTCATAGAATTTTCTGTGTTGTAAAGGAGAAATGCTCTTTGGACTGGCTTTTTTTTTCCCTTGTATTTATTAGTATCTGTTTGCACTAAAATCTGTTTTCGGTCAGTGCTTGCTGTAGCTGTCTCTGATAACTGGGTTGATTAGAGATGTTTGATTTACAAGCAGTGTTACTGGTGATACAAAATATCCATAATGAAAAATATCTCCTCTATGATCTGCAATGTCTTACTGTGGGGACCATACCCATATAAGTAACATTCCAACAGTCTTGTTTTGGTTTCTTTTTATTGCCTAGAGTCCTGCTGAATTTTTTTTCCACACCAAAATGTCTATAGTCTTTAAATCTTCATCTGTAATTGGTAGCTGTAAATATAGTGTAAGAGCAACACTGTGCTGCTGAGTATTTATTAAGCAATGCAGCACCATGAAAGGACTTTTATCTTGAGGTAATTTCTCCTGTTATTTTTCTCAGCCTGAGGATAAGTTAATGGAAGTCTAGGTTTTGGCTGTTTTTTTTCTATAGGCTTTTCTCCACATCAGTGTGTTACTGATGTCCATTCTTGGAAATACAGAAAGGGATCTGTAAAGTCATCTCCTGGCCTTGGCAGTTTACCTGGCCATAGTCTCACATAGTAGTTAAATCCTAGGAGCAAGTCACAGAATGGTTGTAGGTTTGAGGCAGTTGCCTAAAATGTTGCTTCCAAACCAGTTGTTGGCTAAGATGCGTGATAGTGCTATTAATTCTTGCACCTTGTAGGATGTTTTTGCTCTGTTTTAAAATAGTTGAGAAGCAGATTTGCGTGTGTGTGTGTGCTGTTTTCTGCTTCTGTGAGGTTATTTTTTAAACTGCTTTATCAGCTTCCTATATCCTAGCTTTCCTTATCACTCCTAGGTCCTCTGCCCTCCCAGTCTAGGTGGGGGAGAGGCTTCCTTACTGCAGTGTCTGAGCAGACTTGTCGGCAGTCTTGACATGCCCCTTTGATGCCTCTGGTGTCAGGTGCTGGCTTTAAATGTCTGTCTCTTAATTAGACTGATCCTAGAGAATGCTATTGGAGCTGGATTAAATGTCTGGTTCTGCAGGAGCTCTGTGTGTATGCTGGATGCCTCTTACTCCTTGTGCTCTGTCAGCAAAGGCCTTTGCTTGTTTCCCAGCCCTTTGCTTCTGATGAAATCCGCCAACCTTATTTAAACCAGCTATTTAAATTGTTTCCATTAAGGTGGCTGATTTTGGTTTAAGCAGATTAGGGATTGTTCAGGAGAGTGATAGGAGCTCTGGCAGAAGTGCTGTTAGATACAAGTGCCTCAAATTTCTCCTGTTGGCAAAGTGAACATCTCTGTACATCATAACTGGTAGTAAAGCCTGTTGGAAGGAAGCAGCTGGCCCAGTACATCTGTCTGGGGATTGTCTTCTCCATTCTTCTCCACAGTGCTTGGCAGTGGGGTTGGAGCCTGCTTGGACACTCAGCTTTGGTATTTTCCAGCTGAACCTGTCAAGGCTAAGGCTCTGCAACCACTTTCAAGGCTTTTTTGTAGTACCTTGAGAATCAGTGGAGAGGATTTTTCAGGATACATGAGGACTTGTCCAGTAGCTGGACTGTGAACTGCTCTGAAGATCTGTACTGGGCATTGCATAGATTGTGAATGTTAATTTTTGTGTTTGATGTTTAGCCCACGTTAAACACAGTGCTGCCAGTGCCCTTTGGTTCTGAGTGTGGGAAGGAATTGTGCCTTACTGCTTGTACCCTGTGCTTGAAAAGAGCAGGGAAGGGTTGTGGTCTGTTACAGGTGAGTTCTACCTTTGCATCTTCCAACCTGAGAGAGCAGTGAATGATCTCACACAATTCTTAGAGCTCAGCACAAGATGGTTTTGCATAATGGCTGTCGTGGTGATCCTTGTTCAAATTTGTGCAATAAGTACCAAGCTTTCTACACAGAAGGGAAATTCTTAGTGAAAATTTTCAAAGGTTCCATAAAATCGTAGCAAATAAAGATGCTGATACTGCCTTCAAGATGAAAATTCATCTTTGTTTTAGTCTATTGCTGTAAACATAAGCAGCTCTCTGGATATTAAATTTTATGCTGGACAGAGCTATATGTCGCTTTTAATACCATTAAGAATTTAAGTGATTTTTTCATTATTATTAAAGCAGGATGATAATACAATAATTTTCTATATATAAAGCAAGAACTTTGTAGTTTCCAGCGTTGCCTTGAATTTCCATCTAAATAATTTTTAAATGCCTAAATATTTTTATCGTTCTAAACCTGTGATCTTTTTTAAAACATTATGTTTTCTTGATCTAAGGAACTTTATAAAATATTTTGTGATCTTTTTTAAAATAAAGGTTTAGTAAATAAGTGTGTCTTGTTTTTGCTGCTATGATTTGGTGTTGCTATGTACTTTTCCCAAAACTAGCCATAGGAAATAACATCATTCTTTTGTCCCTGGTTTGGAGGAAAGAGCTTGCATTGTGTTTGCCTGTTCCTGGGGAAGAGGGTCCAAGTGGCTGGATATTCTCACTAGAAGTTCCCAGGAAAAAAGATCTGTTAAGGTCAGTATTGCCCCTGACACAGGGTCCAGCCTAAGTGGTTTGCAGTAGCTTTTACGTGTGGTCTGTAAGTTCCTGCGAGAAGCATAATCAGGTGCCGCTTCCTATTGTCTTGATTCCATGGAACTGAAAAAATAAAGGGGCAGACTTGCTAAAGGAAGGAGCACAACCTAGCAAAAGGTGTTGAGAGCAAATAATTTATTCTGGTGTAGAAAAACACAGGTCACTGGCTTCCTTGGTTGAGGGAGAGCCGCCTGATCTTAAAAAAATTGTTTGGCTGATTGTCAGTGGTAAGGGGTGAGGAAAAGGAAGCAAACCTGCATGTTTTGCTTTTTGGCAGGGGAGCACCTTTTTGTTTCCTAGTCCTGCAGATTACTTATTAGCTGGTGGTCATCTTGTCCGCAGGAGGAGAATGATGCTTCCTTCATCATTGGCACAGAAACTGGGGTGCCACAGTATGCTTTTCTTTATTTTGTAACATGAAAAGATGAAATCATTTTAAAGATGAAATTGTCTCTTTGATGAAGTTGCCAGACATGAGTGCAATTGTAAGGACTCAAAAGGGAAAAAGGTCTCAAATACTTTTAATTACCTAGATGCAAGAAAACAATCAAGGCAAAATGTTGTATTAGAAAGGTATGCCAGTGGTGGATTTTACACCATGAGAAAATAACTCAGAAATACTAGATTTAATAATTTGAAGCTTGACCAGACAGTATAGTTGCGTTATTGCTAGAATCATAACAACCCCCTCCTCAGGAGCCTAATCCAGGCTGGTTCAGTGTAAATGATAGAATGTAGTGCAGCAGGGCAGAATATGGGCTGGTAGCACGCAGCTTTCCTTCGTGAGTGCACAGGCACCACCTGGTCACTGTGTGTGCATCCCTCGGCCCAGGCTCAGATCCGTTTCCTTGCTTTGGGATTTTCTCCTTCCAGGGAGGAGCAGGACCAGCCACCTGCTCTCTCACACAGCTGCGGTCACGCAGGAGCCAAGCGAGGGTCGCTGCTTGGCTGGGCCTTGGGTGTGGCTGCCCTTTGGATTGGGAATGGCCATCATTCCTAGCCCGCGGAAGGAAGCACAGGGAAGGGCAGAAATGGTTTTGCCTTGTTCCTGCCGTCTGCACGGGAACCTGCCGAGAAGCTGCAGGAGGGAAGGTTGTCCACAAGAGGGCAGAGATGATCCTGGGATTGAAATTACTTGGTCTGAAGGACTCCATCCTCTTCCTACCTGTATTTCCAGTGGGATTGAAGCCCTCATGTCCCTCTATAAATTGAACTGTGCTCTTTAAGGATACTCTTTCCATTAATTTTCTTATTTCTTAATATATAGCTTGAAGTATTTTTGGTAATATAATCTCATCAGTATTGTCCCAGGGAGATACTTTGCCTGAGCAGTTTGAAAGGGTTTTACATGCATTACTTGTGTTTTGTAACTGCCAATAAATGTTTTTAAAAATGCAAGTCGAGCTTCAGCTGCATGGCAGCACCTGCACTTGAAACACTGCACTGCAGTCTTGGGGAACTTTGTGGTCTGTACTATGCTGTGGTTTTCAGTGAAAGGCCTGTGGATCACAGCGGGGAGAGGAATGGAGTAGGGCGTACCTGTGCATTTCCTAGACTCTGAAGAAGTTAAATGAGGGAAGCTTATTATCCAAAAATGCAAATTATGCATGCTGGAAAAAAAATCAGGGCCCACAAACAGCAATGTTGGCAAGCATAGCTGTAAAGCGTGCCAGACGGGACTTCTTGCAGTTCCAGTCCTCTCCAGGCATCCCAGTGAAACTTGCTTTGGCCAGCCCACGTGCCCTGATCACTTACTCAGTTTGTTTCTTATGACCTATTATCTCTTGGCTGAATTATTGGTGGGAAAATAAACCAGACGTGGCTGTTTTGAACTTAGCAAGTCCTGAGGTGAGAGTCAGGCTTCATGAGGAGGTGACAGCACAAACACATTCTTCTGCAGCCTGATGCATGCACAGCCAGATGGGGACAGCACATCCCCAGTCAGGTATGCACTGCCTGATGAGCTGCACACAGGCAGGCACTACTCTGCAGTGCTAAGCTTGGGCTGTATGTCAGAGCTCTCTTTTTAGTCCTCACTTGGACTTACAGGAAGCATAACATGGGAAGACAAAAAGGATGACAACTTTTCTGTGACCATATGCTCTACCCTTGCTTAGAGAATGGTGCAATGTTGCTCAAAATAATGCAAGCCTGTCTGCACTACAGCTCTCCTTTTAGCTACTTCCTTTGCACCAGCTGTTCCTCTCCCAGAAATATCAGTGCAGACAAGATTCTGAAATCCCTGCTCATGTTGAGGTCTAGGTGAAGAAGGGGCAGTTACTTAATTGTTCTGTGGTCTCTTGCCCTCCACTAACCAAAGGTAGGGAGCTGCTATGCTGATGTGAGCAGCAAGGCATCCTCAGCAAAGAGGACTCATCACTCCTATTTTCATTTTCAGTCTCCTTTGCCTGCCTGCTCAGTTTCAAATGCTTTCAGAGCACTGGGATTTGATACTCACATTGCTAAAGCCTTGCTTCCCATTCCTGCACCTCAAACCTAAACTAAACCTCCCTATCAGTGCAACTCATAGCAACAAGAGCCTTGGCTAAATCTCTGCCTGCTAAGTTTCTCAAAACAGCTGGGATAAAGAGGCTGTGGAGGCCTTTCTGAGAGGGTACAATAGAGCTCTAGAAACAACTGGCTCATTAATGTAAGCCTGTTTTCTGCCTCATCGTCCTTTTGCTCAGAAAGGCTTGTTTTATGAATGAACCAATGTTGTCCTTGACTTGATACAGTTTTGGGGTTTTTTTTAATTGTAAACGCTTGTTTCTGGCAATTGTGTATCTCATTTGAGGGTAACAAGGGCATAATTATTCAGCTCTCATGCACCACAAACTGCTGAGCATGAGGTATTAATGGAGTGCTTTGCTGCCACCATAGCTTAATAGCTACAGCTGCAGCATTGTGCTCTTGTTTGGCAGGAGTTCATGGAAAAGGGGGATGCAGATCATTAAGCTTTATGTTAAGAGTGATTTACAGATGTAGCAATAACAGTAGACTATGTTAGACAGACAAAGCACTTCTGGTGGAAAAGGAGCTGTTACACCAGCAGAGCTGTAATTCATACTAGTGGTGGTGCAAAGCCCCCAGCACCAGTCCACCTCATATAACCCCCAATAATCATAATGAAGGAAAGTTTTGTTAGTGTAACTGTGTGTGTGTGTGTGTGTGTGCTGGCAGGGGGAGGAGGGGAGTCATACCCCACCATCACAGCTGGCTTGCAGATGTAATAGAAGGAAGCTGCAAATGGGTGCTTTTGGCCGGCTACAGGCTTTGAGGTGGTATCAAACCCCTAGCCTGGTCCCTTTCCATCCACCCAGCTACAGCAGCAGCTCTGTTATGTGTGAGATACAAGTGCTAGAAGTAAAAGGTGGCTGTTGCCCCAGCTGCACATGGGAAGGTGAAAGCAGTGTCTCAGCTCCACCCTGAGCTGTTCCAGCTGAGAGGCCAAGCTGCCCTGGTAGCTGATGGAGGAAGAGGCACATCTAGAGGGTGAATCAGAGGGGAAGGGTAACTCCTGCACTCTGACTCGCTGCTATGATTCACTCTTGAGAAGAGATTCTTCTCTTCCTTCATCAGATGTGCAGGGGAGAGTAGCTGAGTATTAAAGCTAGTCCCATGCAAATGGTCTCCAAGATACACTGTGCTTTTTCCTGGGACAAGGATATTTACTCTCTTTGAGCTGTAAAAGTACTGCAGAAGGAGTGCTGTCTCTAATTTCCTAGTCTGACCTCCTATGCCCAAGGGTTATATGCCTCAAGACCGAGTCTTCATCCCCTCATTCCAGTTCCTTCTTGTTACCGTTCCTCCTGTGCTGAGAGGGCTGCCTGTGTGTGCTGCTCTTCCTGCACAAGTGCAAACATGTAAGAAAAGAACAAGTGGCTCAGACACACTTAATTTAGCAATGACCCTCCATTAGTGCCCTGGGGACATTCCCCTCTTTGGGGAGGAATGCCCCACCACCCTGCCTAGCTGTCATGGCATTCACACACATGCCAGCTCTGCCTCAAGAGCTGGTGTGCTCTCCTTGTCTTTCTGGGAGCCCCTTCAGCACCCACAGAAACACACAGGTGCTTCTTTCATCCCCCCACAGCACTGCTTTTCTACACACACCCACACATGCAAGCACAGAGCGCTCAGCCTGCTCCTTTTCTTCTTTGCTATCCCCTCCTTCTCAGGTGTTTGGCTGCTGCACACTTGCCTGCCCGCCTTTGCATGGCCCCAGCTGTCTGGAGCCCCCTGGGAGAAGGGCTCTGAAGTGACAGATGTGACAGTGCCTCTGTGCACCAGGCAGGGCTGAAATCACTGCAGGGCCAGGCAGAGTAACCCAGGGGCTTTGCAGCACCACGTGTTGGCACCTGGGCATTCCTGGGTTACATCACTCTGCAGGCAGAACTTCTTGTCACCGTGAGGAGGGCAGGACTGCTGTTCTTTGGCTTGGGCTTTAGAGGTGGCACTTTATTCCTTTCAAGTGGTTGCTTGGTGTCTTGCTGTTATTCTAGGTCTGCAAACATCTGAAGAGCAATAAATGAAATTTACACAATCTTGGGCACTCTGAATTTAAATCAGTCCAAGCCAGGATTATCAAAAATTAATTTTAATTGAAGCAAATTTATCTATGCCCTAATCCTTTTTATCTGCTTCAAAAGTTCAGGCCTTTATGGCTGGCTAGTGCTCTGAAGGACATACTTCACCCAAATACATGTCTCACCTGAGAGCCAGCGTTTACCCAGTGACAAAACTGCTTTTGAAAATACTGTTGTGCCTTTCTGTAAGGCTGTAGTTCAGTAATATGGCAAAACCAGGTGCTGCTGGAGGTGGTGTTGTGCTCAAGAAGCGATATAAAAATGTTAATCCAAGGAACAGCACTGTGCTGAGCTGTTCCCTCAGGAAAGGTTGGTAGTGCTGCTACTCTGCAGTGACCCCTGGACTTTAGCTCCCTCATCTGCACTTTCTCTTTGAGCTCTGCCCTTATTCCTCACCATCAACACACAAAAAGCCAAGGTCCCTCACAGCCTCCTTTCATGAGCCCTCCCTATCATACTGCTGTCCCCTGCAGCACAGTACAAGCAGCCACAGTCAAACCAGACCTTTGATTATTCAGTGCTGGAATCCTAAAGCCAAGCTTTCACAGCACTAAGCCAGAACAATGCCAAGGATTTTGGTACCTAAATTCTGCCTCCATATAAAACTGAAAGCTCACCTGAAAAACTGAAAGCTGGCAGCCACCTCATCCCTGAGGCAGGTAACTCCTGTGATGCTGCAACTCTTCTAATTATTGTTTTCTTCTTCTTGCCTTGTTTTTTTCTTTATTTTCCCATAACTTTCAATCTTCCCACCTGTGAAGTGCTGCTTCTGGGCATGCCAGACAGCTTCACTTTCACTATTAGCACAGCTCAGGCAGAGGTTTGGTAAAGGGCAAAAAGCAGACAGTTTTGTTTTTTTTTTTGCCAACTGCCCCAAGGCAGAGGGACTGGTTCAGGCACGTGATGAGGGCTTGTTTGATCCTTAATGAATTGGCAAGTCATTTAGACAGTAGAACAGTGCAGATATGAGATAACAAGAGGATGAATCATCAGTTAGTTAGAAATATGTCCTTTTCTTTATTTTGTGCAAGTTCTGGGGTGGTGGGAACCCGCTGCGGATGCTGATCAGTCCCTAGTAACAAACTTGTGTACTTGCCATACTGGCTGTGAGAAACCAGTGTGCTGACCCAGGGGACCAGCTGAGGCTGATGGACTGGGCTCAGGGACAGGCAGAACAGAAATAAACTCTGGAGTAGCCTGCTGTGGGTAATCAGTGACCTCTGGAAAGGACATCATTCTTTTCCTGTTTTCCAGCTGCCGTTGTGCTGGAAAAAAGTAACTGTTCTTCTCCAGGATAGGGAGATAACAAGCACTGGTGCCACTTTCTGACCTGCTAGGGTTAGAAAAGCCCTGGGATCAGGGACTGGAACCATGAGCCACCTGTTCCCAACAGGATGGCCTCCCAAGTGTGCAGCCCTGTGTGTCTGCAGAGGAGTGAGGGGTAAGCAAAGGGCACGGCACTTGCACTCGCTCCAGTGTGAAACTTGAAACAGCCCAAACAGGTGGGTTGCTTAAGAGCACCCTAGAGCTTTGTGGTGAGGGCTCTCTTCTGCCACTGGGGTGTAAATCTCTGCAGGCAGAAAGAACAGGATGTGGGCCTCCCTTCCTCTGCTCCCCACTTCTCCCTGGCTCTCACAACCAGCAGCACCTCCAGGATGCCCAGCAGGGCCCAGAGATAGGTAAATCCAGCTTTCCTTGGCTTTCTGATGGCACTCAGCCTAAAAGTAGGTCCACACTTTGCCCAAGCTGCAGGGATGGCCAAGGCCCCTGGGGAGCACACAGCCTCAGCAGCCCATGTGGCTCCATGCTGTCTCTAAGCACAGTGGAGCCCACAGCAATTTCAGATTAAACAGGGCAGAGCATGTGCCAACTTGATGCCACATTCCACAGCCTGTGGTCAGGGCTTGTGCATCCCCCCCCAGCTTTAGCAGAACAGGAAAATCCCAGACACAGGGTATAAAGTGCAGGCAAGCAGTAAAGAGACTTCTCTGTCACTCCAGGCAGATCTGCCCTTTAATAACCAGCACAGAAACTGTTAATATCTGCCACCACTTCTGTTAATGCACAAGGCACTCCCATTAATTTCCCCTCATTAGCTTTCTATGGATGTTTGCACCTGATCTTCCTTCTCTACTGCTCCTTTTTGTGCTAGAAAATTCCTAGCCTTCTTCCATGGAGCATCATTCGACACCCCACCAGCACACATACACTTCCTTACAAGTTATCATTATCCTGGTGTCCTGCTGCCCCACAAAGTGAACTGTTTCCAAACAGCACAACCAATTCTCAGCAACAGAAAAAGCATGCAAGTTATGCAGGTCACATAACCTGCAGTGTCTTCATCCAGCATTGTGGTCCTCAAGCTTTTCAAAGACACTCTTCCCCTTTTTTAAAGGTTTCATTTCCCCTTCTCATTTTCCTGGTTTCTACCTGACAAAAGCACCATTCACTCTCTAGCTTATCTCAAATCCCCAGAGCTCAAACATGAGGTTTCGGTTTTTTCACAGTATGAAACAGTTTGTACTACCAATTTTCTTCTCCCAACATTTACACTTTAATTTTTCAGTAAAAATTGAATCTCAAACTCTGTGTTAGCTCAAAGGATAAACTACACTCATCTTGGAGCTGAGGAGGATGGACAACTTTTGGGTGGGACAGTGGGAGCACATCCAAACACAACAGCAGTTTTTTCTGTGGCTCTTACCTATCTTCCTCCAGTTACAGGATGTATTCTGATACTCCCCTGAGAGAAAGCCACTGCTGCGGTAGAGGAAGGAAAAAAATGACCAGGACAACAGTCTGATTCTCCACATCACCCAGATAGCTAACAGAGTTTATTTCTAAAACAGCTGGAATCCCATATTTGACAAAGTTGCAGACAGATGGAGCTTTCAGAACCAGGTTGACACTGAAGGAGACTTAAAACACTTTTGCTGGCAGAGGTACAGCAGAGAAGTGTTGAATTCCCTGCCAGACGGAGCTGTCATTCAGCAACCCCCGGTGGAGATGGTGGTAACAGAAAATCTGTGCTCTTCTTGGTAGACATGCTTCACAAGGAGGATTTGGGGAAAGCAAGGAAACTTTGGCAGCAGAGATGTCAGTCTTCCAGCTTGAGAGCATCCTGATTAGGAGCATCTGGTGGGTCTGTGGACCCGGCGCTGTCACAACAGCCAAAGCTGCAGGAATATTTTAGCCCTGTCAGTAGGCACAAAAGTCAAAAGGGAACTGGTAACTCATATCTCTTGATCCAGTATAAGCAAGTGCACTTACAGCAAAACATATTCTTTGGATGATCACAGAACATAGTTCAGAAATTCTTTGGTCGTTAGACTGCATGAAATTCCCCTTGACTTTTTTTTTCTCCATATGGTGACAACTGACAGTAGTGATGTGAGAGGCAAAAAAAAAGGCAGTATAGTGCCAGGAGAGGGAGCATGGTTCCAGGAGAAAGTGGAAACAGCATTTTCTGCAGGGCAAGCTCAGGCTCCAGCCCCAATCCTTAGCAGGTGCTTCTCCCCATTGCCACTGCAGTGCTGAGGTCTCAGCAAACACTGCTTGCCACAGGACTGCCAAGTGGGCTTAAAGCTTAATGTGGGAAGGTTCCTACTGTCAATCTGAGGTCATACCTCAGGAGGTGAAGGAGAAATAACACAGCCTTTTTCTTCTAGGAAAACAGGAGAGGTTGTATCCTCAAACATCTGTCATATCAGTGCAAATTAAAGCCAGAGTGCTGCTTTCCCAAAACTGTAAAGTCAGTCTTGGCAGGAGGACTGGAGATCAAGCACCCCTGTTGCAAAAAATTATACACACACATATGTGTGTGTGTGTGTGAGTACCTTGTTCTGCAGGTATTTTCACTCAAAGTGCCCAGAATGAAGTCTCTTGTCACATAAGGCCATTTGAGTGGTCCTGTGCTGGCAGCACAAGGAAGGCTGAGCTATACTGACACTGCTGACAATGGATTCCCAGCTGAGGAGAATGTTTGTTCTTTCTAGCCAGAAAGCCTTTGAGCTACGCTCAATTCTGGTTGTCAAAAAGAAAAAAATGGCTCATTCCTGACTAAACATAAAACACATCATCTGAAGGTAGGGGGCAGAAGTTGAACACTGTAGAAAAATAATTGCCAATATGAAATTAGTAACAATATACCTGCCTGTTATATGGTTTATTTGAATAATCCTCTGTATTAATACTGAAGCACTTTATCTTGGAGTGAATGTATGTACCTTCATCCACTAAAAACAGAATTTTGTCCTTTTGAATTGTTTCCTGCCCTGTGTTGCTCCAAACAGGACACTTTTGAAAAGGAATAGCAAAAAGAATCACAGAAACTGTGCACCATGAGGAGGGGAATTCTTACCTCTTCAAGTTATCTATTTTCATTTACTTACTCAAAATTTTTGACATTTTAGCAGCTGGCCAATTTTCTGTTGTCAGAATTAAAAATAAATTCTAAGTAAAGATACATATATTAGGATGAAAAAAAAAAAGGTGGCAACAAATAGCAATATATATTGACCTGCCATGAGGCACAAAAAGAATTTTCTGAGACACCCATTAAATTACTTAGCATTATTGATGCAGAATTTCAGACAAATAGAAAAATAAATAGGAGGCCAGAAAATGCTTTTTTCTTCAGACTCTCCCTGGTAAACTGTATAAACCCAACTTCTGCTGCACCATCATGCAGTTATCCCAACAGAATAAACTGAGTTCTACTTCACAGCTAAACATGATAGGAGAAGAACCAAAGAGGAAGAGAGGCCCATGCTTCCTTTTTTTCCTGCAAAGAACTCCCAGCTCACCAGAGATGGATTGCAAAAGGAAAGACAAAGGTGCCAAGAAGGCATTGTCTCAGCACTTAAGTTACATAGAATTTCATTATGATACCAGGTTGGACAAAACTGAATTGTTCTGCCTGTCCAGGCTCTGGGCAGAGTTCCCAGGAGCACAGATTCCAGCTGAGGCAGAGAAGTGACAATACCACATGTAAGAGAGAGAAAGAAGCACATTGCTCCATTCACAATGGGCTTTCCACGAACACTGGTAGATTACAAAGCAAATAATTTATAGCAAATGCATAGAATTTTCTAAAGAAGTGGTCTTACTATGAAAAGGAGAAAAAAGACCCCATAAAATATTAAATGTGTGTTCTTGGATGCATATTTTCCTGTATTTGGCAAGGGAATTTTAAAAGAATAATCTTTGCTAAAAATTCATGGAGGAAATCCCTGATTTCATCATGTACTGTTGGGGTTAGGAAGAAGTGCTTGCAATGATGTTTTCAAGTTGCAGTTCTTAAATTTTGATGCTAGCTGAGCTGATGTTAGAAAAAGTCCACAGTTCTGATAGAAAGAGCTAACAAAGGCTTGGGTCAGCTTATCCAGGCACGAATTAGTTTGTAACTGTTCATTTGTTAAACATATAATCCTTGGAAGTTAAGAATCAGGTAGGAATTTGCAGGATTTCCCTTGTGTAAACAGATGGAGGAAATCAGAAGGAATTTTTCCATCCCTCTGAAAGGAGAACCAAATGACTGTCCAAATGAGTTTTAAATAACACTTATTGCAAATAGCAGGAAACAGCCACAGCCCAGCTTGAGAGATAGAAGTTGTCTTTCTCTGAAACAAGCAGATTCTCCATTATAAACTTCTTTGGGTGGGGGGAGCAAAAAAACTTTGGTTCACAACATTGTTTTGCATAGGAATTCAAGTAGACCTTCCAAAGCTACCAGCTTGTCCAGGCTAGTAACAAAACACCCATGTCTCTCTCCTCAGTAGTGGACACTCCTCTTTGGCATCCTGTTTTGTAAGGCAGACATCTTGCACAGGTGATGGAGTCACACAGATGCATCTTTGAAAAGGAAGACAAGTGTCACTTGTGTTGCCACAAACAAATTCATCCTATTTATTAAGCAGCATACTGGAAACTTTTTGGTAAGGGGTGGGGAAAGGAGAAAAGAAAGCACTGCTATGTTCACTATTAGCTAGAAGCAAGTTATTTTGCTCCAGTAGTTATTTGTTAACAGCTGTCAGTAGCTGTGACAATGTTTGTGATGCCAGAAAATTTGGAATTATTGCTTTTTGAGTAATTCTGAGTCACAGCAACCAGGGCATTAATAGATTCTTCCAGGTAGACACAGCCCTGTGCCAGACAATATAAATATTCATTTTGGGAAGCATTCAGGCAGTTACTAAGCACAATACTTACTTGTTGACTGTGTGATGCACGAAACCTTGTAGGATGACCACATGCTTATAACACAGAGTATCGTAGCCAGGAACCCGAAAGTCTGGATGAGAAAACAAACAAACCACAAATACTTATGGAGCATTAGATGACACATATTCCATGCATGTATGGACACTTTTGTATATTCAGCTACACATTTTATGGGATTAACAGACACAAAAAATAGTGGGTTTTTTTACTCCATTCTGACAAAAGACTAAAAAACCCAGAAGTTTCTGTAGTATAATAGCAGCTTATGTCTTGTTAAAACTGAAAGACAGACAGAGAGTCATGCACAAGGAGAGAGAAACAGCTGGACGGCAGCATGGAATGTCAAGTTCTAAACTTCTCACTAGGATTCTGCAACAAAGAAAAGACTGTTTCTAGCACCTCTGATTACTGCTCTTTTACTGCCCCATTCAAACAAGTCTTTCCCTGCTGTCTGCCAAATAAACAAGTCAGGTAGGTCTCCTAGTCTGTTTGCACCATTAGGACTGAGTTTCTGAAAGTAATTCTTTATTGTGGAGTTGTATTTCAGGTCCTGCTGCTGTGAAAATACTGTCACCCACACTTGGAAGTCATGCCTCTCTCTGTAAAGCCTTCCAGCAAGAGAAAAAGACAGCACCTGCCAGAAGTCAGCTCAGAGCCTCACTGGGTTTTAGCTCAGGAGAAATTATCTTGAACAGGGCTCTGTTCAGGAGCAGGAAGAGTTGAAAGCTGAAAAGTGGAATGAAATCCTTTAGGTAATTTCCAGCTGCTACAACAGTCTTTTGTCAAAAGTTAACTGTCTTAATTCTTCACCTAAACACATTAGTTCCTGTGAGTTAAAGCAGAAGCCTTTGGTTTCAATGCTCTGGCAAGACAAATACCAACATTAGTGATGAGTCCAGCATCTGACAACAAAATATTTTTGTTGGCACTGTGTAACAGAACATTCACTAAAATGAGCTAGAAGGTTGTTCACCCAACCAAGACACAAGTAAGGCAAGTCTGTAAGAAAACAGAGGTACAAGTGATAGATTTCCAATGGCCTACTTAATATATATTGCAATTTTAAAAGTGTCAAGCCTAATAAACACAGTCTTACCGCTCCAGCCACAAGTCCTGTTATATTGTAACTCTTGGATGCTGCTACAATCGATCCAATGAGAAGCAGAATTGTACCAATTAAGTAATGAAGAAACTCCTGAAAAGACAAGCACAGCATACATCAAAAGGGAAACTTATCTACAAAGCATTTTGATGTGTCTCAGAAAGAAAGTAAGTTGGCAGAGATGACTCAAACCCTCAAACCCAGAGGACAAAACATAGCCAAAAAGGGAAAAAAAAAAAAGGCAAAGTAAAACAAAGCAAAAAACCAAACATCAAAACCCAGCAATTCACCTTGTGAGTGGATTCTATACCAAACCTCAGTTTCTGTTCAAAAACAACAGTTTGGTCAACTAATGTTACTGGAATAGGATTTACTTGCTGGGTATGGATGCAATCCTTTCAATTCAGTACATTACCTCATTGCACCAAGTATACACCTTATCTAAAGAGATGGTTCTGGAGCAAGGAAGGAGCCTTAAGGACATATTTCTCTAGCCTATATGAAATGGCATAAGTGGGAAACCAAATGCTCCTACTTCTGATAATCTTAGGAAGCAAGCACTGGATCTACTGCTGCATTTACAAAAAACTTACATCAGCTGAGACTGGGAACCACAGGGAAGGGAGGGAAGGGAGGGAAGCCATGAAAAGCACAGCTGCAGTAAAACATGATGCCATGGGGTTTTCTGAGAGAGGACCAAGGCACCACATTTAAATTCTTCTCTGAGATGATAAGTATCAGTCCAGGAGTCAATTTTATCTAGATACAAGCATGGTGTCTCTGTGGATTTTGATTTTGAATCCCCACAAAACTTATGATACCAGTACAAGTGTTTGGACACTGAATATGGGTTGTTTTTTTGTGCATAGTGGGGTGGGGCAGGTGGATATCTGCTTCCTTTATCAGCATGAGCCAAGCAAATACAAAGGAAAGGAGAGGAGAGATTCTGTCTCAAATCAGAAGATGGAATACAATCCCAAAAGGAAATTTTCCAAGGAAAGCCCAGAAGATGAACAGTCTACCATACCAGTTTCACCCTGCTCAGGTGTTAAAAAGAGCTGAGGAGGAATTTTCCTGTAAAGTAGGCTCTGAGAGCACAAGTTACTTTCCTAATTTGTAAACTTGTTTCGGGTAATCAAAATCTCAAGCCTTGCATTTGCCAGAATAAATGATATGCACAAGGAGGCTTCTCTGACTAGCCCATGACGCAGCAGCAAATGGGACATTCCACTGCCTCCTTAGAGACATCAAATAAAGCACTGTGCACAGGCTACTACTTTAGAGGAATCCACGGGATGGGCAAAGCTGCAACAGAGTCATCAGAGGCCACATTAGGTGGAGAAGCAACCCCGGCAGGGCCGGAAGAGTGCCCCTCTGGAGAAATACTTCCAAGCTTTAAAAGGTGTCAGCAATGAACAACCTCTTGAACCACTTCAGCTTTACTGGCTGCAAATCACACCCCTGATTGCAATGTAAAGATCCTGCCAGGAAACTCATCCAAATGCTAGCTGTAGTTTTCCAGACTCTCTCACGTCTTCCTCTTCTGTCCTAAAGATACTTCAATGTGACTGAAAATGAGGTTGTTTGTTTTGCAACAGAGTAGCAATGTTCAAGCATCACATCCTATAAAGCTTTCTGAAGCTGAGCAGCCACAAACTTCAGTGCCTTAAACTCTGGAACATTGAGGAATAATTAAACACACAACAAAAAAACCCCAGAAGCAGCCCATGCAGAGGCAAAACCAGCATAATCCTGTTACAGCAATGCACAAATTAAATATTGCTCTGCAAAACTGTCATTTATTAGCTTACTTCATTCCTTTATTTGAATCCCTGCATCTGTACTATCTCTAGATAAATAAGTACCTTTAGAAACAAATAGTGCTGGCACTATTTGGAAAAAAATCTAGCCATATTCTTCAGCTAAAAAGAAAAAGAAAACTAAATTTTTCTCTCTGGTTATATATGGATGGACAAACTGTTATCTTAGATCTGGAAATTGCTTACATAGTTTCCATTAACCACCACCCAACCACTTCTTGGGTATAAAAATTCCTCTCTATCTCTCCAGTTGGTTTTCCCCACTCCTTTGGCCCTTCTTCATTGGAACTAACATATGCAAGGGACACTAACATATGTTCTAAGAGGTTGTTAAAATCCACCATCCCACACTAGGATGCAGAACTCCTCTGTTAGCTGACCTGAGCAGAGCTACTGAGGAAGTTCAGGTCTCACATTTTTGCTGCTGCCTGTGCGTTCTCTGCTAGGGTATGAGAGATGGATGTGTACAGGAAATGCGGGAATGAGGCAGGAACATCCTGCAGGATACCCCAGGAATGGCCAGGCTGTGCAATCAGGCTGAGGCTACTATTTTTTGCTGTTGTTTAAGTTATCTAAAACCATACCAAAAAGAGGCACATTTGATTTAAATAGCACTCACAGGCTTTATTTTGGGACAGGATGTAGTACATGAATTCTAAAGCTATGATTTGGTGCTTTAGCAATCCCTGAGCTGCTATAAATGACCTGAGCTAGGACCCACCTGCTGAAGGCTTGATGATCAGTTGCTTCCTTTCAATTGTCTCTTAATGAAATTATTGCCTTCCATATAGTAAATCTAGATTTATGTTTGTGCAAAGGAGGGCAGAATCAAATCCAAATCAGCTGAAAATCTTACAGTTACATAATCTGCTGAGCTGAATGCAAGCAACAAAAGGATTTGCACAGGAGGCAAAAAAGAATTGAGTGAAAGACAGCCTATCTTGAGTGAGAGTTGAGTGAAAAACAGCACAAGGGAATGGACTGAGAAAGCCCCATCAACCCCGAGGAGAGGAGAGGAGAGGAGAGGAGAGGAGAGGAGAGGAGAGGAGAGGAGAGGAGAGGAGAGGAGAGGAGAGGAGAGGAGAGGAGAGGAGAGGAGAGGAGAGGAGAGGAGAGGAGAGGAGAGGAGAGGAGAGGAGAGGAGCCCAGGCTTACCGCGAGCGGCCAGCTAACACAAGTCAGCTTCCTGTAGACTCTGAAAATGTGCATGATGTAGAAGAACAAAATCATAACCAGGTCACACATGGTGACAATCTGAAAGAAGCTGTATGCACTGTAATCTGTCCATGGAGAATTATTTACACTGATGAATCCAATCAGCAGCGTGATCTGGAAGACAAAAGGCATATTCAAGGTGTTCACTTTGGTGCTCAGAGGGTTGTGGAGATGATTTTAAGCACAACAAAATGACACTTAGAAACAAAAGACAAATACCTAATGTAAAAGGGGTGGTCCCAACAAAATGGACAAGCATGATAATAAGGTTTTATAATTAGCTGATAAATGAGCTGAAGCAACTCCCTGGTGAAAGCGACAGTGGCCAGAAGGAAAGCAGCAGTTTCAGCCTGAAGAACTCAACTTGAAGATGTCTCTGTGTACAACAGAAGAGGTCTCAAATAGAGAAATGGAACTGGATGCCAGGAGTTGCACCAGTGACTGAAGCATCTGAAGCCCAGAGACTTTCAGGAGTCCACTGAAAGCTGCGAAAATGGAGGTGTCCATGAACACACCTTTCACTTTCATTTAGTGACATTTTTCACATGCACAATCAAGGGACCTGAGCTAACAGTTTTACTCTTCCTTTTCTGCCACCTACAGAGCAGAAGTATTAGTGGACTGTAAGGCAGTATCAGAGTAAATAATAGAAACATTTGGAAGAACTGATTTAATTCACCTCAGCCCCAAAACCTTTTTAAGTTAACACTGCCACATAAAACTATAAAGCATTATTGCACAACTTCTTACAGCTGTATGCTTGCTAAGGACAAAAGCTATTTCCTTTTTTTCTTTAATCTAAAGCTACTTGTTTATTTTACTAATCTTGCTGCTTCCACCAGCCTGGCTAACCTGGGTGATCAAAACAAATCTACCAAGAATATACTAAAATATTTTTTTATTACAGACTCAGTCAATGCATGCTTTCAGCCACTGTAATTTTTAGTTCATCCAAAGTCAGCCAGAAGCTGTAATGATTCACATTTTAAGTGTTTCTCCTGGACATTAAAAACTATCTGAGGAAGCCAGCACTTCAAGACTGCACCATCCTCTCCTGCACACTCATCTTCCAAACTCCTAACCAACTGCATTAATTATCAGAATAATTTCCTTAAGATTAAAAGAGAAAAAAACCCAACCACAACGCCCAAACAACATAGCTTAGATTCTCCCTAAGTGTTAGCCAGGTTTCACCTGCTCAGTTCTGAGTGGACAGGATAAATATACACATGTACAAGGGCAACCAAAAGGTCTGTATGTACAAACTTCACAAGGACCTTCACCAGACCAAATTCCATCCAAACAGCCACATCAATGTCTTGACAGTGAACCACTTCAAAACGGTGGCTCCGGAGGAAAAAGTTTTCAGGATTCCTTCCCACACAAGTGGCTAAGCTGTTGTCACACCTGGTCCAGCTCCATTATTTTTACTGTGGCAGTCCAAGGAGCTGATATTAGCCCTGTAAGTGAGCCCTGCTCTCTGAATCTTAATGTCAGTTAAGCAGAGTCATCTGACTGAGCCACTGAATAATAATAACTTAAATAATAATAAAAAAAATAACCTGAACAATCAGAAGGAGATAATTTACCCTATAAGCTAGGAGCACACTCTAAGTGATGCAAGACAAAGCTATTATTTCCATAAATTAAAACTAAATTTAATGAAATTTTATTCTATAGGAAGACTCCACAACAAGTCACAGCAAGCACTGAGCCTTGCTCTAGGATAAAGATGGGATGAAGACAACATTCTCTAACCACTAAAGGCTGGAAGAAGTTTCCCTTATTTAGGTGTCTTCACAATAATCAGTTCCCAGGTTTTACATGGTAAAAATCAAGAAGGAAATGTTAATTCACAGAAATATTAAATCTGCTCACTGGCTCATTTCATGCATGAACAATTAACTTTAGCAGGTTTTTTTCAGTGTACAAAGGATAGGGAGGAGGACTGGACTCTTGAAGTACAACCACCATCCAAATAATAAAAAGCAGTGGGGAAAAAGCCTTATTTTAAGCTAGACCCAGCTCTTTCAATTTCATGGAAGCATAGCAGTATTTTTCTTTTCAGTTAAAAGGTATAAAGAAATTGAGAAGCATAAAGAAGAATGCGAGTCATCCAGGGACAGAAGATACATCGGAGGTGTCACAATCCTCAGAAATCAGAAGATACATGGTACCAATGAAGAATCTGCTCAACTCCTCACAGGGTAGAACCATGGATTTGAACAAACATGCTTTCCATTTCAACAGTTCTGCATGACTAAAACAACTCTAAATCCAATTAGTAAAGATTCTCCCTTTTTTTTTAATTTGGATGTGCCTCAGCACACAGACAGGAAGAAACCACTGCATGGAAAGAGATATTTCTTTCAAAGATTTACTTTCTTAGCATAAATCTTGCAACATGAGATTTCTAAAGAGTGTCTTCAGTTCATAGGCATGTGATTCTGTTTCACAGACAGGTGAAAGGGGACCTTTCAACAACTTTTTATAGAGCTGTACCTTATCTGCCACACTATATTGCCTGCAGATCCAGTCAGAGTTTAAAACTCACCTGTTAAAAAAAGAAAGCTAACAAATACAAGTAAGAGAGCCACCCAATATCACTTGTTCTTTGAAACTGACAAATATTGAAGTTCCTTCACCAGATACTGCTTTCTCATGATATACCAGGGGATGACTGTACCTTTTTTCCCCCTGGGATTCTGTTTCCAGAGAACTGAGTGATAAAGTGATAAATATGTAACTGTCTGGGATACAGCTGAACATCTATCTGAGAAGTCAGTCGGAGGCACAGAGAGAGAGAGAGAAAGGAATGGCAAAGCACTGAAGTGATCAAATGTTATGAGTGTTCTTTATGCATCTGTGCTCAGGGGAGCAGGTTTATACACCCTGAAAATAAAAACTGGAGGCACAAAAAAAAAAAAACAAAAACAAAAACAAACAAACAAACAAACAAAAAACCCAGGGCACTGCTATTTCCATTTCAATATAGCACTTTCCAGGTCATGACAGCAACACAGATGTAATAACCCATAGCCAGCAAGCCAGGGTGAGCACAAGTACAGGTCAAGTGATGGGCAGTCTCATGAGATTTCAGTGTGCTCCACAATATACACCTGGGCTCCAGACCTGCACTACAAAAGGGGTGAGGGACACATTGCAGGTACTATTATTTAAGTGCTTTCTGGTTTCTGAGAACAAAATAAAGACCATATGCATTAATCAACCCCAAGGAGGGATTTCTGGATTTAAATAAAGTTCCACATTTACTCTGTTTTACAGAAGTCAATCAGCTTAAATGAACCCACTTCTTGACTCTCCTTTGGACCAGATATTTGAAATGAGTTGTGAAGCATGTTTAGGGACACTGGTATAGATCAGGAACTATCTTGCAGTCAAGGCAATGTGAGCTAAAGGCAGTCAGCACTTACAGACAGAAAAGACATAATAGAGCCTGCAAGACTTTCACAGAACCTGCATTCTCTTCCCTACTTGGAGCTGAAGATGAGGTAACCACATCCTCACAATCTGCCTCTTGAATGGCACTGACATACCTTCCCAAGCCTGAACCCCCTTCTGATTGGAAGTTAACTCAGATCTACAAAAAAAAAAAAAGAAACACAATTCTTTCTTTACTGATGTGGTCTCCTTCCTAAAGCAGCCCAGGAAGCTGTTGGCCACTGTCACCACAAAAGCACATGGTTGGCTCATGGTCATTGTGCTGTCCCCCAAGACCCCAAGGTCATCTCTGGAGAACTGCTTTCCAACCTCTAGCCTGTACTGGTGCAGGGGCTTACCCTCAAACATCTCCAGATACAGGACCTGGCATTTCTCTGTGAGGAACTTGAGACTCCTCTCTCTCCAGACTGCCAAGATCTCTCTCTCTATGGCAGCACAACCCCCTGGCTCATCAGCCACTCCTCCCAGGTTTTTCATCACCTAAAACTTTCTAGGAGTGCGTTCTGCATCATCATCCAGGTCATTAATGAAGATGTGGAACAGTGCCAGTCCCAGTATGGACCCCTGAGGTACACCACTAGTGACTGGCCTCCAACTGGACCTTGTACCACTGATCACAATCCTCTGGGCTGGGTTGCTCAGTTTTAAATCCATCTCTCTGCCCACTTATTTCACCCATACCCAGTTTGTCAGCTTGTCTGTGAGGATGTTATGGCAGACCAGAACCTTACCAAGATCAAGGTAAACCACATCCATCACTGTTCCCCTGTCCACCAAGCTTGTCATCTCATTAAAAAAGCAGCAAGGCTGGTCAAGCATCATTTCCCCTTTGTAAATCCATGTTGACTACTCCTGATCACCTTCTTGTCCTTCATGTGTTTGGAAATGCTTTCTAAGAGGATTTTCTTCATCACCTCCCAAGGGACTGAGGTGAAGCTGACAAACCTGTAATTCCCTGGATCTTCCTTCCAACCCATAGACATTACTTCAATCTGTTCAGAATGGCACAGCTCCCTTTTGTATTTCTCAGGCTAGAGAAGATAGGGAAAGACTGGACAAGAGGGATACATTCTCCTCCCCTGTGCTATAAAATGCCTCTGGAAGTGCTGGAAATGCTGCTTCTTTTTAAAAATCAGCTGGTTTCCTCCTTGTTTCTTCTTGTCCCTGACAAAGAATGAGCATCTGGAGTCTATTGATCATTATTATACTCGGTAAAAAACAGAGAAAATGTGTATCAAGACTTCAAGGAAATGAATCTTCCACTGCAGGAAAATTCAACACCTTCTTAATAAAAGGAGAGGAATTGTGCCTTCATATGAAGAAGAAATTATACATAGAAGGAAGACCCAACTTCCAATTATCCTAAGGCAAATGCATACTGGAGAAAAGCCCCATGGCATTAGGCCCAGATGCTGTTGTACTCCTCATTTTAGATGATTTGAATTCCACCTCTAACTCCCCATGCTCACTCTTGGGTGGCTGCAGTCCTGCAATTAGGTTACAGAGCAAGCTTGGCTCCAAACCCCCTGTCCACATGGGAGAGGGCTGGGCATGATGCTGAGACCCAGAGCCAGCCAGCCACACAACCCTCAGCCCCTCTCTCTGCTGCCTGGGTGCTCCTGTGGCTCCCAGTCCTATCACTGGCCCCAGAGGCCACCAGGAACACTGCCCAAGAGCTGCCTGCCCTCAGGACTGATGGGCTGGGCTCTCCTGCACCAACACTCGGTGCTGCAGTGCACCAGCACAGAGGGAAAAGCCCAGGCCAAGCCAGAAAGTTCAAAAAATTAACAGAGAACCACCTGCTCCAAGGAAGGAACAGGCAGGAGTGCATGCCCACCAGCCCAAAGATTACATGTACAATTTTATTCACTAGTGTCCTGAGGATAACAAAAGAAATGACTTGTTTTGCTCCACATGTACCTACTGGTATCACAAAGCATTTTTTGCTCATGTAGTAGATGATTGTAGTTTATCTGACCACAGAACAATTTTATAACCCAGGAATCAATCTGTGCAAGTGCTTTGTATGATCTTTTTCTACTGTCCTGCTATAATGGATGTCATAAATAAGGCTCTGGCTTTATTGCCAATACGTAATTCCTCTGTAACGTCAGGAGAGAACTAAATTTTCCACAGACACAGCTACCTGCACTAACATAAATCCCACATGATCTCCAAAACTGACAAGAACATACTCTTAAAGGAAAGCCTAATGTTCTGAGGATGAGAGGCTCATTTCCACTGACACAACAAGGGAAAAATTGTAAGTCACTGACTCTTGAATCCTGACCCCAGTTTTGTAACCCCATTTCTGTCTGAACTTCAGTAAATCATGTATTTCCCCACTTCAGCTCCTCCAGTCACCAAATGAGGACTAATAAAGACTTCACATGCATTGTGCTAAACTTTTGCTCCTTCAAAACACTTCAGACATGTAAAATAAAGGCAAAAATTTTGAGGACTGCTAATAAATGTCTAGGACAAGATGGCTGTTTTCTTTTACAGAGTGAATGAAAATAGATGCTCACTAAAAATACCCCAACAAGCAAAGAATCAAAAAAAGACAAGACAAAACCCCCCAAAGCCATACCAAAATACCCATATCCTTTTCCTCCCTGCTTCCCTCTCCAAAAAGCCCAAAAGCCCAAATGGACAATCAACAGATGTAACAGACAAGCAGGTGTGAAAATCATCCAAGGAGGAAGCCACACAACAAGCAAAAGGAGGAAAAGGTTCACTTTCTGAGAGTTGCTTTGAGTTGCTAGCTCAGCACACAAGATAAAAATGTGAATACTAGCTCACTGTAAAATGGAAATCAGTATTTACTTCCTGTCTGTCACTTATTACTTAAAACCAACTGTGAGCAGTGATTCAGAAAGCACACTATGCACAAGACATTGCAAATAAACTGGTTTCGGACCTTTAACGCTAGGACTACTTCAGTGCTCATCCTCTTGTCCATCCCTGACAGTTCAGAGCTGCACACTCTCAGTCACCCCTGTGCAGCAGCTCTTTCACCACTCTGCCAGTGGAGCACAGGCTGCCCCTTCCCACTGTGGCAGCTCTGCAAGCCCCTGCACAGTGGTGATGCCCTGCTGTGGGTGTGTCACCAGCTGCCTTCACAGCAGCTCACAGGGGCTGCCCTTTTTGTGGTTAAATCCACAGAAAGGTGGTTCTGCTGATGACCTATCAGTGCTTCCTGCTGAACTGGGCTCACACAGCAGCAAGGCTTCCTGCTTCTCCTCTCCCTCCCCTCATCCCAAAGCACACTCACAAGGGGGCAAGACATTGGCAGTGCCAGCTGGCTCCAGCTGAGCAATGGGATTTTCCAGCCCATATGATGTGTTCAGTGATAAAAGCTCAAGGCAAACAGGTTTCAGGGGGAATATTTTAGGTTATGGCATTTCTCTTCCCAAGCAACCAATGTGTATGGAATCACAGGATGTTTTGGGCTGGAAGGGACCTTAAAGACCATCTGTTCTCAGCCTCCTGCCATAGGCAGAAGCACCTTCAGCTAGAGCACCTACCCAGCCTGGCCCTGAACAGAGTAATGGAAGAATTTACAGCTTTGCTTGTGTGCGCAGCTTTTGCTTTCCTTATAAAACTGCCATTATCTGGATCCATGGGTCTTTTTGCCTTCCTTCTATTTTCTCCCCATCCTGCAGGGGAGGGCAGTGAGAGGCTGGCTGGGTGTTTGGCTGCTGGCTGGGGTTAACTCACTGCATGTGGCCTACCCCTTATCTGGATTTCTATCTTCTGTGGTAGTACAAAGAACAATATTAAAAAGCTTCATTGCAGAAACACACAGACTATGGTTTTTACAAATACCAAGATGATGTACTGAATTGCCAGGCTGAAACTGCTATCTGACCATGTAACTTTAAGCTCTGGATAATAATTTTCTTTCTCTATGTAGAAATAAGATGTGAAATGCCAGCCTAACTGCAGGAGGAAAGATAACATTAATATGAGGCAAAATTGCCTCAAGGTGCCCAGTAACAGAGGAACATTATAACTCTTATCTCAAAGTTTTACCATAATACCAGGACATACACATTCTTGTGTATAATCCACCCAGCTCTGTGTTATCTTTTCATTTAATTACTTTGCCATGCAATGTATAACCACATCCTCGTGTTTCTCAGAGTATTTTTTCCCTTGACTTTTCCCCTCTACCATATCCTCCCATAAGAAGAGACATTTTGTCTCTGGTGTTTCCTTTCCTTTTTTTTTCTGCTCCGTATTCCCCTTTCCTTTTCTTTCCCTCCATTACACTCCATATTTCTTCTACTTTTGTATCTCTCATTCTTTCCCATCCAAATCTCCCTCTACACATGACAATGCACCCCAATTCCCCCTTTTAATGTTTCCTAACTATCTTGCCCACTGTCTTGCATCAGGGCACGTATTGAAATTAGCTAACCAAAAATTAGCACCATTCAGGGGAGAAGTGTCAGAGGACAGGATTCAGCATAGTGCTACACCTGCACAAACACTGCAGGCAGCAGCTCTGCCTCACCAGTTTCCTATTGGTAAGACCTGAAAGTGGTTTTCTTTTTCATCCATTGTACTTGCTGGAGGACTGATGAACCTTTGTACTGCTTTAATGTCCCTCCTCCTGAATCTGAAAAGAGGAGGACCTTGAAAACTATTCATAAAATTGATAAAACCTGTTTGATTTCCACTATCTTAAAACTTACCCAAGTTTTAATGCAAGCAATTGTACAGAAAGTGTGTCTGCAAATTTGGAGCAAGGGACAGCACTGACTCATGCAGTTTCATCACAGCATTTTTTAAATATAAGAGCTAAATGCTTTTTGTATTTGAATGAAAAAAAGTCAAAGTTTCCAGCTTGTGACACCAGCCAAGATAGTAGATGGAATTTTCCATCCCTATGAGAGCCAATCAGGATAACTGTGCCCTGGAGAAATGTCACTGATTACAGCTGGACATTTCCAAATGTTACACCTCAACACAGTGCAGCAACACCCACATATTATTAAGTTCATACTTCTGGATGGAGTAAAATAATTTTTTAACAGCTTCCCAAATCAGAAAGATGAGCAAAGCACAGACCAAGGTTATAACTGCAGCTCAGGCAAGACTGGTCCAGCTAATTTAAGCAGCAATGTTGACTGCTGCTGTAAACAAGATTTCCTTCTCCCAGGGCAGTGTTGGAAATGTGAGCTGTAAACCCCCACCAGAAAAAGAAGATAAAAGGCACAGTCCATTTGAAACTTCATTAATGGCAGATGAAATCAGCTGCCTGCAAGTGCATGGTTCTGTGAAGCAGTCAGTCTTTGGTTGCACAATCATCTCTCAGCCCCTGCGTCTGGGCAGATTTCCTTCTTGTCTGGCTGCTTTGCTAAAATAAGGAGGCTGCCTGGCCTCTGATAAGTCACTTCTCTTGTGCACCACCATCCACAGGGTATTTATTGAAGATAAAAATGGTGGGAGGGTGAGAAAAGGCAAAATAATCTTATTCAGACCCTCTACAACACAGATAAGAGGACAATCCTAAGTACAAGGGAGGGGTGTTCTGTATCTATTAATAAGAAGTTATCTCTCTGCTCAGGCCCAGGCCTCAGTGGTGGAAAAGGATGTGGGGTAATCCCAGAGCCAGCATATGAAGGACATTATTAAAGAGCCCTTGAAGCAGGGTGTCAGCCATGATCATTAAAAAGGCAAGTCTTTGTAATGACTAGCTGCAATTAAGCCCAGCCTGCCACTGATCACAGGGCATGCAGGACTTCAATCCCACCCCTGCCAGCTGAACCAGCTCCCTGCCTCAATCCCACAGCTGCCTGCACACACTGAAAGGCACCACACAATCCTGCATGTTATTTACTGAAAGCTGAGGACTTCATGGTTACATGGCAAGCAATATGATATATTCCCATCAGGCAGTGAATTAGTGAAAAAATATAAAAGTTTGTTACCCACAACAACCTCATAATTTTATTTCTTCTTCTCTCCAATTTGTTTAAAAATCTACTTAAATTTAAAACATTCCAACTGTGATAGCACTATCAGTAAGTTTTTCCAATCTATATAAAAGTTGCACACATGACCCTCAAAGTATTGCAGCAACTGAGTAACATTGCACAAGTGACATAATGCAAGTTACAAACAATTCTCCAAACACGTAAAATCCACTGCAAAACCCTATTAACGGCACAGCTGACTGCTAGCATGTCTGCAATGGATAGGAACAGAAATTTTAATACAGCAAATGCCCTAGCAAGGTTCTAGCTCTGGGAAACACAGCTGCTTTCCCTCTAACTTTCAAAGAAGTGCCACCTGCAACAAATGGAAATATTACTGTGGACCAGGAGAACCCTTACTTTGTAGCTTGTTTATTTATTAATAAGGGATTATTAAGGTTGCCTCTGTGCAGGCAACCTTATTGCTGCAAAAAACCACATAAGCCTGTGGCTGCTGCTGTGGCTCACCCCACTGCAGAAGATTATCTCTCTTGCATAGTAGGGAGAATCTCTAAATCATCTCAAAAGACTACAGGAAGTAAAAACATTGTAAGAGACTTGAATCTCCAGAATCCCCTAGGAGAAAATGGAGTATCTGGTTATAGCAGCCAAAAATGAGGGGAATTAGTATAACCAAATCTCTCCAGGTTCAAGAACTGCTCAGCAAGCTGTGATTGATACTTCTGTCTTCTGCAAGTCAAGCACTTCCAACATCTAGATCCTCCTGGAGAGCCACATCAGCTGTTTTGTCCATCTGGTAAACCTGAGAGTCAGACAGAAGGACAGGAGGAGACAGTCCCCAGTGTGAGTAGGTTTGTGTAAGTGGAGAAGGACTGCAGGAGGCTGCCCACCTCACCTGCCACACCTCCTTCTAGCTGATTGGGAAGATAAACTGCTTGCAGGAACCAGGCACCTCTGAGACCACCACTCTGAACCATTCTCAGATCGATTGTTTGGCTTGCTTGTATTGCTGGCCCATTAAAAAGCCCCAGAGTGAAGTCCTATATTGCCAGTGATACACAATCTAGAAAGAGCTTAATCCATACTTGTGAGCGATAGAGATGTTGTAGATCAATTTCATGGCTGTCTAAAAATGGATCCACCAATTGTGCATGGCAATACCACCTGCAGAGAAGGAGCCCACGTTGGCTGGCCAACCAAGCCTGGCTGCTAGAAGCCCAGGGTACATTGTGTATATTTACAGGCAGCAAAGTTTCCACCATGTTCTGGACATCCAACACGTATCTAGCAGCACAGAGCCAGTTAAAACTAAGATAGGAACATACAACACAAAAACCAGTACCCCAGGGCAACAATCATTCTAGCTAAGCTATCAAATTAGATGCATGAAAAAAACAAACAGCAATCTCATCTTGCTGGAAGTTGTTGCTGAGATCAAGGGATACCATGTGAAGGGCTCAGCGATGCCTCATGCCTCTGCCTGCCAACCCTCAGCGACCAATCTGCTCATCACTCCCCCGTAGAGATGCTGCTCACAACACAGCCCCTTCTCACTGTCTGAGTGAGGCATTTAGTGCTTGACTGATTCAGATCTTCAGTTGACACCTGCCACATCTCTCCCTGCCTCAGAGATCACCACACTGACATCTGGCAGTCACAGACAGCAGTTAAAAAGTTGTTATCTATCATCTCCAGCAAGGGCTTTGCTGAGCCATGGAAACAGGATCCTTGAGGAGGTCTCCTTGAATAAGAAGAGGACTCATTTACATCACCCAGTCGACCTTGTTAGCTGTGCTGGTATATAATGATTTTCATCGGGAAAACACAGGTGAGAGTTCCAGAAAACATCAAGACAATGCCCAGATGACCTGGCATCATCACAGCCTAGCTGCTGGATCAGGGTGGGTCTTTGCACACCACAGAGCAACCTTTTCTAAGTGTGAATACTCCATGCTTAGCAAGGTGCCAGAGGAGTGAAGGGCACTGAAAAAGAGGGAAAAATGAGAAGAGATGAGATTCCCCGTGGCACTGCTGCAGCTGGCAGCTTTCAGTGAGTGCCTGGAGACTGACAGGTCTCTCCAACAGGCCGGGACAGCACTCCTGTGTCTGCTGGGAAGCTGGATACTCAAGCAATTGCCAAAAGGCTCAACAAGCCAGCAGGTGAGTAGCAGCAAGTGGGGACTGTGCTTTTCCCAAACAAAGAAAAGAGCTCTTGCAGAGCATGATTACAGACTCGAGGAAAATAGGCCAAGTCAGTCTGCAGTTCTGCAGCTGCTGATGGTCATCTCACGTTAACAGCATACTTTTTGCCCAGCTGTCAGCACTTGTGTCTTGAACTCATTAGTGGTATCCCTAAAAAACAGAAACAGAACAACAAACTGCCAAAAATATTATGAGAAAATTCCCCCTGAAGCAGCTTTTCAATTTTGTCATCACGACACTTCCATTTTCCTTAAGGGAAGCTGTGAGCAGAAGAGGAAGCCCTAAGCATTGCAGCTGCTGCTATTGTTGCAGGAACAGCAGCCGGGTTTGTTTTGGCTTTGAAAGCTGCAGACAGCTAGCCTTGACCAGTCAGGCACATCTGTCCTTGCCATTACATTCATCAGATGACCATCATCACAGGCCAGGGAGTTGTTTCAGCCACAATGACCCCTTCAGGAATCTCAGTTACACAAAGGAGAGGAAGCTTACAGGTGGGTGAAGGGAAATCACAGCAACTCCAGAGTCTGAGCTCTGTGTACAGAAAATAGCAATTTCTGGCTGCTGCATACTTTACATATGACCACAAAATAGGAGGACAAGACCACAGCACACACGATATGACAATA
This sequence comes from Ammospiza caudacuta, assembly GCF_027887145.1. Lineage (NCBI taxonomy): Eukaryota > Metazoa > Chordata > Aves > Passeriformes > Passerellidae > Ammospiza > Ammospiza caudacuta. The sequence continues at coordinate 42,319,429 of NC_080593.1, read as the reverse complement.
GCACAAAGGGGACAGCTCAGCCAGAGGACTGAGTGAGCACCTCACAGGGACTCCCCAGGGAGGGCAGTGGAGGAAACACTTACTCATAGAAGGAAACACTGTCTGGCTTTGGGGAACAACACCCCACTAATGCAGAGCAGGTACCAGAGCCTCAGGGTCAGGTGTGCTTCTCTCTCTCACTCATGGCTTCTGCTGGATCCCAGTGAGACACAACAAATCGTCCCAGCCCCTGCAGCCCTAGAGCCCAGTGAAGGATGCTTGGCAAGGTGCTCTGTGTCATGTACAGGCTCTGGGCAGAGGGAGACTGAGCTTGTAAACAAGGGATTCAGTGGGGTCTGTCACCCTGTGGCAGGAGAGGAGCATGTTCAAAGGGATCCAAATCCAAACAAAGTGAGGACAGGGAACACATTGCTCTTGCACATCTTAAAAGTAAGTCACAGAGCAGTAAGAAGCCACATTTTTCACCATATCTTATTATCCGCAGACACCGTGTGACCTAAGATTTTTAAACACCACCTTAAAATTTAACTTCCCATAAAACAAATGTGCTAAGAAACCACTGCCAATATTTCACTCTGCTCATTCAGGCATACTGAACACATCTCAGGTGATGTGGTAAATTCCTATGCTTCATTTCCCTTTTTTTGTTCTTTCAGAAAATGTTATTTGTTGACCCCTGTTCAATCACCTCTACAGAAACAATCACCTCTACATGCACAGAGATTGCTAATGAATGGATTGCAACAAATCCAAATGGATGCACCAAATAAGCAATAAAAGATGGCTCCAACTTTGAGCTTTTAGAAAGCCTCTTTTAGTAAGTAAAAAATAAAACATTCACTGACACATTCAGAGCAGAGATATCCTAGTGTTTAGTAATGACTATAATTGCCTTGGAGTTGATTTCTGAGCTTTCTAGAGCAGCTTTGACATCAGAAAAACTACAAGCTTCTTTTTTTTTTTCTTGAAAGAGGCAGATAGAAATTAAAACAGATGGTACAAAACCTTCCCCTGCCCAAGAGAAAAAGCAAAAGGACTACATTCTCAGTTTGTGGTTTGAAACACATGGAACCACTTCAAGCTCATGTATTTCCTGCCCTTCCATGGCAGACACCTCTTCTTGCCCACAGCAGCCTCTGTGGGTGCACTGTTCCCTAAAAACACTTATGGAAAAAGCAAACCAGAGAGCTGAAGTGAAGCTCCATTAGTTCCCTGGTACTGTGTAACCTGGCAGACACCTACATCACTGCAGCTGAGAACAGCTGCATGGAGACAAGACAGAAGGGGGAAACTCCTTAAAATGGTGTTGCTTGTGGAATTTCACATCATCAAACAAAAGTGTGTCAGGCTCCCAGCAAGCACTCCTTGGCTGGCATGCAGAGAACACAGTGTTTGCTTCCAGCTCTTGCACAAACACCTGGAGAGAAAAAATGGCCACCCAGAACAGCAGCACATTAAAAACACCACTGGCTGAGGCAGGCAGCTTTGTGTCCTCAGAGGGGAAATAACAGCACCTCCCAGTCCTGCTGGGCTTAATTACTAAGCCTGGACATTCGTTACTCGAGTGTTCCAGCTTTGGAGCCATCTAAGACTCAGATAGTTTTTTTCTTTCTCTTTGTTCAGCATGCCCAGCAAGGTGATTTTACTGCAGTTTCGAGCAGAACAACAAAAATAATGAGCAGCTACAACAGCTCTGACCTTGGCCTCAGAAAATACATCTCATTGCTTAGCCAGTAGTTTATCTTGCACATTTTTGGGGTGATTTTCCACAATCCCCCAGAAAGCACATTCTATACAGGACTCACAGACAGGCTTACAATTTCAGCACCTCTGCATGTCACCAGAATGCCTCTCTTCTGACTGAACAGCTTTATTAGAATAAAGGCAAAATCATGTCACTGACACACTGCTGCACAGAATTAGATGTTTTACTTCAATCACCTCCTTGGACAGAAAGATGTTTCAGTCTGAAGATCAAGTTAAAAGACTGAGTAGCTCTTAGATAATTCCAAGCACCACTTGCTTTTGTGAATTTCTTTTTCTTGCATCAATGATTTTAATCAGAAATTGTTTTCTTGCACTAACAGATTTTGCTTTCTTTTCATATTTTAAATTCTTCTGAATATAGCTCTTCAGTAAATTTGGAAACACATTCAGAAATGGAGCTTGGCTACAGCAGCCTCATTGCCAGCATTCTCTAGCCTTCAGTGTTGGATGAATGAATATTCTCTTGAATGCTATTATGCAACTATATGTTAGTATACAAATAACCCAGAGAGGTTTCAGCACACTTCAAAGTTGCTCAGAATTACACACTGTCTTGTTGGCCATTCACTTGTCAAGTATGTCATGCTTTTGTCAAGGCATACTTTGGAAATTAAATAGATACTCTGCAGAAAAGCTTTAGCTATTGCTTTAGCATTTTTAACAAGTTAAGATGACGTTGTTAAGTCAGCTTTTATTGAGTTTATCCTTTTTTCACATTACAATTGCTTGTAAATCTTTTCTTCAGCCTTGAGAAGGTAATTTTGATTGTCTTGTTCTCTGTCTGATGGCTCACATTGAGCTGACAGAATCAGCACTGGTTTTAGCTTAAAGCACCCTGTGTTCTGAGGCTGTGCTTACTCTGACAGAGCTGTAACAGTGGTGTCATTGTGGGAACAATGGCCTTCAGTCTGAACTGTGAGCACAGTTAGCTTGGCCCAACCTGGGGGAGGTGAAAGAGAGGCAAAGGTGGCCATGGGTCACTGTGCACCTCTCAGGAAAAAGGAGTGGTCCAACAACAGTTTGAGAAGCCTGAAAACCTACACAAGCATGTGCTGTGCCATGATGGCTCTCCTACATGTGAGCTCTCAGCTCTTCAATTTTCTCTCTTCATTCTGTATGGGCACAGTCCTGCAAAGCTCTGCCCCAGACACTGTGCACAAGTGATACAATCACTCCTATGAGTGCCTAGGAGAGGGGGACACCTAAACAGGCTCCCCTGTCTCACATGGGCTGGGCTGGAAGCAGGATCTCATCCAGAATAGCATCAGTGGCATCCTCCAGACTTCAGCTGTAAAAATACAAAAAGCACATGAGGCTCCAGGACAAATGCAATCATTTGAGTCTGGTTCAGTGGAACCAGACTTGTTTCAATCTATCAATGCTGGCACTCGAGCCACCCTGGTGACAATACAAAGGCACATTGATACCACTGACCCTAATGGCACAGGATACCTCAAAAAAACTCCCAAGAACCCATCCACTGAGAACTTGCCAGGCTAGCAACAGTTCCTACAAAGGCTTACAATAAAACAAGTTAGCAGTAGCACAGAATTAGATGTTTTACTTCAATCACCTCCTTGGACAGAAAGATGTTTCATTCTGAAGATCAAGTTAAAAGACTGAGTAGCTCTCAAATAATTCCAAGCAGAACTTGGTTTTGTGAATTTCTTTTTCAAGAAAAAGAAACAAACACAAAGCAAATGTGCCTCAACCAAACCAGCACAGCTCATGCAGAATGCTGGAGAGTGCCACCTGTGTCAGTGTTGGCAAGCTGGCAAAAATTCAAGTCATTCAACTCAGTTTCTCTGGTCTAAGTGTATTGTGCACACTGATACACACCCACTCACACACTTGCTTAGTGCACTGCTGCTAAAGAACCAAGGTGGCCACAGTGGGATCCTGCATGTATCCCTAAGAGGTCTTGGCACAACAGCAAATGCCCAAAAAAAAAAAAAAAAAAAAAAAAAAAGAGAAAAGAGAAGGAAAGGAAAGAAAAAGCAAAATCTGTATTAGCAACATAAACAAGCTGGAGCAAGTTAGATGTTGAAATACTTTGCAATTTCCTGTTAAAATCAGAATGTCAGGTCACACTGGATTTTGAAGAGCCCCAACTAAGGTTAGTGACAGTCACATATGGAAAAGCAACTTTCAAATTGTCTTAGTGCCACACAAAATACACAAGTCTGCATAACTATGTTTTCTCCTCCATTTAATTTTCAACATATTTATAGACTATTCCCCAGGCCATGAAGACAATGCATAAAATACAAGGTCTTTTCAAAGCTATAATCATTCTGCAAGGTTAAAGAAATTCTCTAGCAAAAAAAGTAAAGGAACTTGCATAGGCTTACAGGCAAGAAACACTTTTTTCTTCTTAATTTCATTCTATGCTAGACACCACAGCACCCAGAATTTCAAGAGAAAGCACGGGTAACACTCAAAATTAGCAACAATTCAGGCTGCACAATCTCTTCAATAATCCTGAGTTTTAGTCCTGTCTTACAGCAGAACAGCTGTAACATTATCTTCTGTTTTCTTCCTATGATTTCCATAGCATGTTGTTGTCATACATTAGATTAATGTCACTCACACATACATCTAATCGTTGGGGTTTTTATCTTGCAAGCACAGCAAACAGCCCTCAACGTTACAGTAAATGATGAAATGTTTCTTTCCTGCTCTCTACAACATCCTCTACTTCTTGGTAAAGGGGACGAGGAAGAAAGAGAAAACAAAACTTGTTACGTTTCCTCTTCACAACCACAACCACAACCACTCAGAGGCCCAGCACTCAATTTAATGTGATATATATCTAACCCAAATGACCTTACCTTTCCCCTTTGCCAGCATAAGGGCTCTGCTTCTCAGTAAGACTACAGCCACCAGCCACACCTACACTAGTGCAGGAATGTCTACAGACTTAGCATGAAGAAATTTTTACCAGGAAAAGTTACTGCCAACACTTTGTACTAGGAGAACTGAATGCTCATACAAATGGACTTGTGGGTATAAATACGGACTGAGAAGAGATAAAAGAGAATTGCAAAAATATTTAGCTCTTCCTATTTTATTGGGTGCAGGAGTATATCTAGAACTAATGTATCGTGGTTATTTCTACAGGCTACAGCACAAACATTTGGTTTTCATATGGAATTACTTGAGAAGGCACTATTGTGATATGTGATATTGCAAGAAGTTCATTTGCCAAAGTTCCTTGAATACCTGAGGTAACTCCTACTGATATTTACAGGCAAGATGAAAAGCACAAAAATATAAGAAGGTGAAGCTGAAAGAGTGCATCTCCAAAAAATAATTTAGATTATTTTAACTTCTGTTAAAGTCACCACAGAAAGCCAGTTGCTTAAATTTGGATGAATTTTAGATTGAATGGCATCGATAAAATATGACTTTATGCAAAGTATGTGAAGCATTACATAAAATTAGATAGATTTACATCCAGCACATGAAAATATGTCAAGCATGTAAAGAATGCACGCACTTAATACGCACACCAGAAACTGACATTACAGCACCAATACCCATGCTGTGGCAGCTTTAGGAGTCACACCTCAGAGCTGGAGAGACACCAGAGCAGCATGGAGGGCAGAGAGGATGAGTTATTTCTAGCCCATAAAAGGATCTGTTCTTTCTACAGCGGTGAAAGCAAATAGACTTTCAGCTTATCAGCAGAGCACAAGGCTACTGCTTTAGGGCTACAGGTTCAGCTGCAATGTAGACACATGCTCACATGTCTCCTGCAAAGACTCCCCAGATCCACTCAGTGGTTTGGGAAGAGCCCAGGACAGAAGAAGGCAGCAGGCAACTCTGTGTGCTCCTACTGCACAGAATTCATAGTGAGGGACAGCTCCGAGGTCTCATGAGGGCAGGGCAGATGCTCAGCAGGTAAAGGCAGCCATGAACAGTCATGGTCAACTTCATCTCCTGCTACCGAGGGTCATTTCTAAGGGCAGCTGACAGCTAATAACAAACTGGAAGAAACCAGGCAGCTTTTAAAGAGAAACCTGAGGATTTGATGTTACTACTCAATAACTTAGAACATAATGAATCCTAACTTTGAATGTCAGTTTAGAAATCTAATAATCTACACAACTTTAAAAAAATGACCGGACAAATACAGGCATGGGGAAAGAAGGCATTGGGAGCTTACAAAAAATGAAGGCAACAACTCCAGGATAAAACTCTGTCAAGGCACAAGTTTTTGCAGGATGAAAATGTACGTGTGAAGGTATCCATACACGATGTCCTTCATCCTCTTTCCTGGGCATTATCACTGCCACTACCGTAATTAAGCTGACAAATCACCCCTCAGATAATTATGGCCCATAAAAATGAGAAAGAGCTTATCCATCTGGTTATCTTCTCCACATCTGCATGGAGCTGAATTTCATGCGCTCACTTAAGGCTCAAATGCTGGCAGCGTTCCACCATCGACTGCTACTGAATTTCAGCCACACATCTCCCGCATCCCTCCCCGTGTCACTGGGTCACTGCTGGAGGTCTCTGGCAGGCAGGGCACGGAGCCAGCGGGAGCTGCAGCCTCAGCTGTGGTGCCCAACTCTACCAGGTCGCTGTGGGCACCGCCACTTGTCCCCGCTGTCTCCTAAAAGCTTACCCACACTATGGAATGAGGTGCTGCGCTGCACGGTGTGCCATCGCATCACGGTGCTACCGCTGTCAATGGCAAAAAGTTAACACTGACACTTTGGGCTCGCACACGTCCGTCTGCTCAGAAGGGATCATCGCTGCGTTAGGAGGAGGCAAGGACAGCTTCTTACAGACGCTCTGCCAGAGGAACGCGGGTTTTGGTGCTGCTGGCAGCTGTGAGGGCTGAGGGGCCAAACCAGCGCGGAGCCTGAGGGCTCTCCGGCCGCGCCGCCACAGGAGCCGTCGGCCGGGACGGGCGCGATTCCCGCGGGCTGCGAGGGCCCCGAGGAGCCCCGGCAGCGGCCCCCGCCCCGCTCGCCCCTTACCATCTGGGCCACCTTCAGCATGCCGGCGCAGGAGCGGAAATAGCCGCCGTCCATGAGCTCCCCGTCCGAGCCCGCCGAGGAGGAGGCGACGGTGACGGGCGGCGGGGCGGCGGGCCCCGCGCTGCTGACCCCGGTGCGGATCACTCGAGCCCCGTGCGACATGGCTGCGACCGTGCTCCCCTCGGCCCGGCACGGGGATCGGGACGGGACGGGACGGGATGAGATGGGACGGGGCGGGGCGGGGCGGGCGGTGGCGCCCCGGGGCTGGCGGGGCCGGGCGGAGCGCGGCGCTTCCCCGCCCGCCCGGGCCGCGGGGCGGGGGAGGCCGAGGGGAGCCGCGGGGGTTTCCCGGCCGCCGGGGAGACGCCGCCGCACCCTGGCGGGACAGCGGGTCCGGGACAGCCGGGAGCGGGAGCCGCGCAGGGAGGCTCCCCCCGCGCCCTGCAGCCCGCCCGGGATGCATGGAAACAGGCCGGAGGGAGCGGGACTCGTGGAAACAGGCCCGAGGGAGCGGGACGCCTGCCGGGAGGGAACTCCGCACCGAGCAGCTCGGCGGGGACAGTGACAAACCCCTGGGAGGGGAGCGACTCCGGTGCTTTGCTGTGGAGGCACAGCTGCAAACAGCGCCTTCTCACACGGCTCCCACTCTTGCCAATCTCCCAGCCCTCTGATTCTCGTTCTCATAAAAGATAAAAACATTTGCAGTAATGGGCAGCAACAGGTAAAACTATAAGGGCTGTCCAGATGTCTCAGGCCCAGTGTTTGAATTAAATCATACAGCAATTGTAATGAAACGCAGCAAAGGAAGCTATGTATTTCTTCACGTTTAAAAATAACTTGTTCTGCTTTCTGACAAGTGAGGTATTAGCAGGCCTCTGAGCTGGGTGTATGCTACTTTTGTACTCACTGCAGTAGTGATCCTATCTTCTGCTGCTTTGTTCTGCAGTTACGACACAGATTCTGTTCATATTTAGTATTTAATAAGTTCTTTCAGCAACTAAAATTGTCCTAAGAGGGAAGACGTGTAAGCCCAGATGACCCCCAACACACATAAGGCCCCAGCATAAGCAATTTACTTGAAGCAAAATGTGGGCAATGGTCCTCATTAGATTAAGCAGTACATAGTTCTGGACTTCTGTTAAGCCATCTTGTGGTAGCGGTAAAAGGTATTACCTTTTAAATGTGGTCCCACCACATTTTATCTCATGTCACTAGATATCAAAGCTACAACACTGGCTACTGCCACAAGAGTAAAATGTTAGTTGCTGAGAAATAAAAGAAAAATTTGTTCCACTTTTAAACAGCTGTTTGGTTTTTTTTCTCCTTACAGTTCCCATTCGGAAGCATGCATGGCTACAGGTTTCTATAAGCCCTGTGGAGGAAGATTCCAGTAACTTCTTCACTTCCTATTTAGAAATACGCAGTTTTACCTGCTGGTTCAGCTTCTTTAGTTCTCTATTTCTTTTGAAAATGTGTGTGTGTGACTGGGACCCTGCTGATCTGAGTTCAGGGCAGTGAAACAGAAATAACTTTAAATTAATACCAGTAGAATAAAAGACATATTTTCTACCCAACAATACAGGCATCTTCTGTGAAGCACTGGGACAAAGTCAACCTAACTCTACTGCATTTGAAGTTTTTATTAGTTCTCATGCTCTTTACTTTGTCTTGTTAGGGGCATTGTGTATGAGGATGAAAAAAGGTGCTGACAACTCCTTAATAAATGAAAATTAATGGCCATAAGTTGACATCAAGTACCCTTATGTATGTGACTTAGATTTTTCAGAGACTTTGTCTGAAACAAGTTAGTTATAAGTCAAACACCTTCATTTTGCAAGTTTATTAGCAGTTTGTTTATTCTTCTAAATACCAAATATTAAGCATTTCAGTAATGACTTCACTTACTAATTGTTCTTTTAAGGCTTCTTTCAATCTTACAAGTTATAACCTACAGCAGATACAAACCATGTTTTAATTGTTATATGATAAAGCACAGCTAGCTTATCTTCTTTATCAATATTAGAATATACAAATGCATTTTAACTCATACTTTCCAAATCAATATTTAAGACTAGTGAATTGGAAGATAATCTTTTGGGTGCTTATGCCTTTCTTCAGGCCTGAAACTGGAGAAGCAAATTCCAAAAGGAATGGTCAGCTTGTGCTGACTCCTCCAATTTTAACTAGATATTCAGAGCATTTTAAAAATAAGACAGTTGGTACCTGGGCAACAGATGAGAAAGAGCATGGGAAGTAAGATAATTATCTTTGTGAAAGGACAGAGCAAGGCAGGTAAGTTATGGTTTGTGAAGAAAAGAAAAAAAAAACCAAGGCCAAGTACAAAGCAAATTTTTGCCTAGTATGTATTTTTTTAAATTCAGAATTAAGGGTTCAACTCACAGATTTGTCTTCAGAAGTCATTCTGCAAATCTTCCCTCGAGGATCAGCACTGAAGTCTCAGAGAGCATGTAGATATTTTTCCAGAATCACTCCTTATCTGGTTTTATCTTACATTAAAGGGCAACTCTGACATGTAACACACAGTTGCCATGACAGTTTTAAGTAAACTGGACGAATTAGAACCTCCTCTTAGCTCTATTCCTCTTACTGCCTCTGTCCACAAATGAGGTCTGGGTTATGAGTTTAGACCAAACCATTGCAGTTACTACAAAATCTTGAAATGTTTGTGCAAACATAGTCACATCCTTTGGAGTTGAAATAGATACATCAAATATCAATTAAGAAAGAATTTCTATCACTACTGAAGCTTTTTGACTGATGAGAAGTCACTGATGAAACTTTAATTTTGGCTATATTTCTAACAGTGTGACTGATAAAGTCACATTTTGTCAGTTGGCACTTGGATCATTTCAATGCCTTTGATTCTTTTTATTCCCAGCGATGGAAAAGAGCATACAGGATTTTAATGACACATTTTATCTGTGTAGATAAAATGCAGAGTTGGTAGCCATTCTTCCTTCTCACAACTGGATAAATTTAGCAAGCAGCAGACAGCCTGACCCATGTTGTGTAGGCCAAATGCAATTTGTAGACAAGTATAGGTTTTTAAATAATATCTTGGCTTCCCTTACACTGAAATCTTAGGACTGACAGATAATCAAGAAAAAAAGCATGTGATCAAGAAGGGAATTAGCTGTCTGCTGATAAATCTTCTGCAAGGCACATATGTAAGTAACCACACACCATTTATTTACAAGGAGAAATAAAGAAGATTTTTTTAAGCAGTAAGGTTTCTCTGCTGCCATATATTATCAACCAAATAAGCTTTTGAAGACTAGAAGGGAATCCAAACCTTCTTAATCCAAGAATAAAAGGTTCACCAGTAGTTTTAAATGAGGAAAGCTTTAAATAACATCATAAAATAATCACAACCTTTCACTCACCATGTAATTTCTGGAAAAAAATCCTTAGGTAATTTGTATTTGAAAGTAATTTTCAAAGGTATCTGTTTTGAAAGTCATATTCTGTCATACTTCTGCTTGATTCAAAGTTATTTAAATAGAAGTACCAACTTCATTTGTTAAACTAACAAGTTGCAGATAATGCCAGTAGACAGGAAAGGAGGGAGGAAATTCCTTTCTTGTAGAACTGGTGTCTTGACAATTCTGCTGTGGATTTAATCTCTGTATCATTTAATAGGATTTAGAAGCCCAGATTTTAATAAGAGAGAGTAATGGCCTAATCTGAGGAGAAGAAAACCCAAACAACCAGAGTCTGCTGAGAAACAAGAAGTGTTTGTTACCTTCAGCCAGAGATTTGTGATACCCTCAGCAGGCTGAGCACTGAGCACTAAGGGGGTGTTGTCTGGGCTCCTGCTTTGAAGCCTGTTGGATCTGAGAAACCTGTTAAGATAATGTGTTCCAGGAACAGCATTTCTTCAGCTTCGGACCTGAGCTTCAGACCTACAGTAACCAAAAGCAACCTCGTGATCTGAGAAGCTGTTACACTATGCACACTGACAGGATCATCAGAATTCTTGGTAGTATCTATTGTACTCTGAAAAAGAAATTTAAAAAAGCAAGCTTCTACTCTCAGTTTACAAAACATGTACAGTTGGATCATTTATTTTTTTTTTTAAACTTTCAGGTGTTTTTTTTTCTGCACAATGTCACTTTTTCATACATAATAATGATACAATATCAATCTTAGTTTTGGTAGCCTTCAGTATCAAAAGTATAACTGTAACATTTTAAAAGTTGCATTTACATAACTGGCACATTGAGTAAGATTTTTTAAAGGTCTAGTAGTAATAACTATACAATGTCTAGAAAAATACTATGTTGATTTTAAAAGAAGCAGTATGAAATTTTATTATATAGTACAAAGTCAGGTTAAAAATGTCTCTAAAGATGGCATTATTATAAATAATCCATTGATCTCAGTTTATATCGTGTCATTTCTAGGAGAAATGTTCAAAAATACCTCACCCCTCTTCCAAGCTTTTATCAAAATTGAATAATCCTCAAGGTACTTTACACAACAGGATTCACTTTAATAAAGTATTTACTGCAAAGTTCGTGATCGCCAGGATATAAAGCTGAAATACGTATTTCCAGCATAGCAGGAGGTAACCACAAAGGCAAAGAACTGTTGAGAGAGAGGAAAAAACAGATTAGGAAATAAAGATATTTGAAAGTATTGTAATTTCTAAGGGAAAAAAAAAAATAGTTATGGGACTTGGGAAAAAGGAAAATAGCAAGCTGAGAAAAAATGGCACACTCTCACCTTGCGCTTGTGTGGCCATCACAGCCAGCACTGTGTAAAAGTAAGCTTACACTATGCCTAGAAATATGGGCTTGGAGCAGACAAAACATGACATATTTCAACTTTTTATATATATTCCTCATTATATGGACAATGTGAGCTCAAGCTAGCACTCCTACCCTGCTGCTGTGTTTCAGATATTGCTCACAGCCCACCTGTACCCCAGCACGGCTCACAATGCATCTGTTTGCTTACAGAGAAAGCTTGGATTTAAATGCAGGCCCAGACATGTTGTCAAACAGCACTGCTGATTAGCTTACCAATTTCAGAGGTCCTCTACTGATGGATAAAGATATTCCTCAGTGGCAGCAACCACGCTGTCATATTACTACATTGTCAGAAATTGATACCATTATAAGCCTTCTATAGCAGGCTAGGTTTATTTCACTTGTACTGATAAAGTCCAATTCAGCACTAGTGCTTAAGTTCCTGTTAATCACTGCATGTTGTTCAAAACAGACAATATTCAACATGGTCTTAACGAAAATACCAGAATGTTTTGTGCTAGTAACTGAATCAAGTAAAGCTGTCACTGCAAATAAGATTAACACCACTTTTCTAAGAGCTGAGCAATTATAGGACAAGAAGGAACCAAACACAAGTTATAGGCAGGAAATTTCAATTAGATATTAGGGGAAAAAAAAAACCCAGCACACAGTGTGAGTAATCAAACGCAGGCATTGTGGAATGGCCATATTTGGAAATACTCAAATTCAAGTGGACAAGGCCCTGGTAAGCTGATATGAGTTAGCCCAGCTGTAGGAGTGGAGAGAGTTGGGCCAGATGGCTTCCAAGAAGTCCCTTCCAGCCTAAAAATATTTTATGATTCTACAGTTGTTCCTGGCTTATATGCCATCATTGGCATGGGTAGGCACTGCTGAGCACAGTAGGCACTGTGATGCTCACATGCTGAGCATCCAGGCAGAAATCTAAGCCTTTTAACAGGGGGCTCTTGGTGAGCATTGTCTAATGCTAATTTAATCTCTAACTCCAAAAAACTGTAGATGGTGATGTAAAATCTTATTACAATAAAATACTGGAGCATTCTTCTTTTTCCAATGATTTTGTTTCTTATTAAATAAAAGCTCCATCTAAAATCTTTCTAACAGAATGACTACTGGGGATAGATGATTTGCTAAATCCTCTATCCCTGAAACCCTTAATGGATTTTGAAAGCAAGAATCCACATTTAATAGTTTATTTAGACACTGTGTTAGATAAACATTATTAGGAAGTATTAGAAGAGAATCCAAACCTCCCATGAGACACTGAGCAGTCATGCATTTTGCATAAAACCTGAATCAGCATGGAAGCTTTATCTAGCAGCAAGCAAGTTCCTGTCAGCTGCAGTGGCTGAGTAACAGATCTGTAGTTACAAACTGCCAAGAGAAGACCCTGAACACCACTGAAATGACAGGGATTTAATGATCCAATTCCCAGGACAAAAACAGAGCAGGTGCTCATAGTTCCTGTGTTCATGGCCATACAAAAAAAGCTTCAGACAGGATTTGTGAATAGTCAGTAGGACAACTGCAGAAGCATGAACACTCACTAATTTGGAATTCCTGTATACAATTGAATTTGACTCCTGTTGCCACAACATGAAATAAATTCTTCTACAACTCCCTTCACTTTGCTAGGGAATGTGTTCACCTAACTCAAAAAGTTAGGCTGATTTCTATTCCTTTTTTGTTTTAAGTTATTTTTTGTCCACTTTCACTGTTTTGGATTTCTAAATCTAAGCACTAAGATAGTAATGTCAGACTAATTAGTGATTTAATCATGTTACATGATTTTTCACATGTTGCTCTTGCAACTCAAAGGAAAGATTATCAAAAGTTGAAGCTGTAACAGGAAGATCAGTGTGGAAACAGCAATACCATTCCAGGGCTTTCTCCAAGGTGCTGTGTGGACAGTGTGGACAGTGTGGACAATAGCTCAGGCCACAGGAAGCTGAATGCATCTTGTGCATAAGTATGCAAAGTTAGCTGAGTTAGTTTAAACTGCTTTTGAAGTTGTCCAGGTGCATTGGGGTGACTCGATGCTCACACAATCTTTTTTTGTCTGTTCTGATGTGCAGGCTCTGACCTCAGCCAGAGAGCTGGTTATAAATGGGGGCAAGGGAGGAGGAAATCAGTGTGATCTTAAAAACATTACTGCCTTTTCTGATGTGACTGTCATCTCCTGGTGAAATTTCTAGTCACCTCTAAAAACTATGAACTAAATTGCAGCTACTTATAGGTTTTGCATGTGACCCCTATTACTCTGCAGCTTTTCAAAATGCAGAACACCTGCAACTTCAACCCATACTTCCAACGAGTTTTCATTTGCTATAACTTTACTGGATGTAGAATTGATTTAAACAAAAATTGAACTCACTGAAGAAGCTGCCCAGCTGTTGTAATTGTGATTGTCCAGATCTTTGGTAACTGAAGATGCATCTACAATGGCAGCAATGAGATACAAAACAAAGGCACTTCCATTAAAACACAAACCCTGTTGAAAAGACAAACATACATCATTAATATGAACAGGCATTCGTTTTCCAGCATTACAAAACTCTCTTCTGAAATACAGTGAACACATGCAGTGTACACCAGAAATGTCATTCTTAACTAACATTTTTAACTTTTTGTCTTTGTCAATGTTTCTATCTGTAAGATTAAGATTTAACTGCTTTGAAAATCCATAAACATTGAACGATATTTTGGACAAACTGTTCTGTCCATCACACTAAATCCAGAAAAGTCTTAAAGTCGGTGTGCCGTGATTTTCCAGAAGTGAAAGTAAGGACTCAGTTTGGTTACCACAATTGAAGAGTTAGGCAGTAAGAATATGACTCTACATGATAAAAAACAAACAAAGAAACAAGATCAAACTGCACTTTGATTACACTTCTAACCTACACAAAGATAGGAACCAACAACTCCTGGCATATGGAGAGTATTTATAAAGCTTCCAAAACTTTGTCTTCTACACTACTGAAGGACATAAAGAGAGTGACTTTTTTTCTCAGCTGTATTCTTCCATCTCTCAGTACCTTTCACTTCTGCCTGTTTTTAAGTGGAGAAAGAAGCAGGTAAATCCAAGTAGGAGAAGAGTCTGACTGGACTACATGGGTCTTCATGTAGTCATGGCAGATAATGCATTTTCTCTTTCAAGAGGCAAAGTTAATGTCTCAGGGTACTTATATTTATTACTAAGAAAGAAGCAAAGCAGATAACAATGACCTCACATAACCCTACAGAGAGCAAACAAAAAGTTTGTTTGGTATTTGCATGTGAGAGAGAACAGGAAAGGAAGAGAGAACAGATGTCTAAGAAGATGAAAAATGTATGTATGAAACTTTGTCCTTTGCTTTTTTACTACTTGGTCATGGAAGTTTCTTCTTGAAAAAAGAAAAGTTAAATCCTTTTAAACTCTACTCTGCTACTTGTCTAAGGCATACAAATTTGGTGCCATGTTTAAGTGGAATGCCTCTGATATGCTTTGCATCTAGTTATAATTGCAGGAATGGGTAACTCAATATAGACCTGGTTTCCTCATGTACATAATCAGCTCCTTTCAGCTTCTGACCCCAGTTTGTCACTCCAGACTGTCACACAAATATAACCCCTAACTCTGTTGCTCTAGTTGCCTAAATATTGCCAAGCTGGTGCAACTCCAACTTACTAATCCCCACTGTGTGACCCAGTGGATGCTAGGAATTTATGCCAATTACCCACAATTTAATTCACTTTTAAGCAGCTTTGGCAAAATATAAAAAAAGCTGCAGCTCAAGAAGAGAAGTTAAGAAGGAACAGTGGAAAATATCCACCATCCTTCTATCCTTCCATCCATCCCTTCCCAGGGAACTGGGCTGGGCAGTGCCTCAGCACTCAGATGGAGTCCAAGGACTGGCACTTGAGATTTGATTCACACACTTACAAATGAGTGGGGGTTCATCTCACCTATATCAGCTTGTCTAATAAAAGGTACTATATCTATCCACAGATCTCTCCCCTTGTTTTATCTGGGCAGTACAGCAATAAAATATCAAATTGTCAATTTTAGGATGAGATGCCAACAATTGGCAGGTTCTGGTGAACTTCTGTAAAGCACTGATTTAGAAACCCCAAACTTGATTACCTAGAGTATTTGTTGTTATTTTCAGATTTCCCATTCCAAAAAGACTCAATTACCCTGGAAAGCTACAAATCCCTGCAATATCTTGTCATGTAGAAAAAAGAGAAAAGCACATAATTTCTGCAAAGTGCTGCTCTGGGAAATAACACTGTTGGGGAAGATGGAATGTAGTGCAAGCTGATTGGGCCTTTGCTGCCAATATATTACTCAAACCAAATGGTTCATGCTAAATTACCATCTGCTTCTTAAATTCAAATTCACCAGATTTTAAAAGCTTCCATTGATTGTTTTAGCAAAAAACTTGCACTATGAAGCAGAGTCAGTTTTGAAGCACATCTTTTGGGTTAATTTGCAGTAAAAGTAACTGCATCTGAAGCAATTTGGTAATGTGCTTAACCTGCAAAAAGTGAATTTATGACAGAGATGTCCAGATGTAATTTTGGATACTGCGTACAATAGGAGCAGTTTGAGCTAACTGTCACCTAAGGAAGCACAGCAATAACTGGCAGATACTGAAATTCAGGATTCTTCATAGAATAGGGTAAAGGTGGGTGTGAACTCCCTCAAAAAGGTGTGTGTCATGCTCTTTCTAACAAAGACTTTAAAAGCACCTCTCTGAAAAGAGACTCAACGTTCCTCTTGGCCATACAGGAGCAGCAAAGGACCAGTTCAAGGGCTGTTTCCAAAAGCTCTGTTACCGAAAGCTCTTTTAATACCTTAGGGCAAAACAAGCTGGAACACAAGCATCTTTTATTTGTTTTGTATTTATTTTCTCTTTAAATGACCCTTTTATATAAAAGGAGACTACATTTTGGACTTACATTTATTTGGAACTCAGAGCAAGAAATATACTCAATATGAAATAGAAACAAATCAAATATTCCAGTTTGTCTGCCACATAGATCAGTGGCAACTCATTTATGTGCAGTTGCCTCATAATAGCATTCAACAGATGAAAGAAGGGTAATGACCAAAGCTTTATTCAAATGGATATAAAGATGCTTTCCCTTTGAATGTACTTTACTTACATGTAATGCAATGGGAAAAAAAAAACCCCACACCTTTAAATATACCCAGATACATTACTGCTGTAATTGAAATAATCCAACATTTCTATAGCAGTGTTACAGCCTTAATGGTAATTGCTGGTTATGAAACTCGAAAATAGAGAAGCTATCTGAACATAATCCTGGTTGTTCTTATTAGTAATTGCTATAGCTGGCTATTTATTGCTGCAGCAAATGGGAACACTAAAAGAGGAGAGTATTCTAGTATTCAATTTTAGTCACATGCACAATATAGCTGATAACAGGCTGTTAGCAACACAGAAGTCAAATACATTTCATCATAGAAATAACAGAATCCTAGTCAATAATATTTAGCTGTTAAAAAAAAAAATAACAGTATCTCACTGTATCCAACAAATGTAAAGATGAAATTTATAGTGATTCTTAGATGGGTCACAAATAGCCAGTTGGCTGAAATGACAATGACTTTTAGGATCTACTATCCCGAAGACCAGGATGTTATGCAAATGAGGTAAAAATATACTGTTGAGAGTTAGAGCTGGCCAGGTTTGCTCAAACCATAAAAACTGGATCTGCATTTTAAGTGCCTGTGAATTTTTTCTGTAATTACAGTAGCTGTTTATCTGATTTGCTTTAACTCTTGAGCTCAAAGCAAAGGATTACATGGTACATCCTTTACATGGTACATATTTTACATATAAATAATTTTCAGCACCATTTTCACAGTAGACTACATATGGATTGTCAGAGTGTTGCTCCCTCTGAACTATCCTTGCTTTAACTTCAGCAGAGGAAGACTCATGTTTTAAGAGCCCAAGTTCTGCTTCTAATGCATGGTGTTGATTCCAGTAGGGATTTCTGCTGTTTAAGCCATATGGCCAAGTCTGTTACCTCAGAGGCAGCAACAGACTCATTCTTCATGGGACATAACCACTACAGAGAGAAAAAAGAGGTCACTGTGCATAAGTATCAGTCACACACACATTAAAAATCAAGTCACTACATCAATGGCTGAACAAAATGGTGAAACATCACAGAAAAAGTGCTTTGAATGTGTCTGGGTAGTTTGAAAGTTAAACACTGCAGCCACACAGTAATCAGGGAAAAATCTGCAAAGAGTACAAGTAGAGTTGGTAAAATATACATGTAGAATGCACCAATATTTTATTCTCTTCAAAACCCAGCAAAGCTGGAACAACAAAGAGTGGGTATATTTACCACCATGGTCCATGGCACCTGGGGGATCCTGGTGTAGGTCATTGTCATGTAGATGATCAGAAAGAAGACGGTGAGAACCCAGTAAAACACAGCTACAAACATCACCCAGCCAAAGGCTGGATAGAGAAAGTATTCTGTTCCAGCAATCAGGGTCCACACCAGCAGCCCCAGCACCTGCAAAAGTTATGGGGAAGAAAGAAAACTGTCACACAATTCTAGACCTCAGACTGCTGTTCACATGAACCATTTGATGAGCTGAATGGGGATGCTGCACTGACAAAATACTGATCTAACAAAAAAGAACATATAAAACTGGTATTGCTGTAGCAGGGTTTCACAAAGGGAAAGGCATCTTATCTGTTGATTTAGCCCAACCTTTAACTACTTTGGAGCCATACTTGCAGTGGTTTTACAGCTAGCTCCCAAAAGGATTGATTATTGTAACTTTCTTGCTGATGCATGAAGGCAAATGCTGCTGTTTTCCTGCCAGCAATGTCACTTTAGAAACAACAGCCTGTGAAAGACCACTGGGATCTTCAGGTTCTACCTGCCACAGTCACAGGTCACTTACTAGTTGGAGTGGAGCTCAGAATGGCCCACAGCTGCTCTGTGGATTGGCAGGCACCACAGACACAGAACAACTCGTAGACCCTGCTGTAAAAGGCTGTAG
Organism: Ammospiza caudacuta; assembly: GCF_027887145.1. NCBI lineage: Eukaryota > Metazoa > Chordata > Aves > Passeriformes > Passerellidae > Ammospiza > Ammospiza caudacuta. The sequence continues at coordinate 42,300,845 of NC_080593.1, read as the reverse complement.
TAAAGTATCAACACCACTACAACATTTAACTGTAACTGGAGAAGAGCAAGTCAGATTGGGAATGTCATTATATTCCACAGCTCTTAAAACATCTCCCAGGTGACTTGACCCTAAGTAGTAGACAAGGACTCACACTCAAGCAAAGTTCTCAAGCAAACCAGTGGGAGAAAAACCTCCCTCCTGATGTGGCAGTCTGTTCAGATCTAAGACACAAAGAAATACACAAACCAGAGGTTTTAACATACTCTCTCCAGTTTTCTCCAATGCTAGGTGATCTCCAATGCATTAAAAGGAATGAGGAGCAAGCAAAATGTAAGTCATATGACATAGGGAAAAAAAAGTGTGTTTTTCAAGTTGCCCAGCAACAAGAAAAATCTTTACCATAAAATAAAAGTGGCATTTTATACCTTAAAACAAACAAACAAACAAACAAACAAACAAACAAAAAAGCAAAGCTCATTCCACACACTTTATTAGACTCAAATGTGGGAACTAAAATTCCTGTATTTGCAACAAGGTTTAACTCTTTCTGCTCTATCTGGACTATGGTGAAATTATCTAGCAGTGAGAAATGGAAGGATTACAAAATTAAAGCAAATAGCAGCGCATTTAACACACAAGAGCCACAGCTGGACAGCCTAAAGTACCTTCTACCCCAATATTCTATCTCCAGCAGCAGTTAGTACCAGACACCTGAGGAAATACATTAAAGAACAGACCATCAACAGCAATATTTCCTTGGACTACCTTCCTCAGCCCTCAGGACTGTGCAGTAAAGGGACTTCCTGAGCTGGTGGTGACATCTTTGTCATCAACACACCCTGACAGCAGATGATGGTTTTGCAACAGCTTCATTTGCACAAGAGCCAATCCTATTCCCATGCAAGCTGCTGGCCATGGTCACATTTACATTTACATTTGCAGAACTGAACATACATACAATGTTTTGAGATTTATCATTCATGTTTACAATGCAAAACTATACTGTTATAGAAAAGCTTCTTGTCATTGGTCCTCCTACCACCTTGTATCTGTTTGTCTTCAATTCATCCTCCAAACTGCCACACAAACTTAATTCAGCCCTCTACCATGTATTGACAGTAGATTAGATGTATGTTATTTGTACATTCATCTACATGTACATCATGCATACATAAAAGCACTGTACTAATGTCTGTTTTATGGTTTGTTTGGAGTTTGCTTTTCTCTCTTAAGAGAGAAGGCATACAACGGTCTGTTTAAGAGCATTTTCCCCCCAACGTTTTTACCAATACACCGATTTCTCTCCAACAGGAAGCTCTAGAACTGGAATAAAAAAATCCTGCTTTTCGCAGCATTCCAGGGGAGGGCAGCATTGCCAAGCAAGAACAGCTCAAACAGGGTTAAATGGAGCCTTTAAAACACATTATTTACAATGCAAAGTTACCGGTTCAGCAATGTTTCCCATAGTTCATTTTAATTCTACTTCCAACAACGTTTTACTAATAGTAGCAATTCAGTTAATAGCACCTCAAATTGCAAGAACTACCCACAATCAGATAAAAAGCAACTCAATTTTAGTGTAACAAGTGTTTTAACGCTAAACAATTTTGATAGACTGTTTAGCTAAAAAAAATTACCATTTTCATAGGATACAAAGTTGTTTTTCATTACACCCATACACTTGAATCCAAATTTAAATTCATCATCCAGAAATTATACAGATAAACAATTGATCTCATGCTTGATAAATAATTATTGAAGGCAGATTTATCCTAGGTCTGAGTATCTTATAAAATACCAAGAACAGAACCTATTTTGAATGTGAGGAAAAAAAAATAAAATTTAATCATTAAATACTCTTATAAGTGTTGGTTTTTAGAACACTTTTAAATATAGAAGTAGATTTCTCATGAAATGCACAGGACTATGAAAAATTTGTACTAAATGCAGTAAGATTGATAAGGATACCTCAGTTTATATAATGGATTGTTATTTGAAAGAGCAAAATCTTCACAAGTGGCAAATTATTAAAATTAAAAAGGAAAATTCTGAGGTTGCACAAGACCACTAATCTTATGTAACCACACACTAGAGCTAGCAAGACATTCCCTAGAACACAAGTATTCATGCTGGGCCCTGTTTTTTCCAGTAGTATTGTAACCCCTCTTCCAAGATCATTTTAATATTTAGGTGGCTATACACCTCATGTGTATTCTGAAGAATTGCTTTTAGCCTATGTTTTTAGCTGGCTTGTATCAATGGCAGAACAACTCACCCAGGCAATTGAGATGCACCACAGATGTTACAGATTTATATTCTTAACTGGTTCCTGCATCGTAACTTTGATGGGTTGCATATTAGAGCACATTTGACATTTTCAGTTAGATCCAGATACTCTTACAGCATATTACTGGAGCTGACAGGCTAAAATAATATTTCAGACTTCTTGATTAGATCTGAAAAGGTCAGATCAGCTCATGGTCAACAATTCACTCCGTGTAGTTAAATGGTATGGCAAATGGTTTCACTGCATATGTAAACATATGCAATAAATTGATATAAAGTTCACACTGGCCGTCAGCATCTACAAAATACCTCAGGAGCCAAAGGAATCCAGACATCTAGACAAGCCTTCCGTGATTAGCTGGTATTCTCAGCATGCTAAATACCGAGATTGTTTCTCTGGTGTTAAATGCCTGCCTTGTAATTTTCTGACTGCCCCTTACATGACAGCTTTGCTGTTCAACAGATCAGTACAAACTGGGTGACACTGCTGTATCTGCTGGAGCTGAGAATGCCACTTCTCCTACTGGTTTGGTATCACACCTCCCCACTGGGAAAAAGTGGACTGTATTCACATGTCACCTCAATGAGCATCCAGCATAGAGAATCTGGCAAGTGTTGACAGGCAAGCAATACTGGAAAGCCAACATCAGCAACAGCTGGGGAGTGAGCACAGATGGTGCACAGACACCTTCACTGCTCCAGATCAGCTCTAAGACAAGGCAGAAGGCTCCACCCAGGAACTGGGAAGGTCTCTTTCTCACTATGACCAGGTAGGCTAGAGTGTATTAGTAATAGCTAAGTATTTGGTTTTAATTTATGAGCAAGTCAGGATATGCTTAATTAGAATTACAGAAACATACTACTACTCTGGAAAAAATGAGCCCAAGAAAGGGGGAGGGAAAGGCATGAAGAAAGCCCAAGAAAATAATGCATTCATGTGGAAATGGATGAGAGGGGATGCTGGGTCCTAAGACTATAAGGGCTCCACCAATGGGTCCAGTTTTTCCAGTCAGATGGGAATAGGGATGTCAGTGCAAGATAAAGTCAAGCAGTTTTCTGTTGTTTATGGCAGGTTCTGATTTCAACTCAGACATTTATTTTGTGGTCATTTGGCTGCTGCTTGATCAGGTACCTCCATTACTAAAATGCATTAATAAGTCACTGCACTAATGCATACTTCAGCAGTTGGCAGACACGGTAAAAAGGAAGTAACTTGGTAGCAAAATCCAACATTATTGAGTGTGCAGGTTTAAAATTAGATGCTTAATTACATATTCAAACCCTTAAATAAACGCCATAATTCTTCTGCAGTGCTGAGAACTTCAAAAGTATTGGATTATTTAGTCACTTTAAAAAAAAGAGGGCTTTGTTGTTAGTACATGAGACACTTGTCTCGTGTCACAATTCAGCAGGTATAAAAGCAGGTGTGAGCTTGAATCTGTGTTTCCAGTTTTGCTTTTCAAAGCAGCTTAAAAACTGCAAAAGAAAATTTGTACTTGCCACCTGCATTCAAAAGACTACGATGTAACAACTCCTCTCCAGTAATACCAGGGTTTGGAATTCTCCAGGATTTCCCCTGAGTGGTTAACTCAGCAACACAGTTAAAAATGTGTATATGTCCTTTCCACAATAAAAGAAGTCTCAATGTAGCAGAACTGACAGGAAGAAAAACCCACGGCTCACCTATTTAAAAACAAACAAACAAACAAACAAAACCCCAAACCAAAACAAAAATTTGGTACATTTGCCAGAAGCTTTTCCTATTCTTTATCCAGGTGATGCTTCCTGTGACCATAAGCACTGCAGGATTTATATGGAGTTGCTGCTGGCGCAGATGAAAAGGATGGCAGATGGATACTAGAAGAGTTGTGCATTTGCAGCACGAATTGCCTGCTGTATGCAGAGCCACTTAACATGGACAGCATCCAGCAAGGAGAAAGCAGGACATCTTGCCTCTTCTTCCTAGCAGAGGAGATTTATGACTAGAAGACAGAGAGACCATTCTAAATTATTGCACATCATTATTTCATTACTAAATCACAAGTTAGGAGCTACCTTAGCAGCAGCACAAGCAGCCTGTCAATGTCTCAACCTCCATCCTTTTCTGCCTTGGCTACATACCAAGATGGTGGTGCTGGTGTGGATTTTAATGAGAAAAAAAAAGAGTGAGAAAAAGAGAATTCTCCCTCTACCTTTCCTGTTAAACATATCCAGGACAGTCAGTATAAGAACAGGCAGATTTAATGGTAGCATTTCCAGCTGGTTTTATTTTACAGATTTATTGATTTATTTGCAGATTATTTACAGATACAGAATTACTTTTTTTTAATGTTTTTTCCAGCTCAGGCTAAATGGAGTAAGTGTTTGCACTGCACTTTAAAAGTGTCTTTAAATCAGAATTTTTGTGCTCTCACATATCATCCATGAAGTGACACAACAATTCTGCCTTCTGCCACTAGAGCGAGCACAATCATTGCTTTTTTCTTCAGGGAAAGGGGCAGTTTGCCCAGCAGTAGCATCAGGGCAATTGCCATTCAATGCAACCCCTGCAAATCGGGAAGGACCACTCAAAATAAGCAATATATATATCTATATCTATATCTATCTATATCTATATATCTATATCTATATCTATCTATATCTATATATATATATATAGATATATATCACTAGGGTAATTCCAAATTTGAGTGTCTTCCCCAAGCAAATTTAACAGGTTCATTTCATTACCAGGTACAACAAGAGCAACATCAACTGCAAGTTTATTCACGAACTAGTCAAAATAAGAATACTTGATGTGTTCAACTTAAAAAAAAAAAGAAGTGTAAGAAAAAATAAGGTGAAAGCCTGTAATTGCTGGATAAATCAAACATCAATCCAGACTAAAATACAAAATATAAAAATCTTGCTGCAGTCAGAGAAAAGGTGAAAAAGAGAAAAGCATGTTTTTAAATGGAAAGATACAAACTTCAACTATTTCCATTAACACTGAGTAAAGGTGCAAAGATGAAGAAATTAAAAAATGTTTTTCAGCTACAGTTTCTAGAGATATAAGAACCTTGCTGAAGTGTCTTTGACAGTTCAAGAGCCATGTAAATGTACTCTGGAACAATCTAATCAATACATTGCCTTACCCTACTGCTTCTCTTTCCCAGTCTCAAACATTTTTTTTCAAGCACCAAACATTACAGCGAGCTGACATCAGCCACTCTCTAGTGTCCCCCTCTCATTAGATTTTTCATGGCTTTGCCTTGCTAGAAAAAAATTCTAAAATCCACAGTGCTCACAGAAGCATGCAGTGGTCATAGTGGACATACCAATTTTATAATTTGCACACTACAACTCTTAGCATCAAACTTAAGCAGCAGCTATGGGTCTCAAGCCTCTCCTAGCTTTGAAAACACTTCTGCCTAATCAAAGCCCAAAATTCAGTCTCTTCTACTTACCCAGAATTTCTAAAAATTTTCTGAATACCTGTTTAATTATTCTCAAGTGACCAGTTTTCAGTGTTGAATCTTCCCACTAATCTTGAAGATTTCTGTCATGCTCTTGGCTCTGTGGCAGCACCAGCACACACCTCTCACTACAGGCTAAATGGGCTTGAAACGGTGGCAATACTGACCATTGCTTCAGAGAATCACCTCCCCAGAGTTGTTGTTTAGGACAGATTTCCTAAGAAAGAAAACTGCTGGAAGCAGCATGTGCCAAAATATGTTCCGGATGTATATCTTCATCAAAGACTGAACTCTCTTACCCCAGAGTTTAGTCCAAATCCTGTGACTTGTCAGAAAACCTCCTGACCCAAGATTGAAATGGGTCAAAGCCTTCTGGCAGACACTTCATTCAATAGGGAACACACCTATTCCGGAATGAGACTTCAGACAAAGCCCTTCGAGGGCTGACAGACCTCCCTTGCCTTTCCCACAGCTCCACAAAGCAGGGAAGTCCTCCCACATCCACCCCAAACCCCCCAGAAAGAGTCCAGGAGCACCTCTGCCTAAAAAACCGGGAACCAGACCTCCTCATGTGTGAGCCAGTAAATAAAGCCCAGTCCTGGTGTTCAGCCAGCACTCAGGAGTGCCCAAGGAACTATGAAGTCTCATTGGGAAGAGTGGAGAGAGGGAGGCATGCAAGTGAGAAACCTTTTTGTCTGATCAGAATGGGCACTGCCCAGGCATAAAGACAGCACCACCCAGGCAAAATGCAGCAGCACGCCCAATTTCATGTCACCTTAGTAATCTACCACCTACTAAAAAGGTGTAAATCACAAAGGTACTCCTTCTCCACTGCAGTCCATGCATGAGGAATCTTTTGTGATACGGTGCTCCGGCTCACTGCATCTGGCATCCCAGAAAAATCACCCAGGGGTGGGGGTCAGTAAGGAAATCGTGCTGTCCATGCCAGCAGCACATTACAGGTTGCTTCACCTGAGAAATATGCATGGAATGTGTGAGACCAGAAGACCAGAGCTAACACCAGTAACACAGTAAATTTAAGGAGGTAGGCTATATTAAAAAAGCAAAATATGTTTTCTGGAAAACACAGACATACCACATCAAAATTATGAAATCACTACAACAGATTTCTTACAGTTTCTCAGGAAGCTCTATTAATAACTAGAGGCAGAGTAGTGGATATTCAGAAGGTAAATAAGAAACAAGAGTTTGTTCAGGTCGTAAATTCTGTTTGTGTCATCAAAATGTTACAATGGAAGATTAGAAACTCTTAGGAAAAAAATAAAAGTAATAAAAACCTCTACCAAAGAGAAAATTCCAGAGTGCTTTATAAATCAATGATATACCCACACACGGAGTATGTTCTGCTCATTCCTCCCTTCCACTTACAAAATGATTCAGTTGGATTATTCAAGGCACAGAGAACAGCTCCTACAAGAAAAGAAAGTTAAAGCTGGAAAAAAAGACAGATCCAATTTTCTGTTGAAGACTGAAGGAGGATATGACAGAAATCTGCACAATGTCAGGTGGCACAAAGAGGGGAGCGAGGAGTAGATTAGGACTTGCAACACAAGAAGCATCCTGCTAAGATTATCACACAAAAAGATGAAAAGCAAACAGAATGAAATGGTCTTTAAAAACAAAATCAAAAAGAAGGAAAAAACCCCACAGTACATAACCAAATCACAGAATGCCATAGGAAACATCATACACACTCTGGGTCAGTCCTGTCTGTATATATTATGGACATACATGACAGTAAGGATAGTCAGCAATCTTCAGCACTGGAAATTCCTAAATGTGCAGTTTGCTAGAAGTTAGAAAACCAGAACAGAGAAGAAAAGCTTGCAGCACATGCTCCTTCTTACATTCCTCCTTAAGTTTTCAGTATCAGTATACATCAGAGACTGAGCTAAACAAACCACTGACCAGATCCATTAATTCTGGTTTTAACTTGCCTTCCTTTCCTGCAACCCTGACAACCAAGGACTGGAAGATGTAGAAGTGTGAATAGAATATGATGAGATGATTACATGTCACATCAATATATCATTTGTTTCTAAAGTAGAATTACAATAATCTCAAACAACTGTGAAGAATCTGGCTTGAATTATATCATCATGAAATTTATCTTCTCAGAGTGGAGGTTGATCATTAACAGACCATTAAAATGTGTACAAAGCATAAAGATTGGTCCTTGTCCCAGGGCACTTTCCACATTAAATGCTCTGGAGTTTGAGGGCTGCATTCAGGAGCACAGTACTGCTTATCCATGCCTGTAAATTCTAACTCAACCTTGTGTTTTGCCTGGGGATCTGCACACATGGAGTAATTTATATAGGTTACTGTACACTGTGCATACATTAACTTGGTATCACAGTGCCACCATCTACAAAGAGGCAGCAGAAGACAGCCTTGTCTGTGCCCATCACGTTCTCTAGTCTGAAAGTGTCTTGATGCAGAATACAGTGAGATAGGCAGCCAGGAGAAGGACCTGTAGGCTCAGAGCTGCTGCAGCTGGCTGGGACCACACTGGCTACTGCTATCAGTGGCTCCATCAGGGCCACAGTGTCATGTGAAAATAAAGAGGGGTGGTACAAATGCTACTGGAGACAAGCAGCCTGACCTTAGCAGCACTTACCTCTCTGGAAGGGTGACAGTGCAAGGCAGTGACCTCCACAGTGCTCAATCTCTAAAGGTCGACAAGAGCATCTAAACACCAAGGAGAGGAGACTGCCTGGCCTCTTATCAAACAGTCCCAAGGGATGCTACTGAAAGGAATGCTGCTGCCACTCCCTCTTCCTTCAAATTCAGCAAGGCCTGCCCGTGGCAGGGGTTTCTCTCACCACCTAGGATTTCCTAGAGAGAAACACTGTGATATTGTGCAGAAATGCTTGTTGATTCCAAACTCCCTGCCTCCTCCCAGCCCTGTCAGGAAACTGTGAAGTGGTACTGCTACAGTAAACGCTGCACTATCATGGAGCTGGGAATTACTCACTGGAATTGCTGCTACATTTTGCCCTTGAGCAGCAGAGAAAGGAGAATGTAAAGTAATAGCACATTAGAATCAAATAAAAAATAATCTGCCTTTCCAGTTACTTTCTGAGCAAATTTTCATTTAACCACGCCTTCAAGTATGAATTTTAAAGCAGACAATTACAAAGCAGAATAGTCACATAGAGACACAGAAGGCACAGGATATCTATTTTTTTGTGTCCTAGTAACTTCTTTTGTACAGCTTCTAGAGGTGATGGCTTTTTTGGGAAAAATTTGAAGATTCAGTACAAACACCTTTGGATATAAAAGTAGTGATAAAATTCCATATTCCAATAATTTTTCCTTTTCAAAAGCCTCCTTATAAATCAAGATTGGTGAAACTAAAAGACTGAATGACTTTTTTTATTTAAGGTTCAAATATTATTACATTTTGGAGTTCTGAGTAGAACCTGTAACTGATTTCTTTGAGAATTAACACTCAGTTTAGTCCTCTAAACAGTTTAGTCCCCAAACAGGCAGTAGAGAAGTAAAAATAAATTCTATGTGACTCACAGGAGATCCTGCTGCAATTTACTGAGTTGATTTGTGAGGAGACCTATCATTGCACTCATACAATGCCATATGATTTAATTGATTTAAATTTTAGATCTTCATACTATAAAATTATGTGTAGATTTGAGAGCTCACATTAGTCAGGAACATCAGCTGTTTGGTGGAAGGACTTAAAAGAGCTTGCAGTGCTTCCTTGAGGCAATTTAAATTAAAAGAAAAAAAAAGGAAAACCACACTGGCAAGCTTTTTGAATTCTTGTTTTGAAACATGAACCTAAGATGTGGACAAAAAAAGAAGCTTCCTCACATTCGCCAAGAATGTCAGATGATGATGAATTTCACATCTCTCCTCAAGACAGAAAGGACTTTCAGAGTGCAGCTGCAGTTTAACTCTGGGATAGGGTTGCCCCCTTCCACCTCAGGAGCTTGGGTGGGGCAGACAAAAAGCTTAATATATTCCTTTTCCTTTACACAAATGCAGTGCCTGGTTCATAAACACATGAGAGTTTTCCTGAGAAGTCCTTCCTAAGAGGGACTACTTCAAGCCAAGCAGTAGAGGCGTATTTATGGAGGTGATGACCACAGTATAGCCCTTGAGTTCTGAATACTATTTCTCCTTTATAAAGCACTTATACAAATTAAATGTGCAGGCTTGATCTGCTGTGCTCACTGAATACAATGTTTGTTTCTTGCTTTTGGGATGTGCATTGTGAGGAAATGATTGTCCTTGTACAGAAAAACTAGGAAAAAAATGCAGTAACTGTCTGTAATCTCATTTACTTTTTTCTTTTATTATTTAAACTGCAGAAGCAGATTCTGAGATCAAAAGATATAGGGCCATTTGTATCTGTCTGAACATGTCTTCCCCAATATGGCTATTTACTATTTTTTTTATTACTACAACTACTACTGTTTCTTATTGGAGCATGACGGCAGAAGGATTTGTTCTTCTGATCCAATAAAATCACATACATGAAAAGTCTTCCTTAACCTTGATATTGCCTCTTTTACAGACATACAAACTCTTCCTTTGAAAGAAGTTTTGCAGCACTCTATCATCCTTCTTCCCATTTCCCCTGAAGGGACATACTTCCTGAGGGTAGAAAAATACCAGCTTCTCAATAAATAGCAATGATTTTGTAAGTTAATTTTAACATTTGGTGCATGTGAAATACACATATACAAAAAAAAAAAGTAATTTTGCCATTGTTTTTACATTAATAAGGTGAATTATTTTTAAAGGAGAATCCCTAACAATGACTACCTTATGAATTATAAATGATTATTTATGTAGTTCACTTTGTTTAAAGGCTGTCTACAAGAGAACAATGCTGTATACAGCTGCTTTATTAATAATGTCACTGGCTCTTTGTTGCTATTTTTACATCTCCATCTTCCTGTTAGGCCATGTAAATAGAGATGCCTAAAATTAGCGGGCATGCAGCATTGTTTCACAAATCTTAGCTGCTACATTAAAATAGGAAGCTTATTACTTCTTTGGGAATAACTTTTATTTTGCCCCACAGCTAAGATACAAAGTCATAAAGCCAGATATGATGCAATGGAAAATTCAAAGGGAGTACCTGCTATGAAAACCTCTTGCTGCATTCTTCATCCATTTAAACAGGAGGAAATCCTTAACTGTTTATTTAAAAAAAAACCTTTAGACTGAAAATATCTTTTAATTTCCACAGCTGAAAACCACAAAAATTGATTTTGTACAATACAGAATTTTTTCTTGCTGTGAGCCAGAATCTTCTCATCATCAAAAGTTGAAACAATTCCCCTTGCCCAACAAACAGAGGAGAAAATAAGATGATAAAGAAATAAGGAATCTGCATTCAGATCTGTTGTTGTCTGCCTATTAAGAAGCAGACTACTTCTATCTTGAGTCCCAGGAATAATAATCCAACCCTAAGGACTGTGATTCACATTTTTAGGTAAAGCTTAAAGATTTTACAAAGACTGATCCACATGTTGTAGAAGCACCTCAATGAAAAATCCTTTTCCTTCTCTGACAAAATTGCTTTCTTTCCTGAGTACACTTGGCAATAACAACACAGAAGAACTGCATGCCTATAAATATTTAACTCTTGCATATGCTGTTTTGGAGGCATTTATGTTCAAAGACCTCACTGTCAAAAAGGACCATTTTGGCCATGTTGCCAATGGCATAAAGATTTCAACTTACAACATTGCTTTTTGGAAAGAGATGACACCTTGGCACAAGTGTTGCAATGATAAAATTCATCTTGTCTCTAAAAAAACTGCCGTAATGTCTACTGCTTTCATTGGTAAAAAACCCCAACCCATTTCTCATCTGAATTTTTCTGAGTCAGTTTCAAGTCATGTCCTTTTTCAAAATGGCCATATGTCACCAATATATCAAAGATAACTTTGAACTAAGGGCCATATCCAAAATTGTTGACAAGACACAATTGAACAAGAGATAATCAGAAATGCTAGCATTGCTTCTGGCAACAAGCTACATTGGGTTTTTAAATTCTGCTTTATCTTTCTCTTTATTATTTTTGTGGTAGTAATAGAAAGAGTTGACTTTGAAGGAATCAAGAACAAATCCAGAATTAAGTTTTCAACAGAGGCCTACATAAGACCTATATAAGGCTTGTTACTACTGTTCCACATTTAATGTTTTGCAGAGATGTTTAGGGTACTAAACAAGCAACTTTAGGGTGAAGAATTATATGCAAGTGAAAATATTAATTGCCAAATGAAAAAAAATTAATTGGCCAAACAAGTAAAACAACTCTACACATGAGTCATATTTTTAGAGAACTCCTTTTCCTCAAGCTCCATAACTTTATTTTCAAGGTTCTGAAGAAAAAAGTCCACAAGCCTTAAGGACTTCCCACAGCCTGTCTGCTCTCCATAATAAATACTCAAGCAGTGCATGCAGTATAAAAGAACAAAGTAAAAAGGTCTGTGGGATACCTGACACTCGAAATTCAAATTACCAAAGTCATAAATTAAGTATACATGCCTATTTGTGGGGCAGGGTATAATGTTCTCCAACTGCTTCAATGGGCCTTATGTAAACAAAGAACAGAACAACTGGTGACAAATGCCAGCTTTTTAGTGCAAGAAAAAAGTCTTCAATCAAGGGAAAAAATCCCCCTCAATCCATTGGCTTATCCAGATTTAAATATGTGAGCAGAAATGATTTAATGTCCCTCAGATGTTTGCCCTGCTGTTGTGCCAGAGGTTAATGCCCTGCAAGGGTGACTGCAGACAAAGCTGCTCCTCAGTCACTGCACTCTAGAGCTCAGTGTATTTGAGGTAAACAAATCACTGGTTTGTGGTATCACCACAGGCTAGAATGTGAACTGCAGTGAACAGCAAGGCATGGAGACCTTGTCAGCTGTCTGCATTTATAAGCTATCAGTCTGCAACCAGAAATTTTGTATTTGCCTCCCATAATGCATAAACACAGAAATGCCAAGAGCTGCTGCTCTCACTGCATTCCCTAATGCTTCACTGTCTCCACAATACAGCTAATATATTTTGGGTTTTCAAGAATTTTTCATTCAATTTCTCCTCTAAATCTGATTTCCCAATACAGCTCACAGATGTCAGAATGGCTACAAACTACAGGGATTACTGTGGATTAATGAATCCCTCACGGCTGAAAGTGTTTAGAGCAATTACACCTCTTAGTGGTAAGGTATTCCCCACACATTCTCCTTCCAGCTCCTCTGTCAGCAGGGCTGTTTCCTCTGGGAGACAAGCATGTTTTTAGACTGAAAGCTGGTACAACCCCTAGATGGATCTAGCAAAGCACACAGTCCTAGCCCAGGCTAGAGCTTTGTTCTAAATTTCAGGGAAATCTCCTTAGGACATCATGAAACTGAGATAGCACTGCTTGCTCTCCATCCCATCCAGCCTCCACCCATCCCCTGCACTGTCAAAGCCCAGTGAGCAGACTAAGACAGCGAGTTTCATGCACAGACTGAGCTGTGAGAAGGGAAGACAAGGCTCCCACAGCACCGAGCACTTGGGAATGAGAAAGGCAGATAAATGGAGGGCAGTCACCTTGTCAGACCACCACCACCAAGCAGTTTGGAGTCAACCGCCACTGCTGTGCTCAGTCACAGCTCAGGCTGAGGGGAGCCGTGACTGGGTCAGCTGCTGGGGCAGTGCAGGCAGCTGAAAGTACCAATGTCCAAAAATGCAGCCACTGGCTTTGTCAAAGGCTGTCTGCATGTGAGCTGTGATTCATGAGCAGCGAGTGATGCAGCACACACCAAGGTTATGGGGAGGAGAGCTCCAGGTAAGGTAGCAACAGCCAAGTTGCTGAGGAATTACAGGCAGAGTGAGGGTGTGCTCTGCACTTGCTTTGGGGGAAAAACACTTTGAAAATATCTTTCACTGCACACAAGCTTTTTGAATAAAAAGCCTCCATATCACTATGCAAGCTTACAGCTTGACCTTCCCACCCAAATGGTTCTGAAAAACCCAAGCCTTTTCCTGTAGTGCTGTTTATATTACAGCATCCCAATATACACAATCAACTAAATTATATTTACTTAGCTAACTTCCACACCTTTTCCCCTTTCTATTTCCTCAGATTTGGATCACAGCTTTCTTCTGCCTAGTATTTTCTTCCCTAGAATGACAATAGTGCAGATACAACAATGAGGTGTTACCAGCCTTTTGTTCAAGTGCTCTTTGTTGAGTATTTCAGCTATTTACTGCCCCCTCTGAAGTTCCTGTTTTCCCACTGAGGGGGGAAGGGAAAGCCTGTACAATGACATGGCAGCTTTTTGTTCAAAAAGTCTGTATGCAGAGATCTTTAGCACATTTTCCCTGCAAAGCCTGCTATTACTAGTTGCAAATCAAAAAGGGAAAAAAACTTCAAATAACTTAAAAAATTTTATACATATATAAAAAGTAGTGCTAAAAAAGTAGTACTTTGCAGATATCCCTTTCTTCAAGCTATGAATTATTGCTATATCAAAATGCCCACATCCACACACACTGAAAACTCAGCCCACTATGATGAAATGTGCACAAACACAGAGGCACGTAGTGTAATCTCCTACTGCAAACAATATTACAGGTCTTAGCACATAAAACCAAGAAACCAAAAAGGAATTAGGGCACTGAAAGGCATCACAAGCTGCTATTGTGGGGGCTTTGCTAGTTCACACAAAGGGAAAAGGAAGAGCACAGCATGCACAGCAATTTGATATAGGAAAAGGCATATATCATTTGATAATCCAGTGATAAGGCAGGACAGCTACGGGACAAACCCATCTGTTGTACTGAATAAACAAATTTAGATTGATAGCTATGATGCTGAGCTGTTTTGATACACAGGATTTAACAGAATCATGATGTGGATGTAAAAAAATTATCAGTGTTTCATTACAAAATAAGGTATGTCCTGGGACTGTGGGATACATGACTAAAGGGAGCTCTGAAGAAATACATAAATTAGGCAGCTGGGTTATAAAAGAGCATGTCCAAGCAATGGATCTGAACAGCTTCCCCTTTCACCATCTATCAGCTAGATGTTCAAGCCAAAGAAACTGTGCGCAAGAAACAGGTAGCATGACAGGGAACTTTTGGGGTAATCTTGGTACCAAGTGGGTTAACCGTGCCTGTTATCCTCCCAAAGTCAATTTTAGCACAACAGGTCAACACAAAAATGGTACAAGCTGTTAATTAGGCTCCTCCTGATCTGAATCTAATTTGACAGCAAGAGCTCCACGCAGGAGGATTGGAGAGGAAAGGTCTTAAGGGAGGTGATCTCTTTTATCAGACTAATCCGTGGCCCTGGCAGAAGAAACCAGAGGGGAAAGTTCCTGGGCATACTCTTTTCTTCTGTGCCAAACGGAAGCAACAGCAGAGCTGCCCTCCACAAACGCTACCAAGGGGATAGGAAACGACTCTCGGGAAGGAGCTGCTGTCCTGAGGAGTCTGACAAACAATGCCAGCGCTCATTAGAGCACACAGACTGCACGGTAGGTTGGCTTTCGTGTTCCTTTCATGTTCTCTTCATTTCCTGTGCAGATATGGCGGGATGGCTGAAGTCAATGGGAAATTCACAACAGGTTTTAAGAGCATCAAGAACTGATTCATTAAAACCTTCTCTTCATAACAACATTGTTTGTGTACATTAGATCTTAATCTGATTTTGTTCCCATCAACTCACCCAGACTGTATTTGCACCAGTTCTCAGGGTCGTCATCTTGCTCGTGAACATTGTTCATGCAACATGTAATCTACAGAAACACCAACCAACACAAGTCAAAATTAAGTGTTCTTTTTAAGTTCCCTTCTCTGCCATTTTTTTAAACTGAGACCTAAATTGAAGAGGCATGTTGAAATTAAGCTAAGGTTTTAGAATGAAAATTACTTCAGACACAGTATAGGGTGGGTTGGGGGTTTTTTTTTGGGTGGGAGGGGGACTTTTCTTTTGGTTTGTGTTTTTTCTTTTTTTTCCCCTCCAAGACTAGCATTATACTGTACAGCTTAATAAGGAGAGTGAAAATTAGATGTAACCAACCTTAGAGAATTCCTTTTCATCTATTGCTGTGTACTCAGTTTAATTTTAACTTGAGCTGGTAAAACACTTTACAAGAGACCCCATCTCACCTCTAACACATTATCTTGACTTGCTTATTTCAGGCAAACATTTGCTAGATAGTTGTCTGTTACTACATAAAGAGAATGTCAAGTTCTTTGTACAAGCGTCTGGTCATGTTTCATGATTGCCAAAGTCTAGGAAGAAATCCCTAGTTTGAAAAAAAACTGCTTGGAAACCTCATTCTCCTGGGTAAAATTCCTACCATTTTTTCTGAGAAGTTAAACAGAAAATCCTTTCAATATGCCAAATGGAACAATGAAATGGTACCTAGTAACATATAAGCTGTTTTTCACTGTTTCACTCATGGCAAGTTCCATCATTAAATTACAGTTCCACAGGCCTGTGTTGTATGTTCAAGATTAGTTTATACATCTTTGCATGGATGCTCATGTTTCAAACAGAAAACACATCACAAGAGGAGCCATCTCTTCAAGTAGGTCATTATTTTCCTCTTGCACACTGCCTTTTAAAGTTAAGTCCCAGCAATATAAGAATGTACTCAAAAGAGTAAAATAAGGATTGTGGTTTTCCAAAATTAAATATAAGTAGTTTCCCAATGACAACTGTCTTTCTGTCAAGTATGAATTTTATTTGGCATCCCAACTCCTTCCCATGCATTAGGAGAAATAAAAAGAACACTAATTAATGTATTGATTTGTACTGTGCTATATCTTAGTAACAGCATGGGGAAGGGAAAATATTTTCAGCTTGGAGGCCAACTGGCAATGACTGTTGTCAGTAACTGTTATGACTGTATTGCACAGTCCAATGAACATGGCTTATGCACATAGAGAGGCCTTGAAGCATCAATCAGAAATTTCAGCAGGGATCTTGCTTTTCCATGGTGCCTGAATCTCTTATATTGAAGAGATTCACTGAGATCACCACAAGACTGTAGTTGGTCTCAAAAAATCCAGCTCTATACAGCCTGTTTTATGCCTTTTGTTTTAGAAAAAGTTGCATTCTAGCTGAATGGAAGAACTAAACATGTCACAATATTCACCAACAACCTCCTAAATCACTGTATCACTACTTTTAATACTGTTCTAAAATACTATGGTATTTTTCATGGCTTTGTCCACCCACAGCTTTACGAAAGCATTAAAGATGGATGTCTCATATCGAGCAGAGCCTGTTCTTTCAGTTGCCCAACACCTCCTCTCCTAAAACAACATTTTGCCAAATTTTTAGTGTAGGAGCTGCATTTTCTACGTTGATTTTCTCTGTCAAGCCTGAAGAAGAGCAGAGGAAAATCATGCAAAGCAGACCTTTGGCAAGTTGCCCAGAGCTGCTGGACAAGAGGGCTTGAAGAAATGAGGCAGGGAGACAAAACAAAACCAAACCAAACCCATCACGGAAGAGAGAGGGGAAATTAGGACTTGGGACAGAGGCAGAGGGGTGGACGAGAGAGAGGGACAAACATGTTGAAATACCTGGGGCTAAGTATGCAACACTTCCAGAAACGAGTTCTTCACACATCCTAATTCTATCCTTGGTTAAGCACACATTATGCTATAGCCTATAATTTTCTGACCACATACTTTCCCCTTCTCCCCACAACCACCTGCATGCAGCAACAGAAGGGAAAACCTCTTTCAGAACTAATGCCTCCCCTTATTTTGCTTTCTGCCTGTTTACTTGCATGGCCTGCAGAACTGCAACTCAGCTTTGCATTTGGGCTCCTGAAAAACACTGTGTTATCTGTATTGCCCCATAAGTCCATCAATAAATTATTAAACACATCTCTGAGATAGAGTAGTATGCTATCCCAATTTTAGACAGTGCACTAAAATTAGGGTCAAAAGCCAATTCTTGCCAAATTTCTGGAAAACTCTTTTCCCACAGCATTTATTATGGCAGTGCATTTTGCATCTTCAGAACACAGAGCTGCTACTGACTTTCAGACACATCTGAGAATTAATTGGCTTTTCTGCAACTCAGACCCAAAGCTGGGGATTCAGAAAACAAGGAGTAGAGTGAACACAATGAAATGTAGGGCTTACTTCCCTTGTCTAGCATCCCATAGGAACATTGTGGTTCAGGGAGAAGATAAAAATCAAATTTTCCAAGGAAGCAATTAGCCAGGAGACCATCCTCTCCCTTTGAATAATCCCTTTCCTTACTCACAACTTGACTTCCTCCAATGCTGTGTGCACAATATCCCAGTCACGCCTAGAAAAGCTCTTCTGTGCAATGACCATGACAGAAGTTTCTTGATAAAAAAACCATAATCAAGCAGGTTTTGACTGGATTCCAGTACCTGCACACAATTCAATACGAAACCAACACTACCAGGGTGAAACTAATTTTGGTGTTTAATTTCCAGGACCTTAATAACATAATAATGTTTTTTGATTGTAATTATTAAGTGCTTATACACATGGAAGCTCTTTGAAACAGCACATGAGGTCCCTGATAGCAAGGTACATCACTGTTTACAAATTAAACTACAACCAAATCAGCACAAATGCTGTCATTTTTTGGTCTTTTTTCCCCACTAAGGACTGAATTATAGCACCACTCTCGCCAGCATGTATCATAGTTGCATCCTGATCCTGTAAAGGACAATTGTGCATTTGTTTATGCTTTCCAACCTACAGCAGTAGTAATAGGCAATCACCATGGACTCACCTTCTCCTCGCCTGATCCTTGTCAGTCTGCCGTGCAGTGGCTGTCTCTGGCTGGGCACAACCAAGGCTGATGCTATCAGCTGAAGTGTCATTTTAAAGGCACATTGTAGATGTTTTCCTCTTGGTAGAGGACTTTTTTTTTAATCTCTTCCACTGTCCCTCAGCACTGAATTCCTGCCTGCAACACTGTCTCAGTTTTAAAGTTTCACCAACAGTTGTCTCAAAACCATGCTGCCCCATTCAGCTATTACCTGCCATATGAGCTGAAGCCTTTGGAATACCATTATTTTTGAATGCAGAGAACCTATGCTAAAATATATATTAAAGGGACAGGCAGGGGAAAAAAAAGAAAAAAATAAAAAAGCCCAGAAAGATTTTTAAAAAAGGGAGCCTGTTAGCAGCTGCACAACTTCGAGGCTAAATAAATGGATCTGTGCAAAGACAGTGCCACCTTTAATTTATTTAAATTCAGGCCTGGACACAGCAGCCACATTTAAAGCTGATGATACAAACTGTTCTTATTTTCTGCTATAAAGCAGAGGTTCTTGACAGATTTCCTTTCAAGCTGTGCACATTAGGCTACCAGTCAAAGACCAGAAGTGATTACCAGAGTATGATCAGAGAGGCTGCTTTTCCCACATGGCCTCTTTCCAGGGTCCTGCTTTGGATGTTTTCAATTTACTTATTCTTCATAACTAGATTATGATATATCCAGAGACTGACACCTTACTGATTATTACCACACCTACTTACTTTGTCTCAGTTCTACAAAATCTGATTTTAGCACATCTTAAATCAGACCAGAAACACTGTGGCTGCCCAGAACAAACTACACAGGCTGCATACCTCTAACAATACCAATTTGTTGAAATTGGTTTTTTCTTTGGTCTGAAGATTTTTCTCTCAGCAAACCTGTGCTTGCATCAGTGTCATCCGCACACCCATAGCTTGCAAAAATGGTCAGTGTAAACACTCAATATTGTTCTCTAGCTTGGCAAAAATGCAATCACGCCCAGGACTGATCCAAGTCTGTGCAGTGAAGAGGTCTGGCAAAGCCTGGATACCATGTTAATGTCTGTAGAACCAGGAGCTCAGCCTCTTCAAGTTCATTAACATAAGCATGACACCAAACTTTCCTTGGACCAGTCCCAGGTGCCACTGAAAGCAGTGACTTGATTCTTTCCTTACTCAGTCCCTCCTCCACTGGAGTTTCAAGAGCCTTATACCTTATCTGGTCCTTTCAGAGGCAGGTGAATTAGTACCAGCAGCTTCCACGGGGAACTGGCTCAGGCCACAGGAACAGAACTACCTTGCCAAAGGCCTGATGGATGCTAAAAGCTATTTGCTGTTTGACACTAAAAAAAAAAAAGAGCTAGGTCCGCTCTGCAAGGACACTTATTGCTGTTTTTCTGGAATTCAAAGGGGAAAAAGTGCAGAAATATCACACAATACAATATGTACTTTATCCAAAGTAAAATGAAGTTAAGACCTATTTATAGATATATAAATGTATGTGTACACATATATATGCATATTTGTCTGCGTGACCATTATAAACTAAATATATGGCACTGTTATTGCCAGAAGAGAACAGGAAAAAACAGTAGGTTGAATGAGAAGGCAATCAACAAACAAGAACAAAACATCATCATTCCCTCCACACTTTCCATACTGAAGGGTTCAGAGTCCCCAAGAGAGTTTTTCTGCGGTTTTGAGATTCTTCTTTTTAAGAAGACTCTTTCAGGCACCTCTGCTCCAACCCTGCCTGTTGGTACTACACAGGAGGTTCATAGCACAGAACAGAGCAGACACATCAGTGGGCTCCCCAGGTACACAGGAGTACTCCCATCCAAAGGGCAGGGAGGGAAAGGCATCTGCTTTTGCTCTAGAAGCAGCATTTTTTGTTAATGGACTCAGAAACCTGGGGGTCATTAATGATTTTGCAAGAATCCAGTGTGACCCAAAGGCAACTTCTTTCTGTGTCCTTTTCCTGCTCACCTTCTTACTCTGCTGCCAACAAATACACCTCTTCATCATACACTGCATGGAATACAGAGGGTTTTAGATAGGCATACACCACTTCATGATCCTCTAATCTGCAGGCTTAACAGTGTATAATAAATAATTCCAAACAAAAAGCAGGAATGACAGTGTAGAAAGAAAAAAAAATAACACAATGGGAGAAAAAAAATCCCAACAATCTGAACTGAACAACAAATGAACAACCACAAAGAAAAGAGAACAGACAAGTCCAGGATTAGGACAAAATGCACCATCAGGTGTCTCCATCATTATCAGATATCTGGCATTATCACTGTCTTCCCATAGCATGATTACCCAGGGATTTGGGACTCCTGTGCATATCTGGGAAAAGGCAATTTTCAGGAATGCAGTCACAGTCTCTTTACAACTACATCATTGCTCTTTGTCCTCAGACCATGATGGTCCCCTCAGCACCTACCCTCACACAGGACTCACACCCAGCTGCAGCATCATGCTAAAGCTAAGCAACTGGGAAGCTCTGCCTAGTCCATTAGGAATAATGGGAGGACTGCACATTTCACTGTCATGCAGACACAGGCCACTGAAGCCCGAAAATATTTATTTATTTATTTATTTAAAATTAAGTTTGTGCACATAAGAATTTTTGCAGGCACAAAAGAAAAATAATTTCTACAGTTTTGGAGGGGGGAGGAGGATTTGTATTATATTCACTACCCACCCAACAACAAAGTAGATGTTTAAGTATGACTTGAAAGCATTCTTCTCATGAAGAGATAAAGACATTTCATACGTGTTGTACCTTAACTCTGACGTATTGAGAATATTTTGCATTTTTGACCTTTGGTAAAATATCTTCATTCAGTTTAAGAGGCATTTTCACCCTCCTACCATTTTAGCCCTAACACTGTTTCTATCATCACTTGGAGCACGTTCAAAGGGTTCTGTTTCCTTGTGTCCCCCAAACAGTTCTCTCTTCCCAAGGAAACACCCTGATCTTGTCCAGGAAACCAAAGACCTTACAGGAAACAGAACTTTAAATAACTATATGATCCTAAAGGAAGATGGAAACCATATAGATGTGTGTATTCAGTACACTAAAGACAGCTAAGGGTTAGCAGTGGAACAACAGCACCTAAGAAAGGCAGAGCTGAAACCTGACTTCAGCAAGAGTTTTGTCTGATCAAGACCAAAGAGAGAGCTGAGAGTTTATATTGTGTGTTTTCTTATTCGTGCATAGGAGCATGAAGCTGCTGGATGAAGTGACTGACTAGTCACTACAGGATTTGTTTTTTTCCATTCAGTAATTCAAAGTGAATAATAGTAAGATGGTGCTTGTGTACATCTCCTCCAGGCAGAGCACTTGTTCAACATGTCAGGAGGTAGCTCAGTGTTGTCAACTACTTGCAAGCAGACATGCTATGATTGGAGTAAAAATCACCTTATAAGAAAAAAGAAAAAATCACTACTGTTCCTGAAAGGAGAGAAAGTCTTGCTGCCACTCAGGTGAGCAAAGATGCTCTTTGGAACTCCCTCCATGCTTCTTCTGAGCTTTTCCAAGAAATGGGAGGGCAGAAGGAGGATGGTAAATATACATAAAACTGAACTGCAGTCAGAGAGGCTGTAAGACTAAAAGAAAATCTAAATGCAAGGAGAGCTTTAAGTAGAATTTTTGTATTTTAACTTTGTCACAGTAGATCATCCCCTCTGTATTACTTCTGTTTTTCTTAACATTTATATGACTTTATTGCTGAGTTAATTTAACACTTGAGTATCAGTAGATGAGTTTGATGCATCTCTCAGGAAAAAGACAAAGGTGAAAAGTCTGTTGAACAAACGCTTGTGCATTTCCAGTTGTTCTGGTTTTGGCACCCTCAATATCTTAGATCTGACCTAACTTTCAATATCTATTTAATATTCTGAGGGTCACCAGTCTACTAGAATAAACAAAGTCAACAGTATTTCCTTTATGAATTAAACCTTCAAAGGTCTAACATTTGAAGAAGAATAATGAACCAGTGATCAAACTTAATTTTATTGTCCAGAAACATAAATTTGAACTCCAATTTTATGTGGTGCTAATAAAGTAAATGAATTCCTATCAGGCTTATATTTCAAGTATCTATTTTATTCTGGGCATTTCAAAGAATAATGTGCACAGAACAGCACAAAGAAATGCAACTGTAAGTACAATTAACTAAAACTTACACCATCACAAGATCTCGTGCAGCAGCAGCAAAGTATCAACCTTCTAAACCTTTCCAAGCTATATAAGTATTTGTTTTTGTAAAGGTCAAATAGCCATGACAAGCCTTAAAATCAGTAGTGCAAATTTTACAAGAGAATCCATCTAACAACACACTGGTGTGAAACAACAATCCGAAGAGATCAATGTCATCCTGCTAGAAAGTAAATATTTTTATAACTACATCCATAGCAACCACAAAACTCTCTACCTCCCCAAAGTGATCCACAATGCTTGACTTGAGAAGCTGATTTAAAGCTCTGAGAAGGTATCACTTGCCATCATTTTTCTTGGCCATAAAAGTACCAGGAAGATAAATGTAGCTTTTCTGGGCCATCATTTCACAGAAAAGAAACACTCAAAAGATATCTCTAGAAATTGCTATACTTGCTCATTTTGAAACTGTAAATCCTCCAGGGGGACTGGGGGTGCTACACTGTAGGAATCAGTATCAATTACTTTATATGATGTATTTTTACTTCAGTGTCAACCCAGGCAATTGACATCTCATTTTCTCATTTACAGACTTGGTGTAACACCACTTACATCTTCTGTACTACTTTTCACCAATGGATCTCAGTGCTCTTTACAAAGATTAGTACACATATTCCATGAATGGATGAGACATTCTGAGAAGTTAGAGAGATGCAGATAAACTAACCTGCAGAGTCAATGGCCAACTAAGGCCAGTAAATGAAAGTTTCCAGAGTCAGAACCCCCTGCCCTGCCCAGCAAACACCACTACTTCTGTATATAAGTGCTTTGGACAGCCTTCCACACACCAAAGTTGTGTTTTATGCCAGTTTCCAAAGGCCTCTCAGAAACCCAGTGTCAATTTCCATTTTGCTTTTTCCACAGAAATGAACTGACCCCGGTTCTTTCCAAGTGAGTGGCAGGAAACCTTGCACCTGCTCTGGTCATGGAGGCAGACATCAAAGGCAATGGAAATCTGTCAGCACCAGGTAATTTAGCCTACACTTCAGGCTGCATTTCTGAGCTCATTCATGCTAGATGTATGCAGTGCTAGACCAAGAGGCATTACAGAATTAAGATTAACCAGGTTTGGGTACATAACTCTATTACTGCTGAATAGGCACAGTCAGCCTCACCCCTCATTTACACAGGCTCTAAAGCAGCTACATAAAGGATGGATAATACTTGATCCATCATAAAACCTGTCTTTATAAAGCTAACTCATTTTGAACAAATTTGAAACAGGAGACCGAGTTAATAGCAGACCAGTGCTTTGCATGACTACAAAGGATCTCTTAGTAGGAACTGTTAAGCTGAATTTACTGTGCCATTAAACCACAGCCTCAGTGCAGATGTAGGCTGGTTACCAGCACACATGGAAACCCACACAGCAGTTAATTCATCTTCACAGTACGCAAATCAGGGGCGTGGGAGCAAAACCTGATCAAGATCCTCCATTTAAGGGGCTGGAATGCTTTATTTATGGGGTAACTTTCTGCTTTTCCATTCTCTTTGGTCAAAGAATAATACAGATTTGCCCTTTGCCTACACAGAGAAGAGAGTTTCAGAGCCAGGAGACACAGACTGCACCCCTCTTGCTGCATGCACATTGCTGACTGACAGCAGCAATAATCAAATATTTATGCAGCCCCACAGTGCAAACTCTCAGAGCATTTAGCACCATTGTTTAATGCCCCTAGCTCAGCTTTAACATGGACATGGGATCTGGCAGATGAGAAGTTGCACTGATAGCAGATATCACTAAAAACAGTCCTCTTCCCTGTCCGTGTCACAGATGCCCCAGAGAAGGGGCACCAGAAGCAAAGGGATGCTCCTATCACAGCAGCTGTTCTTTAGAGCTCAGAGCTTAGACTGGAAAAGATCTACCAGGCTGCAAACTCCTGAGACTGAATTACATGCTGGTCTCATTTGCAGGTTTGCACATCCTTAGCAGAAGGATTATGCTATAAGCTGGGGCATCAGAAATATCCTGAAGGGCCAATTGGTACAGGCAAGGCACAGCAATCAGAACAGGATGATTTAGGGTACACAACTCCAATACTGCTGAATATGCACAGCAAGTGTTGAAGTAGAGATCTTGGGATCTCTAGTCATGCTCTGCTAAAGCACATTCTCTCTCAGAAAAAAAAAGAACATACCAAACTGGTGGAAAATATTTAACCAAAACCCAATGCCAAATTGTATATATATATATATATATATACATATATATACACACAGACATATATAAACTTACTATTTGATTTTAGTAACTGGGGTTCTTTCAGCTAATTCCATATAAAGGTCTTCACTATATATTTTTGTTTAATTTCACAGAAGAACAGTTAGTCTAGCTGCTTTAAAATAAGTGGAGTTAGGAATTAGAAGTATTTCCTTAAAGGCACTATCTATCAGTACTCCACTTCTGTAGGACTTGCCCTACACCTTTCAGCTTAATATCAGAACTGTACTCTGTTCTCTCAAATACACCATTGCAAACCTGTAAAAGTTAATCTACATTAGAGACTTCTATTAGCTCCTTTGAGTTGGCCAGGAACTGCTCATTTCACATTTTATAATTATCCCAGGAACTAGGAATGGCTGAAAGGAAACAAAATCCCCCTAAAAAGCATCAGCACTGTTTAGAAAGGTAAGCTGCACGACACCACCTGTCAACACAAAGCAGAAGGCACACTTCCAACAAACAGTAAGCAGGAGCCTGTCCATGCCCTGTGGCCATGTAGCTCAACGTGAGTGCAGCTGATCCAGTATTCACAGCCAGGATGAATATATGACATTCCAGCAGGGCTCTGGAAAAGCCTTGGGCACCTCTGTAACAATCTACAGTGGGATCACTCTTCAGATAAAGTACTAGAAAGGTACATAACTCCGTGGTAATTACTAACTGAAAAAGAGTGGAAAAGAAAGCAGCTATTATTTCCAAGACTTGTCTATTCACAGATCTACCACAGCTTTGACAGTGAAGCATCTCCTGTATTTAACAGCCAAAACAAGCCGACAATCACCTATCTGTTGGAGATCGACAGAATTCCCAAGGACACTGGCACACAGGGCACCAGCTGGGAGCAGGCTCTGACCTCACAGCCCCATCACTATTGGCCTGCACAGCAATCTGGCATCTCAGTGTGCATCCTCTCTCCAATGGCACTGCTCCTGCCAGAGGTCCCACATCACACATCAGCCTGAAGCTTCGCCTGGTTATTTTAACTTTGAAGTCGGCAAAACCAACAGCCATTCCACTGCTCTGGTGAAGCACGTTTTCAAGCCGTGAAAACGAATGTGATCTGATAAGTTAATCTTTGAAGCTTCAGTACAACAAAAACTTCACATAGGAAACTCAAAAAGTTAGTTGGAGCAGCCAGCTCTTTAAGACTCTTAATTTTTAATGGTGAAGATGAGTGAAACAGATCATTTTTATGAGGAGATGCTGAGTATCTGTTGCTCAACGCACTGAGGGCACACGGGCCTGCAGAGGGATCCCGGCATTGTGCAGTTCAGCGCCTACCACTAAGGCAAGTGACCGAATTTAGCACTGCCTGGCTCTCTGTATGCTCATTTACACCTTATGGACTACCTTCCAAAAAGAAATTCACTAAGGCAAGTGACCGAATTTAGCACTGCCTGGCTCTCTGTATGTTCATTTACACCTTACGGACTACCTGCAAAAAACAAATTCACTAGCAAACCCAAAAGGCATCAGTTCATCTCCCACTCTGCACAGGTGTACCTAAGCAGTAAGAACGTAAGGAAATTGGGGTTTTTTTTGACCTAGGAAACAAAGATAAATTGTTCAATAAACTCTCACATTATGCCTATTCGTGTGCTATCAAGTGCAAAGCATACACAACCAATGTGGTTACAGAAAAGTCTCCAAAGCTCAGCTCCCTGTCTGCCAAAACTCGTCTTTCCGCTACGGGACGTGATGATACCGCAGATACCACGGGAGGCTGAGCAGACCGCGTGTGCCCTGCGCTCCTTTCCCAATTTCCAGGCGGGACATTTGTGCCTCCGCCGCAGAGCCGCTCTTGCTTCCGTGGGCTCGTCCTTCCCCGCGCTCACCTGCGGGCAGGGCCCCGCACGGGGGGATGCGCTGAGGGACGCCCCGACCCCTCCTCACCCCAGCGCCGGCCGAGGCTCCCCCGCCCCTCCGCGCCCGCGGCGCACTCACAATCTCGGTCACCATGAGGAGCCCGGGCACGGTGCGCAGGAACTCCCTGTCGTAAGCGAGGGTGCTGGAGCTGGCCGACAGGTTGGCGGTGAAGGAGCTGCTGGTGGTGGTGACCGTGTGCGAGCGCGGGCGCGGCGGCTGCTCCTGAGGCGGCACGGGCGGCTCCATGGCCGGCGCGGCTGTCGCCGGACGGGCGGCGCGGAGGCACCGCCGCTCGCCGCTTTGTGTGGCCCCGGCGCCGCGGGCAGCCCCCGCCTGGGCCAGGGGGACGAGGAGGAGGGTGCTCGGCGCCCGGGGCCGGCCGGGGAGGCGGGTCCGGAGCGGGGCCGCCCTCCCCGGAGACCGCCCAGCCCTCCCGCCGCTGCCCCCGGGGCGGGACAGCGATGCCGGTGCGATGGGGATTGAGGGACAAAGCGCGTCCCTTCTCAAAACCATCTCCTCAAAACCATCTCTGACCTCGCAGACTTTTGTACACTTGGGATCCCGTCTGCTTCCAGTGCGACCGAGGAGCCAGGCTGAGCCACTGCTGTGTGTGCCACAGCCCCTTGGAGGGGCCAGCCTCATGCCCCGGCCGTCATCGTGACAGCTCCGGGCTGTCACTCCTAGCTCCAAAGGCCCCAAAGGCTGGCAGGAGCCGTGCTGTGTCGCAGGTGGCTGTCACCCCTGGCTGGTGCCACAGGTGGCTGTCACCCCTGGCTCCAAAGGCCCCAAAGGCTCCACAGGCCCCAAAGGCTGGCAGGGCCGTGCTGTGCTGCAGGGGGCTGTCACCCCTGGCTGGTGGCACAGGTGGCTGTCCCCGCTGGCTGGTGCCGCAGGTGGCTGTCCCCGCTGGCTGCCATCGCCTGCGAGAGGAGAGGAACAGCCGCAAAGTGCCGCGGGCGGGGAACAGGAGTCTAGGAGCTAACACAGCCCTCCCAGAGCTGTAAATGGGGGTTTGCTGGGGTCCGCCAAATAACCAAGAGACTGAACAGCACAAAAGACTTTTAAAAGCTATAAAATCACTGCAAATGTAAAGTATGAAGTCATTATTGACCCATGGCAGTGCTGAGCTGTCCCTTAACCTGTATTTTTCAGTACTCCAGTCTGAAGTGTCATTAAAAAAACCAAATCCGAACACTTCTGGATCTTTTAAAAGCTTCTAAAGAGATCTTCCATTCCACAAAAACCATGGGGTTTCAACAATAAGCAAGCAGGTTATAGTTATTTTCAACGTTCAGGAACTCTAATTAGCGAAGGATTTTGTGTCCATTCAGTAAAAATGAAGTGTTTTCCACATGTCTGGAGGCTATTGTCCTTGAATTGTTTACTGCTGCTCTCCCACTGGATAACAAAGGCTGGATTTTGTGGTATTACCTTTCAGCAAGGGACTGAAGCAGCTGGGGAGGGAGGAGGAGAAGTATGGGCGAGTTTCTCCCAGAAATACAGGAAACATGAATTACCCAGAGGAACTGTTCTTGTGCGTTATTGTGCCTCCACTCACAGTGTGTGTCTGTCACAGTACAGGCTCCATGGGCTCCTTGGAACGTGTATCTTGGCTCAGGCTCTGTGGAGCCTTCGTGCCCTCTACACTCTGACTAGGAAGAGAAGTATTCTCTGATTAGGTCAAGATATGCAATTTGGTGAAGCCTTTCAATGTAAATGTTTTAGATGCTGGTGACTTTTTAATTTAAGATGGCAGAAGAAATGTGGCAGAGTTTTGCAAACATGAACTGCAGGTCATCATAGCACGATGCCTGTCACTTGACACGATAAGATATACAGATAGCATCTTTCTTCTTTTGTTTTTCTTTTTTTTTTTTAAGGAAAAAAAGAGACCATTAATACACACTCAAACCACTGAACACAACTCCTTAATCTTGAAACAAGGAATTTTATAGTTTTTGGCAAAACGTTTTTTTTTGGTGACATTAACAGGATTATGGGCTTTTTTGTGTTGCTATTTTATCTCTTTCTTTTATATAAGAGTTGATATTTAAAGGAACAGAACACACCTGTGCACTGGTCTGTCTGGAGGCCTGCTTCAACTGGCTTGCAAGTAAAAAATGCTTTATCTGATTGTTCAGCACTGCCAAGGTTCCTTTCAATGCCAGAGCTGCTTTGCCATACCCCTGTTGCTGATTGTGAGGATCCATTGTAACTGCATCGATTTTCCTCTCTGAGAGATTCCTGTTTTTCAGTTTTCCATCTAGAAGATCAGTAAGCAAAAGGGAGGAAATGTGGGGCTAAAATTCATGCTGCTATCAAAATTAACACTAATTTCAGAGTTGTTTGAGTCATTCACATAACTTTCCCTTTGAGAGCTGGTTTATTTTACACCGGATGTATATTCTCACCATGTTTCCAGGATGTGATGAACTGGTCTCAGTGTTCATGCATAATTCTACAACTCATTATTTATACCCTAAACTCTTGAGGGTCAGCGTTGGTTTTCTTTCAGCCATCAGAATCAGAGCAGTAAATTTCATTGCTTTTTGGTCTGCACATCTGTTGTTTGAGCATCCCACCTCCTGTAGGGGAGAAAAAAAAGTAAAATAAAAACACAGATAGGGAACCAATTGTTTTCTGCTTCAGCTCTATTAATATACTGTACACTTTCAATGTCTGTTGTAGAGGTCTAGTATCATGATTAATTCAACAAGAACTGGAGGGCTACACTTGTGGGCAATTTCTCTGAACACTGGCTGCCACTCTGACTTCCTGGTTATTTTTCTCCAGCAAACATATTCAAAGAATGAGTTTCATTAAAAAATGAGTAAACACTCCAGAAGCTTTTCTGTATCTGATATTCCTGGAAGCAAATTTCATTCTTTAACTTGACAACATAATACTTGACATTTTGAATGTTAATTGTGAGCCTCTAATTTTTTTGTTTTGCATCCTTGCACTGAGGGCTAGAACTGGAAAGCCTTCAGGGACCAGCTAAGCCTAGCTCGATTTTTTTACATGTAGATAGCATCAGAAACAGAATAATTGAATGCTGCTGCTTGAACAATCAACCTTTTATTACAGAACTACCAAGAGAGAATAAGGTGGCCCATTTTCTTTATTTTAAATTAACCTTTCAAAGGTTAGGATCGGCAAGGCTTTTAAACACCAGTCAAGACTGTAACCTCTTATTTGTCAACTGCTATAAGGAAGTGAACTCTGATCAGGAAAAAAATATGCAATTTGGTGAATGCAAATGTTTTAGTAAAAGCAGAATAGTGGATAAAGGTATTATCAGGTTTCTCAGTAAAGGGATTATTCCTGAATGTCTCATTATCTAATTAACAGAGTCTTCCATTTAAGCTGGTTTTGTTCTCAGATCCTGAGGTATCAACATTTTTAACACTACTGATCGAGCTCTCTAGAACTACTTTCTTAGCAACAATCTGGCCAGCTGGAAGTGCTAATTAAAGTAGACTCACAGGCCCAAGGAGTGGAGCTGACTGGAATTTCCTGAACTGTTTTTCTGGTTTTGAAATAGAGCTTCCCTTCCCCCTTCCTAAATCCTAGAATTTTCAAATGTCAAAATCATTCTGACTATTTTTTAGGTAAGTAAAACATGTTAACATATAAAAGATGAGTGAGATTTTTCAGTGGTTATCAGCAGGTTTCAGCCCAAACAAAAAATGTACTGTATTTAAACCACCTAAGTGAGCTAAGAAAGCTAAGGAAACTTAATCTGAAGAGAGCAAGAAAGGAACTGTACTTTCCATGAAGCCCAGGTTTCGCACAAGGAATGGGGATTTATGTCACATGTACTCTCACCCTTGACATCCTACTGTGCAAATAATCTGAGGATGAGATATTTTTAGTTTGCATTAAATCAAGAAATGATTGGAAATTTCCTGATGGCTTTTTAGAATTAGCAAAGTGTAGGCTTTGAGCTACAAAAGTATTCAAGTAAATAATTTATAACATATTTTACCCTTCAGCAGCTTACAACCGTATGGAAAAGCTGATTTATACTAACCCAAACCAGAAATACCTGATTTGTACTTTGGTAGTAACATGTGCCATAGGCACATGATCAATCAGGGCAAATGTCTCTGTGTAGGAATCCATATTTCACAAAGAAAAGATGGTTTTCATGACTGAGATACCTGGATTTTCCAATGCTGCTGCAACAGAGAGGGAATAGGTGAGATGCCCGTATTTTCAAAACGGCCATTATTTGGTGAATCCATAGAGAATCCTTGTTGGTACATAGGGTTACTGAACACAAGGCTTGTTTTGTTTTGCAGCTTGGGTGCCTAAAATTAAAGAACATAAAATCAATACCAATATAAGCAATAATCAAAGTAATGACAGTGCATGAGATTTTATCAGTAGGTGTTTGTTACTACCCCAATGCTGGAAAAGGCAGGACTTAGCTGTATACGTTCTGTACTCCTCTTATCACAAATACTGCTTTCTTTACATGAAGTTTACTTGAATTATATGCACAAAGTCCTGCCTGTAGACACACAGTCATTTTACCTGCCAGAAAGCTGTCTTACAACATATTTTGCCATACAGATAATTAACTCTGTGCTGGGAACAGTAACATACTGACTTTAGATTTTATTTTTCAGTTTTGAAACCCATGACACTAAGTAAACTGTGTGGTGATAGAGACTGTGCTAAGAAAAGAAAGCACAGAGTACATAAGCCTTGTATTTTCTTTGCATTAGGCTTTCACCAGCTGTTTTATCTGCTCTGGGAATCTAAAGATCTCTCTCAGCCCTGCAACACAACTATGTTACAGATATTGTACTGAGGAAAAATTGCTTACTTCTTTCAGAGCTGGCTTGTACTTAGAACACACTGTCCCTAAACACTGAATATATGTGCTTAACTTGAGGGCAGAGAGCACATCTACTGAAATTAAAAAGAGTTTGTACTGAGTAGTGGGAAGTCTACATACAAATCTCAGAACAGGAGTTGTGGTTTTCATCTTTAGGGGTCTCAGCTCTGTAATGCACCTGCTAGAGATGTTTGCATTTCATTTCCCAGGCTGCTTCCCAGCTGCTCTCAGCTGTCCTGCTCTCCAGCAAGCCTGCAAGCACAGCTCCAAGCACAGCTGCTGGCTGTGCCTTCTCACTCCTGCAAATCAGAGGCCACCCCAACACTCAGGAGTGTCTGGTGTCGTGTTGTGTGAGGAAGGAGCTGATTCTGCCCCTGAGCACGTCCAGGCAGGCTGTCCCTGAGGCACACTCATAAATACTTTCATTAGGGTCAGCAGTCCAGACCTTAAAATATTATTATGTCCAGCCACAGACCTTTAAATATTATTATGGAGCAAACACATACTAGTGATTACATCATTGAGAATATAAACACTTCCACTGAAGACATGTGCATTTTCTACCTGCTAAGGGTGGTGCTTGCCTAAGTGTTTATGTAAATCACAGCAGGTAATGTTTATACAGCACCCAATCCCAGTGCAAAACAGCTGGAGGAAAATACCACCTTCAACAATTGTCAATGCCATATTTGTTTTTGGATAATTAATGAAAGACTATAATTCTACCGTGGTTTCATCACAGCACCATCCAAGTTTAAGGAGAGAGTTCACAGCCAACTCAGTTTGCTTGAAGGCTTAAATAAAATATTAAACAGTCAGCTATGTTGCTTTGCTTTGGTTAATACAACACCACGACAGAGGCCTGAGACTTAAAGCATCCCTCATGTCAAATTATGAGGAGGCCACTTGAGCTTGCTCTGTGTGTATATACACTGAGAGAAGACATGGATGGCTGGTAAAAACCTAACCAAATACTATGGCTAAAAGCTGAAACTAGACAAATTCAGACTGAAAAGAAATTGGTTTTGTTGTTGGGGCTTTTTTATTGTATTTTTTTTTTCACATAGCATGATTAGCTATTTGAAGGATTTATTAAATAAAACATTAAACTCTCCATCATTTTATATCTATAATTCCAAGCTATAGGTTTATTTGAAATGTACCCTTTATCAGACTTACATTGACAAATTTGGTGGTCTTTATTATACAAAACATGACAAGAGATGACCCAAATGATTTGAGAAACCACAGAAATTAATTCCAATTATTTCCATAAAGTATCAGTCTTGTTAACACTCTAGTAACCCAGCTGTACAGTACACATGCAGTACCAATGCCTGACACATCTCCTGCAGTGGCAGCAGAATAAAGGATCTCATGAATCTTGCTCTGTCTGGACAATGAAAACTGGTGATGAAACTGCTGTACACGGAGAATCAATTTTATGCAGATGGACTGCAAGGTTTAAGAATGGAAAAATTCTCATCCAGAGAAAGTTAAAAAGCCAGTGGGCTGACTGCAGGACCTGCAGAGAAAGGAGCCAGCTGACTGGGGAGAGCTGCCAGAGTGTACATGCTCTGTCATAGGGGGCTGAAGGGCAGGAGAAGAGAACTGAGCCTGGCAGGCACTGACCTAAATCTCGGGGAACACAACAGTGGAAGAAAGCATAGGAGTGCAGGCAGATGTTTTACTGCTCCTCATCCTGGTTGGCACAGCCTTTCTGTTAGTATGGAGTACAGACATTTGACATTTATCCAGGAGAGGAAAATGTTAACAGAGGACACAGTACACCACGTAGTGGCCTGAAATCTGCAAGCAGCTGAGCAATGTAGCATTGGTATTTTCAAATCAGCACTTTATCTCTGCATTTAGACAAGTGCCAAAAGACTTCTGAGCAACAAAAACCAAAATGACCCTGATGTTTGTATTTACAGAGCAGTCTTAGCCCTGAAACAAAACAAAAGCAAATAAACAATTTTCCCTAGTACAAAACACAGTCAAGTTCAATTCAAAGCAGGGCACAGAGGTGCAGGCACCAGTGTTTTAGGATATACAGGATACTGCTCATGACTGTAAATCATTGGACGCTTTCAGAGCATTAGTGTTACAGATATGCAAAGAACCAGCATGCAAAGCTCCTCATACCTGGTAGGGCGTGTGTCAGTGCACCAAAAAACCCCTGCAGTGATGCAAGGCACTTAATGAATCCTCCAGTTCTAGCTTCCAAAAACATCCTTTGCAAGACAAGTGGGAGTTTGAAGAAACAGGGGAGAGAAAAATGTTTCTGTTATGACTGCATGTATTTATGGGGAACAGAGTGAGTGTGTTTTCTGCTGCTGGCCTAATAAAACCTTCTGGGATTTTTAAGTGAATCAGAAAGACAAATTTAGTTAAATTTCTCAATTCATTTAGTTTTCTACGAAAATTGCAGGCTTTGGGCTGTGTGAGAACAGTGCATGGTGTGAGACTATAGGACTCAGGGGGTGGATGATGGGCTGCCTTTTGGAGGGATTGGGATTTCCTCAGAACAAAGGCTTATTCCATTTATGCCATGTCTTGAGAAAGCTTATCCTGTCAAGTCATTTATCACCCTGTTAACTAGCTACTGAGCCTGGATAATGCTTCTTCCCTAGATCAGCCAGGGAAAAGAGAATTTTAGAAGAAAGGAAAGTTTTCATTTGGGGATTTTAGGAGATTGGGAGAAGAGCTGATAGGAGTTAGGATATCTAAGCTCTTTGAACGATGAGAAAAACATACCAGGAAGGATTTTTCTAACAGCTCATAGTGCAGCTAAAATAGTCTTTTTGCTGAGGGCATCCCTGGTATTTAAACTATGTGAACTGGCACAGCCCTGTGCTTTGCAGTACTAGATTTGGAGTAAGTAGAGGATGCTCTGTGATGGATGTGGCTCTAATTACAGATATCGAGGTGAATGAAATCCATTTGCAAATGTCTGGCTTAATGCTAACTATGAGACAATTATGATGTGGGATTTTTAATTATACAGATGTCCCCATACATCCCTACAATGAAAAAGCTTATTTTCCTATAAACTTTGAGGTTGGCTCACCTTAATGATCAAACAAAGTACAGACCCCATTGGTTGTGCTGGCTGCAGTGGGGATATTTGTAAGAGCAATCTATTCCACATAGATTTTTTTACAGAGAGCATATCCTCAGTTTTCCATGTACTTGGCATTTACAAGAATTTGATGTCTTCTGGTAATCTTCCTCTGTTCACCTGGAATTGACTGATCAGTTGACACTATGAAGATGAGGCTGTGACAGCTTCATCTCCTCAGAATATCAGAAATCTGATTTTTTAGAAAAATATATATACACACACAGAGGCATACAAAAGCATGTTTCATAGATCCAGACAATTATTTAAAAAAACAATAGTGGTCACTAAATATATCAAATCTGTGATGTTACAAAAGCAGTATGATTCTCTGAATATACCAATCAAGTAATTACTCACTTGCCATCCTCACAAGGATTCAATCAGGGGCCCAGGAAACAAGCTGCATCAGTGTGTGCAAATGAAGGTCATGCATCAAACTGCTGGCCTTTCTTTTTAAGTGATGCTATGATTGCTGTTTCAGTGAAGGAATAATCAAGGAGGTCATCATTTCATGATTCATTGTTCCAGCAGGCAGTGCAACAAAAAATATTGAAGTTAGCAATGATGTATTTAAACCAGGTATTACTTTGATGAAATCTCATTTGCTCCAAGGGAAGTTAAGATTTGATATTAGAAAATATTTCTTCACTGAAAGAGTGGTCAGGCATTGGAACAAGCTGTCCAGGGAAATGGTGGAATCACCATCCTTGGAAATGTTCCAAAAAACATGTGGCTATGGCACTTGGGGGCACAGTTTCATCGTGAAGATGGCAATGCTGGGTTAACAGGTGGACTCAATGATCTTAGAGGTCTTGTCAAAACTAAATCATCTATGATTTCTTGTATGCAAATATCCTTCTTGTGCTAGAATACTTCTTTTATGGGCTGTCTGAAATTACTAGTGAAGGTTTTCTTCATGTAATTCACAAGTAAGGGAAATATGAGTGAGTGGATTACATCAGTTCATCAGTGCTGAAATGTAGGATGTAACAAATTATCTTCATCAACAGCAATGAACAACACTGGGGTACCTCAATGGGTATTTCAAGGTATCTATCTAACCAGCAGCTGATTTATAGGTGACATCCTCCAGCCTGCAAAAATACTCCAATACATAAAGCAAACCAGTGTAAGGCAACCAGTGATAAGAAAAACATACACATAGAAAAGGGAAAAAAATGAAGACACCTGTACTACAAGGACAAGTATTCCACAGTGTTTGTATAAGGGCACAGAAAGGGAGCCATGAAAGGGGGCCCTCTGTAGGAGAAGGGAATGGAGGGTTTGCAGATCCTCAGTCTCCCTCATTTGCAGATCCTCCCTTCCTACAGTTCAAGTCAACCTCTGAATCTGGGGAAATGAAGAAGAAGCAGGACTTGAAGTACTACACCCCTCCACACTTGCTCTCTGTGGATCCCTGTCTTGAAAAAGAAGCCATTATTTCCCAGTTCTTCATTGATATGATTGAAAATAAATTTTTAAGATGAGTGACAAAGAGAGGCATAGAATCTCCACCATCACTACACAGAGAAACTACCTCTACCCTGTGTGTTGGTGGTAGTGAATTCCCTGACTTAAATAGTTCCAAAAAAAGCTACCAGTTCATTATAATCAGTCAAAAATATTGGATTAAAGCAGATGCAGGAAGTGTTGTTCATTCAAAGGCAGCACAGAAAATAAAAAAATTGCCAACCCAAATCACCAGCAACCCCAAACACTCTGAATCTGTATTAAATTGAAGATCAGCTATTTCTTGAGATTTGCCTACTGGATTTCAAGATATTTTACTAATCATCTCAAAATAGATAATTCCTTTGAAAGCAAAATAATCTTTCCAAAGCTCTGTCTAGCTACACAGATACTCGGAAATAGGTATGCCCAAGAAAACTGCATTGAACAGAGATAAATCATATGATAAGACTAATACTACAAGCCTGAAAGCAGACTTGAAAATTAAATATTTTTCCTATTCAAGTGCTGTCTGTGCATGAATTTCCTTCTTAAAAATATGAATTTAACACACATAAGCAGGTAGACAGCAAGCAGTCCCAGGGAATGATGTCACTGGTTCCTTAAGGTATGTCCAGCAAGGTCAGCAATCCAAGGAACTGCCTTCTATCAGTCCAGTTGAAATGCTTTTATCCTGACTCAAGCAGGTTGCCTTGAATAGTTTAGATTCCCTAACTAGTTATATTCACCATATAACCCCTGTAACAATAAACCACATTCTCATTTTTAGTGATGCATTCAAGGACTCGTGTGAAGCCTGGCTACCTGGTGCAGAATTCCCAGTCATTATAACACAATGAGTTTTAAATCAGTCTAGTTTAACTCAGTAATTAACACAAGGTACCTTGAGCTGAGTTTCTCAAGTGTTCCCATTGTGTTTCCTAAAACCTGCCTGTCCATTAGACTCCAGGCCTAATTACTGTCCCAACATTACAAGAACAGAGATGTTCAAACCTCCCAGTATTTGCTCACTGCTCCTTGGATGCTCTCCTGATCCAGCGCACATGCTGACATGACAGGTTCCAGCTAAACATGGTCATTTCACACTAATGCCTCTTCAAATGTCATGTAACCACATCCACTACTCTTCACTTTAGGTTTGATTACTGTAGCAATTAAAAAGAAAAAAAAAGCCCAAACCAATGATGCTGGCTTTGTGCTAGGGAAGAGAGCTTGGGTACAACATGCAAGTTCTCAGATGGAAGCAACCAGGAAGATTTATAGCCCACCTATATTAGATAAATAAAATCACATCTGGAGTCAGGAGTGTCCCTGGAGTGCTCTTGCTCAATTATTTTCATTTAACCTCAGCCTCTGGTGACAACAGGGCAGAGCTGCTGTCAGCATTATGCTTATTTGGTTTTAAGATTACAGAAGAACGTTAATAGCCAGGGTTATGGCTACCTTGCCATTATCTAGGGCTCCTGCTCCTAGCTCTAAATCTGCAATTGCAAGAGAGAAGGAAGATAATTCCCTCAGAAACTCAGGAAGAGCATCTTGAGGAGCTTTGCTTTGAGGGCTTATCTCTAACTACTTAGTCAGACCTAATCCTGCTTAGCTTAGCTCTGAGAAAAATCGCAAACTGATGAGGAGGTAACCAACACTTCTGATTACTTCTCACTTGTTAAATACAGTAAATGCAGCCCTGAGGAAGTTGCAGCTTTTTCTCTTGCCAGCTTTTCTCATGACCATCAATCACATTTTCATGAACTCTCATGATCCCACAGCAAAGAGAGTGAAGTGCCTATTTCCTCTGTATAAGTTGTCTATAACACATGAACAGCATATTTTTCTCATCTTAGTTTTCTTGCTTGTAGAAACAATACATGGAATGGAAAGTGAACTTCAACGGCAATGGTTTTATCTCTATGCATTTTGATAACACCAAGAGTGCTTGTGAAATCTCTCTTCTACTTCAGCAACTGTTAAGTCCTCTGAGGAGACATTTTCCAGGTTTTGGTTTTGAAAGGAATGCTGCTGCACTAAGCTGTTACCATGAAGCCATGCCTGGTACAGACTGAC
Organism: Ammospiza caudacuta; assembly: GCF_027887145.1. Taxonomy (NCBI): domain Eukaryota; kingdom Metazoa; phylum Chordata; class Aves; order Passeriformes; family Passerellidae; genus Ammospiza; species Ammospiza caudacuta. The sequence goes on along the minus strand of NC_080593.1, from coordinate 42,262,503 downwards.
AGGCCAAAAGGGGCTTCAATCAACTCTCAACAGTTTTGTCTTCACTCTTTCTGTATTGCAGGGCATGTTCTTGTATTACCATTTCTTGCACTGGTTAAAACTGACTAAGGCTCATTCCTAATGTTCCAACAAATGCAATACTTTGCATTCTGTCCCCTCTCTTCTCCACACTTAGTACATACAAGTTAACACTTAAAGCAATTTACCTGTAGGGTTTGCAGTGCAATCCCATTCCACTCTAATCTGATTGCTTTCAGAAAGCTAATTGTGCCTGCTAGCAAACACCTCTGCTGCTCTAGCCTTGCCCAGCCTTGTCAAGGCAACCACATTGCATTTTGGAAGAAAAGCCACACCTGGAAATTGTCATACCTGGAAACTGTACATTCCTCTGTCAAATGGTTTCAAGGAGCTGAATTACCAGTTTTTTAATGCATCTGTGAATAATGTATAGTCATTCATAATGGAGATAACATTTCTGAGGGGGAAAAATTATGTGAGTATAGTAACTAGGTAGACTACACCTAAGTGTAGGATACTCTGGCTCCAGAGCAGGAATATATTAGAATCCACATAAGCAGCTTTTGTCACAAAGCTTAAGCAGTGATGGGTTAAAGATCATTGCTAGCTACCAAGATCTTGGTGTGATCACCTACTCTAGAGACGTAAACAGACTGAGCAACTGCACCAGGAAACACCACTAAGAAACAACTTCAGCTTCTGCTATTTTAAAACAGTCAATATATGAATAAATATGGGAGTGACATAAGGATTAAACCCAAGAGTATGAAAGCTTGTAAGACCTTATTCCACTTAACCTCCCTGCTGGGCATCAAACATAAGACAAGGCTAAATGCACATGGCAGCATGCTGATCCTTTTTTTCCATGCTGGCTAAAGCTCTGGGAGTAATGAAAGGTATTCCTTATCTGTACTAGCCTACAGCCTGAAAAAATGCAGATAAAGAAAACAGGAGGGTAAGACTAAACAAAGACAAGGGGAGAGTGGCATGACCAAGCGCTGCTGCAATCACCACCTGGCTTGAAGCTTGAAGAGATTGATGTTGATGACACCTACTTTAAATTTTATAAAAGCCCAGAAACAACAAAATACCCAAAGCATCTCTGTCACATTCCATTGCAAATCTGCACGGTAAGTGGGAATTAGAAAAAAATATAAATTTGGTTTAAAAATACCACTCAAAATAGTTCTATAAAACCTGGGCTTTAATCCAAAGCACAAGCACAGCCAAGGCTGGCTCTGCTCAGCAATCACAGTATAGAGCAGCTTGCTTTGTGCTCACTTTGCTTTCAAGTATTTTGAGCTTCCTAAAGCATGGATCACAATACATGTAGGTTTATTTCCTGATGAAACAATAAAGGAAGTGGGTACCATAAAAAAAACCCAGCATGTTTAAAAGAAAAAAAGCCTCACAGTCCTGAGAAGCTGTGATGCTAGTGCTTGTGTTTGACTTTGCATTTCAAATGCTAGTATTTAAAATGATGTAGATCAGGAACCCAGCCAGTGCTTGCTAACAGATTTGGCTTGCTTTCCAGCTCTCTCCAGCCTTTAAATAGCAAAAGAGCAAACTGAAAATCCCCAAGACTGTACTTTCTGAGCCTACCACATGCCTGTGCTCAGTAATCATCAAACTGAAAGATACTCACCAGGTCCTGAAAAACACAAATCATACAGAAAAAATCTATCACGCTGAGACCTGAAGTATGGTCCTATGACAAGAATTCAGTTTATAATAAACCTGGATTTGGAGAAAGAAAGGGCAAACTAGTTCAATTAATGTCACTATTACTTTCACCTCAATGTGAAATATGCACTATTCTCTACAAACATGGCATTTCAGAGCTTCAGGGACTGGCAGCATGGATGTGATACTGCTCCCCTGAAACAGTAGCAATGTTTTCAATTACCCCAACCTGACTTATTGCCATCACAAGCACCGAGGACAGGCTGAAAGAAATCTATGCACTAGCTTCACAGCCAGACAGCTTTAAATGGATAGACAGACATTAGCTAGTGCAAAGGCAGCTGAACATTAATCCTCTTGGTAGCCTTGCTAAAATCCTGTGCAAAATTCCCAGCACCTTACACAGCTTATTTGTGCACACAAACATTCAAAAGCAAGGTAAGTAGGGGTTTACCTGTGTAGATGAGCATGTGTGAGCATGTACACACATCCACCTTCTGATACGAAGAACTCTTCTTAAGGGTCACTACAAAAGGAGCACACACAGGTGCAGCTACACAGAGATGAGAAGGAAGCTGGAACAAGCACGAAGAAAAGCTGTAGGGTGAAGGACACTACATCACTCTCATCCAGGTGAGAAAAGGAAACATACACTGTAGCAACAAACAGCAACACTAAGATCAGAGGGCAACGTGGATTAGACTGAGCAGGCTCTGGCAGCTACATCCACCTAACCGATCAGGACTGCTCACACAGGTCAGAGCGGTACTTTATTTATCATTCACTAGAGAAAAGGAGACTTAGGGGCGACCTCATCGCTCTCTACAACTTCCTGAAGGGTGGCTGTGGTGAGCTGGGGGTCGGCCTCTTTCTCCGGGCGACAACAGATAGAACAAGAGGACACAGTCTCAAGCTGTGTCAAGCGAGATGTAAGTTAGAATTAAGAAGGAAATATTTCACAGAAAGAGTGGTCAGATACTGAAATCATTTACCCAGTGAGGTGGTGGAGTCATCATCCCTTGAAGAGTTCAAAAAAAGACTGGATGTGGCACTTGCTGCCATGATCTAGTTGAATATTAGAACATCGGCTGGACTTGATGATCTTACAGGTCTCTTCCAGCCTTGAACTTATGTGATTCCTCCAGCATAACTTTCAGGAAGAGCATACTTTTAAAATAGTAATTCACACAGAAAATCAGAAATTCACACAGTAATTTACAGAAATAACCAACAAATGGTTCCCAATGCCCCTACAATTACCCTTCACTAAACCTAAAACAGATACTGTAAGTAACAGATAAATATAATAGGTAAATTCAGTTTAGACATGGGGAACTCTTGACAGAGGTACCATTATGCTGGGTGCCACCCTATTGTACTCTTCTTAAAATCAAGTTCTGCAATTGTTTTCAGTAAGAGCAGGATTAGACTGACAGATCAAAAGTCCTTACCCAAAGCAGGGATCTAAAATCAAGTTAGAACAGACGGAGAGAGAACCATATTTCATTTAACCTGAATGCCAAACACTCTCCTTTGCACATGTTGGGATTGAAGGCAGATGCTCTTCTCATCCATTATTCAAAATAGAAATGTTACCTTTTAGTGCTCAGATTTCTATCAGCTCATGGCAAATCACAGGAGAAAAATCCATGCAGCCAGGAGACAGGCAGAAACTAAACAGTTTTATACTTTCTAATAATATGACGTGCCATGTGTTCCAGGACATTTTATTTCAACTTTATCAAATTTCACTGCTGTAAAATCTATGTAATTCATTCATATGACTCCAGGCTTACAATGAAGTCCAGCTTGGGAGCATTATGAAGCACAGACTGGCTTCTTGTCTGCTGTGCTTCTTGTACAGACTGGCTGTTATTTGCAGTCCGACAACGAGAGACACCCAGCCTGTTTGCACTGATTTAGTGAGAAAGCACCCCCTTAAGAAGATACATAAAACAAGGGTGTCCATCCTAATTCTCTTGTGATGGCTTTTTACTTTGCTGTTGACTCAGGCTAATTAGAATTTAAGCCCTTTTGGATGGTATATTTGAGACACTTACATATTTATTCTATTGATTGATTTAATGTACTCTTAAAATAAATATAACTTTGAGGTAAAAGTACCACAAGAAATGACCTAATGGCTAAAATTCTGTCTTAAAATTAGGAATAAAATACAACCAGGTACAGATTTGCTGGGCAACCATCTTTGCTCCTCTCAGTATTCCTACGTGTAAATGATGGATTCAGACATTGCTCTCATTTTATTAACTGCTCTGAGGCTTTCAGTAGACAATGCATTATTCTGGTCAGCAAGAAAACCATACTTGTTTTACAGTATGATGTCCCACACTAAGTAGCAGCCCTTTCTCTGGATAAACACTTGCGACACCTCCCACCCCTTTGGCTGAAGTACAAACTGACAAACCTGAGCACAATGCGCTCTTGTTACTTCCCAAAGTCTTTCAACTTCAACACCCAAGAGAAACAAACATTGTTGGGTACACAGTTCAGGAACCCCAGTGATACTGGAGGACCTCACTGACCATGCTGTCCAGCAATTCAGGTAGTGGCTGATGTCCTGTACTTGGGAGGGTCTCCGATGACAGGCAAGGCAGTGCCTTGGGTGGAGGTTATAACATGTTGGGCATTTTGTACCAAGCTCCTTCCCTCAATTCCAGTGGTCTACAACACATGCATCTGGTGCTGAACTACAACCATCTCCTAAATACAAAGAACACACTGTAAGACAGGTGCAGTCATAGAGGAGCCTCGGGAAATTCAGAAATGGTCAGAACAGTCATTCCAGAACAGGTGGAATCAGCCACTTACCGACCAGTGCCCTCCAGTGGCTCCCAGAGCAACTGAAGGAACTGAAGACAAGAACCTGTTTTCAGAGGTCAAAGACAGTACAACTGAATCACTAATGGAAAAAAAGAAAATCCTGACAATCTGGATACCAAATAGCTCTTTTTAAAATTTATGTTCTTGCATGGCAACTTCCCATCTGCTGTCATTACATACCACAACCAGAAAAACCTACATTCCATCAAGTGAATAAAATATTAATTGCAAGCCTTGTAAAATGAGACAAACAGAACAGAAACCAAAGTGATTCCCAAGACAAAAATGTTTATTTTTGTACTAACTTTTCAAACAGGTATACATTCAACATCTCTAAACAAAATCAGTACATACGATGAGGGCAAGTTGAGTAGGTATCATTAGAATGTAATACCTTCCTTAGCAAGTAAAGTTCATAACCCAAGAATTAGTTACAAATTTATGACCCCCTTACACAGGGGTAATGATTTCAGTAAGACTATCCCAGTACCAGGCAAAACAGAGTGTTTGCAGAGCAGGCTCATTCAGTTCCAGTACCATGTCACAGTCTTTTAATGAGCAGTAAATAGTAGGGGAAAAAATACATAGTGCCAAGCTGAGTGTTCTCCAGCACTGAAAAACAAATGTAAATAGTGAACAATCAATAGAATTTAAATAAACTATTTTAGTTATTTTAGTTACTGAAACCTCAATTTTTGTCTGAAAAAAAGAATATCATAACAGACTGGAGAAACGAATTCCATAAAAACCTTTTCTCTGGATTTGCCTTAGAATACAAGCTTCTCTAAAAAATAAGAACAATTAAGATTTGAGACTTTCAGTGGTAGAAGTAGTATTGGAATAATAAAGAAATAATTTAAAAAATATATATTAATTTAGCTCATATAGCCCTTTATGTATCTTACAAAATGCTACTGTCCTACATACTACATGTAAAAAAAAAAGTTTATATATATAATGTATATGTACACATACAAAGCAAAAGCCACCAATTTGGTATTAAAAAAACAGAACAAAACAAAGCATAAGCAAACACACTGAAAGTTATGCAGTAATGAGGAGTGTATGCTCCCTGTGTGCGTTAGCGTAACAGTGCTTCCAAACTTAAAACACCCTCTTAAATGTCTAAGCAGAGTGCTTGCTCCAAGTCAGCTCTACCAGTGATGCTCCCAACTGCCACAAATGTCTGATGTCACTTAACTTCTGGCCATCTCCTATGGTTAGCACTAAATCAGAAGTAAGGCAAAATAACTTTTCACATCCCTGAATATCTAAGGACATTCATGAGATCTTCCAAATATTAATTCAAAATAATACAGGAGCACAAAAAAATGGTACCCCTAAGTGGAAGGGTCTTCCTGTCTACACAAAGTTGCCCCAAAGCTTCCCTATTTCAGAGTAATCCAGGTTAGGTAAATATGATAATTATTCCCAGGCATCCTCTTTGTTTTAGCAACTTTTGAATGACAACCTGAAGTTTCAGAATGGGTGTGTGCTCATGATTCCTGGTCTAAAACCACCACTGAGAACAGTGAACAACAGTTCTGACACTGCTCAGATGTTAGGTGTGGATATTCAGAGCAGATGGACAGTCTTGTTCTATAAATTCTAATGCCAACCCTTGTCTCCCAGTTGGAAGAAGGAGTCCACCCTTAATGTGCCTAGCATATATTTCACAAAAAAAACCCCCACACTTAAGTATACAAGAAAAGCAAAACAGATTTTACTCATCTATCTTCTCTTGCATCAATCTTAAAAAAAAAAAATCTAAAAAGACCAACCTAAAAAGGCACCCCCTGCCCCCCGCCTAAAAATCTAAAAAGGCACCCCCTGCCCCCCGCCTTAAACTTCATAAAATCACAAATTTTCGAATAACAAATAAAATTAACCTCCCTGATAAAACCAAGGTTCCTGGAAAAAACCTAGTTGACACCCTGGGGAATAAAAGAGATGGATGCCTTTGAGAAGCTTTCTGGGAGATGAGTTGTAAAGGATTTGATTCAGCACCCATAAAAGTTTTGTCCAGTGAAAGAGTAACTCCAGAGCTGGGAAGGCTGGACCAGGACTACAGCCCAGTGGACGTGCCAGTGACTGGCAGGCACTGAAATGAATGCAGTCATCGTACCGGCAAACAACCCTTCTGATGACACAAGTGTGTTGTACCAGGGAATTCCCCTGACATTCCTTGGAGTGTTGTGTGGAGCTCAACACGTTGCAGCTAAGCTAAAATCACAGCAGAACAACTTGGAGCAGTGGATACCCAAGGCTATTCTTCATCAAACAAGCAACAACAGCAGTGAAGAACAACCACAGGTAAAACAATAAAATGATGAACTGTAGGCTCAAGGGCTCAGAACCCCTAGGTGAACACCTCTGGCTTGCTTTGGGGAATGGGATTCTAGAAGAGCCTAACAAAGAGGAACAGTAAGGGAGAAATGGAGAAATACAAAAATGCAAGGATTAAAAAACAGAAGGGGAGGTAATGATCCCCCTCTAGAATATTCCCTTTAAAACAGTGTAATTAAAAACTTTAAATTCATTTAGAAATTGGTTTCAAAGTAGCTTGACAATTTCAACAACTTTCAAAACTCAAAATATTCTTCACTACAGTTCATTGAAATATGCCTGCAGCTCCCTGAATAACTGCTACAACTTGTTTTGCATTAACATTGCTTAAATTAATACAGTCATAAGCATGCAAAATGTTAACATTTAATTGCGCATACGGAATAAAACAAAGTTCAAACAGATTCCTAGTATTTCAAGGTTACACGCTTGATCCAGCCTCTGATCAAAACCACTGGGATTCTTCCCAGAGTGCCAGCAGACTGGGGACCAGGCTTGAATAGAAGACAATAAAGCATTGTGTTTTATGGTGCAGGAGCAAACTCAAAGTACACTTGTGTATACATAGCAGGAAGGTAGTGCAACTTTTGTATTGCTGATCTTAGAGGAGTTGCATGTTAGCCAGTAAAAGGACAATCACTGAGCCAACACGGCGTGCTGTGTCACACAGGCTGGGGACAGACATCGACAGCCGCTCACAGACACTCGTGGTGCTCCTGGTGCCTAAGAGCAGCTCTGAACAAAGCTTAATGACAGCTACATCCACTGGAACCTGGACACGAATTGGAAAGGCAGAAAGCTGCGTTAGTACAACAGCCTGATGGATTTTACTTGTGCTGTGGATGATTCTGAAGGCAGGATACTATGTCTGCAACAGGTCTCCCTTCATAGCAGATTTCATACACAGCAGTGAAGAGTGGAAACCTGAGGAAAGAGGGTGGGGAAAGTGAACACAGTGTAAATTTATTCTGTAACATTTTATTAAATGAAAGAAATATAAAGGGGTGAGGAGAGGGAGGGGGAAAATGGAGAGGTCGAAAAAATTATTTCTTTTTTCTATTTGCCAGGTGCAAATGCTAGGCTGAAAAGCAGGGCATAACTACAGAACCTGCACGCATCTCTGAAATAGAGTGACTCTCAGAAGCCTAGCTAGCTATAATGGAGCCTGAGACATTCATTATGCATGGCACAACCATAAAGTGTTCTAAACAATACATTTAAAACATTTTTCCTGGCTGTTCTCACAGCAGTACCCATCTGTGGTTAAAAAGGATGACTGGCACATCTGTTACGCAGTACTTCTCAGCAATAACTTGATAATACAGTATATGACCAAAAAAGACCCAGTAAAACATTGAAGGTCAAGTTTTTTAATAAGAATTGAAAAATAGACTTGGACTTTGAAAGACAAAATTCCACATCTGCTTTTTTTCTGCCCTTTTTTTTTTAGATTGGCCACATCTCCAACAACTTTCAAATAATTCAGGCTTCTCTGATAATCTGAAGGTTTGTTACAGCCAAGATACTTTACAAAATTTGTATTTGCTTTCTGTCCATCCCAAACAGTAACAGCCAGACAAGTTCAATTTTCATACAAAGCCTGGTAAATTTTGGGGCTTGATTTGTTCATCAAGTACATATACCCTTTCAGCATGGCTTTTTATTCTGCTGCATTTTAACCAATGGAAATAAAAAACAAGGGTCATTGGAGATGGAGAAATAGTTAATTTCTGAGTGATTCAGAATACATCTGTATTAGGACTTTCTCCTTAGGAAATGTGTCCCAGCAGTCACTCTAAAGCTTTATGGGCTCTAATGCCCATTTCAGAGTTGAGCAGTCCTGAGCACCATGTATGATGGCCTATACATTCTGCTGTCACTATTACATTGCAGTAATGCTATCAGCACATCACCCTCAACTAGACCGACTTGAGTTTTGTTTCTACTTCATTGGTGGAAAAAAAATTACCACACAGCCACACAGCTGCTCTCTCAAATCCAATGCTAAACTCCTCAGATGGCAAAACCCTTACTAGGAAATCTGCAGAAGAAATTTATACAATGACTTCTGCATTTCTTAATGAACCTCACTCACCTTGTATGATGTACTAGGCTGAAGGGGGGTTACATTTGCTGTTGCCATAAAAGCTTTTGTTAGCGTAGGCACTAACAAAATTTGCTGTGACTGTGTGAGAGGTGGCCACAAAACAGATGAACCTCTCAGAGTAAAAGCAGGTGTCCCACAGGTTTAGGTACAATACTGGCAGGTACTGCTCAGTGAAGAAGCACCACTACTACAAGCCACAGCCTGATACCTAAGTCCTGCTGCTTATCCCAGAGAACATTACTGTGCACAGGTCTGCCACACTTCATGTGGAGAAACCTGTACCAAGGGTGACTGCAGGCTCAGGGCCAGCAAACTCCAGCTGCATCTCAGGCCTGAGCACATAAAGACAGCAAAACTACAACAAAAATTGCACCATGAGTATCAACAGGCATCAGCCCTGCTACCAAGGCTCTTCTGAACTTTGACTTTTGCACATTTCTACACAGCCTTGGGAATAGTTTTGCAAGACCAGAGTATGAAATTCTATCCTTATGAGACTCTTTCCTCTTCACTTTGAAACCATGGCTGCTTCACTGTGTTTTATGTTTTAAAGCAGTAGTTTTTCAAAACACTTTGAAAGTTGTCTTCAACAGTCTTGTTGAATGAGACCTTTTAGGAAGAACTGACATATATATGTTGACATGCCAAAAGGAAATTAGCAACACTGTTTTCATGTCTTTTATTAAAAATACAACACAAAATCATCTCTAATGCACTTAATTTGCTGTAAGATAGAACAGGATACAAAACAACCCTCAAACACAGCATCCTGTTTCATTTAGGGAATCATAAACAGTAAAGAATGAAGCCAACATTTTAATTAATTTTTTCTGCAGTTAGCTTAATTACTGTATAGTAAGGAGACAAACTTAGGTACCTTAGATCCAAAGATAATATTAAAACATTAATAATTTAATGCAGCTGATGCATTAAAACTGGACTTTAAAAAATGCTTTTGAAAAAAAAAGTAACAAGGGTTGGTCTTTTGACTGGCAGTTTTTAAATTTCTGATTTTTCCTCTTTAACAAACAGCAACAGATAAATGTATCCCTTAATTTTGTAAGAAGACAACTGTGTGTGTGGCTATAGGAATCATTCATGTTCTGACTTGAATACAAGTGAACCAAGCCAGGACAATCTGCTTAATGTCATACCACCCTGACCTACAGAGGCAGATGAGAGGTTTTAACCTACAGCAAACTGGAAGTCACATTAAGAAGGAGAACTGCAGTATCTAAGCTAGTATCCATGTGGTGGAGGCACTCTATACAGATGATCACCAAGCTCCTCTCCTTAGAGGTAAGTAATGAATTTACTACAATGAAATGAGATGTAGCAACTTTTCACAGTCTCTTTAAGAAGCTCTACTTTCATGCATTTTTTTCTTTTCACATATTAAAACACACTTGCTGTGCTTTTCTGTAGTAGCAAAAGGCAACAATACACTCTGCAAATAGGACATTAACAAATTTAACGTCACACTAATAGCTCTATCTACACCAATATTATTTTCAGGTTCTATTCACTTCTCTTTGATTTTAACTTCTAATCTACTGTTATTACAGTGATTTTCTTTTTGGCTATTACTTTTATGAAGATATCAAAACCAAATATGCAGAAAGAATTATGGAGATAAAAAAGGGGTATGTGGAAATTGTTTCATCTATTCTTACTTGTCCAGCATTTCTTGCTTCTTCAGGATCTGATGCACTTCTGCAGAAGTCTGTGGTCCTTGGAGTTTCTGACCACGCAACATTTCTTCCTCTAATTCTTCAAGAGACTAAGCAGCAGAGGAAAAAAAAAAGAAAGCAAAGGAGAGGTATGATAAACTTTTCAGAAGCCTGACAACATAATACGGATGAAAAAAAATAAAGGTTACTGAGAGTTTTTTTCTTTTTGAAAAGTAATCTTGAGTGAGCATATAGAATATTCTCCCATGTTCTTGTTTGTAATGTTTTTTTTTTAAATCACCACCCGCCCACCTTTTAATACCTTTACACTCATTCTAGCCAACAGATTCAGAAAAGAGGAGGAAAGAGAAGGGTGCTACCATGACTCAGCTAACTCTACTGTTACTCCAGCAACTGAGGAGTGGCAGTACTCATAGGAACAGATTCCAGCCAGAGAATGAAGTACCTTTCCAGATGTAACGAATGCTTCTGCTACACGTCGATTCCGGCCAGCGTAACACGTTGTGATGAGATCAGCAATGCCACAGCTCTCCAGGAAAGTGGCAACAGAAACCTGTCCCGTGCAAAAAATTTTGGCGAAGGCGATCATCTCCATTAGGCCAAGGCGAATAACAGCAGCTTTGGTATTGTCACCGTAGCCAAGGCCATCACAGAAACCAGCTCCCACTGCTACTACATTCTAGTAGGAAGAGAAATGGGAAATGACTCAATTACTGTTTACAGTTGTCCTCAAGAACAGCAAACACTTTACTACTGAAAGACTAGGTTGCTAGTTTGGGTTATTTTGGTTTGGCAATTTTGATGTCTATGGGATAACCTAAAAAAAAAAAAGAAAAAATATAAGGCAAACATTTCCAAGGATAAAAGCATAGTTAAAACTCTGACACAAGTTGCCCCTGAGGCTGTGGAGCTATTATTATTGACCATCTTTAAGGACAAACAGGTTGCACTACACCCAAACAAAGTTTTAGCTAGACTGAACTACTCCTGCCCTGAGGTAAGGGTGAAGCTAGACTGACATCCTACAGTCCCTTTATTCAGATTTTCTTGATGATTAAAGCACCAGTACAGCTAAAAAGCATTTAATGACGTCTATGATGGCATGCTACGGGACCAAATTCAGCCAAGCCAATAGTGCCCAGCCCTTTTAAGTGTGCAGAGTTTCTATGACCATCATAGTTCATAAAGGATTCCTAAAAGGTTCAAGATACAGGAAGACCTCCCTTAGCAAAAAAATGGTTTGCTTTTTCCTTAGACCTGGTGATGACCTTCTACAAAGAATGTGCTGTTAACATTCAGCTATATGGTCCCTGCTTTGGTTACAGAACATAGACATTTGATGGGACACAATTGAGTGAAGCAACTATAAAAACTATTTTCTGGCTTGGAAGTCAGAGCAGGCACTAGCCCTGGTTCGACTATCCCCACTAAAACAATCCATCTTACACAAAAAAACCCACAAAAAGATGACATTCTGACATATAGATAAAGAAAGCAAGGAAATAATGAATGTTAATATCTTCCTGCATGAAACAGCAGCAGCAGCAGTGATTCAACAGAATGCACAGGAGAACCAACATTATGACTCCTAATGTAGCATCTGATGCAGGGAAAAAAATAAAATTAAAAAATCAACTTTAACTGTTGATGAAGAAAGATCTATAATCAGAAGATGCTACTGAAAACAACCACTGATTAACAGCTAGTTTGGTTTTGGACTGTAAGAACCACAAATGCCAGGCAGCTGTAGAGCTGTGTGGCTAGTCATGGCTAGGTGACTCTGAATCACATGAGGCCAGAGGATCAGTCATTGCTTTTTGAGCAGCTAGCTGAGGTCTAAGGTGATCCTAAAAATTGCAGACAGATATCCCAACATTAGACTTGAAGCAGCCCAAGGCAGTCAACTTTAAAATGTGGTTGTTTAAATCATCTTGGCTTAGATCTTAGCTGTGGTGATTCAGTCAAGGTACACTTCCATCAGGCACCTCTTGCAGAGCAACCTTTAATATTTTTTCACTTGATGCCAAAGCAAGAGGAAGTCAAACAGATATTTAAGAAGTTTTCAGATGGGATAACCCATTCAAATGGATTTTACATGTACGGGAAATCTCTAAGTATTTATCACTCATCTAAAAACACAAACATGACTGAACAACCTTTGGGCTTTTTCCATATACTTCTTGAACACTCCCATACTAAAGCTTCCCCTTCCCTCCAGTTTTGTCTGCTTGACTTTCCACTTTGAAGCAGTCTGCTTGATCATAATTTACAATACATTTTGGCCTACAGTATTTTGTTGTCTATTTGTACCTTTTGCAGTGTTTGTCTTTGGAGCAACAGAAATAGCCTTTTAAGTTAGTCATACCAAAACTATTTACATCTGAGGAAATGGGCTAGGGAACAAGGGAAGTTGTGAACCCAACTCTAAAACATGAGCTCCTCATTTGTACAATGTTCCCATTGAATATTCTTACACAGTTTGCAAATAATGAGGAAACAAGACAACAAATTATGCTCTAGAACACACTCCCGTGCCTAGGAGACTGTTATGTGCTGGCACACATATCCCTCAAGCCACAGCTATTAATTTACAAGATCTACCATCTGGTTTTATTTAAATCCTTGAAGAATCTCTGACAACTGTCTGGTACCTAATATACTGTAGAGAACTAATTATACCACATTGAAAATTATACCTTACTCAAAGATGAGCCACCCCTTTAAAAACAACAACAATGACAAAAAATCTCCCCAAACTTACAACCCAGTTATCTTTCAGTCCCAAACAAGATCAAAACAGTTAGTTTGTTACTTGAAGTCTCAGGCTGTAGGCACTAAGCTGAGCTTGTTTCAGGAAGATGCACAAGCAGAACACAAACTGACACACAAGAGCCTAGTGGCACTATCACTATCGTGAGATTGTGAGATTGTATGAGAAGTACATAAGGCAGGAAGGGTGACTGACCTGGCAAAAACATCCTTCTGTATTTCATATGGTTGATTTTGAATGTTGCCACTGACAAAGACTACACCCGAAGTGTCCTGGTTTCAGTTAACTTCCTTCTTAGTAGCTGGTACAGTGCTGTGGTTTGAGTTCAGTAGGAGAATAATGTTGATAACACACTGGTGTTTTGGTGGTTTGCTAAGTACTGCTTACTTCAAGAAAGGAACTTTTTAGTGTCTCATGCTCTGCCATTGAGGAGGTGAACAAGAGTCTGGGGAGGGAGCAACATAGCCAGGAGAGCTGATCCAAACTGGCCAAAGGGATACTCCATACCATAGAATGCCATGCCCAGTATACGAACTGGAGGCATTGGTTGGGAGCCATCAGTCACTGCCTGGGGACAGGCTGGGCACTGGGCAGTGGGTGCTGAGCAACTGCAGTGTGCATCACTTGTTCTTCTTGGGTTTTCACTCTGTCCTTTGTTACAATTTCTATTACTACTGCTGATCTTGTTGCTGTATTTTCCTTGATTTCAATTGTTAAGCTGTTTGTATTTCAACCCTTGAGTTTTACTTTTTTCCGCTTATTCTCCTTCCCATCCCTGACAGGGGGTAGGGGTTTTGTGAGCGAGCAGCTGCACAATATGCAGTTGCCAGCTGGGATTAAACCACAGCTTGAAGTTACAGGAATTCCTGCAAATACCCACATACAAAGTGGGTATGTATTTGTGCAAGAGGAGAGAGCCCACATTTCCATGAGATTAGAAACTGACTGTATTTGCATGCACACATAGGAGTCTGAGAGGCCAATAAGCAAGTGCCTACTGACAAACACGTTCCACAGGTTCAAAGATACTGTCACAATAACCCCAAAAGGACTGCAACACAATGTTCCTCTTGGCCTGAGGCATTCAGAGCTCTCAAAATCACTACATGCTTAAGCAAACACACTTCCCTATCTTGGCATTAACAGCTTTTTGCATGAAAGCACATATCCTGACCATGATTTACAGTGTGGTTTCATATTGCACTTGATTTTAAGCTACTAAAATACTTTGCCCTAACAGACGAGCTGTTCTGCTATCCTGGTGTTAGTCCTGGTTATTCTAGAACATGAACAAGGAATGGATTTAGTTATTTTTTCGCTGGGCTAGTGAAGCTATGCTCCAGAAAAAAAATGCTGATCTCAGGCAGTGCTCACAGTGTGTGTCAGAACAAATGAGAGAAAATGTCCTTTACTTGTACACAACCTGCTGCAAACATGCAAGAGGTCACAAATGCAAGGACAACAGATGACCAAGAAAACAAGGACAACAAGTCTGCAGACTTTGCTGACAGATTGTTCTCCTACAGAGTCAGTCCTCAGAAGTATCCAATATCCAGTGTACAGCACATTTGTGGAGTGCCCATGCAGACAGCTTCAGCAGCCATTTCTGAGGCAACCATTACTTCTCCATAATTAAATGGATCATATTATTTCACCTTCCTTGAGGCAGTGTCACAGCTCAGCACAGCCTGCTTTCTCTCTGTTTACACATGAACCTGGAGAAGCTCATTGCTTCCCCTGATGGCTGAGAAGAGGTCAAATGAAAAGACTCAAAAAATCAAACACAGTATCAGCAGGACTGTCAGAGAGGTTAAGTATAAACTGTTTGCTTGCTCCTGGTGAACTTGAATTTCATTTCCACTCAATCTCAGGAAGAAGAAAAAACCTCTCACAATCAACTTCTAGAGTACCTACACTGACTATTCAACACTGACTGCCCTAAACACATTTTGCAAGTAACAATGCTGAGTTACATAACCTGGTAAACAACAAATCCTCACCATACTTCTTTATTAAAGGCTTAGCTGAAGCTGGAAGGTGTAGATGAGCCTGAAGCAACCTGAAAGGCAACCCCAGCTGCTGCTTGCTGCTGCTTCTTCCTACAGTAACTCACATCTGTCCTTGGCTGCTGCCACTTGAGGGTTTTTAACTCTCTGGATCCCTGATCATCAGGCAGCTGGAGCATGGCTTTTCCATATCCAGAGGTTAGATTCTCAATCCTCCTCCTCTCAGGCACCCCTTGCACTGCTGCACTGGGTAAGTGAGCTAAACTGGGGTATGGTTTACCCCTGAGACTGCAACTACAAGCATCTAAATGGCCTCTCAAGGATGTGGCCAGGTTCATACCCCAGCTCAGTCTGGCCTCACATCTGTGCTGCTTCTAGCTCCACACTGGCACAGGTGGTGAGGACTCTAAGAACACCTCTGAGGTGACAACCTTGCGTCCATGCTGCTCTGCACAATCACATCCATCAGTATCCAACAGCACCTCCATATGTGAGCATAGCTGCACATACTATTTTTAGGTGACATAAACTTTAAGCATTTTCTAGGAAGGCCCATTTATCATCTGATAAATGGCAGGTGTACTTGTAGGTGGCCTTGAGTCATGCTGCCTGTAAAGCCAACTGGGCACCTTGAAACAACTATCCAAATTTCAACTTCGTCAGTTTCTGTCCCCAACTCCTAGAAAAGGTCAAAAGACAAATGTGAAATGTTCATCAGCCCTCAAAAGAAAAAAAATATCCTCACGAAGAACATGCCAAGCACTTTTGTTCCAACAGCCAGGTTACAGTAGAAAGCTGTTCCTCCTCAGTGCCATCAGATTTTGTAAAGTCACTGCCACTGTCTATTCAGTCAGTGTCCAAGCTGGCACAAGACTGCTTTTTCATGGCACTGATTTCTGCACTTCACTTTATCTCCACCAGCCCATTGTCACAAATCTAAATACAGTAAATGAAGTGGATATTCTATACATATCCATATATAAATAGCAATCAAACACATGTTTTCCTATGATCACCCAGCTGCACTACCTAATATTACAGTCTTAACTCAAATAGGCTTCCAAAACCAAATTTCAAACCTGTAATTATCATTGTAAGGGAAAGCTGTGCTCAGAGCATTCTTTGTTACCCTTCTGTATTTTTCCCAAGCTTTAGGCAACCACCCACGCTGAAAATCTTCCCTGCATAGAAAGGCCTGCAGAAATAAAAAGAGAGGTAGAGTGCAGGCTTTTAACAGCTAGTCCATTATGCCAGTAATAACAGGAAAGTCTCCTTTTCCTAAGCTGGTATTTGCAGGAAAGTGCAAAGCTGGAAAAATGTAGTTTTCCATAGTGTACTCTTTCTCATCCTTCAAATACCAACACAGGAACTGTTTTTACTATTTCCACATCTAAAAAGACAGTCTGGAGTGACATTTTGAATTGGCACTGCTATAGAAAGAGGGTAGAGCCTCTCTTTTCATGCCAATGTCTCCATGCAACATGACAGTGTCACCTTCTGAAATTGGAACTTCCCCCTTCCAGGAAGTTAAACAAAGCTAATATTTACTATTTTTTACTGAAGTAACTTCCCAAGTTTAACAAACTGTCAGCTGACTGAAGCTACACATTAGATTTTACTCTGAAGAAAAAAGTCTACTTTTCAAATTTTCATTACAAAGACTATCAGATGAATGATAAGAAAGCAGAGCTCTTTTAGAAAATATGTACAGCTTCTAAGAAAAAACACTATTCATATCTGAGTTTTGCATTTTGCTTTGCACTATGGTAATAAAACCTTATCCACAGGTTTAATTTTAGCTTCTTTATTTTCTTTCAGAGCCAGACATGTTCCCAATGCATTAATAAAATTTTTCAATCTTTGAGAGTAAAACACCTGAGGACATTATTTACATGCTGCCACCACAAGATTTAGGATAAACTAGAAAGGGTTTTAAATTAAAAACTACTTTAAAAATACCATTTTATTAATATTTTCTTTTAGATTAAGACAGACTTGTATGATTAAAGACATCACCCATACTAGAATGATGGGTCTATGCCACCAGTTTTGCCTTTTAATTATGCAAGAAATCCACAGTACTTGTAAACCAGTTAATCTATCTTTAATTCACTTTTTGTTTAGACCTTATACCATGCATTTTTTGGAAATTTCAATTCAATTATAAAATATACTGCAATCAATATGAAATAACTAGAGCACACAGAATATAAACACCTTTTCAGAAATACAACTAGACAGTTCAGTCTGCAGGATGCATGAAGAATAATGAAGCAGAAGAGAGCAATAAAGCAAGGTTACAAAAATCCCCTAAAGTCTCACCTTAGTATCTTTCCAAGTCAAGAATAACAATCTATTTAAATTCTACTGCAGTTCCAAAGAAATATTGGTATCTTGCCTGACTTAGACCTTTTCAGTGGAGTTCTGAGTGTGTGCTGACTACCTGCCCAGTTTGACGGGCATGCTCATCTCTAATGCCCTTTCACAAGATTTGTGTGAATGAAAATTTCCTGGGACAGAACTCCTCTATCAGACAAGGATTTAAGCTAGTCAGAAAACATCCTGCTGAGCAGGTTTCAAAGAAAAATAAATCTGCAAAACTTTTTCAAGGGTCAGGGATTTCTTTTCTGGTAACCTTCCCACATCACCCACATCATTTTAAAGCAATGGCTGTGGAGCTGAATTACAAGCTCCATAATTTCAAGAAATTTCTCTCTGTACAGTAACTCCAAAGCATGCTGCGGCAAAACACCTAACCCCATCAGTACACAGACCCATTACCTCCTCTTTCTCAGGCCTTCCAGTATGACAGCTGTCAAGACAAAATTAAGGAAATTAATATGCCAAAAAAATGCTATTATATCTATCCAGCTACTTTCACTAAGCAGGAATCAGAGTTCCTTATCTTAAGACATCATTGCTTGGTGTGGTAGCTTTGCAAGCCAGTTAATTTAGTTCAGACAAAATTTCAACAGCAAAACCAAAGGCAGACAAAATAATTATTCAAAACACAAAAAATAAATGAGTAAGCCAAAATAATTATTAAACCACTACACCCATCAGAAATTATTCAGGATAGGTATCAGATAATGTGAGCTACTGTACTGTTTGCTAGGGTGCCAAACAATTAATGCCTCCCTTTACATATGGCCTGTAAATGAACCTGAAAAAATAGCCATTAAAAATGTTTAAGTTAGCCTTTGCTTCCCGTTGGCATCAATTTTGTTATGAAAAAAATTTGGATGAATTACTGTCCAAAATAACTTCTTTCCTATTCAGGTAATTTCTGCATGTGATTATCCACACAAACCTTATGTAGTATATGTCCATAAAATATGAACACATGAGTGCTCACATTGCTTCAGTCAATGAAGAGGGAGACATTTTTGTCAACAGATACGAAGCATTAATGCTAACTTCTTTCTCTCTTTCTATTGGTGAACACATTGTTGCAAAAAGAAAAAGGGAACTAAAATAGACTTAGAAATATATCAGCCAGTTAGATGAAATCAATACTTGCTTCATGACTGTGTGTAAGTTAAGTGGAAAATGTAGAAAGAGAACCTGGCAGATGGTCAGACACAGATCTAAAAGCTAGCTCTCAGAAAATGCTGCTCCCTCATTTCCCCTCTGGCTCTTCTGGAAATGTTGTGTTGCAGTTTTACATATTATAAAAAATACAATGAACTTTATTTTTAAAATGGAAATACCCTCATTTCTTTTCCTACAAGGATCACTATTTCATCTGTGTGTCACCTGCAGCCTGTTAATCTTACCTTCAGAGCACCACACACCTCAACTGCATCTGCATCATCTACTACAGTTATTCGGAAGTTTGGAGTCTGCAGGAGTTCTTTGAAGAGAAGGCCATTTTCCAAAACTTTGCAGCCTATTGAGAGAGAGAAAGGAAAGCTAAAAAAAAATGAATAATTTATCTGTATGTTTTTTAGCCTTTCCTGTGCAAGCCAAAATGCCTAAAAGCAGAGATAAGGTAATTTTATTTCAATCCTAAATAGAAACCCTGTTCTAAAGGACCAATCACGGTGACATCGCACTTAAAAGCTCTGCACTGAGTTATTGAGGACTTTTACCAATTTATTGTCTGCTCAGCAACAGGTTCTAAATAACAATTCCATTAACTCACTGTCCATTTTTTGATCACTGTCTTTAAAAAGAACAGCAAATAATAAAACAGAGATGAATTAAGAAGGAGCAATTCTACCAATTATTTCAAAGCGAGCACACCAGAAAAATACCTACTGATAAAGGTATGTCAAAGCTGCTTTATTAATCAAGCATGCTGCCCCTGACAATTGTTTTTGAACACTAAGATGCTGTTCAACCATTCAAAATTAAGTTCAATGCAAAAGCTGTGAAATGAGATGTTACAAAGCTAGCAGTGCACAAAACTCTAAAAATTAACACTGAAGAAAACCATAATATGAACTCTGTGCCATAAAGTGTGAGTATGTGTAAGTACCTGTATACATATACACACACACATGCCTTTCTAGAAAATGTAAAACCCAAGACTAGGCACATCCTCATGCTGCAAACGTGTGCAGACATCAACACAGAAGTAAAACAATTTCTAGTTTTTGTGGGAACAAAGTATTTTGAGGAATTAAAAGAAGATACCTTAAAAAAACAAACAAGAAAGTCAAACCAAAACAAACACATGAAGGTACTATCTTTGACAATAGCACCTGAGCTGGAGTACAGAATTTATAATTGTTTATCCATGTAAAGCCATTCAGACCCAAGAAAAAATCTTAAACAAAGTAATAAAATGAAGCAGTTTGTTATATGAAGGGTGATAAAAAACATGCTTGTATTTCACATACTAAGGTAATAACCCTGGTAAGAATAGGTAAAATTGTGGTCTTCTCTCTCCCTCTATTCCCAGTATTGTCCTAGTACTTTTGGAAGCATAAACATTCTAGGAAATTCAACCAACAGCTTCTGGTAACAGTCAGCTAATGTCGAAAACAGTGACATTTGAGCTATTTGGTGAGCGCCTGTGAGGACAGGTGCATGTTTATTTTTAAATATTCTTACAACTTGGAACAGTACCTATTGTGGTTTCACAGAATTTGTCTGCTGCCACCTCACTGGCAATGTTAGCTCCCATCAGCACACTGATGTCTATTCCCATCTTCTCTCGAATAATGTCAGAGATCAGTTTCAGTCCCTCCGGGCCTTGATCTATTCCCTGCAGCCAACATTAAATGGAATTACTAAACAGTCATTCATTAGGCACAGTAGAGATGCAAGCAGAACACAATTAGTCTTGTCCACAGGTGAGAAGTGAAACAAGGACTATTCAGAGACTAAAGATGACAGGTGTACTACCACAGGCACTTATGCTATTTTGACCTCTCCAAGATGTTTTAGAATTGTAGGAGGCAGCACCTTAAGACTTAGGACTAAACTCTAGATGATGAAACCAGTTTTTATTCCATCCTCAAAGATCTGATTCTAAGAAGTGCTGAACATTCTGCTTTTTTAGTTCAGAAATCAAGGGCTTATTATCAGTATATCCTTAATCAGTGAGGCATAACCAATCCATCAGTTATGAACCAGACCTGAACTTGGATTTGAAATTACACTGAAACTCACAAAATGGCATCTGAATAATTTGTTTTGTGAAGAGATATCCGAACTGAAATATCAGAGGCAGGTTCCCCAGTGTACAACCAACAACAGTTTAGTAGTAGAAATACAAAAGGAACAGCCATTCACAGATATGTAGAAAGCTGAACAACTGAGAATAATTTAACTTTTAAGGATATTTTTAATCTGTATTTATAACGCACTCTTTACAAAGTGTGAAAAAAGGGCAGAAATAGGGTCTTAGAAAAGATCACCCCACATATTAATGCTGCAGAGAAGAGAGTCTGGTACCCTGAACTGCCTGAACTAGAACTTCAAATAAGATCACCTTCTTCCCATAAAACTCTTTTCTCCCAGCCTGCTAAATGCAGAATCCTTTTCAGCTTTTATTACAGGGGTATGCAGACCAGCTATTGAAATAGCCATTCTTTCCCACAATATACCACAATACTTTATTTTAAGGCTGAGGATTTGATACTTTTGGAATTAGTAATTTTGAGTTATGATTTATAGACAAAAAGTGTGATCCTGTATTACTTCCATATATACATATACATACACACTTGTATGCTGCCAGTAGTGACATTTCAGACAGGCAGTAGTTTCCACAGGTTAAAGGTGCTGCTCCTTAAATAACATGGTGCAATGAAGAGACATGCAGAAATGCCTGTATAAAACCTGCCAATTAAACTAATGCTTGCATTTCTGCATTATTTTTCAATTTGTATTGCTTAATGCACAGCTCTGCTTTCTCATCTTTAATGAGCCATACAGAAACAACCTGAAAGCAAGCACACAATACATGTTGCATTTTTTCCCCCAGAGTGCCAAAAATGTCCTCACAAAATAACTGTAAGGCCCCTCTTCCTAAGCAGGCAAATAATAAACAGAAAAGCATGCACACATTGGGAACAGCTCCAAAAATGTAAACACCTACACAACAATTATTCATGCAAGTGAAAGGAGACCAGAAAGGCTTAGGTGCCAGATTTTGCTCCATTGTGAAACAGACATAACTCCTGACAAAGTCCAGGAGAGCTGCACCTGTTTCTTGTAGCGTTAAATCCAATACTGAATGACAGAATAAAAACCAAACACCCCTTCCTCCCTGCAAAAACAAGGCTCCACCATTTTCACTGGGCAGCAATGGTCTGCAGGCAAAGCAAGCAACCTTACTGCTTGCATCCTAACACGCCTGTCAGAGCAATCCCTGGAGTCAGTAACAGGGAAATGGAAATGAGACTGATGTTGAGGTTGCCTGAAGAGTATTTTGAATGACTTTCAGCTAGCCTGCAACTTATGCTCACTGCTGTACTGCACTCCAAGTTTTATATGGTTCCTCACCCCACAGCCACACAGTCACTTGTAAGGTTTCCATCGACAAAGAGCTAATGTAAAACAACACAGATGCAAATGTTTCAACAGAAACTACTATTAACCAGCAGATAAATGTCTTTATTTCCCAAAGACTCAGTTTTATTGTCAGACATTAGGCTCTGCATGAAGATTAGACTGTCAGAAAGAAAAAAAAAAAAACAAAAAAAAAGACTAAAAGATGACACGCTGCTAACTTGACAGCCAATTTAGAAAGCATAGAAATGAGATGTCCCACGAATAATAGTTTTCAGAGCAGAACTGCACTTTAACTATCAAAGTTAACACAAGCCACTTTAACAGTATTAGCATTGAGCATGAGACTCAAAAATTATGACACTGATGAAAACAGCATCCCTAAAGAATATGTAAAAGTGGAGGAAAGAATGTGGTGTTAAATCTCTACCCTTTCTTCTCAAATGACACTTTTAATGATGCTATGTTATGCCTTTTTAGTTGTGCCTTTTCATAAATACTGGCACGTACTTTGCATTCTCCTGCAAAACATTAAGGGGCCTCACAGCATTTCTTTGCAAAGGCTGCCTATGGATGCAGTGCTGCAATGTGACAGTGGGAAGCTGCCCAGTAACCAACCCTGCACTGCATGGCAAGTGCCACAATTTCATTTCCACCACTACACTATGCGTGGACTTTTTGTTTTGCTGGGGGTTTCTGTCTGTTTGGAGTTTAGCTTTTTTTTTTAGTGTAAGGATTTCTTCCCCTTCCACACACTCCCTTTTTTTCTTTTTTGTTTTGCCAAATATAGCCATTAATCAACACCCCATTAGAGAACTGGTGATTAGTATCCAGAACTAATTCCAAGGGAAAATAGGCCCAGGACCCTGACTTCACATATGCTGACTTAAGCCTCATTTAGTCCAGCAATTTCATTAGTTATATTAGGAGAATATAAATCACATTTAGCAAATTAAAGGAGAATAAATATCTTCAGTATTTTTAACAGTACCTTATTTTACCTTTCTATGTTTAAAGAGTTTTTCTACAATTTGGAGCAAGAACACTTTGGAAGCATTACTTTTTCATACCTCAGAGCAATATACCAGTCAGCACTGACAAAACAATAGATTTTGTGGGCTTTGTTAGCCAAACTAAAGAGACAAGCTTGCAGCATGCAGTGATTGAGGATTTTTCTTCTTTTTTTGAGCACAGATCCATAAATGTATGATTTTCCAGAGATGACAGGAAACAAGGGAATGTGTGCCAAGAAAGTGGCCTACAAAGCCACAACAAACCATAATCTTCCAAACCTCTTGGGAATTGCTTATTATTTCCAGAGGAAAAAAGCCCACCCACCCAAAAACAATCCCAAAAATAAGCTAATCCACATTTTTAAATTTTTCTGCCAGCAAAACTACAAACACTCCAATGAAATGCCTCCCACACCTCTGCCCTTTCCTATTTCCTATGCTCAAACTGTCTTTGGGCGATGCTGAACAGACTCTCTTGTTGCAACATAATATTTGACATGAACAAGAGCACTATCCTCTCAATCACATGAAATTCTCTCAGCAGTTCTTGAAATGATCAACTCAGCATGTGGGATGTGCATTAACAATCACAGCATTATGCTTGTGCTCTGCTCTTCATCTAATGATGCTTTTGGAAACAACAAATAAAAGACTGGAGAGCTTAGCGGTGCAAAACATATCATCTCCCTCTTTCTTTCTAGAAGTCTTGTGAAGAGCCTCATTTTCCCCTTCCTGCAAGCCTTGCGTAACAATCCACTAATGACCAAGACAAATTCTAATCTTACATCTAGAAAGGTTTAATGGACCAATCAAGTGAATAATGCACTGAAACTTTGCATATCAAAATATCAAGTCACCTTGTCTCAGCTCCATGACACATTCTCAGTTATTAATGCAGGGTATTTATTGTACCTTTATGAGACTTATGCCGAGGGCTGTACTGGGTACGTGTCCTGTGATTTCATCGCAGACTTGCTGGATGAACTGATGAGGAATGACAAAAACCAGCAAGTCTGCATCCTGTACCGCTTCACGAAGGTCTGGAATAGCAACCTGTGCAGTTATGGGAGAGAAAGGCTGCATAACTTCTCAAAATTAACACTACACACAAGTGGTATCTAATAAAACTAAAATCACAGAATTAATTAGCTTGGAAAAGACCTCTGAGATTATTGAGTCCAACCTTGGAACAAACACCACCCAGTCCACTGGGCTGCAGCACTGAGTGCCACATCTGGTCCTTTCTCAAACACCTCCAGGGATGGTGACTCCACCACTTCCCTGGGCACCCCATTCTAATGTTCAGTCACTTCTTCTGGGAAGAAATCCCTCTCAATTCCCAAACTGAACCTCCCAGTTGGATCTTGAACCCGAACAGTTTGGTCTCATGCTGAATGCCATAAACTACTGCATTTTGTCGCTGAAAATAAGCAGTAGCATAGACTTCCCAGACCAACAGCTCCAATCCAAGGTTGAGGCCAATTTTTTTTTTTATGGGTATAGTCAAAGCTATTAATCTTGCTCTTGTTCTCACACTTGCTTTCTTGTACAGAAATTGAAATAATATAAAAACCAATAGTGATAGGAAGAAAGAGTACATTGGATTTACTTAACTGCAAAATTACATAATTTTACTTGTTTAAATTTTTGATGTCATCAGTAAAATAGCATAGTCTGAAATATTATAGACCCTAGAGGTGTTAACAAAACAAATTTCTAGCTCCATTTACAGCATAAGCAATATTTCCTATGCTCCATAACTACAATTTAGCTTTTGAGCCTTACCACATTATCAGGCAGCTTGCATCCAGGGAGATACTTTACGTTTTCATGGTCAGTATTTATGATTTCTGTCAGTTTTCTCCCATTAATATCCTCCTCGAAGACCCACATGTTCACTGTGGGATCAAACTTCTGCAATTTTTTTACATTATCACCTATTATTCTGGCAACTGCAGAACCCCTGCACAAAAGAAAACAAAAACAGTTTTAAAAAATTATGATTTCGCTGTAGGAAAAAGAAGACTTTGTTTTTAAAACAATCACAAATTCACACATTATTTGACCAGCTACCATAAAACATTCTGATCTGGTAAAATAAGTGGAAAAATACACTAGTCATTCACATCTGCTGCCTTCTCTCAACTACAGCTAAAGTAGGTTGGACTGACGCATTTACTGAAACATCCTTACTTATTTTGTTTTCTTATTGGCTATCCACTGAGAGTTTAGGTTACTGTATTTCCCCAAATCAAATTAACTGTGTCTTCAAAGCCGAGGTAAAAGTGACATATTAAATTTTATTAAATGTGTCACTTTCACCTCTAAAAGAGATGAGAAGCTTCTTTGCTGAGATGACTGACTCATAAGTTCTTGTACAATACCAATAGGCATTGAAAGCCAAGAATCATTTACATGTTGCAGAAGTTGTGAGCTTCATGGCTGTGCAGCCAACCTCACAGACCTGAACTATTGGAACAGCATCCTCTGAAACTGCATGGAGACAAGTCCATTACTGTTATCCTCATATTCTCCCCAAGAACAGCATACAGTGAGATCTGCATTACAGTGATCAATTTTAATTCTGAAATCTCTAAGCAGTAACAAAATTAATCACAATTACAAGAGGAGGAACAAACACAATCTTCCCTTTCATCGTTTTATTAAACCTGTTAACCTAAGTTCCTTTCCTGGGATAGAAGGTAATTTCATAATTACTGATAACCTACGAAGGAGACACAAAAAATTTTAAGAGATGTGATAAAAATACAGAGTAATGATCTAAGGCTTACATGTGTGTGTGTGTGTGTGTGTGTGTGTGTGTGTGTGTAAACCACACACTTTATTAGGAGGTAAGAACACTAACTTTTCCAATCTAGTTATACTCACACGATCCCCAAATTTATATTGCACATTGCTTATAATAAACCCATAGCTGGCAACTGAACAAAGTGGGTTCATTCTGCCTCAAGATCTTATGATATGGCACAACTCATTGGGCTATATTAAAGATGTGTGCTAGCACATGCCTAAGGTCACTTTCTAAGTAGCAGCAGAAAAAGAATTTAGTACCCTAAGGAGACCTTTTATAGTCAAACCATAAAACTGTGTGTCTAAAAAGACTGGAATTTACTTCTCCAATAGCACTTCACACACTAAAAATGCCCCCAGGTTCAGGAGGTGATACAGAAGACAATTGCAAGCCATCTCTAATCAAGCTTGACCAGCGTGGTTTCTGCTGCACTGGTACACAGCTCACCAGCTCAGCCTCCAAATGTCAGATCCATACACACAGCAGAGCTCACATTCAACACAGCTCAGGTATGTGTTCTTCAGACAGTGCTTTGAGTTCCTTGAACAAAAGCACATTTACTCCTACAGATTTATATACAAAGTTGGGATCCTGGCAAACCCACTGCCTTCTGTTTTCAACTTCACTGCATATTCTCTGTGCTTGCTGGTGACAGAGCAAGACAGAAATAACTGATTCAGCAACTCTCTGACTGGGATTTTCAGTCTGCCAACAGGTCTGGCAGTGTGTACTACTTATGTGAGACATTAATTCTATTACTATTTAACACTTAAATGCCTGAGCTGTCTTTTTTTTTTTTTTCACCCTTTGAATGCAGTATTAGGAAAAGTGGAGATTTGCCTAGTCTTAGTTTCTGAATTCAAGAAGACAAGAAGATTCTCCTGACTGGCATCTCTGGTTCATCATTTCCCATGATGTTGCAATCACTCTTTCAGTACCATTTCACAGTTGGCCTGCTGTCCCCTCACCACTTTTTAACTAAAGCACAAAGCCAAAAAGCTCCTTAACTTGCCCTGATAACAGCAGCAGTGGAGGTCACAACATGCAAGTGCAAATGATATAATTATCTAGCTCTACCACTGTCCCTGTAAAATCACCTCAGTTAAACCACAGTTCCTCCCAGTTTTCTACAAGTTCCTAGCTGCATAAACCCCTCTGTCCAGTAACTTCCCATCTCCTCCCAAATTTTACAGTTTCTGTTCAACTTTGGCAATCAGGTTACCTAAAGACTGGTTCCAAGAAAATGATGAGGGATAAATTGTGGCTGTGCACACCTCATTAACTTGCCCTGGGAGTGTTATCAGAACAGGCTACAGAACATGATCAAGGCAGGCTTGCAGTGCTTTAAATGACTCTGGGCACTGTCCTGGAATCCCAGGGCTCCAAGGTGTACTCTCTGAACACTCCAAACACCTTACTTTATTCCCTGTCTTAAAAGATGCTAACAGAATCACTGATCCAGCAGCTGAGCAACCCTAAAAGGGCAAGGCCAGCAGACAGCACAGCTCCTGCTCTCCAGGCTGAGCCATCTGTCCTGTCCCATGATCTTCCATCAGGTGTCAAGTGACCCCTGCCAAGTCAACTTCATTGTTAAGGTGACCTGCCATTGTTAAGGTAGCAAACCAGCCAAACAGGTCTGACTGGAAGCAGTCAATCAACCAAGGCAACTGGCTTAACTCTTCTAAAGCTACTGTCCTGCCAAGCTCCTTCAGGGCGTTTTTCATCCCAGATATAGGTTAAAGGGCTATGAAAAGAATTGTCTGACGGAATCACCTCACACAGAACCCCAAAACCCACTGTCTCCAAACTGCTCAAGAGGCCAAACCCCACTCAGATCAACTACTTACATGCCTACAATTTAGGCACCACCAATCACACACTCTTATAACTCAGGCTTCAAAAGTAGATAATGCCAAATATCAATGATCAGATATTTACAAATGCTTCAATTTCTTTCTAGTTACCTGCTTTAAAGCATTAAATACTAATATTTTAATTAAGTATTTTAGGACTGCAGGCCCCATATCAAAAGGCGCTTTCAAGGTTTACAAATTTAGTCCAATTTAGTTCAATGATTACACATACACAGTGCTCATACACAGAATCACAGTGCTCTTTGCAGTCAGGGTCTGGTGTCTGTCATCCCATGGACTTTGAGGAAGAAACCACCTACCTCTCCAAAAATTACTATTTTCAATTTTGGATTACTTTGGTTTCTGCTTTACTCACATGAAATTACATATGAAAGAAGCTGTAAGTTATTTACATACATTTATCCCCAAAAGGAAGAGCGAATGCTGCTACCAGGCAGTAGCTTTTTTCTTTCTCTCAGCACAGGAGATATGGGCATTTTGCCACCAACTCATCCCATTAGACAGGAACTTTTCTTATTTATTAAGCTGATCCAGTGAGGTGTAAACAAAATACATTTGCATATGGTTATTGCTAGTAGGTAATATCTCCAAATCTTTTGCTTCTGTAAGAGTTTCACAGTGAATCAAATACAAATGGAGTCAAACTTCCCGTGAAACTTTTTCCAGACTTCAACTATACAACAACAGCCACCATATTCCTAAAAAAAAAGCTCTAACTGCGTAAATTCCTTGTGATATGAAATGCAATGCACACATTTTACAAGCTGGTGCAAGGAAAGCAAGAGATGCTGCACTGAAACATCAGCTATTCCCTCAACAAGGGGATCACAAAGAAAATTAAAACTTGGCAGCTGCTGGTGTTTTTAACAGCAGCAAAAGCCAACTGCATGGAGTGGGCGGGCAGGGGATGAGCAACATGTCTAAGATCATCCTGACAAAAGACAGGCAAATTTGGTTTAATAAAACACAGTGGCTTGCTCTGCACGGAATTCTTCTGAGTTTAATGTCTTAAAAGCCAATGGTACCTGAATAATTTTTGCTTAGCATTAGAAATTGGAAGTGACAAACTGTGAAGCCCTATTTCTATAACACATTGTACTTAATTTATTCACTGTAAAGAGGGATCTGGTGTAAGAAAGAGAAGTAACTAAAGAAGACAAAGGGTTATTAACACGATACTCCTCTGGAAGAATGATGTCAAGTAAGTCTATTGCTTTCAGTGGATGAAGAAGCAAGTTTATTTAAGTCTAATTATAAACTAGACATAGGGACAGCAATAAAACCTAATCTCAAGCTCTCAGTGTGCTTCAGCATAATCATTTTGGAGGGAAAAGAAAACGAAGGTATTTCGAATAACCCAATGTCTCGCAATTCTTTTTTGAACTGTCTTTGGCAATAGGCACATAAGAACACAGAAAACCCCGAACAACACTTTTGTAGACAAGTGAGGTTGTTAGTGAAGCTCTACAAGCAGGGAGTAAGTTGGGGAAAAAAATTTAAAATGTACAGCATCTTTAATGTCTACGTCATCTGCTATCGGACAATGCGCCCAACAAATACCAGGTTAAAAATATCCTAGAACAACTTCTTCGCAGGACACGCGGGTGTTTACAGGCACTAAAACCGCGGGCTCCATTCTGCCGCTTCTTCCTCCGAGTACGTCACGGCAGCACCTCTGCTCCGAGGGAGCCCCGAGGGGCAGGGCAGGACGAGCCCTCCCGCATGGAACCAGCGCGACCCAGAGCCCGCCACGGTCCGGCGCCACCGCGCTCCGCCGCCGGCACCGGGTGGCCTCACGGTCGCCACCCGAGGAGAGCGCGGCCGCGGCGCCGGGCGGGAACCGACAGCAAGGCCCGGGCGGGCACCGCCTCCGGGAAAGCCGGGCCGCGGCGGCCGCCGAGGTGCTCGCCTTGCCAGGGGCCGCCGCACTCACCAGTTGCCCGAGCCCACGATGCAGACCTTGAGGGGGCCGGCGGAGAGCGCCATGGCAGCGCCGCCCGCTCCCCGCCACAGCGGCCAGAGCTCCGTGAGGCTCCCGCCCCCCGCTCCCGCCTCCGCCGTCAGGGCATGGCCCGCTCTCCCTCCGCCCCTGCGGCGTGACGGGAACTGTAGTTCCGCCCCCCGGCCGCTCGGACCGCGGCGGCTGAGGGTGAGGGGGCCCTCGAACAAAGCAGGAAATCCCGCAGGCACTGTGGCGTATCGCAGAGCCACGGAATCATTTAGGTTCGAAAAGACTTCTGAGAGCATCGAATCCAACCTATGCCGAGCACTACAACCAGACCATGGCACTGAGTGGCCATGTCCAGTCTTTCCTTAAACACCTCCACCGACGGTGACTCCACCACATCCCTGGACAGTCCATTGAAATATCTAATCACCCTTTCTGCGAAGAAATTCCACCTAATGTCCAACCTGAACCTGGCATAGCTTAAGACTGTGTCCTCTTGTCGTTTCACTTGTGACTTGGGAGAAGAGGCTAGTCTTCACCTGGGTACAACCTCCTTTCAGGTAATTCTAGACATCAATAAAGTCTCCTCTGAGCCTCCTTCCCTAGGCTAAACAACCCCAGCTCCCTCAGCCACTCCTCACAGGACTTGTGCTCCTGACCCTTCACCAGCCATGTTGCCCTTTTCTGCACACACTTAATGTCCTTCCTGAATAGAGGGGTCCAGAACTGGACACAGCACTCAAGTTGTGGCCTCACCACTGCCAAGTGCAGCAGAAGAATCCATATTGTCACCATTATCTGCTGAACTAATATACATTTCAGCCATATATGTAACAGCAAAACTTCTGCTCTCTCCTACTTCTATGTAGCTTTGGAGTAAGTCTGTGATCACTAAGTCGGCTCTCAGTTGTGGAGGAACCGATGTATCAGGTAATAAAGCATGTTAGGCCTGGAGAGATCTTAGAAACAGAAATATGAGTGTTTCCAAATACTCCTTTGCCCTCAGCCTTTAGCCAAAATCATATTGTTCTCTATCGCACATGCTTCTCCAGGGGGAAAAAAAGTGGATGTGTTGTTGGTCTGATAGATGGGTGTGAGTCATCTGTGATAAACTTTTCCCTCATATGTGTATTTCTACTGACTCTTTTAGCTGTATTTAATAATAAATTACCAAGGAAAGACTGAGAACCGATCTCATCATGGTCGGTAACTTCCTGAGGAGGGCAAGTAGAGGGGCAGTATTGATCTCTTGTCTCTGATGTCCAGTGATAGGACCCAAGCAAACAGTGGGAAGCTGGGGTAGGGGTTTAGGTTGGGTATTAGAAAGAGTACTTCACCCAGAGATTTGTTGGGCATTGGAACAGGCTTCCTAGGGAAGTGGTCACAGCACCAAGCCTACCAACGTTCAAGAAGCATTGGGATAAAGCACATAGTGTGACTTTTGGGGCTGTCCTGTGCAGGGCCAGGAGTTGGACTTAGTGAGTCCCTTCCAACTCAGCATATTCTAAGATTCTATGACAATGTTCTTGTCCCTGTACCAGAACAGCATCCCCCTCTCTTTATTGAAATCAACCATGTATCAAGACCTTTTGAGCTTTTCATTACATTTCTTCGTTTGTATCTCTTCCAAATTGCTTGCTGGGGGTTAGCTGTCAATGAAATTCTCTTTCAATTAGAGGCTATAAAAGAAGAAAAGTTGGATCAGCTCTGTTGCCTTTTGAGCTATCATTGCTGAAGCAGTGTGAATTGCTACCTGCTGTTTTCCTTTTAGTTTAAAAGCATGGTTTTCATTTACTCCACTGCCAGTTTGCTATCAAATTAAATCATAACAAAAGGGAAAAAAGCCCCAAAACAACAACCAAAACCAACATGTCTAAAATCTAATCTGCTGGCACTAGTATCTTTATTTCTACTGCTAGCACTTCCTAAGGTGGAGAAAGCCCTCATATCATTGTTTGAGCCCAGTGAGAAAGTGTATTGTTTATACTTGCTTTAGGCATTCAGAGACCAGGGTTGATAATATTTGGCCTAAGTTTTGAGGGGTTGAGGAGAGGATAGTTCTATAAAATTGAGTGATAAGTGACTGGAATCTAAATGCTTAATGAAATAAGGAACTGAATATTACGTAAAATGTACATCATGAATATGAACACTTAGTATAATTTTGAGAGTCTGGACAGAAAGGTTAAGGTCTTTATTAGGCTTAATGTAAAATATTAAAAAAATACAGATAAATTATAATTTCTATAGATTTTCTCAAAAAGCTGACATTCTTCAACAGTCTAGAAGGCTATGGTCCATCAGTCTGCAGCATATTGTGAGGCTGTGTGTGTACTTCTGTATTTTACAGAATTATAGAATTGCCATTGTCTCACTGGCAGCCTGCAACCTGAAATTTAACATACATTTACACCATGAACTAAACTGTACTCTCCTTAGACAGATCAAGTTTACACGAACTTGAAAAAAAGCCAGAATACAAACACATATTCATCCTGAAGAATCCTCAGATGCATTGCAGAAGTACATTTTGCAGGTCTACCATGCCACTTTAAATTTTACAGAATAGAATAAAGTAAAAAAGACTATTTCAGTTGGAAGGGAGCTACAACAACCATCTAGTCCAACTGCCTGATGAATTTAGGGCTGATTAATAGAAACTGCTTCTGAAGTAAGAAATGACCAATCATTTAAATAAAAACATTGCAGACAATGGAGAAGAAAGGGCAAGAAAGAACTTTTCTACTGTTAAAACAAGTGCTACCAGATGATTAATGTTAGCAAGAATACAGGATTTTCTTTTATGCCTCGTCTGCAGACTCAGACAGCTGTGTTCAGGCAATCTAGTTATACTAACAGAAGGTACTGTCCTCCTATCCTGGTGGGCCAAACTGATCCCAGATGGAGATTTTAATCTTCTCCTCAAGGCTGGCAGAAGAAATTACATGTCAGTGGTTTGAGTTCAGAGTCTGACATCTCACTGTAAATTGCTAATGAGAAGAGTCAGGAGCAAAGGCAATCTGAAAGGTAATCTCAGGGAAATCAGACTTGCAGCATCTTTCATAAAAAACTGCATCCCGATGGTGTAGCTGTGACAGTCCAGGTATAGTCAATTAACTGAAGTCACAGATACTCACATCCATATTCCATTCTGCTAAGCCTTGTAGAGCAACCAGGCAAAGGGAAGTGACAGACAGCTGGGTTCTAATAGATAAGTCAAACAACTGTTTGCCTGAGTTATGGGTTTTAAGGCCTTTGGACTCTGGGCTTTGTATGGAAGCAGCTGCAGCAGGAGCACATGTCCCTTATGCCAGCCTTGCTATGGCAACAGTAGGAGCTCCTCTGACAGGTGAAGCAGGCAGCTGCATTTGCTAAATCACCACTAAGATTTGACACATTGGATCTGTCAACAATCCCAAAATACTAAGTCAATATTAACTTTATTTAGTGCATATCAGAAAGCAGCTAGTGTGGTACCCATAATTCCATTACAGAAAAAGAATAAAAATAAGGAAGTTTGTTAACATAAAAATACATTTTGTTTGGGGGAGGAAGTAATATACAATGGTATCACTGTTCTTGTTCTCCAGTTTTCCTCTGCATCTAAGTGGTTTGTAGCTCCAGTGTCAATGGACATAAATTTATTTCTTATCTTCTGTGCCTCATTTGACTTCACACATGGTGATGAAAAAGACAGCATGGATTGAGCAATCATTAAGAAGAAAAAAGAACAACTCATGAAAGGGCAGCAAAAATCTCTGATACTCTCTAGTTGCATGTTCTGGACTACTTACAGGCAGAGTCTCTGTGCTTACAGCTTAATGTATTGATCTATTTTAATTATTCTAGATATTGCTGGGATGCCTGTTCCTCTTTTTCTCAGGAGTTCTCTATTTGGCTGATGATCCAAGCATTTATCAAAACCTGACAAGCTCCTTCCAAAACTCAGTACCCAGAGATAATATGTGAGTGCTAATCTACAACTGCAAAGAGTCCTGTACAAAGCAGAAACATCTGGCAAGTGCAAAAGACAGAAGAGCTACAGTAATATAAAATATTTGGCTTCAATTGCAAGTTGCTGAAAAGAGTCCTGATTACATACTTGGAAATTTTCCCTTTAATAGGCTGATTTTCTTGTTGAATGTATTAGAAAGAGAAGTTTTCTTAGGATATAATTAAATGCATTAAATAGCAGTTTTCTTTTAGTTTATTCTTAGTATTCTGCACAAAATATAAGAATCTGAGTTATATGTAATTAGATAATTATTTCACCAGAACATGTTAACCTCTTGAAACATATTTTGAGTCATTCTAAATTCTGGTGATATTCCAGGAATTTCTTTTATGTACATGCTGTTGTGAGAGTGTGGGACTTATAAAATTCTGTGACTCCTTTAGTACTGTGAACTCCTGTCTATGGATATGGATTAGGCGACATAGTTTAGCCTCTCTGAGTAGGTGACCTCAAGGGGAAGCAGATTAAGATATAATAATTAATACTTTCTTAAGGCACCTCAGTTTCTAAAGTATCTCAAATACAGACCTGAGGATGAGGTCCTGCCTAAATTAAACAAACATAGATGTAACTGAATAATTTAATTAAGAAAGTCACAGTCTTTGACTCTTGAAGGTGTACAGGATGAGAAGGAGTTAGGTTTGACTTTTAGCTTTTGGGATTTTATTCCCAGTGACTGCTGGGTAACTTTGAAGTCCTGCAAAAAGAAGTGTAGATGAAGGCCAGGAAATGGTGAGAAGCACAAACATTTTACCTTCCCTCCCCTTCACATCCACTCCCTATTCATCCTTTCTTCACATAACCTGTTTTCCCACTTCTTATCTGTGCTTATTTTGTCATGTCTCCTCAAGTTTATTAAAAGGTTTCTCTTTCCAGTCCTGTTCTATTTTGATTGCCAAATCTGCATTTTTGAGGATAAAAAGTTAATGAGGAAAGAAAGGCAATTTGTGGGTTAAAAAGGCATTTTGTTTTTCCTTACATTGCTTTATGTTTAGAGAACTACCCACCTCATTCAAGCACCTTCAAAATAAGTCAGTCTTCTG
Organism: Ammospiza caudacuta; assembly: GCF_027887145.1. Classification (NCBI taxonomy): domain Eukaryota; kingdom Metazoa; phylum Chordata; class Aves; order Passeriformes; family Passerellidae; genus Ammospiza; species Ammospiza caudacuta. Next base: position 42,227,370 of record NC_080593.1, on the reverse strand, counting down.
AACAGATTATACCTCTTTGCTCAAAGAAGAAAGAATGTTTTCAGCTCTATCATATTGCATTTTGGCAGACCTTAAATACAATTTTAATCGAGCTGTGAACCTAGGTCAAGCACAGATTATAAAGCTTAAAAAATAAGGAGAAATCTGGAAAAGAAATATCTGATTTCAGCTTCATAAAGACCTGTCTGTATCTTACATGTTATACTGCTACTGTTTTTTCCTGCACAACTTCTTTCAGGTAATTTGTTGCAGGTTGCTACATTAAATTTCTGTGTAACATCTCTATTAATTGAGGTGATAGCATGATAAACATTTTGTGTCAATTAAAAGGCTGACAGTTGTCAGCCTCCCTCAATTGTCCATTCCCCTTTCTGCACTTTCTTCCCCCATCTTGTGCTAATACAAAAGTTGTCATTTCTGCTGTCCATGCAGAAGATCATAAAGGAGAATCAGCTGTTTTTCAAACTTAAACTGTTGAATGACTGTCTTGGCACATAGTAAGAAGTCAAATATCTGACTAAGCAATTTAGTGCTATTAGATTTGTATTCTGGAATACAGAGTCTAAATATAAAATGGAGACAGAATTATGTGGGCTGAGGGCAAACACAAAAATTATCTTTGGAAATACGGGTGTCTGCCAGGAAAGTGTTCTCCACATTAGGCAGTGGAGAACTATTTTTAGAAGATTTGCTTGTGATTGCTCTGTACTATACATAAACAGCATTAAAGTCTATTCCTTACAAAACAAAAGATAAAGGCAAGTTTTGCCCTAGAGATGTGGATTTTTCTCTTATTCTTCGAAGATTACCTCAAATTATTCCTTTTTTTCTTTTCTGCCTTCCATTCCTCTTGAAATTGTACTAGCCATCTCACCTTTCTCACTGAACCACTCGATGGCATGCAGAGAATGCTTTCTTTCTAACCTTTCCTCAGCAAAGCACACAATAACAGGCTTTGTCTTTGAAAGCCAGGAAAATGGTGTAGGAATGATGATGTAGGAATGTTAGTCTAGTTCCCTGCTGTTTAACAGTCAGCTTTAATAAAGCCTTAAATTTGCAATGCATAGATCAGCATTTCTGATGTGACCCTTATATCTGCTAGAGATTAACTAGTGCCTCTACTCTGGTGCTTGTTCCAGCTATGTCCTGCTCTCCTTATTGGGTTCTGCTTCATGGATAACTCTTGCTCAGTAGTTTCTCTGCCTTCCAGATAGTGCAATGAGAAGATTTCTTACAAAACTCTAAAATGAGCCTCCCACTACTGTGCAGCCTCAATCCATGGAACTGTGTTCCCGTAGCTGCACAGAGCTATTATCAGGCATGTACAGTGTATAAATGAGGTTCAAGATGAGTAAATTGAAATAATTCACAGTTTATCATTTTTATTAGTCAAAAAGGTTTTAATCATGTGGCATTTTTTCCCCTGTTGTCTGCAAAGGGATTATTGAGGGAAGAAAAAAGACAAATTAATTACAATCTGGTTCTTTAGGTAAACTGCACTGGCTAATGTCCATGTAGTATAACTGTTCTCATCTGTCTTTGTGTATCATTAACCATAGAATGCTGCAAATAGGAAAACTCTGCTTTAACTTTAGTGGAAGTTTTGTATTTCTTTGTTTATGACTGTGACGCCACAGATGGCTGCAGATCTTCTGCACATTCACGGGCATCATTGCCTCCACTTTTTAGTGTAAGAGAGTTGTAAGTGGGCTTGCAATCTCCTAACAAGCAGTAGTCAGATTAACTACTACTGGTTTCTCGGATTGCTGAGTACAGTGCTGTGCCCTATCATCATGCTGACTCTGGGCAGCTCTGGAAGCTCTGGAGGGGCACTTGGCACCAGCACATTGTTACAGTGAAGGATCTGGGAGTAAAGTATCTGGACTTGAAGTGAAAACTGCTTCTAGCTGGTCAAGATAAAGTGTCTGACTGGTCAGTTGAATCAGGGAGTCATAAGTTCGTGGATGTCAGTGACATTCACAAGATGGGAAGCACAGCTAAGTGCATGGTTCTCTCAGCCATAATGTAATCTGATGTGCTGTCCAGTGATCTGGAATCAGGACAGATCACTTAGATTCTCTCTCTACTATTCTCCAGTGACTATTAGTACATCTAGAATGAATTTTAACTGGCATGCAACTAGACTTCCAGGTTTCTGAAAAGACAGTACCAGTTCTTCCCAAGTTTTTAGTAACATAAGATGGGAAGTTTGGAACTCCCAAAATAAGGATTGAGACAGTAAAGGCATTTCCATTAACAGAGGGAATGATGAGTTATATATGTATGCCCTCATTTTTCTTCATGTAACACTTATTCAGCCTTATGTAGCCTGAAGAAAACATTGAGATAAAGTTATTGTAGGAAGATGTATTGACTGATTTTTTAGAAGTAATTGTGCCCAGCAGTCCCTGCTAGTCAATAATATGCTTAGCTGATGCTCTCAATAACTGTCTCTGAAAGTTAGTTTGTTGCTGCTTAATAGCTTTTATTGACATAGACTATGTGAAATTGTATGCAGTTCCAAAATTGATTTTTTTTTGTTGCATTCAAATTTGGTTATATGCCATAGTAATTTTTTTGAGCAAATTAGTGAACTGTCATGTCTATCAAGAGAGACTGAACTGAGAACCATGGAATGTGTTTTTCATCATGTAAACACTGTGCAACAATAAAAAATAGGAATTCACTATGAAGCAGTCAGTGTAAAGTACTAAAATCAGAAAATAACTTGGTTCATTTTAAGCAAAATTACAGCCTCGGTGTGCATGGACTGGTGAATATTTGATGTAGCAAGGAGAAAAAAGTATAAAAAGGGTCCTCCATTTTTAAATGGAAATGAGTAACTAGAAAAGTCTTTACAGAACATTTAAACTCAGCTGCTGTCAGGGCCCTCAGTGGACCCATGGGTTTCAGTTATCTTGACCAATCTGAAACCATCATTTTCCATGAGCCTTCTCTGGAATGTCTTCCCCATGTCCCAGGCTTTGGCTGCCTCTGTTGGCAGGTAGCTGTGGTGTGGCACAGCTGTGCAATGTTGGCTCAGGCTGCTCAGCTGTAAACAGCTAGGTCAGGAGCCAGCTGTGAGCAGCCTCAGATGGGACCAGGATGCACATTTCCATCCTTGCACGTGCCACCCGTTCTCTCAGGAGCTGCATTTCAGCTCAGCCCTCGCTGTTATGTGCATGCATCTGTGCTGATCCTGCATCACTGAGAGAGGAGTGAGACTAGCAACAGGACAATGATCAGCTGCACAGAAAGGCAGTTTATTTGTATTTCTAACTGACTTTATTTGTTTAAGCAACCACAGAGACAGTTTATTTGAGTAAAATTATGCAGGATTAGGCATCAGGGGCATATGAAGTAACAATGAGCGCATGACTCATTCATGCAAGGAAGGTACGTAAAAAGTGTAAATTATTCCTGATTACAAAACTATTTAAGGCTGGAAGTGAAAATACCTTCTTATTCCCTTGTACTATGATTATGTGAGATTAAATTGAAAATAAGTCAGGTAGGATAAACAAGATCTATATCCTTTCTGTTGTATATAGTATTTAGTAAAAAGCAGATTGCTAACAATTTACATAAGATGTGAAAACTCCAGTAACTACACCAACCAGTGTTTTGTTAGCCACAAAATACCTAACAGATATTGAAATCTATTTCCAATAGCCTTAAGAGATTCTTGGGAGACTTAAGAGGATCACCTTATCCCATGGCTCCACCTGGGCAGTCAGGCTGGTTACTTGGTTAAATCTCAGTTAACCCTCTCATAATGTGTGCTTTTTTCATGGCAAGAAAGAAGTTTGTGAGCCTTTGAGCTGACTACCAAGCCAGGATGGTTGATGAACAGCAGGTTGTGGACTATCAGCTGTGTAAAGCCAAAGAGTCTGCAGTAGTTCTACTATGTGGGACTCACAGGGTGTCAGTAATCCCAGGGTAAAAAAAAAAAAAAAAAAAAAAAAGGCTGCAGGAGTAAGAAAGCTAAGTTGCACTTGGCTCTTGCACTGGGATAGACACGTCATTTCATGGCCCCACTGTCTGCATCCCTTCTATTTGTTCTGTAGAGATCCTAATGCTCTGAATGCTGACTTAGTGTTATTTTAGCTGATTCACTGTACAGAACTCTGCACCCTGCAGCATACAGAGACAGATGTTGCTGCTCTTGATCTGTACAGGATATTGCCCCAAGCTTGTCTGCTTTGTAAGTGGTCACCACATACACTACAGGAGGGACAGCTTGTACCTCAGCTTCTGACCCAAAGACAGCTGGGCAGCTGCTTGTTTCCTGTGTTCATCTTTTTCCATATAGTAGGTCATGGTAAGTGACCCTGTAAAGGTCTAAAACCACATCTTTGGACATCAGGTCATGATCTAATTTTGGATTATTGTAATGGCAGTTTCTAGTGAGATCTTTCCTATAAGCCCCATCTCTTATTCTTTTCCACCTTTCTTTTGCAACTTAGCAAAGGATGGAGGGCAGATCTAGCATTGCATGCTAGTCCCCCCTCTGTGATGGAGGCAGGACAGCTTCCCTGCAGGACACCTTTAATGAGGTGTAACCTTATTTCTTCCCAGCACTCTGCTGGTTTTTTGCCTTAACCACTTAGTTTCGTGCTGTTCCATTGCTGGGCCTCAGAAAACAAAGCAAGCTGTGCAATCCTAATGTACACAAAGCTTCTCTGCATTGAGTGTGACAACTCCAGTAACCCTTGTATCCAGAATGTGCAGTCTGACAGTACCAGCAGTGTGCAAACTCCCTTATCAGCACACCAAGCCAGCATGGAATGCCCCCAGTGGAACTGATCTGCAGCAGCTAGTTTGTAACTCAAGGGCATAGGAGTTTTATTTATCTTATCTTCAGAGGATACAAACTCCCATAAGGCTTGCAACTTTCTGCTTTGTTATTCTGTGGTAGATTCCATGCATATTAACCTGCTGAGTATCAACACCTAGGACAAATTTAGCGTCCAGAGTAACTGTGACTGATTTCAATGTGGTTGTTTGCTTGGAAATCATATACTTGCCATAAGTTGTAAAAGTCAAGGGGTTCTGAAACAGTTTTCAAAGATGGCAGAGAGCCAGCTTTTTGTGCCAGTCTGAGAGGGCTTGAGTCTGTAAACCAAAGCTTTGCAGTGTGCTTAACATCATGTGTTTCAAGAAAAAAATCATCAATGTCCAAGTGTGTCCTAATTTGCAAACACAGAAGTTATTTTTGTTTCTATTAAATTTTAGTTCCTGTTAACACTTATGTCAGCAGATACAACAAAACACACTAACAGGAAAAAGACTTTTGAATGCTACTTTTTAATAATATCAGAACATAAATTAGCAATGAATGACTTTCACAGGAGATTAATTTAGTGTGCTGTAAGGGAGGAAGCACCTTTGGCACTAGAGGGAGTTGCTGTTTTCTGGCAATAAACCTGTTCCATGCAGCTGAAGTTCAAACATATGGGGACTTTATTGGATTACAGAGTTTGTATGCCAACTGACAGAGCAAAAGACAAGATAGAGACAAAAGAAGCATTAGACCAAATGTTTCTGAACAAGATGTGCTACAAAGTGAAGTTTACAGCCAGTGAATATGTCACCTTTTATTGTGATTTTTAAAGTTAATGAATAAGTTGAACTAATATCCCACTTTGGATTTAATTTGGACTTAATTTAATTTGAGTCTCCAACTTTTATGTTCAAGAAAGACTGGGACATCCTTCATTAGCAAAATCTAAAATCTAAAAATATGTAGTTTATTGATAGCTTCACAGGTTTTAGCAGCCAACTTAGGTCCCTGCCCAACAGAGATATTTCCAAAAGAGCTCTGAACTCCAAATTCCTGAGTGATGCCTTAGTTGGCTACTTGGGTGCAGGAGGAGCAACAGATACCCACAAGTGCTTGGAAAAATAAAGATGAACTATATTGAAGTTAACAATTTCATCATTAGTTTTGATTTTAATAGAAGCATACAATCATAATAGAATCATGCAATCATCCATGCAATCTTAGAGGTCTGGAAAAGGCCTTGTAGATCACTGAGGGCAACCATTCACTCAGTACTGCTAAGCCCACCACTGAACCATGTCCCTAAAGAGCACATCTATAGGCCTGTTATGTAACTCCAGGGAAGGTCACTCAGCCACTCACCTGGGAAGTTTGTTCTTTAATTTTAGATAGAAATCTATTTTCTATCTATTTTCTATGAAGAAAAACTTCATTTTTTGTAGTGTTTATGTATACAAATGTGATTTTCAGACTTAAAATAATGTTCTAGAACTCAAAGTATTCATCTCCAAAGCTCATGCAGCTTATCTGTTGCAGATAGGGCTCTGGAGGCATAAAGGATGGGCTTATAAGATGCAATCATTTTGATTAATAAATAGGGTGAGGAAGGGCTGAGTTTTGGCACCACTGATAAACCCAGTAAATATCAGTAGACTGATATCAATAGATAACACTAGATATCAATGAATACCAGTGGATATCTTCAGTAGAAGATAAGGGATAAATCCACTTTAATTTACATAAATCCACTTTGTGAATCAATAGCATGCCACGAAGTAATGTCTCAAAAGAATATAGCTATGATTTTATGTAGCGGACAGGCTCTCTCACTGTTTAATAGCCTAATTTGTATCCATTAGTTGAAAAAAGAAAATTCTTTTCAATTATTAGCACAAAGTGATTATCCTCTCTATAGTTATCCTCATCTCTGCAAACTTGTCTCCTCTGCTTTGATATTCTAGTTTATACCTAATACATAAGAATGGATAACAAAATGGTGTAGAAAACATTTGTATTGAAAAATAGATTAACTCAGGAGATAATGAAACCTCTTGTTATTTGTATTTATTTTCTTAACTGCTATATAACTTGCTGCATCTCTCAGAAGAAATGTTATCAGTTTTCTTGGACATTCAGATCCTCATATTTGCTGCTAGTAGAGATGATGCATTGTCAGTTTTTTGTCTGTGCACCCATAAACTCCATGGCATGACTAATTAATCTGCTGTAATAACAGTGTATGTAGTAGTTTATGGCTTAACTTTCACGTTTGCAAGAGTATTTGAATGTTTTAAACTGTTTAGTGTGTTGGGCTTGAGGGCAGTAAAATGTGCACAGCACACACAAGCTTTGACCATTCAACATTTATCATCAGTAACACAATTAGAAGTCTTCTCAAGTGTGTGAGCTGTCCAAATAATAATGTAATGGAAAGTTGACTTTCTAGTCATTAATTACCACATTAACTGGGCAGTTTCTTGCACCTTTAAACCTTGGAAATTTAATTAGAATATTGGATTAAAGAAAAATATTATTTAGCCTTTAATCACAGGGAAGAGTGAAATATATAAGCTTTGTACGATGGGCTATTGCAGATGTATACAGGCAATTTTGAGAATGCATTCAGTGAAGAAAAATCCTTGGCATCAGCCACATTCCCTGAGTGTTCTTCCCTTTTGAGGAAATGGAACATGTTTCTCTTTTAAATATTTACTGAATTCTTTGGAATCCATGCCTAAGTGGAATTTTTTTTTCAATGATGCTGAAATGTTTTTGCTTTTTTGGTTCTTCTGATTGCTCTGTGGCTCCCAAAATAATACATTTGGGGTCTCTTCTCATGCTGTGGTAGGTCAAGGAGAACTTTTCTGGAGGCCTGAAATCTGAAGTTCTTGAACTTTTCCAGCTCTTTTCAATACTCTGTCAAGATTTTTATACTTGCCCAGGAAGATGTCTTCATAATAATCTGAATTACTTTGCTTTCCCTTTTGCATCTGAGCTTGACCTCCTTAGTAAGACCAAGGATATGAATTACTTTAAATCCAAAAGTGGCTTTTTGGTTGGGACTTTCCTTTGGCACTGCTAAAATTTATAGAAATATAACCTAATTAATGTATTATGTCTGTGGGGAGAGTTAACCACTGTGAAGTCTAGGTCCTATTGCTTAACTTCTATGATTAGTGGCTTTTTATTAGAATCTCTGCAGTTCTGGCAATACATTGGTTTTAAGCTGGACGCTGGTGCACAAAGCAATACATTTCCCATTTGCTTTCTAGCTGGCAGTCCATTCATCTCCTGGTAGAACTCCTGTGAGGAATTAATTAGGTTTAATGAGGCCCTCATTGTCTCCTTTTTGGTGTTGTGCACTCTGCTGGTACACACTTGCAAAATGACAAAATGTATTAGATGTTTTGCTTTTTCTACATGCATTGTATGACATGTTTTCCTAGATTGTGCTGACTATCACAGAATGCAAGGCTTCATGTGGTATTTGCTTGACTTTGATTTTGAGCTTTGTAAGCATATTCCTTAGTACCCTGCGGAACTGAGCTTCATTCCCAAGCCATCCTTTTTACTGACATTTTGGATTTTCAGTCATGTCTGCTGAGTTAGATTGCCATCCATCTGCTAGAAGCCTTGCTCTGGACTGAGTAGATCTTGAGCTAAGTCTAAATAATGTGCCCAGATTTAATTCTAAACCTGCCAGTCTTTTAAGCCCTTTCTGAAGCTTTTCAGTTGTGCCCTGCATTTCAATATTCTTTTCCTTCATGAGAAAACAAGTTTGATTCTCCCATTTTCATTCAGCCACAGATAATCTAATGTACCTTGTACCATAGATAAAACCACAATTTTACTTCTTACATTTCTGTGCTGCAGTTTTCCTGCCTCCTTTGATCTGTATTAACAAGAGGTGCCTAAGTGTACCTTGTATATCAGCACCAGCCACTGTAAAAAGGTGACCTTCTCAACGTCATTTTTACTTTCAACAGTACCTATTGCTTTTGTGTAAACTGTATAACAGTGTTTGAACTTCCTGCCATTGTCTGCTGGATTTCTGGAGAGTGAGAGCTGTGATTAAACCTTGAAAAGATGTATTTTAATTTTATTGCTGACGCTATGTGACATTAGGTAGACTCTGGCAAACAGGATGCATAGCAGAGATCAACTACATTAAGTACTTTGATTCTAGTTGGGTTTGAATTTCTTTATCTCCTACATTATGTAGCACAAAATTTTCAGAGGCCCAGCTCTTCCCAAAGGGTGCCACTAACATTAAAGTTAATGCACAGGAAGTTCAGTAACCAGTGAATCAGGAAGCTGTGTGCTTCCTGGTCAGTCCTTCCAGGAGTGTATTCCTGGATAGCTAAGGGCAGAGAAAAATAGAACTTTATTCTCTTTATTTCCAGGGAGAAACATTAATGGTGTTTTGTTACAGATTGTAAATGAAGAATGTACTGCCTTGGTTTTATGTTACAAATGGAGATTCACCCTTTTCTGTGAATTTACACTTTTTATTTCTATCGCCCCAGTCTTGGTTGAAGCAAACTGCTCTTGGCCAAATAAGAAGCTGGTAACCTTTGACTTGAACTAAAGTGGAGAATTTTCCTGAGAAAGAGGCTGATACAAGAGTATTTTCCTACCTTTCCTTCACTTTTATTTTTTTTCTTTTATCAAGACTCAAGCCTGAAGGACACATACTGCATTTAATCAACTTCATAGAGTTATGCTTGTTCCATGTTAGGGACATGTTAGGAAAAAACAAAGTGGAAAGAAATTATTTCATAGATTTTTTTTCCTATATGTATTAATTAATAAGGCCATAGTAGCTCTGAAAACACTCCTCCTATCCTCTGTGAAGAAAATTTACTTGAGTACAAGGAATGTGTCAGAATCATTATGCATAAAATTTGTGTTTGTGCAAAAAAAATAGGAGTGGTATTTTTCTTCAAAACTACTAAACTAAAGAAAAATAATCTTAAAACCTGTGCCATCAGCTCATCAGTTTACTTTCATGCAGAGAATACTCCCTTTTTCCCTTAAAACCTTCTCTTTCTTGTGTGTTGTCTTGGGTTGGCTTGCTTACGTATGTTTCCCTTTGTAATATTTTCCTAAGATTCAAATTACTCTGAAACACTTGCCTTTGGGTGATGGCCTCTGACTTATTTCTGATCCACTGCATCATCACACAACATCAGTTTTCCTCCTGAAACTCTAGTTAAGTGCCAGGACTTTGACACGTTTGGTTTGTGTGTAGCCTCTGAAGACTTCATCTAACCGAGCCTTTTTTGGCAAACTCCCCATGATACTCTCAGGCTGACACTGGAGCAGCTCCATCTCCGCTGGGATTTCTAAAGCCGACCAGCCGCCTTTGTTGCTATCACAAGTGTTGTCTAAACTTGGTTAGGACAGAACTTGCTGGCAAAAATAAGGCCATAGCAACTGCCAAAGACATTGCTGGTGCTCTGGATGGGGTGTGGCAGACCTCAGTGGTGTTAGCAAAAATACATGAATATCCAAACCTCTTTCCAACTGACTGATTCTTGTCTTTGTTTGTGCCCATAAACCCCATTTTTTCCCAGACAGAAATACAATTCTAAGCCCTTCTCTGCAAAAAGCAGTGCGAATTTTATTTTTGACATGCAGGAATCTGGGAACAGATTAAATGAGTATGAGCTGTGTTTTCCCATCATAAGACCTTATTCTAGTTTATGAAGCACATGCTGAGTATGAGCTTATTTATAGCTTTTAGATGATGATTTTGTTCAAGGAGTTTTCTAAAAAAAAGAAAAAAAAAGCAGTGCATGGTCTTTTGAAGACCTTTCCTGTTCCATTTGATATTTATACTAAAACCTCAGATCCTTTCTACTTGTTTTTCATTAAGTGTTTTGAATTGAAAAGTCTGAAGAACATATTTGGACAGGGAAAGTTTTTATTGAGACCATTCAAAGCTTTGTTATATTGTTTGTTTAAATTTTCATTTCTGACGACAGTTTAAAATATTTGTGAGATATCTTAGAGATCCAATGCCTGTCCTCACAGTCAGGGATTGACCTCTCTTGATCAGGATTTCAAGGTCCCCCAGAATTGTTTCCCATTTTTCCCCAATAGCATAGTAAGATTAAATATTTGTCCTTTATTTCATAGAAATAGGATGTCAGAAAAATAAAACTAATTTCTCCAGCCTCCTGTGTAGCTTATAAAGTAGGAAGAAAATTGTCTGCATGTGAAAACTCTTACATTCTTCTTCTCATTGTCATTTCAGGTTACTAGCATCTGGAATCTGTTTTATCAACTTTCATAGCATTAATGCTACCTCATTTTCTGAAAGTGTAGCCCTATTTTTTTTCTGTAACACAGTATTGTAGGGAGAATTATGATTGATTGAAGCTGGCAGAGCTCAGAGTTTAGAATGTCTGGATTTGTGGAACTGCAGCTAAGGAGTGCCTGTTCCAGGCATCCTCTATGGAAAAGGCCAAGGTCAGGAAAAGTTAAACTGAAAAATGGCTGCTGCCTGAACTTTTACTGTGCTTATTCTAAAAATTTGTTTCTACCTTTGAAATAATGGCAAATACTCATATCAAGCCATGTACGAATGCACATTCTATTTTTCAGAACAGGCTCTCAAAAGTCAAAGATCAAAGCTGACAGCTGAGTTTTAGAAACCAGAGGGACAGAATCATAATTCAGCTCTTTGCATATTTGAGGTTATCTCCACTGGATACTTCTGTCAAGGCTGATATGAGTATGATATGAGAGAGTAAGCATTACAAACAAATTCACCAGAGAAGAGGGAGAAAAAAATATGCCTGTCTTTTTCTGTCCAGCAACCAGAAGATGATTGGATAAATGATCTTGTCAGGCTTTTATAAACCTCAGTTTATACTGTTCTTCAGAATTAGGGAAGATAACAGTGTGTGCTGTGGGATCCTGTTGAACATAATTCTGCCTTTCTGTTATATTAGCTTTAAACCTGCAGACCACATTTGCATGAGGTGGGCAATATGCAGCACATCCCTTTTTTGTTTTGTTTTGTTTGGGTTTTTTTAAAGCTAATCTTAGTTATTGTAATATGTAAGAAAATTTTGGTTCATGTGTTTTTCACAAACTATTATTATTTGTCTGTTATCAGCCAAACTTAAAATCACTTTGTGGTGGACCTTGGTAAAAAAAGATGTTATCCACAGCTTGGGATAATTACACACCTCACATATTCTACAGTTAATTAAAGTATGACCCCCAAAATTATAAACCCCCAAACGGTAACAAACCCCCAAGCTTTACTGCCTTTTACTCCCTTTTATGTGCTTATTGACTGATTTTTATTGGTAGGAGCTAAAACTTAGAACTGAGTGATAAAATACATTCCAGTAGTTTATTGAATTTACATGAGATTTATTTTGATAGTAAAAAGCAGTTAAAATATAGGTGTCATGACTTGCTCTAAAGGTCTTACTTTTTTGTGTATTTACAGTACTCATAAAGAACTAGGAAATCTATACAAGTCTGCATAGCTTCCAAAATATTGCCTGAAAAATGCAGTGAACATTATGCATGGTTTATTATGAGGTTCTGCAGCTTCAGGAAATGTCTCAAACATACTCTGTCATTTGTCATGTCTATATATTTTAATCCCACATATTGAAATAAATGAATGTTCTTAATTCAGATTTGTGAGTAAAAAAGGAGGCAGTTATGTTGCATTAGAAACTTGTATTTGTTTTAATTAGGTTCTGTAGATGAATCTGCTTGCAGAATGGCAACTGAAATGATCAAAAGTAGTTTCTGCATAAATAGTTGTTGGAAAATTTTATTGACTGAACTTTTCCTCCTTTGCTCAGTGCCAAAAAATCTTAAATGTTTGTGCTTTGCTTTTGATTTCTAGTGCATAGTTCTTGCCTTTTATTTTTTTAACTGTCATCCTATTGTGTGCTGGATTCTTACATTATCTAAAGAGTAGTTTTAAAGATGATGTGAGTGAAATAGAACTCTGCTATAAGTGACAGGCTTAGAGACCAGGTCAATTTGAATGAGACTTGTTTTTAATCTGTAAGATGCTGCTTGCTGATATCAAACTACTACAAAAATTGCTGTTGGTGGAGTGTGAGACGAGAACCCAAGTGTCATAAACTAGCATTATTTTATCAATAAATACACACTTTGCAGCATAAATGCTCTATAGCAATACTCTTTGGATGTGCAAATGGTTTTGCAGCTTGGGCATAAGATTACAGGTGCAGAGATATCTCATTTAGAAAGCTGGATTTTATAACACTGATATACGGCCTCATGCCTTACAAATAATAAAACTGAAATATGGCAGATCCCATTGGAACCACTCAGCTCTCAAAAAAAGTGGGATAAAAGAGAGCTTTAGCACTGGTTTGAGATATGAGAGCAACACTGAGTACCCTCAGTTTGGTCTTGGATCTGAATTTGACCTTTACTGGGCTAGTATACTTTTCAAATCCCTAAATGTTTAATCACAGAGCTAGAAAAACGGGCAGTAAAAATGCTGCAGACTCTTTAAGATTTGGTATATTGACATTTATCTGTAATCCAACCTCAAACCAAAAAGGGTTCCTGTTATCCAGCTGGTTATGCTGGATAATTGCAGTGTTCTCTTCTGGCCTCAGTGTATGAATGAATTTATGTTGAAGAACTGTATTTGTGACTGCCTATAAAAACTGTTCAAAGATGAGCTGGCACAGAATAAAGCTGTTCTCACTAGCTAAAATACACAATATATAGTGTAAGTGATATTGTGCTCACTTAGTTTTTTATGCTCACTTAGTATCTTTATGTACTGGCTTCCTATTTGTTTCCCATTGCAGTTCAAAGGGTTGATTCTAACCATGCAGAAAATTCCTTTCATCATGGTTGTCATGCACATCACTTCCTCATGCATTTTAATGACATCCAATGCAAATATATACATAGCATGCCTAACATAAACTAGCATTTTCTCCAGCTAACCATCCCAAATTTTTTATTCCAGAGGATCAGCCATTTTGATCAAGTTTTGTTTCAACTGGTCTAACCTGCAAATTATAGAGCAGTGCACTGTAGCTGAGTAAACAAGCTGTGAGAGCCTAGCTGTGACAGCAGAAGCCTCAGCCCACATGCAATGCCTTGTGGTTGAGATATTAACCTGCAGGCAAGCCTGCCTCCCAGGCTCAATGTCCCTGGCAGTAAAGGTAGTTTGGGTGCTCTTTGCCACATGCTGTGTCTCTCTTGGCTGCTTCCCTCTTCACCAGCTTTGAGCTGAGTGAGGCTTAGATGGGTGGTTATGCTGGTGGATGAGAAGCTGCTGACAACAGGATGAAGTGTGGCAAAGCAGCATGTTTGGCATACATTGCAGGCTTACATGCACCATGGAGGGAGGATAAGATGGATACTGGCTCAGCAAAGCTAAAGCTAAAGTTGGCAGACTGCAGAGTTAGCGGCTGTTTCTCTGTTCTCAAAATCGTCGGGTGAGAAGCCTGACCATCCAAGCTACTCTTGGATGATGTGGTGGTTAATTCTAAGCAAAGCAATTATATAAATGAGATTATTACAATTGTTGTACTGTGTTATTTAAAAGGTCTGATTAGAGTCACTGCTTCTTTTAAACCCTCAAACCCAGGAACCTATGACACTGAATCTAAGGACTGAAGGACATGCTGGTGCACACTGTTCCATCTGTGACATTCACTCCCTTCCACTTGCTGTGGACAATTGGGAAGCCTTAGTGACAGTAGGCTTGGTGCAGGTGTTACCATGGCATGAGATGAACTTCAGGGATAATGTCCCAGTCATTCTGGTGCTGACACCTATAGACAGCAGGGAAAGAACATTGATATGCCTTTACCATAAATATTGCCTACAGTTTAGTGACAGATGGACTTATCTCCAAAGCTGATGTGAAATGAAGCAGTGTCTCAGGAGGACTTCGTAGGGCAAGAAAGAAGAGCTGGTACAGCTGAGCAAGCCTTGGGGCATTTCCATGGAATATATTCAATACTTGAATGTAGGCTGGGCAGAAATTGTTTCTGTAGACCATACAGCTAAATTCCTCCATACAATTGTGATGGTGGGAAGTTGTGTGGAAATTTGGTGGTGGAAGGAGATAAAAATAAACTGGAAAGTAATTTAAGAAAACTGTTTACTAGGAGAGTGTTAAAATGATAGAGAAACCCAAACCAACGTGTCCAGGAAACATAAGTTAGAAAAGTGGATTATGAGCCTACCTCATTCTAGAAGCTAAAAGTGTAGTTTAGCAAAGGACAGAGAAAGGTCTCTGTTTCCTGATAAGAGCAAAAAGCACTGAATTTGTTGTCTTAATGGATGTTTTGCCTTCTAAAAGGTGGGATAAATAATGAGTTATTTTGATTATTTTGGACTCTTAATAAAAGAAGCAAAATTTTGGTTTGGTCAGAGAGTGAAAGTAATGTTTTAAAGGAGGACTGTAACATAGCAGCTGTGTTACCTTGGAAACAGTGTGAACCTTCATCATGCAGGTTGCATTAATAAATAGGTAATTAAGAATACTTGTAACAAAGCATACATCATGTGGTATTGCATCAGAATAAGTCAGTGTGTACTACTCTGAACTCTAGCTCTACTGGGACAAACCATTAGCTAGTAAAATAAATACAGGTTCAGTCATTTTTAAGACCATTAATAACTTAAAGCAAATGAGGTTAGGAGCTCACTCATATCAAGATTGCTATAAAAGGTTGTCCAGCTCTGCTAGGCTGCAGTATGTACAAATTAGGAAAGGAAAGGGGATGAGAAGAATGACACATTATTTTGCTTCAATGCCATGTAAAAGTCGCAAACTGTGTCAATGTTTGACTCAACCATGCTGGTTGACCAAGAAGGAGGAATCCTTAGTACATGAAAAGCTATACAATAGGTTAAGCCAAAGGTCTTTCTAGTCCAGCATTTAGTTCCTTCCACAAGTAGGTGTTTAGAGAAAGCCCAAGAACAGGGGAGGGATTAATTAATCAATAATGTAAAAACAGTCTTTGAAGAGTCAGAAGTTTAGAGCCTTTCTGAACTTCAAATATACCCAAAATACTTTGCTCAACCTTGTTAAAAGGTTTTTCAAGAACAATTGCTTTTTTAATCTTTCTAGATATTTAGCATCCAAACCCATCTCCATAAGAATGAGTTTCATGAGTAAATCATGTGAGAAAGAAGTTTCTTGTGCTTGTTTTAAACCAGTTCCCCTCACAGTTCTTGTTTCATGACAAACGGTGAAGAATAACTTCTGTTAACCTGAATATTATTTTATACATTGGTTGTTTATTTTTCAACTGAAAACCCTCCTCAGTGAGCTCTCTTCATATAAAAGCTGGGATTTACACTTTTCTCTTTCTACTCTGCCTTTTTTGAAAGAATATTATAAATGCAGGGTTGTATAGATACTGGCTGTACTGTGGATTTATATAGCAGCAAGCTGTTATTTCTGTTTTTCCTAATGAGCTTATCACAGCTGTTTGTTTGATTACCCTTGAACGCTGACTGAGATGGAATTTTCAGAGGACTATTTAAAATGTCTCCAAGATCTCTTGCTTGAGAGGCTATAGCTAATTTATAGATCATCATGCCTGCATAGTAAAAGTTATTTTCTCACCATGTGCTTTACTTTGGCTTTTGGCAAGATTAAATTTCACGTGCCATTTTATCAGTGATTTAGTTACTACTGTGATATCCTTCTGCTATTTTTTCACATTTGATTCTAGTTTTAACTATAAGAACAAATGAAGAGATTTTTATTTAAGAAGATACTGAACAACACAGAACCCAACTCATAGTTGGGTTCCCAGCCTACAAGAGGACTTCTTATATTACCACATCCCAGCACACCTTCCAGCAGCAGTGAACCATGTTTTATGATTTGGCAGAACTCTCTGGGGGCATAATATACTTACAGCCTGTTACCCCTTTTATTTCAGAAACTTCCTGATAAGTGCACCCTTGCTACTTGAATTTTATAGTACAGAAATGTATGGAGAGGCTTCTCTGTTCTTTTGTATGGTCACTTTCTTTTCCTGATGAATTTCTGAAGAACTCTTCCAATGAATTCTGTGGAAGGCAGAAAATATTACATTCATTACCTATAATGTAGAACACACACATGAAAGGTGTTAAGTGGCTGATGTGGTGGCACAGTTTATTAAAACATTGTTCCACAATTTTGGCCCATCATTGGAACATTATGAAGTCAAGTGAAGGGGTCTTATCTTTATCTCCACCAAGCAGGATCTGAGCTTGCCAAAGGAGCATTCCTTGTTCATTTAAATGTTTCCTAAAAACTCTGGTCATCAAAAGTAGAGTTGAGCCTAAGAATGAGGATTTTCATGTTTTGGTAATAGAGTTTCTTTCCATAGTGAACAATGATTTGGGAATTTTACATGAACATCTCAAGTAACAGATGCAGAAAAATAGTTACTCTAAAATATTTTATCTTTGAAAATAATTAAATTCTTAATCTTTGTCTGTTTCGCAAGAGTTGAACGTTATATGTCCAACTCATGAAGTATTAAAATTCAAGTTTCCAGACTGCAATGCCTTAGTATTTAACTACAACATGAGAAGTCTAACCACCCAAAATTCAGGATCAGGTTGCCCAACATTTCAGTTACCCAACCACAACACATATGGTAGGATTTTCCAGAGAGAAAACTGGGAGAATCTAAGTTAGGATCCCTCCTCTCTGTGCTGATTTATATGGGGAATGTACATATCTGACTGTGTGTGGATTTGGATAGTTTGAGTATCTTCTGAGGTGCAGAACAGAAGGCACATGTGATACTCTACACTCAAAATATCTCTAGTACAAAGGATTGTTAAAACTTTCCACAGGGTTGAAGAACAAAAGCTAAGGTTCAGTTTATACTTTGCAAGGACTCTCGAGTCTCCTCTACATTTCAGGTCTACAATTATAAACTGACAAGAAGAATAGTTACATCTCTGGTATGCTGGGAAGATACACATTGTAACATAACTGAGGCACTTGTCTAACGCAGCAAGGATGGCCGCAGAAGTGATTCGTGGGTCTGGGCTGACTGTACAGGAGCTGCTTAGCTTGTTGTGGTGATATTGAGGTTACATCCTCTCCTTTCAGGAGGTGTGGACTTGTAGTATTTTTTTGTAAAGTCTGGATGAATGACATGACTCATGTGGTATGTTCATACACACTGCCTGCTGTGGGTTGAGCAAGAATATCGTGTTCCTGAGTGCTGGGCACAGCACCCAGCTCACGAGTGCGGGCACGACCATGCTGCTGGTGTACTGTACCCCGGACAGTCCCCTCCTCGGCGGTGTCGGGGCACGGCTTGTGCGAGCGTCAGGCGCACGCTGTGTGGCTCGGGCATCCCGCTGCCCGCCGCTGTCCCGGCGCACATCCCGCCGCTGCTCGGGTGAGTGCCTGTCATGTGGCGGGCGCGTCACGGGGGGCGCGGTGCGGCCGCCGGGGCCGGAGGCGGTCTCGGTGTGCGCTCTGCCCCCGCCACACGCGTGGGTCTGCACGCCCGCCCCACACCCGGCCACCGCGTCCTTCGGGGTCGCTCCCCGTGTCGCACGGCGTGTGCGTGCGGTGCCGGGCACCATGCAGTCCGTGTGCGTGCTGTGCCTCTCCCCGTTCGCCCTGTGCCTCCGCGTGTGCGTGTGCGGCCCCCGCCCCTGCGCGGCCCCCGCCGCAGCGGCGCCCTGCCCTCGGCTCGGGCGGGCGGGGCGCCCGGGGGGGCGGCGGGCGGGACCCCGCGGAGCCTCGGGGCACCGACCGCCGCCCAGCTCCCCGCAACGCCTGGCGAGGAAGAGGCGGCGCGGCGGTTCACTCGCCCGCCGCGGCCCAGCCCCTTCTCCCCCGGGCGCCGCCCCTCTCCGCGCCGCCTGTGAGTCAGGGCTTTGCCGGGCACGGGCGGCAGTCGGGGCCGGAGCGGACGGGCAGCCTCCGCCGCGGGGCTCCATGGAGAAAGCGGCGGGCGAAGGCGGCGGCAGCAACAGCAGCAGCCGCAGCAGCAGCCGCCCCACGTCGGCGGGCTCGTCCCCCTCTTCCTCCTCCGCCAGCCGCGGGCTCCCGGGCCGGGCGGCGGCCGCGGGCAGGCTGGATGGAGGCGGGGGCGGCGGCAGCAGCAGCCCCGGCTCGGCGGCGGCCAGCCCGGGGGGCGCGCAGGCGCCCGGCGGCGGCGGCAGGCGGCGGGAGCCGGTGCTGGAAGGGACGCTCAGCAAATACACGAACCTCCTGCAGGGCTGGCAGAGCAGGTAAAGCGCCGGGCCGGCCCCCGGCGGCGCTGCGGGGCCGCGTCCTCGCCCCCGGCAGCCCCCAAGATGGTGCCCGGGCAACCGGCGCTGCTGCCCGAGCCGACCCCAACCCTCACCGGCCGCCGCGTCCCGAGGCCGGGCTCCGCTCCCCTCTGCGCCCGCTCTCCTTCCTTTTGCTGGACTTGTTTATTTCCCCGGCCGAGTTTGACATCGGGGCGGGCGGGGACGTGGCCCGGCGCAGGGTCGGAGCGCTGGCCCCCGGCGCGGCCGCCGCAGGTGCGGGCGGGGGCAGGGGAGGGCTGAGGCTGCACATACTGCTGTCCCTGCATGACAGGGCTCCGCTTTTAAGCTCCTTTTTCTGTCATCGTTAGTATCCATCTCCTGTGAAGTTAGCTTGGATAACTCAAGAATGAAAAACTGAGAGCCTCCCAAAATAAAGGGGGAAGATGTCATGCTTGTGATTATTACTATTGTTTTTGTCGCTATGAGGTGGGGCAGCGGAAACAGTTACCTTTGCGTACAATAAAATAACTTCTGTTGCTATGTCCTACCTGTTTGACAAGCCCTAATTTATGCTGATACGGTGACAGGCCCAGGTCCTGCAATTTGTTGGGTGTGGACAAGCTGACTTGCATCTGTGGAAGTCCCGAGGAGGGTCTGGTTTTGGTCTAGTTGTAGTGTAAAATTTTTACAGAGTTGGAGCCAGACTGTGGAGTTAATAGGGCTGTATTGGGATCTGTTGAAAGCAAAAGAGATTTCCTGTGATGTTTCACTTTTTGTTGTTTAACTTTGTCATCTTAATGGATGGACAAAGATGTGTGTCCTAAATGCAACTTCTCAATATAAAGCAACACTGTGGTGATTTTAAAGAGAAGATGCTATAGAGAGAACAAGTATTGACTAGTTATAACGTTCTGTACAGACCTTTCAGGAAACAAACAAAAAGACTAAAACCTGCTGTTGCTTATATTAGGTGATCACAAGCAATAAGAATGTGGGAATGGCTGGGATCTTGATGTTCTGACAGTAAATTTAAAGCATTTATAAGTGACAGAGTTGCATAAATGCCAGTGATGCTCTGGTGCTGAATCGTGTGTGGCTAAATCAGTGCTATGACTACTGCATCTGTACTTCCTGGAGAATTTCAGGAGCTGGTCTAATTCCACACACTGGAGGCCATGCGTAGGTGTACCAGCTATAAATTAAAAAGCTTGGTATGAACTGGAGACATGCATTTCCATTAAGCTTGACTGCTTCAGAGACATAGACATAGGCCTTTTTTGCTGTCATTTGGTTACTGTAGTTCTGTTCTAGATGCTCATTAGACTTTTATCTATTTGTTGGTTTATATGGTCCTCCTGTAGTTTTGTTTAAGAAACAAACACATTTTGATACCTAAAATGTAGGACTGAAATCCATGATGCAAAATTTAAAGCGTTCTTACCCCCTTTTTTCCCCTGACACTTCCATCTCTTTTTATAGAGACAGTAGCTTCTTTTACTGTGTGTGATTTTAAGGGTTGTCATCTGAAATTGCAAAAGAGAGGTAATTGCTCATAAATCTTTGGGTCTAAAGCTGCCTGTTTTTTTTTTATTTGGAAACATTAAATATTTGATAAGGCTAATAGCTGGAAATAGTGTGCATAATCTGTGCATGCCCAAGAAATTTTACCTGAAAGCATGATGGAAAAAAGACAAATGTCACTTAAACAGTTCTACCACAGCACTTGGAAATTAATGATAGTTTACTTCCAGCAGTCTTTTAAAATACTGCTTTATTGTGCTTTGTCAATTGCCAGTTTTATTTTCTATAAGTCTGGCTTTTTGACAAGTGGTTTATCATGAGACAGCTTTTAGGATAAGTAACTTTTTTAGTTTGCTCACTTAGTCTATTCTGTTGATACGTGTAGCTGTGGTTTGGGATTTGGAATCTGATACAAGTTCTAAACAGATCAGTTGAAACTTGAGGCTCACAGAAGTTGATCTTATTATATAATGTTCAATAAATGAATAGTGATCCATGGTTTTGAGCATGGTTGTCCTTTTGGCCTTCTGTTATTCCATTTGTTATGGAATGTGTTTACTGTGAATTGGAGCTCATTCTGTAACAGTCTGTAGCTGGCACTTGCAGTGTGTTTGTTAGCAGACAAATTAGTTTTGCATTTACTGCATTTGAAAAAACACAAGATTGTTCAACTGCATGATCAATACAACCAGATGGCATGAATATAAATAAAATGGGAAAATAAAGTGAAAACTGACAGAGTTCACTTATTGTGGATTTGGAATGTTCTTCTTTAAAGCTCCTTATCCATTAGCCTGAATAATTTAAATGTAGTTAATGTTAGCTCTTGCGGTGTGCTATTGAAGTTGAAAGGCTTTCCTAGGTTATCCAACACTTAGTGTGCAGAGTAGCCTTTACAAGTCTGAAGCAATTACTGTAATTTGAATTATAATAAAGTAGTGTCACTTCTGAATAAATGTTCCTTTAGCAGGCATATGCAAGATAATCTGATTGTGGATGAGGGAACTGCATATGATTACTGAAGCATAGCGCTTCATTTATAAGTATTAACTGAAGTAATTGAAGGCCTCAGAATCAGTCAATCTGGATAGCTGCATTACTTCTTATTTTGAGAATTTCCAAGTATTTATTGTTTTTTACTTAAGAAATACATTTGTTCTGCTCTAGCAGATCAGGAACAACCTGATCTGGAAATTAGTGAGGTGATTCCTCACCTTTATGACAAACAGAAGGAAATGGTGGTTTTTGTTTTGTTTTGAGGCAGTTTGTTGTGTGAGAAAGGTGTCAAGGGGCCTGGGCGTTTGCCGTGTCTCCACTTGAGTCTGTAACTTTCTGTGGGTTTGTTCAGGTATGGATACAGGGAATGGAGCTTAATCTGAAAGAGTTTCTTTGACATAAGAACACTTGTGTCTGGTCTGAGACAGTAGGGCATCTGGCTGTCTTTACTATGAAATTACAAGTAATTGTGTTCTCAATTGAAGTACTGTTACAGATAATTTCTATTGGGATTTGCTTGTTACATGTGTATGGGAGGGTAGAGCTTGTATTTTAAGCAGGAGTTATGTCGATTTGATGGACAAATATGTCTCTGTAGTGTCATCTCATATCATGCAAGACCTATTTTTCATAAATTAATTTGAAATTGTTGAAATACTTATTGCTTGTGATGTTACTGTCCTGTCTTTTGAGTAGACTGGCAAAATGTAAAAAATCTTAAAACCCCCATTTGTGAAGGTAACGGGAAATTCACGGTGTCTGCATCCCCCTCTCCGCTTTTTCCCTAAAAATACTTAGTGCTTGCACTTGTAGGGTTATATCCTGCAAGCGTGTATAAAGTCCTGGGTCATCTGCATTTGGGCTGGGACTTAAATCTGGGTTTGTAACAACAATAAATGGAGCCCTGGCTGATGGATGTTGTCCCTTTTTGGAGCTGAACTGCTTTGTGTAAGTTGCTCTATAGCCCAGGTGTTTTTTTAGACATTATTTTGGCCTACTCCTGTTTCCTCTCTCAGTTGGGAAATGTATTGTGTTACCAGCCTGCATGAATCATGCCTGACTTCTTGTGCTTGGGCAGACTTCTTTTGGGGATTAGCTGCATTCCCTGTAGGTCAACAAAAAGTGTACTTTGGGGCAGTCTGGGGATTTTTTGCACTCAGGATCTTTATCAGGCTCTCCAGTGCAGTGGTGTAATCTCTTTTCTTGTGTAGTTGCACAGAGCAGTTGCAGTTTGACTCCTGCCAGAAGAGAAAAACCCTTTGTTATTACCAGTGTCCCAAGCAGGAGGTAGCTATCAGAGTTTAGTGCCACTCTAAGAGCTGATTTCACTGGCTCCCAGAGCTTGTGCTGCTCTGACTGCAACTCTTATGGGAGGGTTTTTTACATATGCTGACAAAATGTGTCAACAGTGTATTGTGCTGTAGCACAAAAATCTGTGTGGAACATTTTTATTACTATTATTTTAAAAAATTTATATGTATATTCTGGAAAAATAGATTGCGACCTAGAAGAATTGACAAAGGTATCTTCAAACACAGTAATAACCTCCCTCTCCCTCTTTCTGAATCAGCTAACTAGTCTTTCACAGGGTTTTGTGATTGACACATCTGCTTGTGGAGTTTTGGGGTAGTTAGCACCTCTGGTATCCTTAATATTCTTCAGTATAGTATATACTATGTATAATACTAATATAGTATTCTTCAATGGTAGTCAAGTTGTTTGAGCAATGAATTGGGGCATTTTTCCAGTATAAAAAAAACAGTATATGGTTACTGAACAATCTGTATGACTGTGGTAGACCTGTATAGCTGCTGAGGGGGAAATCTGTCCTAGAGAAATAAACTGGGTTTTTTTAGTATAAAAATAAGCCACACTCCTAATAAGCCATTTTAGCCATATTAAATAGCCTAACAGTAGACTGTATCTGAGAAGGAGAAAATAGCCACACAATTAATTTAATTTTTGTGAAGTTCGCTGAAATGGGAATTTTTTGTGTTCTTACTGCAATTAGATTAACACCAGTTCCTCTACTGCGTATTTTTTCATCTTAGTGTGATTCTGTGCATGTCTATCCAGGGCTTTGTGTAGTGTTGTAACACCCTCCAGGATTTATTTGCAGAGTCTGTGAACAGGCAGACTCCCTTTTAAGGAGCTGGAGATACAATATATTCTGTTTCTTCTATTGTTCTGCATCTCCTGCTTGAATTTTGGAGCCTTGCTTATAATTTGTTAGCAATTGTGTAAACCTTAAAATTGTCAAGGTGTTTTTATCCTATAGTGCTAACATTTTATTAAAAATTTTACTTGCAAAATAGATTTTACTGGAGACTGTGTTGTCCCTTCATTTGTAGGCTCTCTTTGTAGAAGGAGGCAATGTGAAAAGAAAGAAATCCACTTAAACCCAACTTACTTTAGTTCTCTGGAGCAAATGATGTTTCCTGTGCTAAACACTCAGTAGCTGCATATTTTACAATATTTAAATCAAGATGTATGTCATTAGTCTTAAATAAACTTGGCATTTAAAATGCCAAAAAGTCAATTATTAGTAAGTTCTGTTTTGGATTAAGGCACTAATCTGTTTTCTTAATCCTAAAATCTGTGTAGCAAAAATAATCACATTGAAATGTAGCCTTTCTTTTTTCTTCCTCTCCTTCTTTCACTTTTTGCTGCTGGAACTTTTCCCCCTTAAGGATCATTAATGCTCGCTTAAAAAACAAATGAAATGAAAAAGAAATAAATAAACCTTTTAAAATATATATCCCTAGTTTCTTTGTAGGAAGATTTAAGTTAAGGTGTACCTTCTCTTTGTTTAGTTACTGGCTGATTAAACCTAACTGGTTTAATGACAGGCTGGTTGATTAGTTTGAGTAGCTTTTGCTGTTGCCTGTAAACCATCTCTGTTGGGAGAATGGAGAAGGCATTTCCAGCAGCAACGTCAGAGAAAGAATTTTAACAAGGTAAGAGAGAGACTGAGAAATCCATCATTCTCTGCCCTTCAGTAGTGCTTGCAGGGAACATTTGGAAGAAGGCAACTTGGAACCTCAGGCTAGAATTGAAAAGGAGGGCCTTGTGGTTAAGGAATTGGTTTGCATTGAGGGGGTGTGGATTCTGGTTGGAGAACTGCTATGGACATTTCTCTTGTCCCCAGGCAGGTAACCCAAGCTCTTTGTTCCTCAGCTGCTTGTATCACATGGTGCTGGGGCTGCTTATGCCTATGCAGAGGATCAATTCATATAATGGATAATAACCTAATGCAGAAGATGCTTGATGATAATGTAGGAAAAGTCTGTTTGAAACAGATGAGACTCGGGCATTTTCACTGGGCATTTTCACTCAGGCAGTATATTTGGGATTTGTGAGTGCTCTTCAGAGCTGAGCAGCAGTCTCCTACCAGAGGGAATGAAGTGACAGTCTAAATAGAGTGTGGTCTTCCTTTCGCCCAGATGTCACACTTAGCTCTCAGGCAGTGCAGAGAAGTGGCAGTTGGCACTGGCACTGAAGCAGGCACTTGCCCTTCTCTGGGTTTTGTTACCACTGGCTCATTTTGCTGCTAGCTTTTTTCAGTGGTGATTTCTGTGCTTAGCAAGGCAATGATAAGTGTGGTTAGAGGGAGCACACATGCACTTGTTGGCTCATTTATAAAGCCCCACCGATTTATGAATATGGATTTTGTTAATGCAGGAGAAGTGATGACAGTAGGTTAAACTAAGTAATGTGCCTGGAATAACTTTATGAGTATATAAGTATTCAAAAGTTTTCCCCAGTCATTTTATATTTGAAACCAGTTGTTCAGTAAGAGTCTATTTGGTCCTTAGATTCACTTAATACTCTTTGTTCTTTATTATATCTTTAAAAGACTGAACTTTCTAAGTGAAAAAGTTGCTAAAAATTGCCGTGACAATGGCTATTTAATGTACAACTATATTTGTTAAATATGTATTATAATGAATGATGAAACAAAAATAGTGAACTTGGTTCATTGAAAAATGCAGTTTGTTTCCATGTAATAAACTAATGCAACTGTTTTTACAAGTATCTTGACACTATGCTTTAGATCTTGGAGGGTTTTCTGGATATCTTCCTGAGATGTTTGATTACTTTTTGGGATGCAATCCAGAGAGACAAAGTTTGCTTAGTACTTAACTGTCGCATATAAAAGCGTTGCTGTAAATGCTGTCTAAATGCTGCTGCTGCTATCTGTCCAAGATAGCATTTAATTTGTAGGTAATTTAAATCTGAAGGTAGAGATTCTTTACTACTCAGTTGTATAGCACAAACCATAGTATTTGCCATGGTTTCTGTTGCATCTAGGCTTGTGTTTCTCTTTGGATATTGATCTGAGGATTTATCTTCTGGTGATAAAGGAGGATTCTTCATCACAGCCATGGGAACAATTAGCCCAGAGTTAATTACTACTTACACACTAAGTACAACAGGCAGTTTTTTATCAGCCTTTAACTCTTTACTGAAGCTCATGATGCTGGACTGAAGATACCTTGTATCATATTTGGGCTCTACATTCATTATTTTTGGGCAGACTAAGTGGTTATCTTTTGTCTGAGTTTGGAGTATGTAGACCAATGGAGTTTTCTTGCTGCTCTTCCAGTCACTCAGTTACAGTCCCAGTCACAAGTCAGCTCTCCCAGTAACTGCAGTAATTTATGATAGTCCTGATGGTTATTCAGTGTTTCAAAGTTTTTTTTACATGGGACACCAGAACTGTGTACGCATTCAGTTGTAGTTGCACTTGGGATCAAATACAAGGATAATGCATTCTGTTTGCTCCAACTCAATATTTATTCCCTGCTTAAAAAGTTCCAGGACCATTAGCTTTTTTGATCTTTGTTGGTTATTTTTTAAAAATTAGGTGGTTAGTTTTGCCTCTTAAGTTTTATTGTTAGTCTGATTACAGGCAACACTGAGACCTCATGTTCCCTGGTGCTGCTTGGGTTCTCCTGACAGATATCTCCATACCCACACTCTTGCTATTTTCTATTTACTGAAGCTGCAGCATCCTGGTGCTTGTTATGCCATTTTCTCCTGGTATCCAGTATACTACTTGATCCAGGAACATATGGTATAGTACTACCCAAGTGAGTGCCAGAAGTGTCAGAATGATGGGTAGCACTTCACTACCCTTTTTTTGTTTGTCTGGGAAGGTGTTGGGGAGGATTGCTGTGGGAGCTGTCAACCTGCAGACTGCTCTCTCCACAGTTAGCATGTCTTTGCATATCCCCAGTGATCTTTCTTGGGCTTTCTCATGGTGCATGCAGGCCCTGTTTTTTGAGGGGGGAAAATAGCAGTTAATATTTGTTTAGGAAGACAATAATTTTAAAATATAGTTGAGGAAAGTTATTATTAGTTGGAAGAATTATTTGACCAAAATAATCAGTAGGTTTTCCTTACCCTGAATTTTTATGAGTCATTTCTTTTCCAGGTGAATCCTGTATCTTGTAATTATGACTTTTTTTGTCACTAGATATATAATTTTATTTTGACAGTATTGGAAAGCATGATGTTGGCTGATGATAGCCTATTTTCATATCATCAGCAATCTTTATGGAAATTTTTCCTCCCATGTAGGTCATTGCTAAGCACTCCAAAGCCAAGTACTGATTGCCAGAATACCCTATTAGAAATACATTCACTCAAATAACCTCATTTAGTTATATTTTGAGGCTAACTCCCATCTTTTAACTGTTTTTCAGTGCATTTAATGTGTAATTTTCCGTGGTTTGGGTGCTTGCCCATTGTTTTTGATGAAGAGCTTCTGGATGCACCAAGTATTGATGAACCTTAACCTTTTTTTGTCATTCACTACATGCGTGGTGTAACCTAACAGTTTTGTTGCTGGTGTTTTTTTGTTAAAATTGCAGTGAGATGTGGAGTATGAGTCTTCAAAATAAAAGACAGGGATGTGTAGTACTAATTGCTAAATGCTTGGTGCTTGTTTAGGACCTTCCTGCAGGCTAAGTGTGGTTGCTGTTGGGTATCAGCATTTGTAGGTTCCTGAAGAAGTACTTGACTGAAAAGATCTTAGGCTGTCAGTTGGGTGGTTCTAAGTTGAAATATCTAAATTACTATTTTTTATTGTGGCTTTCAGTAAGTTACTACTACAAGTTCATGTATCAAGTACATATTTCTCAGTGACTGAGGAAATGGCTTTTTTCAACTGCACAGCCTTTCAGGGGTTATCTGTTACAGGGCTAAGGGCTGTGCCTTGTATAGTGTGCCTCTAGTCTGGTTTACAAGATTTTTTATGCAATAAATTGATGTTTATTTGATTTGCTTTAGAATGGACTTGAAACACAGTCAAGAATAGTGGTGAGGCAGGAAGTACATAAATGTAGGGTGGGGCTGTGTGTTGATATAGCTTCAGTGTTTATCTTACATACAGAATTGTGAACCACACTCCACTTGCAGCTGCGTTGGATGCTACATCTTTCATTGAGGTAGGGCGCACACACTGTGAGAAAATCTGCACGCTGCAGTCAGAGTAGTGTTTTTAACCTCAGCTGGAGAAAGGTGTGTGTGTTTTTCCAGCCTTGGAATATGGAGGAACTCTTCCCAATAAAAGGAGACTTGTTTAAGCAAATGCAGGCAAGACCAGGCATTCTGTTATTTGTGTGCTTGAATTTATTAAATTAAAAAAAAAAAAAAAAAGAGGAGGGAAGAAGAGAGGAAAAGGCCATTTTCTTCTCTGTTGCCATTATTTGGAGTTGTGTCAAGTTTCTGTGTAGTGCTTTTATCATGGTGATAGGAGGAAAATAATGAACTTAATAATGAAGAAGGTCCCAAGGTGTAGGCAAATTAACTTTATCCCAGCCCAAACCAGCACAGTGGAGGAGCTAACAGGTTATTTACTGCTGCAAACATCAAGCATTTGGCATTTTTGGTTGGTTGGTTTGGTTTTGGTGTTTTTATTTTGGTTGTTTTTTAGCTGAAAGGTTTGCCTTCCACATCATAAAGGGTAGTGTGGGTTTTGTCTCTACTTTCTTTGCTTCTCTGCTGTTCTCCTGTTTTATCTTACCAACTTAGTGAGCTTTGTTTTACATTGTGTTAGTGTGCGAAATTCATCCTATTTTTATTATGTGAGTAGAAGGAAGGGATAGTTTGGCAATAGAACAAGGGAAGAAAAGAATAGAATGGCTGGAGAGTTTTAGAAAAGAGGTTAAAGCATTTGGAGGATGATGAAGGCAAAGCACACTGTAGTGACAGGACGAGAGGGAAGAGTTTCACTCTGAAAGAGGATAGGTTTAGATGAGATGTTGGGAAGAAATTCTTTACTGTGAGAGTGGCAAGGCACTGGCACAGGTTACCCAGGGAAGTTGTGGATGCCCCATCCCTGGAAGTGTTCAAGGCCAGGCTGGATGGGGCTTTGAACAACCTGCTCTAGTGAAAGGTGTCCCCCACAATGGCAGGGGGGTTGGAACTGGATGATCTTTAAGGTCCCTTCCAACCCAAATCATTCTCTGATTTTGTGTAAGGGAAGAAACAGGGGTGAGACAGAAGTAGATGCTCAGCTGAGGACAGCACAAGGCTAGACCTTTACTTCTTTAAAAATAAAGTCTGAAAGTTGTATAACATGAATTCAGAATGAAGTCTTGAAAACCCAGGTGAGAGAATTTGCTCTTATTTATACATTTTAATACTGCCATTAAGAATGGCACACAAGTAGTGAGGAAAGTAGTGTTTTTTAAATTGCAGAGTGTGTAGTGAGGATTTTTCTGATTTTACTTTCTTCCCTTTGCCACCTTCCATAGCAGAGCTAATTTCAGGTAAGTAGAGGACTGATGTGAATAGCAGTCAGAAGAAGCTGCTGACAGTATCCACCTGGATATATATTAACATGCCAGACTTACCTTTGCCCTTTTAAACACAGTATTGATTATGTGGGAATTCAGGCATCTGTGATGATTATTTTCTTGCTAAAGGTTATAAGTATTGTTTTTTTTAATTTTTGATTGGAACACTGATGATCTGGATTTTTGGGGAGCAGTATTTCTAGAAATATCTATATATTATGTTATATGTGTGTACAAAGCAGCAGCCTAATGTATAAAGGTCTTCAGAAATCATGTTTGTTTACCAATCTAAATACTCTTTCTTCAGAAGGATCAAGGCTAATGCTCTGCATATCTTGCAACATGTTGATGAAACCACCCTCTTATGGGTTCTGTGGACTCCATACATAGGTTTCTAAGAGGCAGTGTTGACAAGATATTTGTTAAAGATTGCTGCATGTCAGCTGACAGGATAAAGACCAAACATGGAAAATTAAACTTCTCATTTCAGCCAATGATTTAATAGTCCCATGAGTAATGGCAAGGGAAACGCTATTGGATTGTGAAGTATTGGCAGAGAAAGTTGAAAAGTTCCAACTATTCTGAGATGATGTAAGAAAGGTATGATTTCTGCAAAGCTTTGTTTGAGCAAGCTGGGTGCAGAAGAGCTGGAAGGAAACTAGCGTGCTGATCTTGTTATCAAGATTCTTACTTTGTATATTGTGTTTTGTCCCATATGATGTGTAAAGAAAATGCTGCATCGAATATGTTAATTCTTCCCAACTGAGAACTTTTTACATTGTGGATAAAAAAATTTCAAATGCTAGGAAGAATGAACAGAAGGGAAGACATAAAATTGAGGACTTAAGAAATTGCCAAAGTAAGATCTTACCTTGCCTTTGCTTTTTTTTCTTCTCTGTGTTCCTCTCCCTAAATATAAGAAGTATATGCATTTCACAGAAATGGCATTAATATAACATAGGTGAGTTCTCAGCCCCTTGTATATGGCAGTGAAATGAATATTTCTTGTTCAACAGGTTTTGCAAGTGAAATAATATTTTCAATGTAACTTACAGTTGGGAGAAATGCCAACATTCATGTGGTTCAAGTTTGAGAATCTAGATGTTAAATTATCTGCATTTTGAAAGTGAAAATAACAGCTCCTATAACCAGCGCAGTAAAAAACAGAACAAATTTAAAACCAGATGTTTTATTCCATCAACTTGCACAAAAATTATTGTTGAAATAGGTGTATTCAGAAGCAGTTTGCCTGTTAGAAAGTATCTGGTATTTTATGTATTCACTTAGAATATGTGATAATACTTTGTGTCTAGAACAGCTATAGAGAATATACCCTCAATTAATTATATAAGAAGTACAGAGTGGAATGGAGGAATGAAGAATTGGCTTGAGGACTGGTGTCTCCTGGCATCAGGTATGTATCTTTTTCTCCTGGAAATGACCTCTAAAATTTTTCCCTTTTGCTGGTTTCCCTTTTGCTGGTGGTAATCAGATTTTATTACTATGAATATCTTGCACATAAATTACATGAGTAATGTAGATATGTCCACAAGCCAAAAATAGCTAAATGAATGTGAGGCAGGTATCAGAAAGCCAGATTCTTGAATACAGGGGCTTTGTATAGGTATTATAACTGATGACCTAGACTGATGAAGATAAGTACTCTTCTAATAAAAGGTGTTTCAAACTATTTCTTGTTCTGTTTTGTTAGAAATGGTAAAGGAAAAAAACTTGCACCCATGAGCTTATGTTTTTGTCGGTATTGCAGTGCATTGCTCAATAAAAATAAAATACTTAATAAAACTGGTTTGTAGCACAACTGTTCTATTCTTTAAACTTTTAACACCATATTTTGGGGTGATAGTGTTTTCTTAAGAAACCCAAAGGTTTTTTTTTAAAGTTTTTATATTTCATCTGAAAATACCACACGTCCTTCACAAAATTTGAAGCATCAGATGTGATGCTTAACATTCCTGAGGTTAGAGTAAGAGATGCTGGATCTCTAACTGACCACATCTTTCCTCATTAAACGATTGCTAGATCATAAATATATAGTGTTTTTCTTTTCCTGGTGTAATGGCAAGGTCTAAAAATGACTCTCATTGATTGATTGCAAGATGGTTTTCAAATCTAAACATTAATTTTTTAGTTTACAGGAAGGTTATTATTTCTTGAGGTTTTTTATTTCTTGATGTTTTTAGCTGCAGTCTAGAAAGTAACAGTGAAGAGTTTCTATCTCCTGGCAATGATTCTTGCTGAGGACAGGGCATTGCAAAACAAGGATGAACTCTGAAGGTCTGGCAGAGAAGTCGGTGAACTGTGATACAACCTCAGTAGAACTCTGCTGACTCAAGGCAGCTAATTGAAAATTTATGCAATAATATCCATGGATAGGATGTGGTTATGCTTTGAACCTCATTGCATTGCATTATTGTAATACAGTACAGTCAGTATCTTTCTTTGACAGGATCTTGTTCTTAAAAAGTTGACTTCAACAAAGTCGCTTCTGAATATTGAAAAGACGTCAAATTGAAATCTAATGGATCTGAAAACAAACTAGGAGTAGTCTAGAATATATTTGAAACTTTTTATGTCATTTAAAAACATAAATGAAGTGCTTACCAGTTCTTAACATAACATGTACTGAGAAAAAAAAAGAAGAATCTTACACAGTATGGCAATCTTTATTAATACATTTACTTCCTTTTGTAGATCACTATGTAAAATTCAACTAAAAAAAATTAACTGTGTAATCATGCTATACTTCTCTACCTACCCTTCTGTTGCCAGTACCTGTGTTCTTTTTTGTTTTTTTCAAGCTGTTTTGAACATCCTGAGTCCTGTCTGTGATTCCATATTCTGTTTGTAAAAACTACATTTATAATTGAGGCTGATGCAAGTCCTGTCCAGTTAAGTCTGTGTATACGTTAAATACTTACCAGGCATCGTGCAGTGTATCTGCAACTGTTCCCCACCCAGTATGGAATGCACTTTACTGTGCCAAGTGAAGTCATCATCAGGGAGATAGTACAAGGGATCTGGAGGCTGCTGATAAAATGTGTAGTTCATATTTTTCTTTTCTGTTCCTTCTTTTCTCTCTGGGAGGCCACTTTAATCCAAACATGCTATTGAGGTTTATTTCAGAATTATCTCTTCTCCTCCCAAGTCCCAAATTGCACTGGTTAGGGGAAAATTGATAATTTTCCCTAGAAGTGAAAGCTGGGGCACCTGCTCTGGGAGTAGTTCTGTCTAGTTGGGTCTCTGCTCCTGGATGAGAAAAACACATCCAGAGACTGGAACACCAGAAACTTCTAATTCCTTGGTTTTCTTCTGTCATTAAATATCTTGCTAACAGGACTGCCAGTTTTCCCCCCAGTTGTTACACGTTGATAGTAAAAACCCTAGTGAAAATGTAATTATGCTGGGAAAAGCTCTGGTGCACTTATCCTTCTTTTCTAATTAAGATACTAATTTAGAGTTGATAGTCATAGGAAGCTGTGAGAACAGCCAGTATGTTAAAGCAGAGCTCACAAATGTGAGGATGGGTTGCAGTGAGCAGTTGATAGATAACCTGTGGGCTGTGACAGCCACGTTCAGCTGCTGTGTCCTTGCCAGTGGGTCAGGGGCTCAAACTGCTAATTTGGTTCTGCAGCTTTCCTGTGCTTTCCCAGCCTTTATGCCCATACCCTGTGCTGCTTAGGGGGTGTGGGTGGGTGATGCCCACATTCCCCATGCTCAGGAGTGTTTTGCTGTGGTGGTTTGTGCTGGCTGTTCTGGTGCGCTCAGCACTGCCTGGCCTGGGGTGCATCTGTGCCTCTGAGCTCACTGCTGAGAGCTTTCAGCTGTACTGAGCTGATTCACAGCCCCTGGGCCCAAAGGGTAGATGGCAGGCATGGCATGGCTTGCTTCATTCAGTGCTTTAAATGCTGTTGGCCAAAGGAAATCCTGTGACAGATACTGTAGTTTTGCTGTGCTCTGAACCAAAAGGCTGGCACATTATTCAAATGTATCTCAGGGTTTCCTGT
This sequence comes from Ammospiza caudacuta, assembly GCF_027887145.1. Classification (NCBI taxonomy): domain Eukaryota; kingdom Metazoa; phylum Chordata; class Aves; order Passeriformes; family Passerellidae; genus Ammospiza; species Ammospiza caudacuta. Next base: position 42,193,990 of record NC_080593.1, on the reverse strand, counting down.
AGCACACTGTGCTCCTGTCTGTGAGGGAGAAGTATTGGAAGTGTCTCCCTGGGCTTTGACCCCTTTTTTAGAGGGGTCAGATGGCTGTGAAAACTGGTGGGAGGCTTAGGTGGCTGCTCCTTGGGCATGGGGTTTCTAGTGGGAATCCCTGAGTTGAGAGATGAGCTGCAGAAAATAGCTGGGCTGTCTAAGCAGACTGGAGCAGCTTACAACTGCTCATCACTTAGGTTCTTATCTTTCCTCTATGCTAGTTTTTAAATGGAGGAATTAAAGCCTTGAGGAGAAGAGCTGAGCAGATGCCAGCTGCAGTCTTGCTCCTTGAGCTGAACAAACAGGTTGGCAGTGCAATATTAAGCTTTTCTGCAGGATCCGATAAATTATATGAATCTGTCTGTCCTCCTTTCCATGTTCTGAGGATCTCTCTCTTTCCCATTTATTTGATCTTGTTTTTTGATACTGTGACAGCAAGTATGGGGGGAGTAGTGCTATAGGAGATGGACTGAGGAGAAGAAAACATTTGAAAGTAAGGAGATCAGATATGTAAATATTACAGGTGCTAAAAATTAGGTAGAGGTAGATGAGCTGTGACCTTAGGTTCCAGAGAGGTGGCTAATGACATGATGCTTTTTGTAGGTTTTATTCCCCCTAAAAATTGATTTTTCGAAAGTGGCACTTGAACAGATTGAGCACAGAGGCGGAAATGGGTGTCTCAACTGAAGGAGCTGGAAAGCTTAGTGGAACTGTCTCTGGTAATAGAGAAAGCAGCTGGTGTAGGCAAAAATATGGTGCAGTTTCTCACAGATATTTTTACTTGTGATGGTGTCAGGACACCAGGAACAGATGTCTAAGGGACTGAAAATACCTACTCTGAACTCTCATGTTGAGTTTTGTCTTTCACTGAATAATTCCCTCAACTGGATTTAATTATTAGAATGCTGAATTGCCTACTTTTTAACAGAAAATGAATAGAATTATAAAATTAACTTGGTTCTGGAAATATGAAAACGATTTCTGCTCTGGCTATTTATTTATTTATTTATTACCTCTGTTTGTTTTGTGCTTACATTCTGGTTTGTTGGTGGTGTTTTCTTCTGTTAGGTACTTGGATTCTTGGATGGATCTCTTCTGTTTAAAGGAGTATTTTACACTTGTGAGTTGGTTACTGCACTCCCCTTGTACCTCCTTTCCGTACACGTGCCAGCAGTGGGTTCAAAGGTTCACTTAAATTGTGTCCTGGTTATACTGTTGAAGGAAAAAAATCAAACTACCTTTTGTCTTTTCCTTCACAGAAAATGTTCAGCTTCTTGAAATCCCTGCCACAGAATTTTTTTCCTGAAATTCTTTTTGTGTGTTATCTGCTTTTTCATTCTTTCAAATGCTGCATAGGAGGCAAGCTGGCTACTGCAGCTCTAACAGCAAGCATGAGGTTTACTCTTAGAGGAGTTTAAGAATATGCCTAAAAGTGTTGCTGGTGTTTTAGTCTGCTGTTAAGTCTTTCCTCCAACTAATTTGTGGGTGTTTTGGTGTTTGATTGTGGTTTTTTTGTGTGTGGTTCGGGTTTTTTGTTTTTTTTTTTTTTTTTTTTTTTTTGTTTTTTTTTACACTGTTCTTTTATCATGCTGTCTGCTTCTCAGTGCTCAAAATGAAATGAAAAGCAGAGAAAGGTACCTTGTCAAATGCTGCAGTGCAGGACAAGTGTGAGTACTGAGGAGTGTGGTGAAGGCAGGTAGTAGGGTACCAAAGAGCACTGCAGAGCAGGGGTCACCTTCAAATGTCAAATCTCTGGTAAGAAAGAGACTTAACAGCTTGTGCTCCATAAAGTGAATGAATGCTGCTTTACAATGTTTTATTTTGAGAAATAGTAAGTTTTTGAAATGGCTGTTAAAAAAATGCATCTCTCTGTAGTTCGAATTTTCAGTTGAAATGCTTCTTTTTGGGCTTCTCCCCATTCTCTTTGTTTTTTTTTTTTTTCTACCCTACCCTTTTTACCCTACCCTTTTTTTAATTGAGCATTTCTGATTGTAATCTGGATATCTCAGATACAGTGAGCAAGAGGAGGTTTTTTTTTTGGGGGAAGGAAGAAGTGGAAATAAATCGTATGTTGTCTGTTTGTGGTGTCAGGTAAGAGAAACCATCAGCTAAGGAGCAATATCTATTAAGACTATTTGCAAACAGTTGATAACATTTGATAAGCTAAAAAAAGGCTACAGACAAGTGGAGAAGTAGAGAAATACTTAACACACCATTGATTTTTTAATCATAATTAGGGACAAGGAAAAAAGCTGGATGGAAGAAGTCTTTAAACCACACTTGCAGGAAAGACATTGAAATAAATTCTAGGTCATTACTGAAGAGAACTTAGTGTGGTTGAGTAATTTTACTTGCTTCTTTTTTTTAAAGCTGTGGACTTCTGGTAACTGAAGGGAAACATACAGCTTATGTCTGCTAGTTGAGGAAATGGTTATGCTATAGTAACTTTCCTTCTTCCAAATCTCCCTGTAGCATTTCATTATTATAATTGTGGAGTTTTGTGAAAAAGTTTGAAATGTAACCTAAATGTTCAGGCACTAAGATGTAAGTTAGAAGTAAGAAGGAAATACTTCACAGAAAGAGTGGTCAGAAACTGGAATCATTTGCCCAGTGAGGTGGTAGAGGCATCATCCCTTGAAGAATTTAAAAAAAGACTGGATGTGGCACTTGCTGCCATGATCTAGCTGAACAGTTAGAACATCGGCTGGACTAGATGATCTTATAGGTCTCTTCCAGTCTTGAAAATTCTGTGATTCTGTGATTCTGTGATTTGGGGTTTCAGCTGTTACTAGAACCATTAAACTTCAAGTCTAATAGATATCTCACAACTTGATGTTATTTCCTGTCATGTGGAAAAAAGCCTGATGTTCTGCTATATTTAAGCAAGGTTTTTACCTTTACCTAAAGGGGAGAGCACAAGCCTGACCTGAGAGACTATAAACACCTGAAGCTGAACTAGAAGCAGACTCTAAGAGATGTTTTGTCTCATTAAGTTAGTTCATTGTTCTATAGTTTTATCTTTTCCAGGCCTTTCATTCTGCCTTATGCCATTGATAAGCAGAGACATTGTCAGCATGTTTAAAATAATTTGATTTTGCTATAATATTGTCATTAGTGGCCTAATTTCTTCAATACCCATGTACTATTTTATTTCAAAAGGGAAGAATTTAAACTTTCCTTTTGAAGCTGTTGGTTCATAGCTGTTCATAGCTCAAAAGTTCATAGTTTCAGTTATGACAAAGGAGTTATTTTTGTGTAGGAGGGTGGATTAGATCAGAAATTCCCAAATTGTTTTTAATAGTAGCGTGATCGTAACCATAGGAATGACAGCAGAAATTGTTAAGCTTTAAAAAAGTTACTAGTGAGTTTGACCTCTGCAGAACAGACTGATTGCTTTTGTATTAAGAATGGCATCAAAGTTTGTTTGAAAGTACCTGCCAGCTGATCAGCCACTATGACTCTTCTCAGTCATTCAGTAAGATGCAACAAGAGATTTGACAGAAACATATGTAGTGTAATGTAGGAGGCTCCTGAAAAAAGGAGTTTTGTAATTTTAAAATGTGAGCATAGCAGAAATTATTTTGGCAGGACTGAGTGGTGTAAATTGTTCTTACTATCAGTTTTTTTGACTAAGATTCTTAGTGAAGTAGTTGTTATTGTGGGGCAGGCTCTGTTTTCAGCCTGGGAAAAAGTAGTTGCACATAATTGAGTAAAAGCTTTCTTCCCAGGAGTTTTGGGTAGTTGAAAGTTGGTAATGGGGCAGCAAGTGAGTTTCTCTGTGCTGTCAGGTCAGGGCTGCTCTGTACAATCACAAATGCATGTGACCTTGTTGTGGGTGAGTAGAATATGCACCTTATTCAAAAGAGAGAAGCAGCAATATGTTTAACTGAGGCAAAATAATAAATTGACAGAGTTGAATGAATTTGATGGAATTAAAAGGTTTGGCAATGGTTTGACAAGGTTCAATAAGCTTGATGGCAAAGTTCATCTTATTAATTACTGAATGGAAAAAATATACACAGGAAAGTTGAAATAGAATCAAGTTGGAATGATTGACATGTAGACCAGAGATGCAAAGAGAAATGAGGACCCTCATGTTATGTCACAGCATTCGGAGAGAACCCCTTTGCTTTCTTAACTCCTTATGGAGAATATGTGGAGCTGGATCCAATCTTGGTCTCAGACTTGGACAAAAATTGATCTGTAATGGAATTATCTGTACAGTATCTATAATAATATTAGGCAGCTATGTGACTTGGCAATGTTTCATTACAGTTAACTCAGCATGCTATCATTCTGTCTCCAAGAATCTGTCACACGTAAGGGATGTCTCTGCTTTGTGTAAGGACGGATCTCTTGGTCAAGTAAGGAAACTTAAACCTTGAGAGGCATCCCTGCTCAAGGGGAGAGTCACCTGGCACTTCAGCTGCAGTTCAGGGACAGCTCCAGTTGGATCCATCCTCATAGGAATATTTATGCAGTGAAGTTGTTGGCTGCTTTGCAATAGTCTAAACCAGATGGGTGTCTTCATTTTAGCTGTTGTTATGTACTTTGATTCCTTGCATTTTTGGTTTTTGATCCACCTTTAGAAATACTTTTCCTGAGGCACCTTCACTCACTCATACCTGAGCCAGGAGCTTTCCAGCTCACAGGTTCACCACAGGGCATGAGACCTGTGGCTACTTAGTTAGCCTGTACCAAATTACGGCCTGGGATCAAGTATCCACACAGACCTACATCTGAAAATGCTGACAATACAATGGTTTCCATGTGATTTTGTAGTTGCAGAGGAATTGTGGTTGTTTTTTTTTTTTTGTTTCCTTCCCTGCTGTATGCATGACTCTGCAAGGTTTCACTTCTACCCAAAGACTGACCTGGCTGTGTTATTCTGAATCCAGCTCTCATTCCTGGGTTGGTGCTGTCCTGGGGTGTGTTGCTGTCGGCTGCTGCTGGGCAGTGATGGGGACAGAGCAGGGAAGGTGACAGAGCAGGAGCTCTGCATGACATCAGATAGGAGAGGCTGGTTCAGCTAAACTAGGTTTTTAAAGAGCAAGCCAGTAATTTTTCCTTGAGGAGGGAGAGAGAGAATTTACAACTGATTTCACTTGTGCTTTTTAAGGGCTGCCTTTTTCACTTTGCCCAATTATGTGATGTAACACTTCATTGAGATTTTTGAGGAATGGTTGCTGTTTATTTTGCACCATTGCTGTGGACTGTGGTGTAAACATGTTTCAGCCTAAATTAAGTGTTTGGAGTTTGGAGATATAAGTTGGACTCATATCTTAAGTTTAACTTTCTTTTTCACCCCTTCATTTTAGTTATATTGAGAAATACCAAATCTACTTCACGTATTTTCTTCAGTAAAGTAGTTTTGGAATGGAATTGTTCACCTAGAATGGAAGCAATGATAAGAGGATGTCTGTGCTGATTTCCTAAGTCTTCATCCATGGAGATTATAGAAAATGTAAATAAGATTAAATATAGTTTTTGAAAGGGTTTTAGTTTCCAGGGGAGTGTCACATTCTTTAGAATTTCATATCAGTAACTTGAACAGAATTAAATAGCTCTGAAATTGGTGGGAAGTAGCAAAAGCCCTCAATTTTCACTAACCTAATAATTAGCCTAATGTACATATAATCTGGTGCAGAAGAGTGTTTTGCTCTGAATGGTGGTTGGAAGTCTAGCTATTGAAGTGCTTTTTTAGACTGCAGTGTGAAATGATTCTTCAGATTTCTGTTTATTTAGCTTTAGGTAGATTTAATGAAAACCTTTTGGCACATGCCATTGCCAAACTGTTCTGCTTGTCTGCTCCTTCATCCCTCCACTTCATTTCCTCTCTAGATTGTTTCTTGCTTGTTGGCACCAGAGTGGTTGTAGTAAAACTGATGTTCTGTCTCAATGAATCATGACATGTGACTGTTCTAATTAATTTTCAGCAACATGTTTCTGTTGAAAACTTGTAGGTTGGTGACATCTTTTTATTAAGACTGTTTATGAATCCTATCTAAACCTTATATTTCATGTTCAAAAATAAAAAAATGAGGGCAAAGAGAAGTAATGGTGAAGATAGTTCAGTGATGTAGCTATTTTGTACATAATGCAGTTAGAATAGAATTTTTAGTAGAGTTGCATGTCTTTCCTCTGAGGTTTTGCATTGTGTGTAAAAGCAACCTTGGTTTCCAGTAAGCAGTAAAAATGAGTTTGAAAGAACTCCAATGGCCATTTTGCTTGCATTGACATTTAGTCCTTTTTATTTATGTGCAGGTCAACTCCCTGAAGATTCCAAACTTGGCACTACAGGCTGTTATTGTTGAGTATGGGACTCTATTTACCTGTGAGGAACATTAGAGTTTACCTACATAGATAATTTCCCTGGCTTTTAGCGCTGAGGCCAAATAGTTTGGGCTGAGATAACAGACTCCTTTTGTCTCTGTAATTGGCTTAAGACACGACTTGAATGATACTCCTAATTTCTGTACTCTCATTGTTAAATTGAACAAACAGCAGTACTTGAAAGTAGCTGAACTACTCTGCAGCTACTCTAATTGAAGCTAGAGTAGTCTTGTAATTTGAGCTACTTCTATTTGCAGTCTTTGCTGTCTGTTTTGTGGCCTGATTACCTGAATAGTTTGCTTGATATTCATGCCTGGAGGTGTTAGGCCATCTCCTGGTTTGTCATCCTGTCCTTGTCTCCTTCTCAGTGTCAGCATTTGTGCTGTTGTCCAGGGTCACTCCTTGTGCCTTTATTGTTTGTTTCATAAATATTTCAGTCCCTGAAAGTATTTTATCTCCAGGTGAAATCCTAACTAACATTGGGTCTGGCATAAAAAGTTGGGGTCATGCAGGTTTGTTTGTAGCTGAGTGCTTTTCTATATACAGTCTGTCATTTTTGGCAGCAGAAGACACCTCCAAAAAATCTACAGATGTATTAAGGTGCTTCTCCTAGATGGGACATAATATTCAATAACAGTAGTTGTTGGAGAAGAGAGGGGGCGAGTTGGGAGGTGCAAGTCAGGGGAACATAAACCAACTTCACCTCTGCAATAAGGGTTCAATTCATCACTGGTACGTCATAAGAGGGAAGTGATAATAAAGCTTAGGATCAGTGGAAGATAGTGTGTGTTGGACTCTGTGAAGTTTTACTGCTTCCTTCATGCATTTTATGACCTGCTAGTAAAGTAGTTCAGAGGGCAAGCTCTAGTTGCTGAGGTGAAGGAGAGGGTTGTAGGTATATTTCAACCGAATATACGTTTTCTGTTCAACAGCCTTTTTCAGGGGTGTTTGTGTTTGGGATTGCTAAAATTCAGTAGCTGCAAATTGTAGAGAAATTGGATTACAGATGATAGTATTCTGAGATGGAACTTTACATCAATTCAGTGGGATGTGGTTTTCTTTAAACTCTGTTGCATGATAATTCCAGACCCTGAGACTGTGTGTTATGGGGACATTATGTTAGGTGACTGAATATGCTGCAAGTCTCTCATTATATTTCATGAGAACCAAGCTGTCAAATAAATATATTTGAGTCATTTGTGGATATTGTAAAAGCAAGTAGCAGAAAGACCAAGCAAAGGTCACATCTCTAGTCAATCTGTGAAGTCTCCTCCAGGATGTGACAGGTAGCAGACAGAAATCTCCATAAAATACTGCCCTTGGTCAAATATCACTTCATTATTGATTTGTCTTCATATATTGCCATCTTCGAAGTGTGTTCTCGGTGTGTGTGCATATCCCTACTTAAAGGAGAGAATGTTGAAAGAATAATACATGGTGGTGTCAGTCACTGTTGGACTCATTAGTGCTCTAAGCAGCTGCCTTCCCAGTGGCTGCCTTCAGTGCTGCCTTCTTTTTGATTACTTTCCTTCAGATTTGGTATTTAGTTTATTGGAGAATTGTATTTTTTGGTATGTCAGGCCAACTTCTAAGCTGTTTATTTAATTCTGTATTTTTTATAAGTATTTAATGAAAGATGAATGGATGCTAGGCAGCAGGTGATTTTTGAGGTGAAGTGTGCTTGCCAAACCTGTCAGATCTTTTGAAACGTTATTACAGAATGTGTCAAGCAAAAAAGTAACATGTTTTTTCAGAAGGTCGAATATTTCTGTATTGCTTGCAAATATTGGTGAGGTTTTGTGTTACAGAAAGAAAAAGACAATAAGATTCCTTCCATAGCTGGTGTAATTTTGGGAGGTGTTTGGAGCTGTGTGGTAATGCGGCTGTTTGCTCAGCAGCAGTTTTGATAACTGCTAATGTGACTAGAGGGATTTACAAATATTAGTATGTAAAAGCTTCTTTCACAAGCTAGGTATAATTGATTGTCTCATTACATATACATGTTTTTGTTTATTTTGGGGGAGAAACTCAGATTTTTTTTTTCCTGATTTTTAGTGTGTGTGTTGCCCTTACCCCCAGTATTTAGGTTGGTATGTTTTTGCTTTTGGATTTTCTTAGTGATATGTTACAAAAATGAAAGCAAATTATTTTTTTTTCATTTACTTACTGACTCTCACAAAGTTTGCTAATAAGGTCTTCTAACAGTTGTTTCTCTGGGTATTCTTAAGGTACTTTGCAACTAGAATATTCCTTGACTAACTACTTGCATTCTACTTCTTTGCATCCTCTTGAGGATGACGAGGTGAAAGCTAAACATCTGAATGTAAAACCCAATTTAGCTAGGTTTAGGGAAAACAGAAGAAAGTGAAGCACTTGATTTCTGATAGCTGCCTTGTTTACTGGTGGGATTTTTATTGCTAGTTGTGACAGAACAATACTGCACTTAGACTTGGAGCAGAGAAGCAGTTGTCCATACAGGCTGCAAAGTAGGTTTCTGTAATTTTCCTTTCTCAAAGGAGCAAAGCCTTTCTCCTGGATAAAGTGGAAAGGTGGGACTGGGAGAAGATGGACCAGACAGCTTCCTTCCTTTTGGTGTCCAGGTGATTGCAGACAGCTCCTGTGGGCTTGGCTTCAGTGAGAACCAATTTAGCTACTGAGCTTTGTGTCACACAGAGCACTGCCTTCCCCTCTGATGGGGAATGAAGTTGGTGTGTGTGTAACTATTTTTCTCATGTATGTTTCCTTGATCTTGTTTTAGAATCTCATAGAATTGTGTCTTTTTAAAGGTTACCATCCTTTCATTACATGCAGATCATTAGAAGTGACATGTAAGTACTTGGTTCTTGTTTTGGTTTGGGTCTTCATTGTTTTTCTTATGAAGGAAAGCATATTTTCCTGCCTGGAAGCTCTGTTTTCAATCTGTGACCTGAATCAAGCTGGGTAATAACATTTCCAGAATTCAAATTACAGCAGCCTGTTTATTCTCCCAGTTATACCTCTTTTCTCTTGACCTGCAATATGAGAATTTCAATCTGCTTAATTGTTAAGTAGTAGTGAAGTTGGAACAAGGAAAAGGAAGGTGGCAAGGATTACTGGTAGCCAGCCAGTGTGATGAGCTGTGAGCAGTAGGTGCTGTTAATGGTGTCAAACTCAACTGTGTACCTTTTGTTTATGTTTGTCCCAAAATTGCAATTGCAACCCCTCAGCATGGCCATGTTGTACTGAAGCATGGATTAGTATGATGAATGTACTTCTCCACAATTCTCTATGAATTCAAAGCCTGATGGGTACAAATGGATTGTTATTTTTAGGCCTATTCTTCCTCCCTCTTTCCTAAAAAGCAACCCCTAAGCAATTTTTAATGTTTATCTTTACTGTAGTCTCTTTTTCTGTAAAATCTGGGCAACATATCCATTTGTCACTACAGAGGAGTTCAGACAGTTGAAAATAATTGCCATTGCAAGCAGAGGTTGATGAGCTGGTCAGTAGCAGTTGTTTCTTCACTGAGAAAGAAGTGACATTCTGGTTCATCAAGAGGGCTTGCTGGGGCTTGACAAGACAGGAAAGGAGATTTCTCTTAATATTTTATTTGTGTGAGAATTCTGCAGATGTTAAAATCATGAAGGGCCTGATCAGCAAAAATGAGCCATTCGTCTGTTAGGTGTGGATAATACTTCCTCTATTTCCTAACTGCATTTTAGATGCAGAACACCTCTAAAAGTATCAAGCAAATTGTAGTTCATTGTGACTGAATTCCAGTAATGCTGAAAAATTACTGTTCTAAAAATTCAGATTTCATATAGAGATGCTTGAAGTCAGTAAAGGTTTTAATGAATACTTACACTTTCCTATGTTAAAAAATGATAAATTGAGGAACCTCAGTGCAGACAGGGTGGTAGAACTACTGAAATGTAAGCATGTTCTCCTGATTATCAGTCTTTAAATGACAACTATGGAGATAAATTTTAATAATTAAGTCGTTGGCTGTGGAGTGTGTGCTTTCTATGCTTTATCTTTACTGGCTTGAATAATTCCATTAGTTTTATGGATCAAGGTAAAAATGGAAAAAAAGAAGCTCTTGTATGAATATGGTGTACAGAATGTACTAATAAGATACAGTTTCCTAAAAATGAAACATTTCTGTGTGACATCTTATTCAGTCACAGGAGCCATAAAGTTTGCTTTTGTTTGACACAGTAATTTACTTTATATCCTACAGTTCTTATGTATTTTTAAACTACTTCTAAAAAAGGAAGAAAATTATAGAATAGTTTGATTCCTTATTCTTGAAAATCTTCCTTTAGAGGGTTATGGAATCATTGAAGAATATGTGTTGGTAGTGACTGAGGGGAGATTGGAATGGAGTGAAAGGAAAACATGTTTGGAAACTCAGAAATGTTAAGACCAGTGGTTGAAGAAGAAGGTAGTGAAATTCCTCTGTTGTGAGCTGCTTCTGTTCTTGAAGTTAATTTGGTGCTGAAGTATTGAGTAGATCATAGTATTTGTCACATTGTCTGGAACGATGAGTTCAGTAGTCTGAGAAGGGAAAATGCATGAATTGTTACTATTCCAGTGTGTGCCTGTCAGGGTCTTCTAAGTCTGAGTGAATACTGTCCTGTTTCAAATAAATATATTTTATTTAAACAATTTGCATTTTTATGGCTAAAGCAAAATAAAAAGCAGATAATAAAGTATGTATTGTGAGATTGGTTTAGGAGAAAAGATGTCTGCAGAAGACCTAAAGTGTTGTTTTAGAAAGAAAAGTTCCTCTATGCATCAGTGAGTTAAGTAACTGGGGAAAAAATCTCCAAAAAGGTGAAACCAAGCTAGCCTGCTGTAGAAGCAACCCAGCATCCCTCTCCATCTAGAAGTACTCGCTGTGTTAGGTCATGATATAATGAAAACAATTTTGTTTTGGAAATGATGGAAGATTGGAAGATTTTTGTAGTCAGTCAGCAGGATTTGCCCGTGCTAGTGTGCAGTATTTGGACATCCATACAATTTTAAACATAAAGCCTGGGATTAGACAGGCTTTAGCTATGAAGCATGGACTTCAGCACTGGCTACCTTTATGAGCCCAAGGACATGATTAATACAAAGCTGCTTTCCAAAAGAGTTGAGGTTCTTCCAGAAGATTGTGTCAGAAATTGAAGATTTGACTGGGACTGTAGTTGTCCAGCTGTAAATGTCTATTAAAAACCTCCGTCACATTATGGATTCAAAGTGGAAGTTGTACAAAATCTCTGACTTAAGTGGGAAAGAAGGGTGTAAGGAATATTCAAATTGCTAGGAATGCATTACACAATGGAAAGATTTAGCAATCCTACACTGAAAATTTATTTGGATTACAAAGTAGTGAAAACATGGGTTCAGATAGATGGTTTCTGAGATGTGTTCAGAATAAGGGAAGAAAAGGAGAAACTTGTTTTGAGGTGTTTTGTTCTGTTGGGAGCATAATTTTGGGTGCGTTGCAGGTTTGCACCCAAATGGCAGCTTCAAGGAGCAGTGCACCTTGTTATGATGTATAATTAAATGATGAAATGCATAGAATGCATTTATTTTTTATTATTTACTTACTAAAGTATTCATTTCCACTGGAGAATAAGGAAGTTATTAATTTGCCTTGAAATGGGAAAATAAAAATTCTTTAATCCAGTGAGGTGAGCAAATTATGTGAGAAATGTTCGTATAATTATGTGTGGCTTTTAAAATTTTTTTAAAAAAATTTTTTGCCTCAAATCTGTTAGACTGGTGAAATCTCAGTTTTTCTCATGCAAGACCTGTTAAGCTGCTGTTGTTTGTTGACAAGCTCTAGAGGTAGAGCATTTTCATGTCCTGCTATACTACCAGCATTTTATCACTCTTTAAAGCATAGTCACTGCTTTTTCTTAAAGTCTTCTTGAATAGGGAACTAATAATACATCATCGTAATACTCTATAATTATATGAACATGTTATATTTATTAGACTAATAAATGCTCTTATTAGTGGAAGCAAACCCAGTTGAAATACTTTATTAGTACAGGGTTTGACCCTTCCCTTCTAAGAATTCAGAAGGCAACATGTTCCACTTCCTAGCATATCATACTTGTTCTGCTTGACATTTTAAAACTTTTTTAAATGACTATAAATGAATGAGTGAGTGGATGAAGGGCATGGTGAAACATAACTTTAATTAAGACAGTTGTAGAATTTATAAGACTTAGGACTTATGCAGAGAGGGCATTAATTTTGAAATATGGGAAGTAAAAGAGAAAGAAACTGTCATTGGGCCATATTGACAAACTCCTGAGTGACTTAAAGTAGCAATTCTGGTCATGTCAGACGTCAGTTCTGCAGAGTGTGGTGAATGTTTTCTCTTGTAATTCTTGTCAGTTGGTAATGGCTCTGCACTTGGTTGGAATGGCATAGGGGGAGTATCCTGATGGACCTCAGGAGCTTAAGGGAAGCTGGGCCAGAGGAAGCTTTTAGTTTCTGAATGGATTTGAATCTGAAGTGAGAAATCCATTGGCTCTTCATTTGTGAAGCCTGCATTTTCTTGCCTGTAATTTTGCCTGTCCATTTTGAACTGTGCTTAAGCAGTTAAAACTGCTTAAAATATGCTTAAGTAGTGATTTTCTACCTTTCCTCTAGATGATTTTCTACCTTTCGTCTTTTAAAGACTATTAATTAAAAAAAAATTATTCTGGTTTAGAATAACAGAAAAATCCAGCTGTCCTTTGGAAGTGTCTTTCAGTAACAGTTGTTTCACAATTTCTCTGTAGCACTGGTTTTTCGTGTGAGAAGTATGACATAACTGGGCTCTGCCACCTTCTGCCTGACTGTTCTCTGAAGAGTATGTTTATTTTCATCACTGGTATCTGAGATTTAATTACAGAAATATGACATCATGGGTAAATGTGAGCAAGGCCAGTAGAGCAGTAAGGATGAGGTGGCCAGATGAATCAGTTGTAGAGAGGTTAGTGCTGTTATTTCCCTGGTAGGCAGAACAAATGGCTTTTAGAAGTTAAAAGAGATCTCTGTCCTTTTGATTCAGCTGCACAGTGCTTCTAAAATGGGACATGTACCCTGCTCTTCTACTTTATATGTGTAATGCTTTTCCATCCTCAGTTAATGAAAGACTCTGGTCTTCATTTCTTGTGTGTTTTTGTGATGGTCTGAACTGGGTCATCATTTGGTCTGTGATGCGAGAAAATGTTTTTGAAAGCTGCTCCTGTTTTTCCCATCTCTTTGTGTTCCTCTCTCCTCCACCTCCTTTGTATGAAACCTTGCACTGCTTGATTTGACATTTAATTCCTTATTCCTTCTCTTGGCTCTTTCTATCCTTTTAGCAGTTTTCAAAGTGTGTTATCTCCCTGCTTCTTTGTGAGGCTATAGTTGTCTGTGCAGTTTATTCTTGTCTTTTTCTGTGATACCACTGTGTGAAAGGTGAAGAGGGGAGTTGCACATCAAACCATAATCTTTGGAAAGGAAATGCTTGATTCTGTGTGATGTGAACAGTGTCATAGCCAAAGTGCTTGTGAAAAGTTCCTCATTCTTTTGGGACAAGAAAGAAGGCAGGATACTTGAGGGTGATGTGAAGACTTCTGAAAACTGGTTACCTTTTTCTTTCTTAAAAATATTGCTTGATTTCTAAATTGCTTGTTTTTGCAGGCTTCTAAGACATCATCACAAAAAACTTAAGGTACAAGGTCAGTGGTGATGTTCTGATTTTCTGAGACTGTACATAAAACAGGTTGTGGTTGGCTAGAGATCCAGTTAGCACTACTGCTGTAGCAGTGATAACAAGGATGTGGAAGGATGCAGTCTCTGCATTTGGGAATTTGCAGAAGTTGCTGCTGACTGATGTCATTATGCTGGTGAAGGTATTATTCTGTACTTGAATGACTGGTTTGCTTCCCTGGGGTAGCTTTAAGCCAATGCAAAGTCCATTTTTGTGGAGCTTACAGTCATTCTGGGAGTGCTTGGCTGGTCTAGCATGCAGAAGTTTCTGAGCTGAAGTGCTCGTAGTGTTTATGTAACTTAATAGATTCTGTTCTAATAGACTCAGAGGAACTTTTTTCTCCAAATCCTTTGGTCTTAATAAGAGAAGAAGTGACTTTTTTCTTACCTCTCTTTTTCTTTCCTTTTTTTTTTCTCCTCTAGCTGTTGTTCCTCCTTTTGTTAATTGTAGAGCTGCACTTTAGTAACCACAATGGTGATTTCCAAGGTAGCAATCGATTAAAAAATGGCCAAATAACCAAGGCTGAAATAAATTATTTGTACCTGAACAATAAAAGGACAATGAAATTATAATGAGGATGACATGGGCTCAGAATGAACATCACTGCATATAAAGTCTAGGCTTGTTTGCTGAGCTCAGAGATGATGGGGAAAACATTAGCTCTAGGGTCAAGCTACTGTGTCATTTTCTCAGGGGTGTGGCATCACTTCTGTCTAGTGCTCTGCTTTTTCTCTTGAGTATGTAACAGATGTTCCCAGAATATCTGGGAAAATGAGAAGGAGCAAAATTAAAATTTACTATGAAATATGCAAGTCTGACTTTAAAAAAAAAAGGTTTTCCAATTCTGCTGTTTTCCCCTGCAGTTAAGTGCATCGTTATCTCCTACTAATCAATCTGGAGAGAAAAAGTGCTTATTAAGGGGAAGAGTAGTACTGTAAAATCATTTAAAAATCAAACACAACAGGAAGGTTATGAACTGGTACAATACAAGTCAGTAAGGTAATAGCAAATTCTGGTAGTTTCCTTTTAGGTCATCCTTATTTCTAACACTACTATTGAAAATTGAAAATTCAACTTCCATTCCTCTAGTCCTTCTTTGTGTTGAAGATAACCTGCAGAGGGAAGGTGTTGCGCTGCTACATGATTACAAAAGGGAGGCTTTCCATTTGTTTCTTGAGGAAAAGGATGCAGAAGGGCTTGTGGGAGATGGAGTCACGGCAGAAGTGAAGGGTGTGGTGGTGCACTAGTTTAAAATTCTTTGGGACAACATTCTCTGTTAATCTATAACAATTGAATGAGAATTTGATCTTTGCTCAGATGTGAAGGCAGTGGCAGGAGAGAGTTAGGCATAACTGCAGCAAAGGAAGGGGTCCCAAGCAAAATGTCTGAAACTCTGTAAGTCTTAGGCAATAACTGCTTGCATCATGTCCAGGCTTATTTGGCATGAATAAAGAGAAGAGCAAACCACCACCAGTAACTGCAGGCTGTGAAGATAATCCTGGAAATGTTCTGTGATGGGCAAGGTTAGTTGGAGATGTTCTCCATATGGGGATATTGTGAAGACAAAATGTGGTAACTTGAGCAAACTTGGGATAGACAAAGCAACAGAAGTCTAAATAACCACAGTTTTTGGAATATTTTACACAAATTCATATGAACTGTGGTAATGTTATCTTAGAGGAACAGTAACAAATATTGTGTGTTACAAATGCCCATGTTGGTGGGATTAGCCAGATTGTTAGGGGTGGTTTTTAAGAAGCAGCTAAGGGGAGTTACCTGCATTTGTGTGATCTTTGGTCTAGTCTGTTGGGGATTGTAGTAGACTGACCTTCATGTGAGCCAGGAGGCTGCTATCTGTTCTCTCTTGGCCAAGGGTTAGTGTTAAATAATTGTTCTGTGTGATAGCATAAAAGATTTACAGAGGGAAATGAAATTTAGGATCTGTGGTATTGTGAAAGAAGGGTTCATTTGTGGGAAAAAAGAAATGTTTTCAACTCTTGAGGCTGACACACAAACTTTGAAATGCCTTCACTTTCATTTAGTGCACTTGGACAACCCAGTTAGTTTATTTTTTGTTTGTATGGTCTTTCAGTCTTAGGTGTTGGTTTATTGTGAAATGGCTTGTGTTATGAATAAAGGAATAGATCATCTACCCCTGAAAAACCAAACCTAATAACAGTACCTTATAAAATTGTAATTACAAAAATTACTTTAACCTCCTATGTCTATTTATGATCTTGATTTAAGATCAATCTGTGCCCTTTGTTGGGTAAATGCATGAAAAGCTTCTGTGGAAATACTGTATGCTTGTAATTTCTTTCAACAGGTACTTTGTGCTGGACTTTGAGACGGGGATTCTGCAGTATTTCATGAATGAACAAACGAAAAACCAGAGCCCAAAGCCACGAGGAGCCTTGTCTTTAGCTGGAGCTATCATATCGCCCAGTGATGAAGTGCCACACATGATGGTGGTCTACTCTGCTAATGGAGAGATGTACAAGCTGAGAGGTACAGTGCTGCTCACAGTGCCTGCTCAGTTGTTCTTCTCTTCCACTCCCACTTCTGCATCTCTTCTCTCATGTCTCATTTCCCTGTGCTGTCAGAAAGAGGTGGCTATCCAGCTCTGTTATTACACAGTATATTTTAAAACATGATGGAGGAGTAATCTGGAGTTAAGTACATGTGACTTTAAAATGTATAGACTTTCAGGGCTGGAAGGTACCTCAAGGTGGCTTCTGTAATCTGTTACTCTGGCATTATCATTGAATGCTATATCTTATTTGCTTCCAAAGGATGTAAAAGGTGCTTTCATTGCTTCCACAGCATAACATTTGTTTTCTAGTACTGTTCTTCCCTGCCACCATCCTGCAGATAATGTGCAGTAATGAATCTGATGATGGGTCAGAGAAGGGAAAAATGCCAGTGAGGGGTTGCTGAGATATTATGTTCTTATCAGTCTTGGAGTAATTGAATGCTCCTGTGACATAAAATGTTCTCTTCCCTTGTTCCCAAGTATAAGACAAACATTACAGGGTATATATGAGTTACTTTGGAATATTTACAAAAAGGAAGAAAAAAAAATGGCAGTGTTCTGATTTTAAGGTATTTTCAGTATGGTTGATTGATCATGATGCTTCCAGGTCAAGCTTATTTATAAAAAAACCCTGTTATCTAAAAGAAAAGAAAGACAATTCAGTGTAACGGAAGTATTCTTAGTTTTATTCTGACCACAGTTTACCAGTTGTCAGCAGCACTGAGCATGCAGGAGTCCCCTGTGCTACATTGTGTTGCTCTTTCATATGCAGAACTGAATTCAGAAACAACCAGGGACAATTTCTGATAAAATGCTTTGAAAGTTGCACAGCTAGAAATCATGAGCACTTGTGAATCATTATGCTTTTCCAATCACTTGAAATTATCAAATGCTTACAATATGCTGCTTTTAATTTAATGATGTCTGTGAATTTGATTAAAATCAGTAAACAATTTTTATGCTGAGTCAATAACCATTAAGATACTCAATAGCAGAGTAAGTAAGAGAAAATATTTACTGAAATTATTGACTCCGTATTGCTGTTCTTAATGAGGTTTCCTATAGTAGTAGTTTAGGGAAAAACAAAAGCCTTTCTCCTAAACAGACTTGGTATATTACACAGGAGCCATCTGAGAGGAGACAAACTCCTCAATATTTTTTAAAGCTGGTTTTTAAAGATGTGTGGGGGAAATTCCTATGTCTTTAAGTTGCATGTGAATGACATGGGTTTAGAGAGAGTTATAGTTGAACTCTATTACAAGAGAAGCACTTAAGTATCTGGGGAACTGGTAGCTTGTCTGGTAGCTGATTGACAGCCTGAGTGTAGAGCTTTTATGGATTTAAATGCTGTGGTGTGTCCTTCACAAAGACAGACAAATAAAACAAAAGTGGCTGAAAATTTTTGAACAAAGTAGTCTTCTTGAGGTAGGTAGTTCTGCCTTTGCTAACGTGTGGAAGAGGTAACTATGAAGAAGACTCATAAGCTTATTTCTTCCAACTGGCCTCTTAAGTACAGGTTTAGATGTGTGGCACTGAAAAACTTAAGTGTTTTTATGTAACATAAATTAGGATTTATACTGCATCCTAATCAATAATTAATCTTTCCCCCTCTGCCCTGCTCTGTCACCTCTTGGGCAAAAGAGTATTGATTTATGTGTGATTGCCTGCATTTTCTTGTTTCTGTTCTAGCTGCTGATGCAAAGGAGAAACAGTACTGGATAACTCAGCTTCGATCCTGTGCCAAACATCACAAGGAAAGTGATTCTAAGGTAAATAATTAAGAGTGAGAAGTAACTATTATGATTTAAGTGGAGTAGGTGAAGAACAGCATAGCCTGGATGATTGGCTGCTGTAATTAGTGGGTTGATGTTCAGAGGGTTTTGAGTAAAAGCAGCAAGTTGTCATTTGTCAGTAATGGAGCAGGATAAGTCAGTTTGGGTGATCCTAATAAATAAACATTTTCCTGTTTATGACAAATTAGTAAAGTGCATAGTTAATTGAGTGGCTGAATCAACCATTTATTAATAAATACATTTATTATTAAACATTTAAAAGTTAACTAATACAGTTTTACTTAATTTTATGCAATTTAGTGACTTTTGTTATAAGAAGCTTCAGATAGATGTTAGCAGCAGTCAGTCTTCATCTTCTTTACTAAACTGGAAAGAGCTCATAGTAAGAAGAGTTATGTTATTTACTTCTCTTTGGAACTAATTGTCCACAATTTTTGTCCTCAAACAGCTAAATATTTTGGGCAGGTAGAAAGACCAACTGTGTAGAATGTGAAAGATAGCAAAATGATGGATTGAGGCTGTCTCCAACCTCCAAGTAAAAATTGTATGAATTGTGGTACAAATAAAACCCTTTTCGAAGAAGAATTAAGTAGCTGGAATATTTCAGTACTTTAAAAATTCTTACACATTGGAATTCAATATAGTTTTTATATGGACGTGGCCCAGGACTACTCAGAAAGGTGCAACTCTGCTTGATCAGGGTACTCTTACAGTTGCTGTTGATTTGCAGCACCTGTGCCAGATAATGATGCCAACTTTTTATACTCAATTGCCAGCAAGGAGTTATTCCTCAGTATGTTTTCTGGTCACTTCTTAAATGCATTTAGATGTTTAGCATCTATAATTTAACTGCGATGGTGGTAAAAGCTGCTGTTCAGTATGTATGATATTGGAGACTTGTGCAATGGCATACTGATTCTTATGCTTCTACACTCTATTAATTTTCATTATATTTCTTAATACTGGTTTTATTTTTATGCTTTTCCTGCTTGTGATAAATTATTCTATTTTAATAGCAAAATCTCATTTAGAATAGCAGTAATTTAGTTGAAGATGATCTTTGTGGAACTGAAGTTGGGTTCATATTTCTTCTTTAGGTAAAAACTGTTACACTTGGTAGTAATTTCTGTTCAGACTATCTTTCCATGTTGAGCTCCTTCAGCAGGAGTAGTATCTGCATATTTAGTCCTGAATTAATTCATGTGTCAAGAGAAAAACCATGGTGTTGCAACAGTGAAAGTAAACAGCAATTAGTAGTGGTCCAAAGAAAGCAAACAAAATTTCAGAAATTATCAGGAAAAAGAAGAATAGCAAGAATACTTAGCTTGCTCTAACTCTGTCAAATACTTGTAATGAATCCTTTTATCATTCCCCCTCCATTTCTGAAATGAAAAATTGGAGTGGGGATAATGAAGTACTTTTCATTATATTTGTTATTCTTCTGTACAGGATGAACTCTGTGTGATGAAATTTGACTTCATTGTAGTCTTTTTTTTCTGGTGATGAGGATGGAAGGTGCAAATCAGTATAGTAAGTGCTCTGCAGTGGCTGAATAGGAAGTATTTGTTTAGCTGTTAATAATAATGTTGGTATGGGGAGCCTCAAAGAAAAAGGAGTTGAAAACAGGCAAAACAAAAAACCCAAAAAAAAGGCACCAAAAGGACATGAATAGAAAGTGGAGAATATGTTGGAATGTTTTGGATGCCAGAAGTGTTCAGGGATTTGAAAAGCATTTGAAAAGCAAAATTTTATTAGAAAGTCTTGACTAAATGAGTGGGAGGCTGGTAAATACACAGCCAGTTTCTGCCACAGAAGATCTAAGGCACAACTTTTGGAAACAGGAAGGCTTTAGAATAGGGAGCATCTCACTGGTCCACTTGTATTCTTGCATAGTGACCAACAATGCTGTGGTTTGCTCCTTGTTCCTATGCTCATCGTGCAAGAAAGTAAAAGTATTTCCTTAACTGAGGGATGGTGGACATGTGTAGCAGAGGAACTAAATGGAGGAATATTTCAGATAGTAGGAAGAGGGTTCTTGCATTTTTCTTTAAGACTGGTAAGTTACAGAAACTTGGCATAACAAGTTGGGAGTATAGATGTATTTTGGAATAGATATGCTTTAATTGGCTTGAGTCTGTTGAGTGTAAAGCAGAAATGCTGAAGAAAAGTATACGTCTTAGTTCTGTGTTACAAATCAGGCTAGATCACTTTTCACTTGAAATGTTTGTTACTGAAGCACTTTAAGTTCTCTGCTTTTGTAAGCCACAGAGCAAATAGAGAATATCTATCTTCTGTATTTTTAAACTTAACAGTCCAGAAAATAAAATGTCCAGAATTTATGTTCTTCAGATGACACCACTGATGACTCTGCTTCTTGTTCAAGAAGTGGACTGTACTTGAACCAATTCTGTGCTTACCTGTTCCTAGAAACTTTTCTTGTGACAAGATTTATCTCTTGTTTTTAATATGCCTTTTTCCTTTTCCTCCTCCTGTCTTCTCAGCATTAGAGTATTAATTGAGAAGAATATTTTAACTGGCTTTAGTATCGCATATAGTGTGAACTTGAATTTCTTCTACAAGAAAGATTTTAAATTTCTCTCTGCTTTTCTTAATAAAAGGAAAGGATCAAAAGCTTAAATGCTGCAATAATTAGACTTTGGAGATCAGATATCATTTGCAAGGTAACAATTCTTCACAGAAATTCCAGAAACTAGGGGAAAATAAGACATTTATGTTCTTTTAATTTCTTTTTCTTAAAGTTTCTTTTTTCATATTCACTGCCTGGTAGGAGATAAGAGAAGCAAGAACTGCTTCATTTCATTGTATTGGTTTTTTTCTTTCTCTTGTAGATGATGGTACTTTATACTAAATGATTATTAACACAGGAGTGGAAACATGCTCTTTAAAGTGTTTTAAATTTACATAAAATAGCATTCTGCTATTTTTAGCCACCTTACTGTTTCAGCTTAGGGTCTGGATTTACAAAGAAAGGTCTGTAATGACACAGAGATGGGTATATGCTTGACTTACTTTTGCATAATCGAGGACTTCACAAAAATCTGTGGTGTTGGGTTTTGTTAAAATAACTCTACCATTGATAGGATTGTCATGATGTGATTTGTTATTCTGCTGTCAGCAAGGTTGGATCTCTTTATTCCTCCCTCTCTGCATACTTTATACTCTGTAGTAAGTGGAAAGTGCCAGTTATCTGTCTCTCATCATGCTGTTATGAACAGGCAGATACTCATGTGTTCTGGACTTCTGGAGTTTGAACAGAATCCAAGCTCTGTCTCTGCTGGGAACAGCATCTGGGAAGTTGGAGTCTGAGTGTTTGCTCCCAGCTTCTTCTGCAGCTTAAACTCACCTTTTTCATAGGAATACTGAGATGCAGAAATTTCTAGCTGTTCTTGAGGAGTCATACACTTGAATGAGGTAGAATGGGAAGTGAAAAATATGCAGTGAGTGGTATATTTTCTGTTATGCAAGTGGGATATAGTTTAAATGTGAAAAATACCCAATAATGGGATAACCAGGCAAGCAGTGGGAGGCTTCCCAAGAATACCAGCAAAGTAACTTAGCGACAGGTTATTCATACTGGAGAGAGAACACTTTAAAAATCTTGAATAGGTATTATTGGAAGGGAATTTGTAGAAAAACATGATAATTTGGAGGATGTGTTTCAAAGCTGAAGCTGTGTCACTGTTTCTGTGAAATACTCTGAGAAGAGCATTCCTTTTGGCTGCACTGGATCTAGATCAGACTTAGTTTGCTTCCTTTTTTTCAGCTACTGCCTGCTTCAAAATGCTACTGATGACTGTTTTTAAAGCTTCAGCTGGGGATTGGAGTGGTGGAGGAAATTAAATAGAGAAGTGATTGAAAAAAGAAAGAGAAGGTTGTATACTAAACACTAAATTTAGTTATGGACTAATGAATGGTCCAAAGGTGAGTGGTACAGTTAATGAGTGGATGTAACATAAGCTAAGTCTCTGGCTTTGTTTTAATTAAATTTTATGTGGTAATGATAAAAAAAAAAGCAGTAAAAGAAAAGTGTTCACTGGCAAATAATTCCCATGCTGTCACATAGTCTTAATGTTCTTGGTATTCCCATACAAGTCTCATTTCACTTAATTACAGATTGTTCAACCTCCATAAGTGACAAATCAATTGTATTGGAAGAAATGTTCTATATCTGGATAGGATTGCTGGTTCTTTTAGACTATTCTAAGTGAATATTTTGTATAAGCTTTAATTAAAACATTAGTCAAATTTGCATTCAGTGGTATAAAGTGCTTTCAAGAAAGAGTAGGCATATGAGTAATTTTTTTGGTAACTTCCAAGAATAATTTTGTATCCAGAAATGGTCACAAGCTTTTTAGTTCTTCTGTTTCATCTTCCTTTTTTTCTTGACTATTTAATGATGGTGGCTGTAAAAGTACTCCTGAAAACAAGCACAGGTTTTTAAACCAGCTCTTAATGCCAGTGTGTGGACTGGTTGCTGGATTTGCATATAGCCCTTGTATATCTCAGTGTGTCTGTATCAGGAATGTGACAGGGAACAGAACCTTTATCTTGAGAAGTCACTTCTGTGCTCAGATGGTAACTTTCAGCTTAGGTCTGTGTTAGAATAAGGAGACAGACTCTCTGTTGTTTTAGCTTTTTGGTTTTGAGCTGCACAGTGAGCTAGTTACTTAAAATTGGATGATGTGGATTCATCTTTAAGCTGAACTCATTTGCTGATTCCTTGCAGCTGTGGATTGCAATCCAATTCCCTTCCTTCTGCTGCCACCTTTTGTGTGGGTTTTGTCATGTTTCCAGTTCTGTATTAACCTGGGCATCAAAAGTAGAAAAAATGGCATCCTACTAAAAAGAGCTTAGCTCTCTCACCAGCTCTCTGAGGAATGTGTGTCTCTGGCTCTGGTTCTCTATTGGCTTCCCTCCCTGGAGTAATGGTGGGGAAAAAAAGTCCAAACCTGCCCCTGTCAAGTATCAACTGCAGTAGCAGTTTGTCTATAATGTGAAACAGCACCTGCAGTAATGCCTCAAACTTAGCACTTCTGTCATACCGTTATGAGGCAGAGGTGTAATTATTCTCCACAGCTGGAAGAATGACTATCATGGATCTTTGGTTTTATCATGTTTCTTTTTGCTTTAGTAATGAATGGCCACAGAGATACCTTTACATTTTAAAGTGGATCATTGGCTGAGTGTATATAACATCTGCATGGTAACTTTATGTAAAGCCAAGCTGGTGAAAATTTCAGGTCCTTTTCAGTGTGGTTTCGGTTCTTCTGTGCATGTCAAATTGCTTTGCCTTCTGAGCCTCAAGTGTTCCCTCTGTTGGTATGCTTGTCTGCTTCCTCTTCTCATCCCTGACCTATGGAAGTCAACTAAAGAATGACATTTCTAATTAAATGAAATCCTTACAGTAGTGGGGCTGAGAGGGAAGCGGTGCTTGGCTGTTGATAGTTTTGTGTTTGACATCTTTTTTCCTCCCTTTGGAACCTTCATGAAAATAAGAGTTGTTCACTGCTTCTAAAATCTTTCTACAGAAATGGAAGAAAATCAGTTTAGGATTGAACGTGCTCAAATGATTCTTGATGAAGAAAAGATTTTATGATAGATTGATTATCATAGTCTCTTGCTTAAAAAAAGACATACAATGCCTTACTGAAGATGATGAAACAGTATGATATTCTACCAGAAAAGTTAGTTCTATAGAGTGGTGCTTGACAAGAATATGCAAAACATCATAAGCTAGTCCCTGTGTAGTGTTGAAGTTTGGATGTTATGTAGATTCTGTCATTTGCATTTTAATATTTGTGAATGATTATAATGTAAATGAAGCAGCACTGTGTCTAGGTTTATCTTTTATCAGTGTTTGTTTACTTAGGATGCATTGGAAAAGAAGTAGATGGGAATTAAAACACTGAATGGTGGTATCTCAAAATTGTAATTACTTTCTGATAGTGTGTGACTTCCCATAACTCTCAAGCTGCATGCAGGGATTGGTTTTCTGTGCTGTATATGTGCAGAGGAGTAAAGTAGTGTCATTTTGGTAATTATTATTCAGAGAAAAACATCTGTGGCACAGTGCCTGTGAAAATGATGATTATCAACCATAAGCAGATATGACAATCACTTCAGAAATTATTTTATTGATCTCTGGAAAATTGCATTTACTTTCAAAAATAAACAAAATTGTTTGCTTCTGGTAAATGGTGAAAAACACTTCAGCTTCTTTGTGAACAGGAACGGCAATCTCCTGGGAGAATGAGTCATGAAAACATTAGTATAGTTTGAACTTACTGTTCTGCAATTCCATTATTTTAATTGTTAGGATTTTTGATATCCAAATGGAAGCATTCATTATACTGCTTTTTTATCTTGGGGATGGACAGGCTATTAAAATAAAAATCTTAACCCAAATCTGTTTTAGCTAAGCATACTTTAGCTAGCTTTAGGTCATAAAACCCATATGAATGCAAGTTACAAATTAATCTTTTATTAGCTTCTTTATTATTCTTTTATTGGTTTCATTTTATTAGCAGATGAAATGTTGGTGCAATGGTAAGGTGTAGCCTCAGGAAAGAAAATTTTCAGTCCTTTTGGGATGCTTCAGCCTGTGGATTCCTTGACTCATTATTGGCACTGTGCATTACTAATGTTGAAGAGCTTACATTTTCCTTTCATCAGACTTTTCACTCTCTTTTTATTTATTTAGTTGCAAGCCAGAAAGCAGTGAGACCAAAGAAAATGAGGTATGATGATAATTAGAGGGGCAGATCAGTCATAGGAGCAGTGCTGGGGGAAGATTAGGCATGGGGATAGGCTGAAGGGGATTAGGCATAAAGGCCCATCAGTTACTGTCATTGCTTTGATTTCCTTTGAGAGTGACTGTAATGGCTGTTGTAGTATGATTTATAATTAGAGTGCTTTTAGCAGTGGAAAACTTCACATAGATTTTCACATTTTAATAGAAATGGAAAATTCAGATTTTTGCCCAGCTGTGTGTCAATGCAAAAAGGATGCTTGTCATTCCCAGTGTTGAATCTCAAGAAATTCTGCTAAAGAGGAGTCAAGTATTTGGCTGGGACATAGGTGTTGACAATGTACTGTAAAATTCAGAAGTGCCTGAGGGGCTGAGTGTGCAGTTCCTGGAGAGTCTTCTGGCAGTGACAGGAAGAAGCTGTCAGAAGGAATTGGATGCTTCCCCCATTTTCTTGGATGCAGCAGGCACAGTACTCTGCTGCTGCTCTCTGTGGCAGGGGAGTCCAACTTGAAAAGGTTTTGACTGGTTCCAAAAACTGCCTCCTGCAGACATTCACATGCATACTGGCTGTGACTGATTTTGCAAGTTTTAAGTTGCAAATTTTTATGTTTGTGATGGAGCCTTGCCTAGAGATAGCTTCATGGGTAGCTGGAGGTCCTGGTGCTGAGCTCAATTAAAGTTTTTATGTTACAGATGCCCTCTAAAGAATAATACCAAATTTAGGTGCTGGAGTATTTCTGTTGTGGGCTGGTGAAATTTTCTAACGTGTTGTTTGGAAATACTGAGTCACTATAGATGGATGAAGGATGTAAAGGGACAGAAAACAAAGACATGAGGAGAGCTTGCTTCTAGACTGGTAGGAGCTGATCATGGACCTGTAGGAGCTGATCATGGACCAATATATTTAGCTCTGATACTTTGCACAGACCATGTATATGTGAATTCCAGATTGCCAGTCTCCCTGACTGGATGAGCTCTATAGGACTGGTGACTCTTTTGTGTTGCAAGGGGAAGCACAGGGCTCTAGGAGACTCACTGGCAGAGGTGGTCTCTCCCTGGAGATCAAAAAGCTCCATGCCTTGCCCTACAACATGCCGAGGTCTCTGGTGTTGAGATGACCCCAAGGTGTTAGAAAGTCTCTTTTTCCCAGCCCTGGACCAAAGAAGAAGATGGGATTCCTCAGTTCTGGTTCTCAAGGTTGTTTATTTTCTCTTATCTAGTACATTGTCTTTCTGACCCACTGAGGTCTGTCTGGCAGGTTGGGTTGAGGCACAGTGACTGCCCTCAGGGCGGTGTTATCTTTTTATACTAAAAACTATGTGTACTTTATTTACAATAAATATTTACAAAAATAATTTTCCAATACCTATCACCTATGTTAGACAGTTTGTCTCTACTCTAAACCATTCCAAAAGTGTCACCATCACAGCAGAAGATGGAGGGCAAGAAGAAGGAGGAGAGGACACACCTAGATTCCTCCATCTTGCCTCTTGAACCCCTATTCTAAAACCTCAAAATTCTTCATTTTCACCCTGTGATAAATTCACTAACATTTTACTCAAACCTCTGTGGCTTGTAAATCTTCTCACAAAGTTGGTAATTGTTTCCATGGGCTGAGATAGAAGGCACAGGTGTGTTTGACTCCGTGCCAAGATCTCTGAGCTCCCTGCCAGGGTCTCGAATCACCCAGGGCAGCCAGAGGAATGTCCTGGGTTCTGACACAGCAGAGCTGGGTGTGAGGCACACCAGGCAGTGGATCCATGGGCAGCCCTTGCCAGGCTGTGTGCTTGTCTATGTAGGGACTTGGGTTTACCTTGTGTCCTTATAGCAGGACAGCCTTCTTGAGCACCACCCACTACTGAAACTAGAGATGGGCTGTTTTTTCTGATTTTTCTCTCCTGCTCCACTGATCCCCAAACTCCATGCCCTAAATGACTGTTCACAAGAAGTTGCTGTGAGCTGCTACATTCTTTGGCAAAACTTAGGAAAAGCCATCTTAAATGCAATTGTGGTCCCACAGTCTGAACCAGTGCATGGGTTTTTCCATATATGTTTTGTGTTAACTTTTTTTACGTGCAGCTTTATAGCTCTCCCTCAAGAAAATCAAAACATAGTAAAACTTTACCTCTCATAGAATATTGTTTTTTTTTTTTTTATTTTTTTAAAGTTAACCTAATGGGAAAACTCAGTTTTACATGGCTGCTGTTAGTCTGAACAGCAGACAAACTTTGTTTGATCTGTTAGGATCTGTTTAGCTCTATGAAAGTAGCAGCTATGTATTTTTATTATTGGGATACTATGATACTAAAATGTCAGCGAATCTCAAAAGATTTCATTCTGAAACAAAATCAACTTTTATTAACCTAAAAGAGAAGTTGATTTTTCAATGAAAAAAAAAATTATCGTGTCTACCTCTACACCCTAACTTTAGTTTAGATGGTATTCTGATACTAGTCAGTTTGAAGAACAAACATTAGTGAAGTGTTTCACTTCACTTATATACTCAGAACACTTTTTCTGTGGAATATATGTTTGAAAAAGGAAAGTCAGTTTCCCTCATCCCCCTATTTCTCCCAAATACCTTTTCCTCTGGCTCTTATTTTAATTGTAGTTAATGTCTAAGCTCTTTCAAATGGAAGATGAATTATAAACCTAGCAACCTTCTGTGCCCTACTGAAAAATTACACCTCGTGCTGCTTTTTTGCCTTAGAGTCAAATCCAGTTTTAATACAATTGTGATTTATCAGCCAGGGTGGATAATTTTTAAAAATATGCTTCTTATTGTAATCTTATTTGTCATAGTAGAAAAGAATATATTCATTTCAAAAACAGTCAGACCATCATTCTTGGAAGCATTTGTAAATGTTAAATCTAGACCAACGGAATAATAATTATTTCTATGAGATTAGCAGCTCTTTGCATACTGGCAATGTGATAACCCATTTTTTAAACTTTCAAAAAGTCTAAAGTCTAGTTTTGTGTGGTGGTGGCAATGGGATTGTGTTACTTGTTTCACTCCTCCTCCTTGGCAGTGCCAAATAATCTGCCTTGTCCTTTACAGTCAGTGTGGTGCTAACATGGGGCCTGACTTCAATTGCAGTGCTACTTGGACCCTGTTCCCTTGGTTTGAGGATTACCACAAAATTGTAAAAAGTGACATGGAAGGTATAAGAAGAGAGATTATACCCAAGGAATACTTTTGTGTAGGAATACTTTAGTGTAGCAGGCTCAAGAGAAGTACCTTGTGTTGATGGTGACTGTCTTAGAAATGTTGTAGGCTGCCATTGTTATCTGTGCAGGTTTTGAAGGAGAGGTGGAAAGGTGTTTTGCTCATGGGGCTGTGTTATTTTCTTCACTGTCTGGAAGTGCTACTTAATGTTACTCTCTGAATTGGTTTGTTTCATGAGGTAAAAGTTACTCTGTTTCAGTTTTAACCTTAGAGATGCAATCAGTTCAAGCAGAGGGGAAAAACTTTTTTATATTGCACTTGTATATATCATGTCCCATGGTGATCTGGTGCCCATCTGAGCTTGACTGAGAATTGGTGTCCTATAGACCTCCAGGATAACTTGTGTTTGAGGTCTGTGGAGAGCAAACTGAGACAGCAACACTGACTGATGATTAGATAAAAACTGAATGTCCTGACTGATTTTATAGGTTGTATGCTAAAAGTATTCATACTGCAGATACTGTTGGAGATTTATTTCTGGCCTTTTTTGTATATTTGGTTTATCCCAAGCTTACTCCAAAATGCATGGATTTCTTTAAGACAAATTTTGTTTCAAGTGTTAATATTTAATTAGTGTGTGGATTGGCCTTGCCAAAATTGAATCTCCTCTGATGTTGAGAACAATACTACACTGTTTCAGAAGTTCCTCAAATGAAAGAGTTAGTATTTTTTTCTTCCTTACTGTTCTCACCAGTTTGGTGAATTGTAGGTCAATGTTTTAATGAAAAATATTTATATTGGCATCGTTGTTATTCTGTCTGCAAAATCTTTTCCTATGCTTTACTAAAAAGTAGAATTGTAAGAACTAAGCAGCATATTATTATGTAAGAATTTGTGAAGATATTTGCAAAGACCAATTATACAGGCACACCAAGAAACAAAAGTAATAACTCTAATGTTTCCAAGAGCATCTCCTGAGCTGTGCATATGGTTCAGAAGGAATAAATCAGTTACACCTCCAGATTTAGGTTTGTGAGAAAAGTAGAACAATACAAATGTATAGCCTGAATTGTGAATTTTTGCTTGTGTAAAGGTTGCTAATATCACAATCCTATTGCTTGTTCTAGAGCATCTCATCCTCACGAAGTAGAAGCTCATCTCTGCTGCCACCTGGGACAGCTAATTCTGCATCTCCCAGTGGCCAGAAACACATGAATCAAAGTGGGCCAACTGTTGTAACCATCACACATCACAAATCACCTGCAGCTGCTCGAAGAGCAAAGAGCCAGAGATCTGGTCAGCTCCATGAAGTCCGAGAGGTAAGAGAGAAACATCTGCTGGTTTGCTATAGCTTGGAAGTGCTTATTTTGCTTCACAATAAGCAATTGAATCTGACAAGTTAACAATTATCTTTTTTTCCTACTTTATGACTGCTTTGTTTTGATCCTCTTGCTGAGCAAGAGGTGGGCTTTAGTTCTGGTTCAGCTTCAGGTCAGGTGTATACAGATTTTTTTATGCTGATGTTAAAATTGGTGTGTGCACATGCGTGAAAGTGAAATAGATAGGCAACAGCTCCCAGGCTTTGCAGTGGTATTGCAGGACTGGAGGAAAATCTCTTTGAAGCTGTATGCAGCAATACTTTTCAGATTGGAAAGTGGGCCCTGAAGCATTTAAATAGCTGGAAAAGAACTACTTGAATAATTCTGATGAAAGTGTGAATGAAGGCGTAGCTCCCCACACTCAGCAGTTTGTTGCTATGCTGTTGTAGTCTTAACTTTGTTTCAAGTTTATATTGCTGGCCTTGTAGAGGAAAAATGGTTCATCTGTATCAAATGCATGAAAAACAAAGCAGAAAGCTTATTTCTTTTAAAGACTGTTTGTACCAGTGTTTAAGAAATGTAACTCATACCGATTTAACTCTGTCTTTCAGACAACAAAAATAGTGCAGAGATTTAAGCTTAAATAGTATGGCAGATTTTCGCAGAACACACTTTCATCTTTGATCTCTTTTTCGCTTTGTCTTTCATGTTAAGAATTTGAATAAATGCTTGGGATGTGCTCTGAATGAAGGCTGAAATTGCACATCCTGAGGAGGAATGCTTGTTTTTCTTCTAGTAAACATTAGAAATGAAGAACTGGCTGTCTGAATGTCACCCACATTTTCTTTACATTAGAGAAAACATACATCTGTTGATTTTTTATAGAAATATCCTGTCTTTGTCTACCAATCATTTCCCCCAGGTTACTCCTAGCATGCTAAATGTATTTCCTCTCATACATTGAATTCAGAGTGCACCTTAAACCTATTAATAAAATCAACAGTGGGAGTGGTTGCAATTTTGTCAAATGGAGCTGAGTAAGGCTGAAAGCTATTTGAAAGGGAGTATTAGTGTATGTGCTGATCATAATAAGTTGGGAAGAGAAAAAGCCATCAGTTGCAAAGAATACACCTGGAAGAAATAAATACTAACCCATAGTAAAACAATGAGAAACAGTTCAGGTATCATCCCTGCAGAAAAGGCCATTGAATTGCTGACTCACTTGTTTGTGGTGCATTGCAATGTGGTGTCATTCCAAAAAAGGTAACTATTGCAGGACTTCAGTCTATAATGATGGAAGGTAATTATTTTGTTTTGCTTGATGTGAATGGTACCTTTTAGAGGTCTGCAATAATAATGAAAAAAACCCCTCAGACATTGAAGGTACAATAATGGCTGAAAGAAATGAATGCTTTTCAGGGAGAGAAAATGGTACTAAAATGAATGATGCGTAAGCAAAATTTCATAAGACAGTGTGTGAAGTTTACCCTTTTATGTGTTGGATATTTTGTGTGTGTGTGCTGCTTCCTAAAGAACAGCAAACAGTGGAGAAATCAGACCTTCTGCCCTCTTTCCCAATCTTGTGTAAAAAGTGGCTGCTTAACTGATGTTGTTTCCATCTTGTGAAAGGCTAAGTCTGTTTTTTCCAGATTAAGGAAGTACATTTTATTTCAACAGTATGCTCTGTGCACTTCCTTCTCCCCCATTTTCCAGAGTGAATGAAATAGACTTGGGTATATGATACCTGTGTTCTCAGGAAATATCTTTGTTCCATGTATGAGTCAAGCAGTGACTGTTAGATCCACCCTCCCTTATGAAATTTATCAATGAAGAGATATGTCCAGAGCCCCTCACAAAAGTGCGCTTAAATCTGTTCTAGTCCTGTTTTTTAATCTGAAACAATGAAAAATAGGATCTAAAAGTACAGTGAGAGAGAGAGAGAGTTAATCCTTTCCTCAATGCCCAAATCTTTACTTTTTATTTGACATTTGTTTGGTATGATCTGGATGAAGGGAAGAGACTTCAAAAGGATTATAGATAAATTTTAGTGTTCCCCTGATTGAATGATGCCATTGAAGCTTTGACATGCAAATAAGTTTTTCTAAATTGTTCCATAAATAGGACTGCATTAGCTAATTTTGCATCTTATAAATACAGTAGTTGAGTCAATGTAAAATGTTGATCTGCTTCTGGAAAATGAGAGGAAGCATGTGTGTTTTAAATTTCACAGCAATGTTATGCTATGGTAGTGCTACCATGTTATATGTGAGATCTTTGAAAAACAGGAATGCTGCAAAGAGGAGTATCCTTCACTTGGCACGTGTGCTAGCTGGGACAGTGTTTGCTAGCTGGGACAGTGTTCCTGAGAAAGCAACTCAAAATTGCTTCTCAATTCTGAACTTTCTTGGTCTGGCCATATTATCTGGAAAAAAATGAGGTGTATCTCCACCTTGCAAATAGGGCAGAATATACTCCTGTACTTTAGATAATGCGAGATGTTTGGTAATACTTGATTGTACTTTCCCCCTTCTTTTCACTTCATAATAAGAATAAACAAAACAGTAAGAATAAACAACAGTGTTTCCTTCTGTGGTTTGTTCTAGTTGATTTAGTTTGATTTTTAATAGGCTAGAGAATTTTAGCATGAAACTAATTGTAGCAAAGAGGTCTATTTAGCACCAAACTGACAAGCAAAATCATATAAATGTAGCAGATGCAACTGTCTAGGTCTGCAAAATGACACATGTAATAAGTGTTTCCATTGTGAAATGGGAATTTCACCTATTTTCCAAATTTTTGTAAGTTAAAATTGAGTATAAGTATGGAGTTTTTGACTGCTATAAAAAATTTATGTTTTATTACTTGCCCCCTTTTGTATAGTGTTGAATGGAAAAGGAGCTCAGGAGCATTGCTTTTCATCATAATGTAATTTTTTATTCTGTTTAATATCTCTTAAATCAGATTTTTGCTTATATTAACTTGGTGTTAATAGTATGGTCCACACTGATTTATGGAATGTTACATCAAAACTAAAATTAACTGTACATTAACTTGTGAGAAATGATCTGCATCGTGTTGCACTTCATGCAGAATTATTAGAGATCTTACCTCTTTATTTGAACCATAACTTAGCATTAAAGCACTACTTTGAGCTAATCTTTTAGTAAGTGATTTTATGGCAAACTAAGTCTCTGTGGTCTTGAAATTTAAATCTGTTTTTAAAACTGTGTATATTATTATCCTGTTAGAAATTTATGATCAGAGTTATGCTTTCAGATTTCTTTACTGTAGGTGGTTAAAATCAACTGGAAAATTAAGCCAAGTGGCCACATTACACTTCTTATTAAATTTTAGCTGTCACTGAACTAAATAATAGTGACAAAATGGTCAGAACAGTGTTTATTTTGGCTGAGAGTGTCTGATTCTTGTACAACCTCTGCCAGTGTCACAATTGTTGTTAAAGAACCAAGTGTGTGAAGATTTTGTAGTAATTGATTTTAGTTATTTGCAGACATTTAGAGAAATTAAACTAAAAGAAGTCCAGATAAATATTTCTTCCCACAATTTAAAAAAGCCAATGAAGAATTTTCTGATCACTTTGAAATGTTTCTTACAACTTTTGATACCGTGACTAGTCATCAGTATGGATTTCTGAACATTTGGTACAGGGAGATCCAGATTTCACAGGGCCTCTACCAGTGTAACATCTCTTTTGTGTGCCAGTTGGCAGTCCTAGAACTTGGAAAGGAGTGCTTTTCGATGAGATGACAGTCCTACTGCTTCTTGCACATCCTTTTCCATATATAAACAGTTATTATTTGATTCCTGCAGGAATTACACAGCTAAGTGACAGTTCTTTGCTTCCTTCCTTACAATATGGGGAAGTCTAGGACTTGCACATAGGGCTTCATGGAGTGAAGTTTAACAGCAATTTTGTGAGGCAACAATTTTATGTGGTTATTGGGAAAAAGAGATGATTCTAAAACACTTTTGAGGATTTTTCAAGTGAGAAATGAATGTCTTTGGGTCGCTGTAATATTTGGATAGCAAAGTTAGGAACTGTGACTTGCTACTGTTAGCAAAAGGGATGCTGTTGTGTGTGGAGATGTGTTTGTTGTGTCACAGAATTATAGTGCTGCACAGGCAGCATTGTAGGTGACAAAGGAGATGTGGTACTTAAACCACTTGGGGTAGCATTAAGAGTTGCAGGACTTTCACAGGTGTGAATTTTATGTGAAGATGTACACTAAGCTGTGTGTTGATGTTAAAGCTTTGTAGTAAATGTTTAAGCTAGTAGGGAGGGAAATCTTGATGGTTTTTGACCTATGCCAAATTTTACTTTGCAGCTTTGAAAAAGTCAGGTTTTGCTTTTTATTTCACTTTTTTTTTGGCCTCCTTTTTTTTCTCTGAAAACATGTACTTGGAAAGGTCAGTGGATAAGGAATAATGTGAGTCCTTACAAAAAAGAATGCTGTACTCTAGATATTTGGCATAGTGTTGAGGTTCTGTGGGGTTTTGCAATAAGGGTGCATGGAAAAAAAAAGTATTCAGCTCCTTGAACGGGACATCATGCTAAGTGTGAAGTATGCACAAACACCATTTAAAAATCCTCTTAATAATTTAAGTGGTTTTGAACTTATGTGCCTAATTTTGTGTAAAATTACTTTGTATAAGTGGGGAGAAATGCTCTGTATTAGATCATTACTTTCACTGCAGTTCTCACCTTGATTTTGGAGTGCAGGAAGATGAGAGCTAGCTTTTTAACAAAGATGACCTTTAGGTCTGCATGAGTAATAAATCAAATATTTGCTTTTAGGAGATGAAAATGATCTCATATTCACCTAAGGTATGGAGGTAGGGTGGGCTGCTAAACTGTGCTAACTTCAGTTTTTCTGGCCTAGTAATGTGGGTGCTTTATTGGGGGAGAGCTGGTAACCGTGGACTGCAGCTACAGTAGCACTGCTCAGGTCTCTGTTGCTGTGCCTTTGCTAGTCAGGTATAAAACTAGTTACCTAAAATCATGTCCATTTTTCTTTCTAAATATGTTTTAGTATAAAAAGGTACTTTGTGATGTTTTCTTTGTGGCAGTTTGTGGTTGATTCTTTTAACTAGAGACTTCTTGTATTTCCAAACTAGTGTAGTAAATACACTCTAGTCTGACCAGGGCATTTCATCTCTCATAGATACTGTAGAAAGTGTTTATACTGTTTCAGTTTTGAAATCCAAGTGTCCTGTGTTCTGTTCATTTTAGGAAATAATACAGTGGTACAGTGAATGGCAATTTTGGCAAAGGAAGGGAGAGTACAGAGAGGAGCAGCCTTTGTGAGTTACAGCTTTCCAGTTTTTCCTGAACTTGTATTTAAAATATCTTCCTCCAATCTCCCACTATACATAAGAAATTAGTAAAGGCTCATCCTATTGATCATCTTCTATCCAGTACGTCATAACATATACAAGATAATTAGTCCTTAACTGTAGATGAATGCTAATCAGAAAATGAGATATGTTACTGAGGAGGTTACATCCTCATGACACTGCATCTATATTTTATATAGATTGTATGTATTACACTTCCATTTGTCTGCAAACTCACTGTCAGAAAATTTTCACTGTAATTATCTGGGTGGGAAAAACAGAAGAATGTCTCCACTCTGAAACAGGTAAGGTAAAAGTGCTCGGAAAAGAACTCAAACCAAAACCAGCTATTTCCCAGAAAGCAACAGATACTTCTTGGCTTGAAGAAAAGTGAAGCAGAAGAAAGGACAGCAGAAAACCTTTGTGTCACTTTTGTGTCTGTTGAAGTCAATACAAAGTGAATGGGGCCTTAAGCCTTAATTCAGTAAATTCATATTTATGTGGTGCAGAATATGGTAGTAAGTTATTCTACAGCTACTACTGTTTAACTGTGCTTAGACACACTTTGTGAATTGAGAAGTCTTGTAATACAAATTTGTGTTACAGGTACATTTAACAGCTCAGTTGCAGCTGAGCTCCTTGATACCAAAAGGATTGCTTCCAGCAGGGTTTTAACAGGAGCCATTATGATTTGCTTAGAGGCATTAAATCTGTAACAGTATAAACAAGTTTGAAACATAACATGAGGTCTATAAGGGGCAGCTGCAGGTGTTACCTCCGCACTTTCTTCTGAATTGGTGTTGGACCCTGTTCTAGAAACCTGCTATACTTGAACAGTGTGAAAATAGCAGTGTGAGCACACAGAAATGTTCTTCTGGCCATACAGCAATGTTTGTGTGATTGCCTGCCCTTCATCTCCTCAGAGAGAAAAGCAGAACTGAGAGCATGTAGAACAGATGCAGTTATTTGGTGCCTTCTGTGGCACTTTCTTTGGAAGCTGTTTGCCTTGTGTATAGACATCTCTTCTCCTGTGTCTGCTTGTTCTATCTCAGGTTAGTCCTGCTAAGATGAATAGAAACATGTTTCCTAGGGGAGTAAATGGGATGCTTAAATCTCTGAGTGTCAGTCTAGTACTTCCCAGAGGAGTAAATGTACATGTGCTTCTAAAAGTTATTCAGTAAGTAGCTTTAACTGTCTCACTTTGGGGATGAGGAGATGGAAATTATTCTAATACTATAAACTAGCTGTTACCATTACATAAACATGACCTGGATACTTCTCTGATCTCTGAACCTTTGCCTTGAGTTTGCAATATGTTTGAGGTCACTAAGAGTGCATATAAGTAGCATCCTCTTAAACTGCACTTTGTTCTGTGCATTTGATTTTGTATTCATGTGAAGGTTGAGTCATCCTGGGTTCCAGATACCCAGGCAGGGAGAATTAAGGTTGCTATGGGAATCGTAGAGCAAATGTTCTACTAAAATTACACTGTTTGTCCCTATGGGTTATGTCAAGAATGAACCTGGCTCATTATTTTTGATATTTCCTTCTACCAGCCCCCCCTTCAAACCTGAAAAATATGAGTTACACAAACATGGCTTCTTTTCATAATTTTTTTTCAGCCTGTAGTTTAGCAGTAATTGAGCATGTGCAAAGATGATAATTTTCTGTCATTTAATAAATGGCAATTAATAAATTAGGGATAATACAGTACATATGATAACTACTTTCAGAGATTGCTGCAGCATTCATTTTCTTAAGCAGTTGCAGAGAAGCCAAGATTATTCTTTACAGTTGTTAAAACATTTAATTACATTTCAAGTAAATGGTAGGTTCCCAAGGGATCCTGAGAGAAGTTACATTTGAAGGGAATTCAGTCTCCAGTTTCTGTGTCTCTTCAAAACTGCCACTTAATTCTGCTTTATGTACAAAATTCAACTATTTTATCTGCACATATAAAACAACATAGCCTATCATACACATGCATGCATTTTTTAAAAACTATAGGATTGTTTTCTTTCACAACTATAGCACAAATACTGCAGTAGTTTAAAATCAGAGTTCTCGGTTTGAAAATGAAGCTTTAAAGAAAAATATTAATATAAAAATATAAAGAAAAAATAACATAATTCAGCAAATCTTTGCTTGGATGAGAATATCACATCTCATGGTTTTGTTTTCAGTGCAGGTTTCTGGGTGGCTGGCTGATGCAACAGTGATTTTCACAGTAAACCCTGAACAAAGGTGACAAGGGGCACCTTCTGCAACTCTGTAATGCAAATTGCTGCTTCCAAGATACATGGGCCATTTTGTTAACCCACACTTACATGCTATTTTTATTGAATTAAGTAGAAGGTATTTTGAATGTTCTCAGTGGTAATATATGACAATGTAATATTAGGTGGCTAGTGAGCTTTCAAATACTAAGTACAGAAAGTACTTCTATAAATCCCCTCAAGAAGAAAGTAACCATAGAAATGGCTCATATATTTTAAGCATAGCATTAAGTTTACATTATTATACACGTTTATTGAGGGCTTACTGTAATCTTCAGCTCCTTGTGTAGCACCTAAAGTACTGAATGCTACTCTAAGAAACACAGGAAGCATTTTAAGTTTAAAACGAATGTGAATAGTAAGCCCTGTAATTCTTAGTTATTTAACAAAGACCTGATCTCTGACAGCTTCTGCTGCACGTTCTTACTGTAATGCTTGTCTTGCAGGTGTTGAATGCTTTGCAAACTGTGCTACAAGAGTGCTTTTCAGCAGCTGCTTACCTGCTTACCTGCTTCTTGGCTGCAATTCTGATTTCTGACAGTATGCTTTTAAAAAATGGCCCATAAGACAATAGCTAGCAACATCTCATCCAACAAGCAAACCTGAACTACATCCGCCCAATCTGACATATGCTTTAAAGTAGCATTTGAGGATATAATGATAATAGTAATAGTAATACTAATAATAATTTTTAAATATATGGAGCTCTTTTTCCCAGCACCAGATGTTCTGACAGAAACTTGTGAATCCTTGAAGCTACTCATGTTGAAATGTGTAATTTATGTTCAACATGGCCTTTTCTCTTCTGAAGACTAATTTCACTTGAAGTCGAAAATCCACCTTTTATCAATTGTGTCCTATGTTGCAGTAAACTGATAGAATTTTCCTGTGATTGCTTATGTTGACCTAATGGCTGGCAGCAACATTTTCTGAGCTCTTTGGAATGCTTGAAATTCACAAATGAGCCTAAATTCCTGATAACCAAAATATGCTTTCCAGATCAGGCCTATAGCTGTTAACTTCAGCAAAATGATCCTTCTGAAGTATAAGGAAAACTGCTACTCAGGGGAGCCCATAGAATAACATCTGCCTATGAGTAATGTTTAATGACAAAAATAATGACTTTGCAAGGTAATTTTTATAGTAAAATTGCATAAGTATAAATTCCCACAAAGTTCTTTTTATAAACTGCTCTCAATGCTGCATTCTGCGGTTTAAAATAGAACTGTGCTTCCTGCTTGGCTAGATGGCAGCCAGCTGCCATCCAAGATTTACTTGAATTTGTGCATGCCTTCCTTTTGCTTCTCTAATTTTTTGGATTGCTGAAAGCAACTTGAGGTGGGGGAAACAACCTTGGGAGCTGCTTTTTCTCTTCCCTGTGGTTTTTCCTTGAGATCCCAACTCTCTGGTTCCATTGAGTTGTGTTTGACAGTAAAAGCAAAGTCTCAATAGATGGCTTTTAGTAGGATATGGTTAGTAGAAAATACTCAAGAAAAGGGATCACGGTGAGGGAACCCTGCACTTATTAGTTGTTTTTGTACAAAATGTCATGGATTAACCAGATACATGGAGTATTCACAGGGAGCTCTAGCACAACAGACAAAAAAGGAAAACTGTCATGTCTCCTGCAACAGGCCCTGATGCCCTGACACCTCCATCCAGAAACAAAGTGACCAGTACTGTGTAGGTACTGATCAGTCATTTTGCAGAAATTAGCTTACTCTGATTTCTGGGAAAACGCAGTGGCCATTGATACAGTTTGTCTGAATCACATGCTTTCACTTGAGTATTTCTTATGGCAGCCAGCTCTTTCTAAAAGATTTCACTTCTCACCTAAAGACTTGTGGAGTGATTCCATGAAACACTCCAAGACAGCTGACACTATCAGAGGAATGAATTTTATTTTTCTCTAGTGTTTTAGTACTTTGGTTTGTTAGTAAATCTTCTTCCACAGGGAAAACAACATGCAGCTGACGTTGTTTTGTGAGGGAGAAGTGTTCTCCTTCAGATTTAGGCAGCAAGAAGGTATTCTCAGAATAATTAAAAGATGTCGGGAGAACGACCGGAAAAGCTTCCCTCCTCTCCCTCCTGTATAATGAAGCCACTAATGGAAAGCTGAATATATATTAGAGTACTGATTAAGACTAAAAACATCCTCTGGTTTAGAAAATCCAAGATTCTGTCTGCTTAAATATTCTCTGAATGTGAATTTTTTGTCCTAGTCTGTCTGCATGGACCCAAGGTCTTTTTCTCACCCCTGCCCCAGTTGCCTTTCTATCATTCAGTAGCTCATTTCTCAGGTGAGGAGGACAGATTGAATACAGAAAACATGCATTTAACCTTGTGTCTGGGGTTGTTATGTCTGGTAAGGAGGTAGCAAAGGGAGGCAGTCATTTTGTTTTGGCCTGACATAGGTGGTCTGTTTTTGCTGAGATTTCTGGAGGCATTCTCAGGGGTCCTGCCAGAGCTGCTCTGATCCTCTTTACTTTAACCATTTCTGTTGCAAGGGCTGTGAAGCTCTCTCTGGTGTCTCTCTGCTTCCCAGGTTTAAAACCGGACCTCCTTAAAGACTCAGAACACTCAGATTGTCCTTGGGAGGGTCTTGCATCCAAATAAAATATCTTCATGAAGTTCCAGAGGACACTGACAATTACAGATATTATATACTTTTTGGTGTTTGGAGATGGATCTGTTAAATATATCCTGTCTTTCATTCTTCTGAACAGAATGATACTTTTGTAAAACAGGTAGTTAAGGTAGATCAGCTCCCTTTCTTGCTGAGCTTCTGCCTATTTTAGAGGGAGGAGCTTCCTCTCATATACCTGTGCTGCAGCCAACTGAGAATTTCTTGGGAGGGTAGATTAATTTTCCTTCTCTGCCACTGCATGGAATGTTTAAGGGTTCCAGACCATTCAGCAAAAAAGACCTGTGTCCCCCTTTTCCTCTATCCCTCAAATCTGGTAATTTCATGGACTAAAGCAATAGGATTCAGACCTACAAAATACAAAGTCTTACTATTGTAGCTCTGCAGCTAATAACAAGGGAGCTTGCAGGTGTGATTAATAAGCTGCTGGATAGCAGGCCAGTAAGAAGACATTTGTAGTTCATCACATGGTTAATGAATATTGCCTGTGCAAAATAGAATTATATTGTATTGTAAGGATATTCAGTAAGTGTCCGGATTGTAGAATTTGAAGATACAAGATAGGAATCGAATGTGTAAAAAAAGGAGCATAGTTTCATGTTTAGTATATGAAAAAATTAACTGGCCAATTCAAAATTTTCCTGACAGGCGTAGGTAAATAAGAGCTGCTCTCTGGAGACTAAACCCTGTGCTGAGGTCTGTGGAGAGCTTATAGCCCCAGGAGGTGCTGATGGCAAACAGTGGGACAGCAGCAGATTGGTAAGAGTAGCTGAGAGCAGGAAACAATTGAGCCAGCCTGCCTCCTCCACTCCCTGTTTTTCTGGTTGTCTTAGACTTGGCTTTTAGACTCAGTCCTGATGACATTTGATGTTTGCTCTGTAAGGTTTTCCTCACAAGGAACCACCCTGTGGAGTGTGTGGTGAGAAGACTGAGCAAAAAAAAGCCAAAACAAAAGCCCAAAGGAAATAATGTTTTGTTAGCTGAGACAATGAAGATATGTAGCAACTGACTTTTCAGTTTTTTCTATAGCAGATTGTGGGTTCCTGGTTAGGGAAAAGATAACAAAATAACAAATGGGGGTGGAGAGAGCTTGTTTTCATTCTTCTTTGAGGGGAAAAATTGAATCGTGACAGCAGAGGCAAGGACTGAAGAGAAGAAGAAATGCCTTGGTGATTAGCTTCCATCCTGATTGTCAGAGGTATAGTTCTGTTTGTTCTGTTACTTATTGTGTATCTGTCTGCAAATTACGTGCCAAATGAAAATTAACTTGCTCCTTTGAAGCTTTGTTGATAGGATGTATGTGTCTGAGCCTTAATAACTATTATATAACAAGTCAGTCCAATTTTAATGTTCATTGTTCGCATTGTTAAAATAATTGAGGTCAAGCTGGCTGCTACCCTGAGGTGATGATAATGGAGAATTTTGTGCTTATTCCCGGTAATGGGAGGGGAGCAGTAATCAGGAAAGGACAGCTGATACGGATGTCATTATCTGCTTCCATCTTTCCAAGGCGCTTTCAGAGTATCTCACTTGGTGTTCTAGGATCTTTCCTTAAACCATTTTTTGCCATTAGCATAGTAATGTTTGCAGAGGCTGCTGTGGGTCTTATTCCAGATTGAATATTTGTGGGTAGAATTCTTTCCTGTTTGCAGTTTGAGGTT
Source organism: Ammospiza caudacuta (assembly GCF_027887145.1). Classification (NCBI taxonomy): domain Eukaryota; kingdom Metazoa; phylum Chordata; class Aves; order Passeriformes; family Passerellidae; genus Ammospiza; species Ammospiza caudacuta. Next base: position 42,152,385 of record NC_080593.1, on the reverse strand, counting down.
CTTTCTGGTCTGAAGGTCAGGTTTTATTGCAGGCAGAGTGTACAGATATGTTACTGGTGGTCCTGGTCCTGTACCTGTTCCTACACTAGACACTTTAAAAGCTGAAGTGCAAAATTATCTTGATAAGATAAGATTTCTGTTAGCTGTTGGAGTACTTCCAGCAGCAACCTCTATTCTTAGTTATTTCATCTTAGTTATATATTAAGCTGTGATTTTGTCTTCCTGGCTTGCATGCTATAGATGGAATCCCATTGCAAAATCTGTTATGTGACGCTACTGAAGAAAAAAGTGAAGTCTGTAAATCCTTGTCAGAAAATGTCTTTTGTCAAGTAAGATGGACATAGCAAGTAACCTTGAGTAGTCTGAGAACTCTTCTCAGTCATTTAAGTCAAGGCAAAAGTTCACTTCCTCTGCTTTGGTTATGCTTAACTCAAAACAACAGAGCATTACATTTGAAAAAACCCCCCACTTTTACTGTATTTTTAAGAGTTACCTTCATTTGCCAGACATCTCAACTGGTGAGGTATTCATTCTGAGCTGATGATTAACAGTATTTACAGTAGTCTTGCATGTGTGTTGGTGCTCTTTCCTTTTTCAGAATAAATAGTGGAAAGTGGGCAAGTTTAATGGAAATAATATTGGATTTGTGGATATGAGCTGAATTGGTAGCTAGTGTGTCCAGTTAGTGACTGGTGTGATTGCTTTAGTGACATGAGTTCCAGATATCAGTATCTTGCATTTTGATGTATTCTTGATAGATGCATGTGTATATATATACACATATATTCTACTTATGTTGGCTGTGTTAGCTTTTGATTTTTGCATACGAGAGTTTGTGGTGTTGATGAAATACAGGTCAAGATTGCAGGAGGAGTCCTTGCTCAAGGTCAGAATTGATGACTGTGTTAGGTTCATGCGGCAACACAATATATCACATTTACAGTGGTTTAAAAGGCTTTTATTTCTTGTGTGTGGACTCTTCTGTTTTTCATTTGCTTTTAAGAAAAAAGGTGTTTTCTATGAAATAAAAGAAAAAAAATCCAAACTCCTGTGAAATCTGCTCATTTAACAATGGTTAAATGTCCTCACTCATATATCACTTTTGACTTATGCTAGAGTAGTTTGAAAAACTGGTCCCACCTCCTGTCCTTTCCTGGTGTTTTCTGAAAAGTTATTTTTCTGGTACTATTTTCTAAAAAGCAAAAATCCTGGTATTTCCAGAAGGTGTGTGTGTGCATGTGTCAGAGAGAAAGATTGTGTTTTCATATTAGGAAAATCCACCCCAAATGAGGCACCAACCAATGAAATCTTGCCAAAAAAATAATGCAGCAGGAAGCTGGCTCTTTCCCAGTCTTTAAAAGCAGTAAACTTCTCACAAGGACAGCTTGACTTGGAGTTGTAAGGAAGTGATGCATGTTGCATTTCTATTACTATTAAAGTGTCTAAAGATTTTTCTACACAACTGTTTATTTTTACAGATGCTCTATTTTTTGTATAAGCACTTTTTATTGTGTTGTTTATTTTGCCATGTTTTTAATAACTGTTTTCAACTTGCATGCAGTCAATAATGGAAAGGATTTAAAAATAAAAATGACTGCATTAAATCTTTCAGAGGAATTGCCTACAGATAAGTCGTCAGACCACGTGCTGCTGGCGATGGTGCACAGAGATTACTACAGCAGAGAAAAAGAGTTATTAACTGATGGAGCAGAATTTCTCTTTCATGAATGATTTCTGGCATGTCACAGATGAGATTGATGATATAGAATTTCTTTTTTCAGTGCTAAAAGAATGTTTTCTTTTTTCTCTGGCGTGTTTTGGATTTTTCCTCATGCATGAGTAGGCATATCTTAATATTGACTGTAAAGGATTCAATTATGTTATCAACACTATTTAAACAACATTTAAACTAAATTTAAACTAAAATTGAAATTGCTCATGTGTGTATCAGATTGTGGTTGGCACAGTCTGAAGAATCTCTCTCATGTTTTATATTCTAGAAGGAGGGTAGAATGACCTGAAGTGTTTAAATCATTATGTAGAAAGACGGGATTGGTGATGCTACTTGTTTTCGTGGCTGGCTCCGCGTGGCCCCTGTGACAAAGGGAGAGTGTCTGCTTGCCCTCTGAGGTCATGTGGCTGATGTCATTCTTCCTTTGAGGAGCCTGAAGTCACTCCTGGGAGGTGCCCCTGCCCCTGTGGCAGCTGTGGATTGAGAAGTTTTACAGATGGCGTAAAGCTGGTGTTTGATTTAGGTTGTCGTGATACACTGTGTTAATTGGGTAAAATCCTGGAGGATCAATAATTCTAGAAAGTAAGATGTCTGATCATACACATCTGTCCTAGACTAACAGACTTATGCCTGTTAGTCCTGGAGTCTGGATAACAAAAGCATTTAAAATAAAATAATGTCAAAAGCAATCATATGCTCTTACAGTTAGGTGTGGCTATTCAGTTTGCTGTGTTTGAAGTTTCTGTTTATTTTTGTTGTGAGACAGGAGGAAAAATCTTGAATAGAGATTGTTTTTGTACTTAATAATTTGGAATCTCTCCCTTTCTCTTTCTAGTTTCAGAAACCAATTTAAGTCTTAAAAATGGCATTCAGATTTTTTAAAATTATTTCTCTGCATGGGAAAGAATAGTGTATCATCTAGTATTTTATCCAAATGTTCAATTCCTGTATTTTTTCTTTTAGCATGGAAAATAGCACTTCAATTTTTCATTTTTATTTCCTAATTTAATTTTTAATAAGTAATTTTAGCTTATTTACCACATGAAAAGAATGTTCTTTCATCTTATTATGTCTGAAGTAAATTTCTTTGCAAACCTAGGGTATATCATGGCTTTTTCTGCTTTTCTTCCTCATACTGTGGAAATAATCCTGAGAATTAGTCATTTCTACTTACCATTTGTTAGGATTCTCATCACATAAGTGTTTGGTCTCCTGCATTGTGGTTGGCCATGTGTTCAGAGCAGGAGGGGCAGTTCCAGCTGTGAAGGAGTGGGTAGCAGTTGCTGGGGCTGGGTTAAGTAGGGGAAGTGATCACGCAGCCCTGAAGAGGAGGGAGCGGGCAGCAACCAAAGCTGTGGATTGTCTTGTTTTGGAGCAGGTGGTAGGGAGGGCATGACCTAGAGAGGAAAGCATCACATAATTTCCTGTTGCATTCTGGCATTCATGAGAGGGTCATTGGATGGCAGGTTTCTTGGAGTGTAGTTTTACTCAGGAGAATTTGTTGGCTTTGCCTGGCAAGGCTTTGGCATGAGAAGGGCACAGACATGGCTTCTGTGAGAAGCTGCCAGAAGCTTCCCCATGTCTGACAGAGCCAAGGCCAGCTGGCTCCAAGATGGACCTGCAGTTGGCCAAGCCCATCGGCCATGGTGGTAGAGCCTCTGGGATAACAGATTTAAGGAGGGAGGAAAAACTGCTGCTGGCAGAGGAGAGGAGTGAGAAAATGTGAGAGAAGCAACTGCAGACACCAAGGCCAGTGACAAAGGAGGGGAAGGTGGTGCTCCAGGCACTGGAGGAGGGATTTCCCTGGAGCCTGTGGTGCAGCCCAAGGTGGAGCAGGATGTCCTACAGCCCATGTAGGCCATGGTGAACAGAGATCCACCTGGGGCCTGTGTAGGACCCCACCAGAACAGATGGATGCCTGAAAGAGGCTGTGACCCTGGGGGAAGCTCGGGCTGAAGCTGACAGGACTTGTGACCCTGTGAAAGACCTGCAATGGAGCAGTTTGTGCAGGACTGGTTGCCATGCTGGATCGGGTGAAGAGAGCAAGGAGCATGGAGTGGCAGAGACAATGTGTCATGGTTAGGCTGTAACTCCCCCTAACTGTCCCGCTGTGCTGCTCTGGGGAAGGAGGTAGTGAAACTTGGAATGAAGTTAAGCCTGGGAAGAGGGGAGGGTGGAGGAAAAGTAAGATTTGGTTTTATTTTCTTGTTGTCTTAATTGATTGGTACTAATTAAACTGATTTCCCTGAGTCGAGTCTGTTTTACTTGTGATGGTAATTGGATGACCTCCCTGAACATCTTGACCCCCCCAAACCTTTTGTTGTTCAGCCACGGAGGGGAAGCAGTGGGCACTGGGTAACCACTACAAGAACACAGGCAATACCTGAGAGTTTCTGACAGACTAAAAGTCTGAATCTCCTTCATGCTTCAGGAGCAGCTGTTAATTGGGAACACTTGTCATCTGCTTGTTCTCCTGAATCAGAAAATGGAGAAAGAAGCAAACCATGCATTTCAGCTGGTGTCTTCCTAGGATGGGGTTTCCTCTTACTGAATATTTTGCAGTTAAGTAAATGCAGACCTTATAATTCCAGATATTTGCACACATGTAATTCCTTTTAATACATATAGTCCTGGTGGTTCTTTCAGTTGTTTTATTGTACGTCTATCATAACATTGTATGTTTGAAGTTTCAGTGCTTTTCTGAGAATGTGCAATTGTTTTGTGATATTATGAGAAGGATATATAGGTGGAGTTGTCAAATCCAAAAAATAGTGGAAAGAGAAATAGGTTAATATTTGTTGAGGAGTCAGGGGAAAATACCCTTTGTTGTTGTTATAAGTAGAGAACTGCTACCTTGAGCTGTCTGTATTTGCAAATGGGAAGGATGGAGAATTTTAAGGTGCTGAAACAACCCCATGTAAGAGCAAAGTCATTCAAAATTAAGCAAGTTATTTTATTTGTGAAAGAGAAGTTAGAAACTTCCCTTTTTCAAAATCTAAGCTTTTAATTTTGAAACAAGCTTAGAGTGCTAGTAAGTCAAGCATTTTGCCTCTCCTCTCTTGGGAGAAAGCAAAAAACAGACCTACCAGTAAGACAGAGGATGATGCTATAACTGCATGACTTAGTGGCTGTCCTGTTAAGGGTTAATGTGTTTAATGAGTTTCATCCTGTATGGTTTGGTGTTTTTGTGCTAGCTCCTCCTTGATTTGCTCTCTGTAGAACAACTACACTTCAGCTCTTCTGAAATCTTTTGTCAAGGTCTTTAAAAAAATTTGGCAAACATATAAAAAAAGTTCAGTCATTTCAATAATATATGTAATTTCCTTATGCTTTTTGCCATTGAGTTTATCTGTCACTTTACCATAGGGAGGGGTTCTGCATCTTTGTTCTGGGCATTCAACACCTTAAGCAGTGTGGTTTTGATCGGTGTTTGAGCAGTCAAAGTTCAGCACGTTCTAGTACTTTGAATCCTACACAGAAGTTGCAGTTCCAGATGTCTTCTGCTGTGTCAGGTCTGTAGACCAGCTGCTGGTATCACAACTAGGTAGCAAGTAAAAGCTGGATCAAAAGGCTGCTGTAAATCTGTCTTAGGTCAGCTAGAAAACAGTAAGACTTGGACCAACACCTTGTTTTGGACAAAGGTAGAATAAATCTTAGATTTTATTGAAATTTCTCCTAATCTAGGAAGAATACAACTGACAAAAGCCTGTAAACTTTTGGGCTGGCTGATAGCTGCAAACATTCAGTTAATTTTCCAAATGTTTTCTGAACTCCCTGATCAGTTTATCTTGTGGTCCTGTCTAATCTGTGAATGAGTCCTTTATTAAGGGGGAGGGAAAAATTAAAATGTTTGAAGGTTTCAAAATTTTATTTTTTTATGGAACTAAATCTTGGATTTGTAAGCTGTCATTTCCCCCCTGCCCCCCCCCCCCCCAAAAAAAAAAAAAAAGAGAAGAAAAAAAAGGTAGGAAAATAGTCACTTGGAAATGAAAATAGAACATTTCTGTCACTGTGAAGTATGAGAAAGTCAGGTTTTCAATTTCACACTCTTCTGCAGGATAAGAAAAGGAGAGGAGCAGTTTTCCATACAATTATATTGTTTAGTCTTCCAGGGAGATGGTCATCTTTTTTTCTCCTGGCTGTTCCTTCTGTTTGCCTCCTTGTGCTCTTTCCATGAAGGAGGAATATTGCATTGCCTGGGACTGATTCTGTGGTTCCCTAAAGCTGCATATTGGAGAGGTCTGTGTCCCCTTCTGACAGGTCTTGTTTTCTGCCAAAGGGAATTAAAATTGTCTGTGGCTTTTACTGAAGTTTTGGCCTCTGTTTTAAATGTTGATTATTAAAATGTCATGTTAACCTTCAGCAAGGCATTTGGCTAAATTTGTGAACTGCAACATCATCATCTTCTGTAATTCTAGTCTTTTTTTGCAAAAGTGGTTATTTCATCTCTGAGTTCAGTTCCTTTCTAGCTTTTCAGTGCACTCAACATATATTTTTTAATCAGTCAATTTACAATAATGTAGGAGGGCTGCAGGAAACACACAATACTTGAAAATATAATAATGATAATAAAAACCCCATGAAGTTTATAATACATTTTTACAGTACAGTAGTGTGGACAAATGGAGCTTGAATCTTTGTTTATTATGATGTCTTCAGATAGATTTTTCTGAAATCTTTGGATATCTCAAGTGTAGACCTGTAAATTTTTGCAGCAAGTTTTTTGCAAGGTAAGTGGAAGAGGCTTGTTTTATGCATATATGATTTCCTACAGGCTGCAAAAATGGAGAGAGAAATTTTGAATATATTCTTTTTCTTTTGGCTTTAGGATTTTGAAATCTTGCCAATTTGCTTAAAGAGCAGCCTGCTCAAATACTGCTGTATTTTTGCCTGCTATACAAGCACCCCTTTCATCTTAATCTGGATGGTCCAAACCTAGAAAGAGGTTAACTTTCTGCCTGACAGCTTGTATTCATATTGGATATGAAATAAGTACTCTAAGTTGCTTCCTATGCTGATGTCTGTGAAGTTAAAAATTACTGCATTTTGTAAAAACAGGTCCTTAGTTTGAGAAATGGGTAATGCCTGTTCTTAAACTGTGATGAGATATATATGTAGGAAAGAAGGAGGGACAGTGTCACTTCCTTGGGCGTCTCAGATCACATACAAAAGCAAGAAAATCTGAGCCTAAATCAATAATGGAGAAGGAAGTAGAATTTTCATACTTTTCCTTACAAAGACTTGCAGAAAGTATGAGTCACTATTAAACCTACTGTGAACCTACTATTTTAAGAGACTATTTTCTCTAACATAGTCTTGACATTTTTACAGGCCTTTGGTAGTCTCAAGCCCTTCGTTTTTGTAGGTGAGTATATGGTATGTTTGGATCAGAACATTAACATCCATTTGTGGTAGTTCTTCACATTTAGTCACTATTTCAATCCATAAGAATTTAACAGCTACATAGTGATATTTCCTATGACAGCAGATGTTTTTGGACCTTTACAGGTCATGAGCCAAGCTGAAGGACAGCAGAAGAATCTTGTACAAGCCATTGAATCTCTCCCAAATTCTGGACCTCTTACTGCCTTGGATCAGGACTTGCTACTTTTAAAAGCTACCTCTGCTGCCACCCTGAGCTGCCTTGGAGAATGCCTGAGTCTCCTACAGCAAAGCATGCATCAAGTGGGCCAACAGCATACCAGGACACTGTCATCAGGTGAGCACAGGCTCCCTTGGGTATTGTTTCATGTACTTTGGAGTGTTTTATTATGATATGAAGCAGGAAAAATGAACCATTCTCAGAGAGACAAGTTGGGATGAGCTGCTTGTGAGCTTCTGCAGCCTCAAACACTGTAATTCTTTACCTAAAAAAAAGATGCAAAATGGATTGCAGTCAGAAGAGAGGAGAAAAAGAGGTGGTCTGTCCTGAGTTTTCTCAGAGAAATTGGTCCTGAAGACAGCTACACAAAAAATATGGGGCATGGGGAAAAGGTGTATATAAACCTACATTCTTAATGGCGGTGTGGAACCAGCTTGCTTGTTTTGGTTTGCTCCCCCTCCTTTTTTTTTTTCTTCTTTAATAGATTTCAATCTCAGTACAGATTTGTTTGATAAAAATAATTCTATGCAGTGCTACAGTGAAAATAATATTTATAGTTTTCTACATGGAAAGATGCTGCTGAGGTGGATTTATTTTGGTCTGTGGTTTTCTTTGAGTCTGGAAAGAGTTCTCCATGCTTTAAGAAAAGAAGAAATGTGGCAAGTTTTATGAGCATAAAATGTCAGTGTGATACTACAGTGAGCTCTGCAGGCATGAGCAGAGCTCTCAGTCTCTATGTACCTTAATTTTTCCAGTTCACCCAGTTCTGGATCTGTCCATAATATTGGAAGTTGGACTTGGAGCTGTCTAGAAGGGTGGTTAGCATTTTCCCATGCATAAACTGCATTTCCAAGTCTTAAGAACAAGAGGAAGTGTTGATGTAAGAGAAGCAGCAGCAGCAGAACTCTGGATAAGAGGTTGCTTTTTGTGTTTTCTTTGGGTGCTTCCAAAACAATCCCCCTCAACCTGCCCTTACTTGCAGTAGGTTCACTGCAGGGCAGGACATGGCCTCAAGGCTGCTGAGATGGCACAGAGGGAATGCTATGAATCATTCCCATTGTGAGGAGAACAGAAATGGGAGAGGGTTAGTTGGGAAGCAGGAAAATGGTATGAAAGTGATTCTTGGAAAAAACAATATTAAACCTTTTGACACCTGTCCTATGGTATGTGCTGACTTTCCCATATCCAGAAGCTGATTGGTTTCATAAAGGAGCATGAGTTTTAAAAAATTGCCATTTTCTTGTAGAAAATGCAAACCTCCCTTGCACTTACCTAAGTAGTAATGATAAAGTGCATTAAATTAAATTATTTGATATAACTTTATTTCAGAAAATTATGGTTTGAAACACAGATGAAAAGCATCCTTCGAAGAAAAGTTACTTTCTAGTTGCAAGGTCCCTAAAAGTTGTTTTTCATCCTGATGTGATCTTAGTGAACTGTCAAGAGATAGATGCCTTGAGGTGTGCATGTCCTTGACTCTGTGTCCGCATAATCTTCTGTTAAATCAGTCTTTATTTTGACTTGATAATGGTTTTTGAGGATCTATGGACAGGAAGAGAGAAAAGCAAGCAAAGCATTAGTAATTGTTTAAAAGGAATCACTTTTTTTTTTTTTTTTTAAAGGAAAGTCATGACAATGAAATACTGAATTATAAAATATAATAATTGTTTTATTTGTTCTTCCTAAGACTGTAAACTTGCATGAGAATCCTTTCAGGAATCAAAATTCTGTAGCACTGGTTCAAACCAGCATCTTTGGTGGAACTGTGAGAACTTGAATGCAAGCAGTTAATTCTTCAGTGTGTGGGTGGGTTTATTCTTTGGTATGGAAGTAAAAAAAAAAAAAGAGCTAAGAAGGGAACTAAAAGCTGCTGAAATATTTAGTCTCTTCTCTCTGACTGAAATGATTTTTTTTTTCCCTAGGCCTTATTATGCAACACAGTTGCCTGAAAGAACCTGGCCTACAAGTCTTGATTACTGATTTTCCTACACACTTAATCTTTCCAGTCCTACTTTGATAGACTTAATGTTTGTGCTGAGTCGGTAGAGTTTCAGAGTCATCAAAGCTGCATAAGCTCATACCTATTCAGAATAAAGCCTTTAAGTAATCCCCTAGCAAACTAATTCTGAGAGATGATCTAGTTCATTTTGATTGTGTCCTCCAGGTGAATTCTTTTAATTTTATACCCAGCAGGTACAATAGAAGATGACCTTTTCTATCACTGTCAGGTGAAAATGACTCTGGTTAGTTTAAAAACCATGTGCTCCTGTGGTAGGAATTCTCAAACACCTTGCTTGTGAGATGTCCTGTGCAATTTATTGCTGAATGCTTCCCTCCCAGTGCTGTCTCATTACCTGCTGTGTAGTGTAAAGATGCTAGTGGGCATTGTGGGGCAGAATGCATAGATAGAGACAAGGTAGGAATTTGATAATTTATTTTCTTGATTCTAGCCTACAGTTCATGAAAACAATCCAGTCCAGGCAGGCAACAGTCTTGTGTGAGTGTGAGAAATACTCAATTGCTTAGCTTGGGTAACTTGAACCTACCCCCGAGTTTGCTTTCCTTCAGCATCCAAAGCTTTCACTATTATGCCATAAAGAGAGAGAACTGCCCTAAAAGCAGATACATACCTACTTAATCTATACCTTTTCTTGTGTCCTTGAGGTCTTTATACCTGATTGTGCAAGTTCTGTGACTTCCCTGGAGGTCTTGCAGTCTTACTTCCTCTAAAGCAAAGACTTAAAAGTGGCTGAGAGTTTCTGACCTAGTACTTATGGAGTGGTCTCATGAAGATTATAATGAAATAGTTACTATTTTAAACAGACATTGACATTTATTGTTTTAGACAAGAAAAAAAAGTGTCTTCTCTCTTTTGATGTAAATATTGTTGTTGCTTTGTTTTCCAGTAATTAGAATACAAAGAAATCAGCATTCCCTTTAGTGGAATCTTGTCTAGAATTTAAAATTATCTTGGTTGTGACTTAAAATATTTTTATGGCATCCTTTCTAATGGAATAGGTTAAGGATGACAGGATTTTTCCATTTCATGTTTCTCATGAATTGTCAGTCTAAGACCTCAAGCCTACAAGTAGACATGAAGATTGAACTGAAGTCTTTAATCTTGTCTTGATAGCTAGTCAATGATTTTTTTTATTTCTACTCTGAAGCTTTATGGAAGGGTTTTTGTGATTGTCTTTTTTTGTGAAGTAAATCAACAAGAACAGTCAGTGAAGCAAAATCCTGTGTGTGTTTCTACTTTTAAGTAAAATTAATGCAAAAATAATTTCTAGCTGTCATTATTAAAGGTATGTGCTTTGATCACTGGCTAAATTTTTGTAATTTTTATTTTCTTTAATTGAAAAATATGCCAGAGAAGGGTATTATTAGCTGATAGTGTTGGTTATATGTAGTGTGAATTGAGGATGAGAGATTGTATCTTCACAAGCTTCTTTGTGTTTGGGAATTACTTTTTTTTTTTTTTTTTTTTTTTTTTTTTTGGTAGGATGGTGGAAAATGTCAAGGCCTTTCTTTTTGGCTGGGAATGTCACCACTTAGGTACATCAAAAGTGCTTCTGACAGGCTTGAGTTTATTTGGCGTGCAGACAAGGAGTAGGCACCTTTGAAAATAAAAATGTGCAGAAGGAACTTTTGTCTTCATTTCTAACTTTAGAAGTTCTAGTGTTATCTTTTTCCAGCTCTGTTTCAGCATTTGGCAGAGGAGTACCTCCAGAGCCTGTTGACTGCAGTTGTTAACATTCTTCTCTCCCTGACTGTGAACAGAGCAAACTTGAATGTTTGTTTTAATTTAGCTCTACCAGCGTATGTTGTGTTTTAGATCTGGGGGTTTTTTTTAATTTATTCTGGTGTTTTGGCGGACAGAATCCTCTCCTGTAGTAGCAGCCCACACAGATCAATCCGTTCATTTAATCTGCATTTCACTTTGGCCATTCATTACTGAATAAAGCATCTTCCCAATAGGAATTCCCTCCTATATTTTTCTGTCTCTCCCTTGCCCATTTTTCCAAACTATAGAATGTTTCATTTTTCTTAAGATGTTTTAAAAACAAAAACCAAACTCATCCTTACTATGGATTTTCTGCAGTTCATTTTAATGTGCAAACGCTGCTGATTTTGGGTCCCATGGAAACAAATGGATCAGAGATTATTCTGGAGTTGGGGGCAGGATATAGTTGAGCTTTTTATTCTCTATTGTCTCCTTTTTGGAGAAAATAAATGGATAGGAAGGACAAAATCTAGATGCTTTCAATTTGTTGACGAATGACTGCTAGGAATTCTCTTGCAGCTGATGACAAGAGAGAAAAATGAGTAGAAAAGTAAGTCCTTGTGCTTAAATGCATATGGAGAGGGAAGAGTGAGGAAAGAAAACAGGAGTACAAATTCTTTGTTACCGGTGTACTTTACTAAAGTTGGCTTGGTCAGCCTGTTTTCCCTTAATTGCGACATCCCCAGCCTTGCTTCTGTCAAGAATAACCAGAACACTTTGCTGTTCTGTGTAAAGGCTAATACATTATTCCTTACATGTTCTTCTTTCATTGGAAGATAACATTATTTTCTAGTCTCCACACAACATTGGCAAATGCAATCTCATGTGAAAAGCAGATGTGCAGCTGCCATTTGCTGTTGCTCGTTCAGTGTGCTGTAGGGATTCAGCAGAGAGACCAAGCTGTCGCATCCATCCCTGGCAGGGGAAGGAATCCAAGTCTAATATTGGTTTCTCCTCAAGGCCTTCCACTGCACTGTTAGGGGATATTTGTTGGAGTATATTTACTCCTGAGATATTTAAAATATGTCATGAAAATGTTATAAATAAATGTTAGTTTACAATTGTGCCGGGGAAAAAAGGCAGAGTTTTTGTTTGTAGTCTCCCAGGCAAGACCAGAGGACTTCAAATTAGAAACATTTTTGTTACAGATTTGAAATATGTTAAGCATATTTCATGCATCAATTATCATGCAAAAGTGAGTTTGAAGGTACATCAGGTACCCAGAAAATCAAAACCAACAAAAGAAAATGATCAACATTGCTTAACTAAAAAATCTCCTGTAAACCTGTTTGGAGAGAACTCCCCCCACTCCTGCAGTGTGCACCTGTAGAAGGGAAAGATGTTTCTCCTGAGGGCATTTGTGTGATAACACCTATTGTGCCCTCTAAAATAGATGTTTGTGAACTGCAGCATTGCTGTAGGGAAAGGATAAATTGGTTGTGTCTGGATGCTCTGCTTAGGTACAGATGTTCTCATGTGCCTTGCTGTATTTGTCTGCTGCACATTCATCACAGTGGAAGCTGCTGTTGAGGGGAAGTGGGAAGGAAGCTAATTTTTGGGTATGTTCTAGAAGAATTCCTGTTTTGTGTATACATATACTCTGAAGTTTCAGAGGAATCAGACTTAAGTTTTCACTCCTGGAACTACAGAACCGACACAGTACAAGTAGAAGGGATCTGGCTGATTTTACTAGTTGTGTATTTGGTATGTCCTTTCTTCTTTTTGCATCGTTTACTGCAGAAACAGATGTTTTGTTTTAATTAGTGTAGTGCTTGGCATAGTCTTAAAGCAAGTAGTAAAGTAGTTACGTAGCTGTCAATACTTTTATATAATTTGTGACTGCCTCTCTGGAGAATTCCTTTAGAGTTCTGCAATGTATCAAAATAGATTAGAATTTACCTTTCTGTCAGCTGTCTTTGCCTGTGACTGAGAACAGAGAAAAAAATGTGGCTTAAGAAAACCCAAACCAATGACAGCAGTTTTTTCCTATTCTTATAAGCTCAGAAGATAAACTTTCTAATATTATGTTTAATTTTTATATTTATTTATTTATTTATATATATTTAAAGTGTTTATAAGAACAAGGGTTGAACTAGTGACAGAAATTTTTCAGTCCCATAAAGTGACAAAGATGTGGCAGCTCCATTAGAGTAGATAAAATGATTTACAGATGGCAGCTCAATCTGTGGAGAGTAAATTCCAGTAAAACAACTGGATTAGATATGGCACAGACAACAGCTATACCTGTACGATTTTGTGATAAGAGTAATTTGTAGTAGTGCAGATGCGAACATTTTGGGTGTACGAAAAACTGAAGAAAACTCTGAAAAACTGTCCTGAAAAGTTTTGGAAAACTGATAATATGAGTAAAGTAGGAGCCATATTGTTGTGGCCTTTCTACATAGAGATTGTATTCTAGTCTGAGCTGATTTTAAGATAATTTCTGATGAGTTCTCTTATCAGAGATTGTTTTTGCCTGAAACATGAGCTGCTGTATTAGATACATGGCAAGTCTCTTGGGATGATGTGAGAATACTGATATCTCAGAGTAAGATTTGTAGATTCAAGGTCATCACAGGTTCCCTAATGGCATTTTGAAAGGTGGGAATTTTTTTTCAATTTCTTCAGAGAGATACTCTTTATTTGTTTAGATTCCTGTTCTGTGTGACTTAGTATTTTTCCCTGCATATTTCTCTTTGGCAAAGTACTCTTATTCCAGATGCACAGTTTAACGAAACAATTTTTCTTATATGCAAAAGTGTTGAGGAAATTAATGTGCTTTAATATCTTTTGGACTGTAACTCTTGGCATCCTGTTGGTGTTGGCTTGGTCATAATGTATTTTTAAGATCTGTTTAAAATTTGATTAGGCAGACAAGATTTGTTCTTTTTTGAGGGTAGCATTGCCCTTGATACAGGAGAGAAAACATGCTTGCCTAGTTCTAACAGTTTCTATTTCTCTTAGAGACTGTAAAATGTGCAGAGAAGTACAAAGGTCTTTTTACAATGTGTTTGCACTGAAGAGGAAAACTAGTATAGTTCTTTCAAAAAGATGTTTGTGATGATGAAGTAACTGTTCACATTTTAAAATTTCCCCTGAAGTGAGGTACTTCTTCATGTGGGAGTTTTTTATTGTGCTTAATTACATAAACTAGATTTAAAAAAATCAAAAATTACTGTTTACAGTGAAGGCCAAATAGATTGTTTGTGCAGGGAGAAAATGGATAGCCCAAGGAAATGATGGGATGACATATTTTTAAAGATTGGCATAAATGTAGGTTCAATTTTTTTTTAGTGTCTCTGTAATAGGAAAATAGCAACAGCAATCCATTTTTCAGCTTCTTTGACAGAGAGAAACAGAAAACTCGATCAAGATGTGTTATTGCAAAATAATCAAGACTGAGAAATAATTTGACAGCAGAGCCATGGAAATGTTCTTCCTTTGGCAAGAGGAATTTTGTGTAATTGTATGAAATACATATTTAAAAAAAAAAACTGGATTTTTTTTTCCTGTTTGTTACTCAGATATTTGAAAATCATTGTTTTTAAGCTACTTGCTTATGCTTTCCTGACAGTTTCTTCAGCAAAAGATGGCGCCACAAAAGCACCGTAAGCAAAGTAGATCTGAACTCCTGCCATGTCTTCATAACTTAGTGCTGTTTTAGATGAGAGGAATGTTCTGAAACTGTTTTGTCTCTAGCATTTGGTAAGAGCTCAGTTAGCTATGGGATTTGTGGCCCATTTTTTAATAATGGAAGTGCTGCTGTAACACTATGCAGCATAGCCTCTCCAGATCTAAGCATTTACTTCACTTAGGAGGCAATCTCTGGTAACCCTGGTCATGTGGAGAGGAGAAAGTGCATGTTCTTTAATGTACTTTGTGTTGCTGTGCATCACCTTAAAAATTTGTCAGTGCTGAGAGGAAATCCTCCCTGTGGCACTAATTGTATACTCATATATAAATTATGGTAATGAGTGAAGAGCTGTGATTTTCTTATCCATATCTCTATGTTTTACAGCAGTATGTAATTAATGGCTGCAATTTTAAGTCCTGTGCTGAGGGCTAGTAATTTGACTGTTGAGACTAAGTTTTAGAGCACTTAGGGAGGAAAATCTGTGCACTTGTCTTAGCTGATTGTACTTTATGTCATGGCATCCTTAAATACAGACCCATCCAGGCAATCAAGTGCCCCCAGAAATAAAGGTTGTTCTGATGCCAAGTTTCGTTTGTTTCATATTTAATGTGTATCTTTCTAATGAGACCTCTTTTAAACTGTGGTCTTGGTACCAGTAAAGCATTTTAGAAGAAACTTTTAGTAGTACAGGCAGAAATAAAAAAAGGCTGCTAGGTTTGAAACTTTGATTTCAGGCAGAAGAAATGGAGGGTTTAGTTGGATAACTTCATAGCTATGAAAATAATGGGTAGAGGATTCTTGCCTAATTTCCAAGGTATGCCAGAGAGAATCATACATTCAGGTGCTAGGGCTAACATTCATTGACTTAAAAAAAATATCACAGATAGATTTGCCTCTAAGATGCTTACTCTGGTTATTTAGGGTGTTTCTTGCTTCCAAAGGCAGGGATATCATTTGAGATACTGCATAAGCTAGTTCAGAAAGTACATGATCATTTTTTACTGAAATAAAGCTGTACATGGAAGCAGAGAAGAGCTACAACTCATTTAGATCAGTAGAATGGTGAGGTGAATGGAGGAAATCTGTAATCTTTCTTTTGTAAGCTGATACCTATTTTCTGCTTCAGATGGTATCCTGGGATGGCCTGGCCCCAAGTCACACTCCACAGAGGAACTGAAAAACGGTGCCCTCAGCTCCTTATCATCTGCTAGTGCCAACATTACCTGGGCAAGTACCATAGTACCATCTGCAGCCCAGGATGCGCAGGCACTACAGCCAAACGCTGAGGTAAGAGTGCTTGGTCTCTGCAGAGACCTCTGCTGGTTAGATGCAAACCATGTGTGATGGTGGATACTTTCATTGATAAATAATTGTATTTTGTCTGGATAATGTGCTCTTTGAAGTTACTTGTGAAAATGCTAAGTTTCATGCAACAGTGCACTCCAAAAACTTGAAAAATTTGTTGATGATATTGTTCTGTGCTTTTACTTCTCTGAGGTGCTCAGGTCAGCAGACTTTGGCAAGTGTACAATGTCTTTCCTAATCTTAAAAGCAATCAACAGATTGTCAATACATATTTCTGTCCTCTGATGCAAATAAAAGCTATTTATTTATTTTTTGTTCTGGCTTGAGATAGACAGGAGACACTACTTGCTTGCTACTTGCTCTTCCATGTTGCTGTTTCCTCTTGGGCATCTCTTGAGTATAGCCGACTGTTCTTTGATTTGAAAAATGATGTCATTTCCTGATCCCTTTTCCTGTTAAGTGATTATGGGCAGAACTTGTCCACATCATCCTGCATCAGCCAGCTGATTTGTGCTTTTGTGGCATTTGCTTGGTGAAGGGCAGTTCTGAAGCATCCACTCTTTGAGGAGACTCACAGCTGCATATCAGACATATCATGCACTGAAAATCTCTCATCATGACAAACTTCTGCAGCTTCTGCTGTCTGCTTCAGTAACCAGTCCTGCCCACAAGGAAAACACTTCACTCTGAGACCCTAGAGATTGTAGGGCACCTGGAGCACGTGAGACTTGGAGAACTGGAACAAAGATTTTGAAAGAACTGAAGAAACTAGTGAATGCTCTGGGCAATTGGAATGGCTTAAATTAAATGACATCACTTTAAACAAAATTTGTAATGGCTGGAGACATCAATAAAGCTGTTTTTCCTGTTCTTTTGTAGTGTGTTGAATTGAATGTGGTTCAAAAAAGAATTCACAGATAAACCAGGTTTTTTTTTAACAGGTCCTCTGTCCTTAGAAAGGAATTTTGAATTCTGTTACAACTAGTGTCCATTTACCGAAATGTTGAAATTACCTGTAATTACTTTTTATTAGGAAGTTGTGTAATTTCTTTTTTCAGGTAAGTCAAGTGTACTTTTTACAGTGTGTTTTTAAGACAAGAGGCTATTTAAGAGTGTTGTTTTGGGAGTTACTACTTACTTGAACCACTGAAATCTATTTCATTAGGATTTTTTTAGTTTTTGTAGGTATTCTTTTTTATTCTTGATCATCCACTAAAGCCAAATGCGATGTGGAAGCGTGAGCTTTGCAGCAAGAACATAAAGAGCAGCAGCTAATTTTACTTACATTGAGATATCATTTTGCAGTTGAGTTGAGACATTTATGACCTGTTTAAATTACAATATTTTTTTAGGAGTCCAGTCCCTTCCTGTTCATTTGCTGACGAGAGACACTGAGTTGTGTGTGTGGCTTGACATGCTGCTTTGCTTGTGGAACTCATGATTTATTGAGAAGGGAGTACCCTTAAAGAGGGGAATAGAAACAAGTTAAGTGTAGCACTGTTTCTAGTGCAGAATCCTCAGTGCTTTGTGGGCAATCTTCCTGAAGGCAGCAACCTGCATTTGGAGGCCCTGAGGCATTAGCCATTAAAAAAGAAGAAAAAGAGGTGGGAGCAGAAAGAGTAAGATTTTTAAGTTACAAAAAGGTCAGCTCAAGATGGTGTTTTTGGTAGAAACAGTAAGTAGAAGTTTGTGGATTGGTGGAGCAACAAGAAGCAGATGGAATCAGGCATGCAATTTTTGTTATGTAGTAGTACAGTTTAATGAGCAGGAATTTGGTTTTGCTCCGAGGAAGTGGCTTAAAGCAGGATTCATTCCTGGAAGTTCCTTGGAAACCTGCATCTTCTCTTACACAGTCTGTGTGTGTGATGCTGAGATTGATACTGCTGGCTGTGAATTTGAAGGTTTTTTTAAAAATGTAGCTGATATACTTTTCAGTTTCGATCATTTTGATGAATTTTTTTCTGAGAAACTTAGCAGTTACTCTGGTAAGAATGCTATCTGAGCCAGGTAGTCACCCAGGAGATGATGTCTGACCTGCCCAAAGTTACAAATATGTTTGATTTGCCAGTTTAAAAGTTCTGTGTGCAAGATGCAATAATATCTTTAAATATATTGTGGCTTTGTGTGTCCAAGGCAAGCGCCTAGATCTGGCACTGAGTAGGTGCTTTAATTTCAAAGGTATAAAAGCACTGACTGTGCTAATTACTTAGAATGTATAATAACACATAAAAGCAAATGAAAATCATCACTTGTTTGTAGTCTGGATACTTTGTTGTTAGTAACAGTGGTGACATTAGCAGAGAATGAGAAAATGCTTTTAGATGCCATTAGTTGACATTTTGTTGGCACTGAATGCCCTGATTTCTTTTTTTTATTTATTTGATAGCTTCTTTTAGAAGAGAAGAGGAATCCATAAGTGTCATTCAAATAAAGCTTATTTCTCTTAATTATTTTCTTTTTAAGAAAACCCAGCTAAGGCACTAGATAATCTTGGTTTCTTGAAGAAGCTGCTGGGATATTAATGGGGCTCAACTTTCCAAATATACCTGCCAGAAGAAATAAGCCTTGCTTTTACAGAAGTTATGAGATGAGAGCGCTAGTTCCTGTATCAGTGCTATCAAAATTAATTCCACTCTCTTCTTTGACTGGTCTAGATTAAAAAAAAATTCTGTAATTTCATGGTATAGCCTCTATCTGTTAGTCAGAAGCTATACCCCAAAGAAATAGAAAAGAGCTTTTTGACTAACTCTGTGTAATACAGTAGATGGACCAACCAAAAAATTGTGAATTGACCTCTGGTCTGAAATAGAAAATGCCATTAAATGGCTAACCTTGAGGAGCAGCAGACTCAGCTGCTTATATTATGGAATGTTATTTATAAGGCAAAGGTAATTTTAGGAATGTGGATGAGCAGTGATTTTAAGAAGAGAACAGAGATGCTGTGTTGGGGCAGAGGGGGTTGTGGGTGAGTGCTGAGGAATCTCTCCCATCCAGCTGCCTGCCAGTGGCAGCATGACCGAGTGGCTGAGTGTGTTTAGTGATAACTGTGCTAATTCTCAGCACAGCATTCAGACACTTTGCAGCTGTGCATCAAGTGGCATCATTAAAATAATGATTTTAGGGACAGGTTTTTATCTGTTTATGAAGAAGTGTGTGGATCTTTACAATTCTCTGGAGCAACAATGTTCATCTAATGCAATTTTCTTTGAGTACTTAAGCAGTCTTGAGGAATGTAGAAAGTTCTGGAGCTGAGTTTTGACACCATAGGTAACTAAAGCAAAACTTCTCTTTTTGGTCTGTTGTACTATCAGGGTTTCAGGAATGCAGAATTTCTTATCTGGTGAAATAAGGTAGAAGCTAAAGATTATCCTCTTTAGATAATATGTTGATGTTTACTTGCTTTGGTTTATTTAGGGTGTTTCCTGCTTCTAAATGCAAGGATATAATTTGAGATACTGTTTAAACTAGTTCAGAAAAGAAAAGATTTTGTGACAGAGATTATTTTCTTGTGTCTTCCTTGCCTATTATTCTTTTAGAGTTGTGATATAGGACAGCATGAAGTTAAAGCATATTATCTTTACTGAAAGAAATAACCTCTGAGAGTGAATTCCCAGATCAAGCAATTTTGTGTCTTATTTGCCATATTGGTTTTAATGTTTTATAAGTCTCTAACTTTTAGTTAGTGGTTTTGTTTTTTTTTTTTTTTTTCTGTCTACCTGAAACATCAGATGGAAGGGATGAGGGTTGTGCTGCACAGAACTATCCTCCATCTAATGATAATTGATGTAAAATGCTCCTGTGCATCCCCCAGTGAAGAACTTTATGGCAAAAGTTGTGTTATAATTTCAAGGTAATTTTTAGGATTTTTCCTTAAAGCAGAACAGAACCAATCTGGTATGAAATGTACCAGAGTTACACTCTTCAGACCTCTGATGTGAACTTGGTCTCTGGCCAGGCTGCCATAAATGGGACCCTGCTTTCTTCATTTAAGGTTTAATAATTTTGAAATTCTTTTCAAGAAATACTGACATTAATTGGTTTGAATTTCATAGTAAATTCAGTTGTAATAGACTCGATGCCAAAGTAGAATAAAGGTGTGAATCACTTTCATGGGTGAACTATTCCAGTTCAACTAATTGTCATTTTAGGTGTCAGAATTCCTCCTCTTCTGAGCTGACAAAGAGTGACTGCAGACCAAATACTTCCCCTGACAGCTAAATAGAAATAGGTAACAGGCTGTTTTCTTTGTGGGGTCTGAAAGGGAAGGAATAATTTTCTTTGGATCTAATAGTTCTGTTAAGAATTACTAAAAAAAATGTTCTGTAGCTAGATCTGCAATATAGTCCTCTTCATGTGATTTTTATGCCTTAAAGTGCCATGCCAGCTGATTCTTCCCATCCTATGGATCTGCTATCTGTGCTGTTTCTCTGCTTTCCTATCCCTAACTTTCCCTTGCCTGTGAGCATGAGCAGCTGTACGCCTGCTCCAAATGGAAGTGTCTTTTTAATGGGATTGAAGTTTGAGCTCTGTAGGATTGAGCCTTTAGCTCTGATTATCTAACTGCTAAAGCAGGTTTTAATTGTGATAGTGATTGCAAGGGCAGTCAAGTCCAGGTTATTAAAGATATTTTGGTCCCCTGGATGATCTGAACCTTGTTTTCAGCTGTAACAGGGAACTGTTCTATTTGGAAGAGTTACTGAATTGTTTAATGTTATAAGTTGATGTATTTTTTTTCCCATTTCTTCAGGTGATAGTTTTTTTCAAGCTGTAATTTGTTTTTTATTTGTATGTAAGTATATATCCTAATATGACTTTAGACTTTAGAGCTATTACAGAATGTATTAGAGATACTATGAAATAATTTAAAAGATGCTCATGCAATTTTAGACACTCAGCTGGATAAAAGAAATTATTTCTAATTCAATATTACCTTTATTTATCTGTGTCTCAGCAGATGTGTCCAGGTCTGTGGATTGTTTCCTGGTATAATTTGTTTCTAGTGTTTCCTAATTCCTTTTTGTACTTGACAGAAATGTGTATAATTGATGTTGGGACATGAGTTTAGCCATGAACATACAGTGCTAGCCACAAGTGCAGTAATGGAAGAACAACAGATCAAGAGGGGAAAGTAATGTTTGCATTATTACTGATGGTTCCTTTTCACTGTTTGGTACAGACATTACAGGGTTTCTCAGTGTGCTCTGCTCTTTGTCCTCTGCATGATTAAGTACTTTTCAGGCTGAAGAGCACAGTGAATATGGCCTGTAATGATTTAGCTAAATTAATCTCTAGGCAAAGATGGTACCAGTTAATCCATTCACTATGCAGACCATCTAAAAAATGAGATCTGAGATAATCAATTGAAGGTATATTTAAGGATAATCAAGGGAATGTGTATTTAAGGATTAAATGTACAATTAGACTAAAAGTAGAATTAAATGACCCTAAGCCTGCTACAGCAGCACTGACAATGACTAAGATAATCTAGCCAATTTTGATTTTTTTTTTTTTTGCTAGCTTTCTGGAATTGCTACTGTGTCAGCAGGCAGTCCTCCAGTAAAACTCTTTATGCAAATAATACAAATTTTATCACTAGCCAAACCCACTGCTTATTATTGAATCAGTTCCACCTCCAAAATGCATGTGTTCCAGCTGCTATCTATATAATTGAGAGTAATATTCTGTGTAAAAAAACCTCTTATTCCAAATCTGCTTCTAATTTGAATAAACATGAGGTTCTGATTCATGTGACATTCCATAATTACTAGTGAAAAGTCAGCGAAATCTAATCACTGGAGTATAAAGAACTTGGGTTCCCTTGCAGTAAGACTTAAAAATTACCTTTAAGTGGATCAATTGCATACTCTATTCAGTATAAAACCTCTGCCCCTTGCTAAAGGAGCTTCTAAGTCAATGGTAATTTTATTTCAGGATTGTGTGCTGATTTGTTATGTGCCAGTTAATTTGCTTTGTGTTATCAGTTTTATTTCTTAGTATGTGTGTATATATGGGCTTGGTGATACTGCCCATTAGAAATCTTACCCATCTCATTAAGACTGTCAGTTCCTTAACTAGACCTTACTAAGTTAAGCTCAACTCTCTTACAGGGTTTGTCTCAGGTTGACATTTCTTCATCTTGCTTAGTGAAACATCCAGACAGTCTTCAGCTGTTCTGTCTGGTCTTGCTAGAAAAAAAGAGCTGGGCTTTTCAGCTTGTGGTGATGAGCTGTAGTGGTTCTTTATTTGAAAAGCCCAGAATGTGGAAATAAATCCCAGCTGTGATAGCAGAATTGAATTCTAAAATTTGTCCCAGAGGAGGAGTTGGAAGGAGCAGGTGAAAAAGGCAGAACTCTTCTACATTAACAGAGAGTTTTCATTTTGAGATGGACCAAGTGATTGATTCATCAGACTGAGAACAATCCTTAGAAGCTTTTCAAGCAGAGTTCCACTGGCCTCAAGGAGTTAGACATATTAAAGAAGACAATCTTCTAGGCCTAATTTTTTTCACATACACATTGAATGTTCTCCTGCTATGATTTATAATTATTCAGTTTTCTTTTTGAAAGACTTAAGGATTTTTGTTTGGGTTTTTTGAGTTTTGTGTGTTTATCAATAATGTGAATGTGCATGGTGGATGAGCAATGAAATTGCAGGAAGAGTCAGGGTGGTTTAATAAATGTGTTGTCTTGGGGCAAGACTGTTAATACTGCTTGGATTAACATGTCTTTACCATTTCTGTCCTTTTACAAATATGCTGACATGTGATACTGTGCACAAGGAATAGCACTGTGAGAACTGGATTTACATATAGATTGGTATTGCAGGACCAGATGATTGTAAAGGTTAAATTTGTAGTTGTCCATCTTTTTGTGCCCTCTTTGCATATGTGAGTGGTGTATTATTGACTAATGTGGCAGTATTTTTCTGCAGTAAATTTGCTTAGCCAGCATACAAAGCGACATAGAATTACAGCTGGCTAAATGACTTCAGCTCTGTTACTTCCTAACTTTTCAGTTACTGGGCATTGCGGGCAGAATCATAATGGAATCACAGGGTACTCTGGATTGAAAGGGGCCTCCAGAGGTCCTGCAGCTCAGCACTGTGACAGCAATGCTAATCAGGTCAGCTTGTCCAGTCCTGAGCACCTCCCACAGTGGGGGTCCCACAGCCTCTCCGCAGAAAATCTTGCAATTCTCTAGGGAATTATGTCAATGGGAGCTAAGGGTTGTTTGCTAAGGAAAGGCATCATACTCAATGTGCTGTACTGTCTGGTGAGCAGCTAAAAGGGACCTGCTTGCTGGGGCCCTTACCAGAACGTGTTTGTCCTCCTCTTCTTCACGGGAATATGAGGCCTGAAGAACCCACTGCTTCGGGTTTCTCCCCAAGGATCTCATTCTAGAGAGGATGCCTTGTAGAACAGGCAAGTGTCTGGAGTGAAGCTTTCTGCCAGCCTTTCCCCCCAGGCTACTCTCCTGCACTGACCTGCAGCTCAGTGCAGTCTTTTGTCATCACCTCCCCAAAAGTTATAACCGTGTGACTTTCAGACCCCTTGCAGCGTCTGAAGTGCTGCCTGGCAGTGGCTGGAATCTGTCCTGCTGCACTCTGTCGTTTGTAAGCTTTGTACACTTACTTTGGATACTCTATTTGTTTCCATTTGCTTCTAAGAAATTTAATTAATAAAATAAAACTGAATATGTTTGAGGAAATTGTTCTTCACTAGTATCTGCATTGCATTAGGTATAGGGCACATAAACAATTTTTTTAAAATTGTTTGTGCTGTGATACTCTCTATCTTACAGTTGTGATTTATGCCAGCCTTCAAAGGTTTTTTTTTGCTTTAATTTAGGACAAGTCCATGGGGCTTTTCTCTTCATGCATTTTGTTTCATAGTCTCATGTTACTATTTCTTTCTTATGATACCAGTGATGAAATATATTTATTCCCAATTCTTACTGAATTTATGCAATACTGCGAAGTCCTCTTGTATTTTAGGATTCAGATTAAACAATTCTGTACTTCAGTGGCCCTCATTTCATGAAAGGTGCTCACAAGCATGTGTGGACTGGTACTGATACTTAATCTTCCCTGTGGAGTTCCCTGGAGTTCCCTGTGACTACCTTAGGTTTATGAAAATTGATTTTTGCAAGAGGAATTGTCTTATGAAGAAAATATGAACATGTGGGGCAAAAGTTGTCCGATAAACATTATTTGGTGCATAACAGGATTACAGTGCTGAAGGTAACCCAAATGAGGAACTCTGTTTAACAGGATGTCTAGTTACTGATAGATTCTTTATTTTTAAACATAATCACTTTCAGAGTTAGCTTTGAGTATTTTTTTCTGAATGATTGCACAGGCTATACTGCAACATAAACATAGATGTTCTTTGTTTCATGTTACATGCGCTAGCTCCTATTCTTTAAGCAAGAAACCAGTCCTTTTTCTTCTGAAATCTCTTACTGTCTGGTCCTCATCACTGCTACATTATGTTCAGCCCTAAATATAGTCAGAGGTCATAGTAAAACACATCTGCAGTGTGGGAAAAGGAAGCTTTCTGAGCTTGTTCTTTACTGATGGAAAGACTTCTGTTCCCAGAGATACTCCTGCAAAACATTAACAAAAAGGCATTAGTACAGTTCTCTAAGTGGGTAGTATCTGGATAATGTGCTTGTCTCCAGATGCCTGGCAGATTGTTTTTGTTGAGAAGGGAAAAGATTGCAGACCTATTTGTCACCTAAGGTAGAGGTTTTGTGATCATTTTCTTTGCTTGCATTGTCTGTGTGTCAGCCTGTCTGCGCAGTGTTAGTGTCAAGATTCATTTCTGCTTTGCTTACTTGCTTTGCAGTGAGGCGGTATCTCCTGAAGGAGGATAGGTTTCTCTTGGTTCAGTAGATGTCTCTGCTATTACATGTTGTATCCAATTAATCCTGTGTGATAGACAGATTGCCACACTTTGATCCTTGCACTTGTCCCTAGCTGAGAGATTTTCTGAACATCAAGTGTGTTTAGCATATTCAGTGAAAAACAACCCCAAGCAACAAACCACAAAATGTATACAAATTATCCATACACACAAAAAAGAGATGTTTTAATCATTGATGGTCCTAGTTTGAAGAATTTTATTTTCTCTGAAGACCTGAAATACCAAACACAAATAACAAATATGGCAAGAAATTAATTTCTAGGCACTCTGTAGACATTCTTCCCTGATGTAAGCTTTTTCTACCAAATAAAACCTGGTTTTACCTATTAGTGCTGAATGATGTATCCACAGTTACATAAATGCTTTGGCCTCACGCTGTCAGAACACAAACTCAGATACAGCAGTTACTTACCTATTCAGATAGATATGCCTAGATTATTTATCTTGGCGTACATAGCTTAAGGTAAGTAGAAAATCTGCCTGTTATACAATTTTTCCTTTGTTATATGAAGGAGAAAGTAACTGTCTTACTGATTGGTTCTCTATGTAGATGACAAAAAGGGAGTGGTATTTTTGCTAGCCATGGTGGTGTTGTGTGCAAGTTATAGTGTATTCACTTTTTTATTGTAAAGTCCTTCTCATTTGATTCTCATCCTCTATTGCTTCAGTATTTTGAAAGTTAACGTTAATTTTGGTTCATCATTATTAGAGCTAAGCCCTAATGGCAGAATGCTAGAAGTGTGACTGTGGGTGTGTGATTTGGGGTTTGAAGGGGGTGGATTCCCCCTTGAGGTCATACACTTTTTCTGCATTAGAGGAAACAGTTTCTATGAAATACTCTGAGTAAATTTAAAAAAATGCAGCTGAACTAAACCTGCCTATTTTGCTACCTTTAAGAAACCTTTATCAGGATAAAATGAAGTTTTGCTCACTAAATTCTCCATTTAAGATCTGCTTTTCTTCTGGCTCATTGCGTGGCTTTGAAAACATCAAACCTGAACACTGGACAGCCTTAAGTCTCTTTGAAAGTCACTGTAACTTTGGTGTCCAGGTGCCAGCATTACAGTGGGCATATGGGATGTCAGTGTGTTTGAGGTTTTATCTTTGATCTACTCATTCTTTGCAGTAATCAGTCACAGATGCCACCAGAAGCAAAGCATAAATAAGACTACAGTAAGATGGAGGGAGGCCAGGGCTCAAGCCACGACCTGACTTCACCACCACTTCTTCAGCTCAATTTTTCACCTTCGTCTGCTGACATTGTATGGTGGTAAACATTGAGAATAGTATTTTCAAAATTATTGTTTTATTTGAACTGCTCTTGAAGAGTAAACAATTTTATATAAAGAGATCAGGAATTTGTTGGATATTAAAACGTTTTACTGCCTTATAGTTAAGATTAGGCTTGATAATCTGTAAATGACAATGCATTTGGAAGTTAGGGAAAAAGTGAGTGGATGAGGATGGTTTCAGGAGTCAGTCTTCACAGCGGGCAGTAAATGTGTTTCAAGACTTTGTTTTGTTTCAAGATTTAGGTTTCATTTCTGTTAAATTCAGTTTTCTGTATGGGAATGATTCCTCCTTTCAAAATCTATAGTAGGTTTATGTGGCAAGATTTTGGTATTGGGGGCCTACAGAGGTGGTTTCTATGAGAAGCTGCTGGAAGCTTCCTCTGTGTTGGACAGAGCCAATGCCAGCTGGCTCCTGCTGCTGGCTGAGGCTGAGCCCATCAGTGATGGTCATAGTGCCTCTGGGGTAACTGACGTATGAAGGGAGAAAAAAGGGAGCCCTGCAGAGCAGCAGCAGAGAGAGGAGTGAGGATGTGAGAGAAGCAGCTGCAGACACCACAATCAGTGCAGAAGGAGGGGAAGGACATGAAACAGTCCAGCTGCCAGAGCAGACATTCTTCTGCAGCCCATGGTGCGCACCATGGTGGGTCAGGCTCTCCCTCTGCGGCCCATGGAGGACACAGTGAAGCAGATACCTGCCCACAGCCCCTGGAGGAGCCTGTGCTGGCTGGGGCAGGGACCCTGTGGAAGCTTATGCTGGAGTAGATTCCTTGTAGGATCTGGATTTATGGATCCATGCAGAGAGAAGGCCAATCCTACCAGAGCAGGTTTTGTGGTAGGATTTGTGGCACTATGGGGGACCCATGCTGGAGCAGGCTGTACCTGAAGGACTGTACCTTGTGGGAGGCACCAGTGGATGTGCGGTTTGTGAAGAACTGCAGCCCGTGGGAAGGACTCACATTGGTGAAGTTTGTGGCTGACTGTCCCCTTTGGGAGGGAGTCTGTGCTGGAGCAAGGGAAGAGTCTGGATCACAGTTCCCTTAGGCAAGGTGTGAAGTACTGACTGCAGCTGCCATTCCCTGTCCCCCTGTGCCACTGTGGGGAAGTTGGTAGGAAGTAGTGAAGTTAAGTGTTGGAGGAAATGGTGGGAGGATGGTGTTCAAGATTTGTTTTTATTTTCTCATTATCCTACTCTTACTTGATTGGTGATAAATTGAACTAATTTTCCTAATTCAAGTCTGTGTTAGCCATGAGGTAATGGGTGAGTGATTTCTTCCTGTCCTTAACTCAACCCATGAGCCTTCTATGGTATTTTCTCTCTCCTGCACAGCTGAGAAAGGGAGTGAAGGAGTGCCTTTGGTGGGCACCTGGCTCCTAGCCAGGGACAGCCCATGACAACCAGTAGCATGACAATATGCTAGTCTGTATGTAAAATACTTTAATAAGTTCAACTTACTGCACAAGCTACATTTGATCACTGCTAATGAGGGATGGGTACAGTAAGCTTGCATGCCTTTTCTGCCAAGTGAATGCTACAGTAAGTGCAGTTAAATGTGTGGTGCCCAGTGGAAGAAGACAGGTGGCACATGCAAGTAAGTGCAGTTTTGTCACTTCTGATCCAGTGACAAGCCCTGCAAGAAGCTAACAGCTCATTATATGCTACTACTTTGGGGTGTTCTTACTGTATGTGCTATACAAAAAGAATTCTAACTTTAGTATTGAAACCGGTGAAAATCTTATGAGGCCCATTTCTGGCATTAGTGTAGATGTGCTAAAGCTCCCTGACCTTACGGAGTTATATTTAATCTTACACCCACAGAAAACCTGCTTGCAAGCTCTTGAGTTACACAAATGGAAGTGTAAATGATGCTTGCAAACCTATGCTGTTTCTGAAGGCAATCTGAAAATCAAAATGAGGCCTTTGACTTTTATATCCAGTAATAGGGACCAAAGATAATTAGAGGACTAGGTGGAAAATCCGACAATCCTTGTCTAGTTTGAGAATGTTAGTTCTCTTTAATATTTCTTCTAACTTACTCTGTCTTCCTTTTGATGCAGACGTGTTTTGTAAATAGGGTTTTTTTTACAATCTTTTGCATTTTTTTGAACATAGAAGGACTTAAAGAATACTTCCCTTGGAATATTACAAAATGGTATGTTTTTATCTGGAAGATTCATCTTCTTGCTCCTGACTACAGTCCTTTTTATAGCACATAAAAATGTTTTCATGCCTAAATGAAGATTCTTAGAATGCTTTTTTGTAATTATAGGAAGAATATGAGGTCCTCAGTGTGTCCCTGAGATACGTGTCCCTGATATCTCAGGATATATACCTAAGTCGCTGCTTACTGTCATGGTGGAGAAAAGGCTGAGTTACTCTATGCCTTCTTTACCTTGGCCTTTACTGCTAACAGACTTTGAGATCAGAAGGAAAGTCTGGAGGCAGATTTGACCCTTGGTGGAGGGGGAACAGGTTAGGCTGCACTTAAGCTGCACATATACAGCTCCAGGGTCTCTAACAGGTTATGGAATTTGGGAGAGGTTTGTGTAGACTAGAGGAAAGTGAATGTCAATAATTCTTTTAAAAAGGACAAGAAGGGACTCTGAGTGTTCTGGTAACATCTGGGGACCTGCAGGTTTGTCAGTCTTTCCTCAGACCTTGGAAAGGTTGTGGAGCAACTAACCCTGGAACGTATCTCCAAACACATAAAGGACAAGAACGCAATTAGAAGTAGTCTTAATGGACTTACAAAGGGAAAATCATGCTTAACCAGCATGATACCCCTCACAATGGTAGTGACTAGCTTGGTGCTTATGGGGAGAGCAGTGGATGTTGTTTGCTTTAATGTTGGTAAGGCTTTTGACCCTGTCTTCTCTAACATCCTCACACAGCAACCCAGCCCAGAGGGTTGTGATCAGTGGTACAAGGTCCAGTTGGAGGCCAGTCACTAGTGGTGTACCTCAGGGGTCCATACTGGGACTGGCACTGTTCCACATCTTCATTAATGACCTGGATGATGATGCAGAGTGCACTCCTGAGAAGTTTGTTGGTGATGAAAAACCTGGGAGGAGTGGCTGATGAGCCAGGGGGTTGTGCTGCCATAGAGAGAGAGAACATGGCAGTCTGGACACAGAGGAGTCTCTTAAGGATAACCTCGGGGAAGTGCCAATTCATGTTATCTGGAGGATATTTGAGGATATAACTCTTGCACCAGTGTAGGCTGGAGGCCATCTGGTTGGAAAGTAGTTCTCCGGAGATCTTGGGGGACAGCTGACCATGAACCAGCAAAAATGTTTTTGTGCCCAGCAGCTTCCTGGCCTGCATTAGGAAGAATGTTGCCATGAGGTTGAGATCCTTCCCCTCTACTTGGCAGAGGTGAGGCCACATCTGCAGTGTTGTGCTCAGTTCTGGGCTCCCCAGTGCAAGAGGGGTGTGGACTTACTGGGGTAAGGCCAGCACAGACCCCAGAGATGAGGAGAGTTCTAGAGCATCCTTCCCATGAGGAGGATCTGAGGGAGCTAGGATGTCCAGCCTGGAGAAGAGGAGGCTCAAGTGTATCTTATCAATGTACATAAATACCTCATGGGAGTGAAGAACAGGGAGACAGACTTGTCTCAATAGTGCCCAGTGACAAAACAAGAGGCAGTGGGCACTTGGAAGTGAATTTGAACACCAGCAAATGCACTTCTGCTGTGGAGAACATTGAACACTGGCATGGGTTGCCCAGAGAAGTTGTGGAGTCTCCATCCTTGGAGATAATCAAAACTTAGCTGGGCATGGTCCTGGGCAGCTGGTTTTACATGCACCTGCTTGAGCAGGGTAAGGGACAAGAAGATACCAAGATGTCTGTTCTAACCTAAATGAGACTCTGATTCTGTGTGTTCCTTTCCTCCCCTCAAAAAACTAACCAAGATGAGACCCAGGTCATTCTTGAATTGTTGCATTGTATGGTTTGTGAAGTATGTTGGAAAATGAAACTCTGAGCTGTATATCTGTATTAATTACCTAACAGTTAATTTCCAGTACAGCAGTTAATTTGAAAAATTAACTTGTGGAAGAAGCTGTAGAAGGACAGAGACATATTTGCCCTTTCAGAGAAGTATAGATTTTGACTCTGTGATTCTATCCCAGGCATGTCAGTGTGTTTTTTCCTAAAAGCATTTTTTTAAAATGCAGAATGTTCCTTCAGAAACAAATTTTTACCCTTACAGATTTCATCTCCAACAGAATCAGCATGTTTTCTGTTGGAGACTGCTGACTAGAACATCCATTTTGTGTCCCTGCAGATGACCTCTCTAAATTAATCGATCTCAGTTCTAATGAGGTGACCTGTTTAAAATAGCTCTCTGCCGGTGTGTATTTTCATGTCTTTGTCATTTAAACTTTGAAGTGCATCTATTCCTGTGATTTTTAGAAATTATCTTTTATTTCCTCTTCAGATTTTTCTGAAAAATGCTGGTGCTTCAGCCCAGTATTGGAAACCAATTTTGATTAGAATGATTTTAAATATAAGCCCCTTTTTTGTGGTTGTTTGGTTCAGTATTGGATTTCTCAGGGTCAGCACCTATGCCAGGCTGTGCTGTTCATTCCCCAGCTGGGCAGTACACAGCTCAATAGCTTTTACATTATGCTCTGACCACGCAGGGGTGGAGCAGATCCCTGCTTTCCTAGGTCAGTTGTGCAGTTACGTTTTACAGGACGAGGTAAAAAAAAGTCTATGTCTGATAACTCAGAAAAGCTGCCGTTAAAGGATAATCAGTCCACATAATCCTTTGCATTCTGCTGAATGCTTGCACCCTGGATGCTAATAAACTGCACACTATTTTCATGGATGGAAAAAAGAATTAAATAATGGTTGAACTTTTATGACACTTTAAAGATGCACTAGCTCTGTATTTTGTGACTGTGTGTGTCCACTCACACTGTGTGGTGCTTACAGGTTGGTTTAAGAAAATGTGTTAGTTAAAGAAATATGTGTTAGTTAAAGTTAGTTTATGTGCTCCTAAAAATTTAGGAGCCTATTAATAGTTATCTAGAACAGCTAATGAGGAGAGAGGGAAATATAGAAAGGATATTGCTTTCTGAAGATGACTGCTCTTCAGTTCCTGTAGCATAAATTGTAAACTGCTTCCTTAAATTCTCTTCCTTGGAAAGTGAGAAAAGCGCAGTTGTCTGCATGTCATTCACTGAAGGTCGCTAGTGTGTTGATGACTGTAATAGCTGAGTTGTGGGGGATTTTTGGTGACCTTGCACAAGTCATTAGAATAGGGAAAGTTAAGGTAATTAAGATTTTAGTCTTTACAGTGTGCTCATTAAACACAATTGATCTTAATGTTACATTGTGCTCATTCTCCCTGATGAGCAGAAAGGCTTTTATTTAGAACAATGTAAATGCTACTTTAGTGAGCACCCCAGGTGTCCATAGGGTGGCTTGCTCTGACCGAGGATGCTTTGCAGGTAGTAGAGAGGGGTAATTTCACAGAATATTCTGAGTTGCTTGCTATTTTGTTAGTAACAGTTAAGAGTCAAGGAAAGCCTAACATCTATTTCATCAAGAAAGAAGGAAAGAAGCATTTTCTGGCCCTGGGTAAATGTGCACTCTTAGGGAGAAAAAGAAAATTCTTAGTATGTCATTTAGTCTGCAGACTGGTAATGGGTAATTTGTTTGTTTTCTGATGCTGTTAGCAACTTAAGGCTATGCAGCTGTTACACGTTCATGTAAAGAGGACAGAAAGAGAACCTGCTAGCATGTTCGCTTTTGTCCTCTTTCTGTCTCCCTTGTGCACACTCACACAAATTTGTGCCCCTTCCCCTCCCTCCTGGAGAAGCGCCGATCAGGATATCCTCTGGGAACAGCAGCACCATTTCCCAGTTGGAGCTGCGTGCATTTAAGCTCCCTGATCTCAATGCCATGTGACTGGAAGCGCAAGGAGCAGATTGCCATCCGGTGCACACTCCCCAACCCCTCAGATAGCAAAAAAAAAAAAAAAAAAAAAAAAAAAAAAAAAAAAAAGAGAGAGAGAGAAAAAAAAGAGGGGGTGGGAGTGAGGAGGGGAGGTTCCCTTGCTTTTTTTGAGCGCTGTTAATTCCTGCTGGAGCTTGTTTGCCGCAAGCTCGGTTCATGGCAGTAACAGAGGCAGCGGAGCCTATTCGGTAGCTCAGTGCTCTCAATGAGGTCAAGCTGCATCAAAGGGAAGCCTCCTGTGGAAGCATCTCCTGTAAGTTCTGATACTGCTTTTTCCCTGCTACCTCCAAATAAATCATAGCCTGTATGACTCTGCCGGGCTTCAGTGCTTTATCCCTCCCCGACTGATAATTTTGTGTGAGGTTGTCAGGTTTTATGTTAATTGAACTTGTCAGTGAGGCGTCAGTTGGGTAATAATGCTGTGCATTTTGGGAGAAAGGGGCTTATCTTCTCTCCTTTTATTTTCCAAGGGAGTGGGAAGAAGAAAGTGTGGTTTTGTCCTTTTGAAAAGCTCCAAGCTGTTGAGGTTACAGCTCACCAGATTCTGTTTTATGTAATCTACATATTTTACTTTCTAAATAAAGCAACTGTAAAGTGTATTGCAGATGTCATTGGGTTTCACCAAAGAGCTATTATTCTAGGAATAGCTACCTAAACATTTAAGTAATTAAAAAAAAAGTAGAGAAAGTACTTTATTCAGATCTTGGAAACCTCTGTAGTAACTTAATTTCAAAGAAACTCTCCTTACACAAGCTGCAGTTCACCGGAGGGGTCTCTAATGTGATCATTCAAAAATATTCCTTCGAAACCTAATTCTGGATATTAGCTGGTTTTAGTGAAACCTTTCAGTTGCGTAGGCTTCCACACTGAGATGAAAAATTTCTTGTTTTATGTAATGAGCTAGCTGTTCCTGCAGAAATGCAATTTAGCATGAAAGAATGCTAACTTTTACAGGGAGTGTTGTCTCATTTATAGCATGGACTCTTTGGGCAATAATGACATGCTGGGCTGTAATTTTTCATCTACATAACCCAGTTTTTTCCCCCTTGAAGTACAAAAAGCTTACTTGAATACATATCTGGAAGGCTTGCAGAGTGGTTTCAATGGCTTGAACAAAGTAACTACCACCTGTTTGGATTATTGTTAGTTATACATTGTAAACCCTGAGGAAAAATAAAATATCACAAGTCATTATCCCTTTTGCTGTAAAGTTCCTCTTGAAGGGACTGGCATGGTGCCTGTCTATTGATATTCAGCTTGTATTTTTGGAAACTCAGCAGCACAGGCGTTGTTCTGTAAGGTGATGAAGTGTTGAAATAGTTATAAAGAGTTATGGCACTGCTCTACTTCCCAAAATCCAATGTCTTTGGGTCTTTTCAGAGGTATGTTCTTTAATTATAGTTGTCTTTTTATCTTCTTCAGTTAATATCTTGACTTTCTTAAATATCTAACTTTGAAAGTGGATAGAGAAAGGAAAAAAACCTGTGAAATCAGGTCATGCAGCATCTATGTACGACATGAATATTTGCTGGGGAGATTTATGAAGCAAATTTGAAGACTCATTTTCAACTGCATGTTTCTATTTAATGATGATTTGTTACTTAAATATGCTATGAGATTTATCTGACATGACTGCAGTATAAATATGGGAAGAGAATGTGCAAATTAGCATCTCATACTTAGTACTCTCATTCTGAGGAAAGGATCAGAAATGCTTCATGAACCCATCACTGGAGTTTTTAATTTAATTTGACTTTGTATCTTTTGTTGGCTTTGACAGAGGCTGTCTTCAGTTCCATCAAGACAGCTCCATTTTTAAACATATATAGTGGTGGAAAATACCCATTCTGTATCTTTTTGTCCAGATGGTGACGCTTCTTTTCATTTCAGCATTCAGCTTCTGAGTTGATCCTAGTTGAAGATGAAATGACAGATACTGAAGATAACGAAGAGGAGGATTTAGGAGTCATGGATGATCAACGCAGTGTAATTCTCCATCTCATCTCTCAGCTCAAACTTGGCATGGACCTTACCAGGGTATGAACACTGTATCTCTTTTATATTTGTTCACTGTTGTTTTTATTTCTCATCCTTCTGTGTGTTTATGTGCACAGCCAGTTATTGTGAGTGTGTTTTGCCCCTGTGGACAGTGAAGTTTTCTTTTTTATAAAAATGTGGTCCCAGAGAGCTGTGGAGTGCTGTCTCTTGCTAGGCAGGCTTTCACATGAAGTGGCCACATCAGATATTTTAGAGATGGAGGGGGAGGGAAGGAAAAGAAAAGAAGAAGAAAAAAATCCTTCAGAACTCTTGCTTATTTTTTTGCAAGTCTTTCAGAGAGTTACTTTCAGAGTAACCATATGTTGTGTATGGAACCCACAAGTATGTCAGGGTGCACTGGGGGTTGGAGGAACAATAATGGCAATTGTATGGATGAAGGATATACATGTCCACATAACTGCTTTGTGGATTGAATTCCATTTAATTGCAAATCAGCTTCAAAAAACCCTATGATGGTCAAGAAATTACAGTCTTCAGTGTATCAGTTCTTGTCAGCGTTGAGCAGCTCACCAGTTTAACCTTCTGTGCATTCTTCTGGTCCTAGAACCAGTATTGTCACAAGCTTATCCATACTGATACAAGCAAAGAAATTACAGTGTCTGAGAAATTTTCCTTTAAGTCCTTGGAGTTTTGGAAATGAGGTAGATGTTAAAGAAGCAAGGAGTGCTTCTTTTTGAATAGTCTTGTATTCCAGTGAAACCTTCTCATGGGGCTTAATAAATAGTCAAGGAGATTTTTGTAAATATATGGAATATCCTTTCCTTGCACAAACGTTTTCTACTTGAAAATCCCCCCAATAAAACTCCTGTTGTCCACTTTTCACAAATAAGAGCTCATTCTGACACTGTCCACAACTAATACAAAGTTTGGAAGGACCAGATAATTTCTCTGGCACATGAAGTAGTTTTGCAGGAAGTTATTTTCATGGGAATTTTGATATTCTGAAGAGTGCGTCTGCTTTTCTTTTTTTTAACATGTTAATCAAAAACTATAAATTTTTTACAAAATAAAGTTTTCTCAGTATAGTTTTTTGTGCTTCCTCTGGAGCAATTGTCAGTGTTTTAAAATAATTACAATATTAAGACTGAGCAATTCTGTGTTCTGTTGCTGAGTAGCTGCACAGAAATGAATGTTTTATTCTAAATAAAATGAAAGTTTCATAATTTCATTTTGAATAATTTATACCTCTCACTTTTTAGTATGTCTGGGGTTATATACAGTTCATTTTTGGTTTTGTTTTTCTTACATTCTCACTTTTACTTAGCTCTTCCTCTTTTTTCTCTTGTTTTTCTAAGGCTGTCTTGAGTCCATAATGTTCAAACTAGGCTAAGATTTCTTATCCGTGGTTCTTGTGTCTTCAAAACATTTTGTCTTTGTCTAAAGACAAGGTTTTTCTTTCCTGATTTTCACCATCATCTTGTCATGGCAGAGTAGGCAAAACCCAAAGACACACAGTTAATGTAAGTAAGAGAAATTCCTGTAAGTAAGAGAAAAGTAGACACTTATAAGAAAAATATGAAGGTAAATACATATATGATGACCTGTTTCTTATATAGTGTTCTTAGAGCACAGTTTTTATAGATAATGATAAATGTTGAAATGAGAAGAGCTACAGGCATATGGCAGAGTTAGATCTGTTTGTAGTGTGTGTGATGCATGAATACACATATGATAAGTATTAATGAGACATGCCACATGTGCACATCACTTTTCATGTGCCCATTTTGAGGATTAAAAAAAAATACAGGACAGCTGGCTGCTTTTTTTATCAACTTTGCTTACTGACATGAGGCCCCTAGGGCCACTGACATGTGACAGTAAAGCTGAGTTTGTTGGCTGCACTTCTTTCCATTTTTCATTATTGTTCTAAAAGTCAGATTTCAGAGCACTTTGATGCTCATCACCTTCTGCTGGAAGTGGTTGTGGCACAGTTGTTGCTGATATCAGAGAAAACGTTTCCATTTCCTGTGCCTTCTTCCCTAGGGCTGTGTCTTTGGTTCATTCTGAGAGCTGTGTGATACTCACGTGAACAAACAGCTTTTTCTGAGCCCTTGGTGGTTTTGGGTTCTGGATGCATGAGCATTACCTTCACATTCCATATCACAGGAAACAGCATCTTATCCTTATGTTAGCCATGGCCTTGCCTGTGCTGACAGCAGTTTCCCACAGTGAAGATAGCCACGTTAATGTTGTGGAGGTGCCTCACTTCTGGAATGTGTCATACTGCTTTGCCTTTTAGTGAGGAGTTAAGGAGTAAAAACTGCTGTGAAGGAGAACACCTGCAGTGAAGTATCAAATCTGTGTGGGGATTTGCTAGAATGGTCTAAACTTCATGGTGGCCAAATAGACTTCAACAGCTACTGGAGAGAGTTGGGTGGGGAGCAGTTCACAGCACCAGAATGTGGTGCACATCTGATGCTTCAGACTGGGATAGGACTTTCAGCCTCATTTAAAACTAGAATTGCTGGGGAAAAAAAGCAAGTTTCTAAATTGTTTGTTCTTCAGACTTTTAAAAAATGAGAAATGGGGCCAAAACCCACTAACAGTCTTTGTTGGCAAATGGCATCTAATGGATTGCAGTTAATGCTAACAGCTTGTACAGATGGGTGATCACTCCCCTGCATTCCCTTACCTTCCTTTGCACAATTAATATGTGCTACAAATAAAGGGCTGCCATTCTTTGTAAAAGAGCTGCCAGCAATTCTGCAGAATGTCAGCCTGTTGTAAATTAACATTGTGGTGTGTTCATGATGTCATAAGTTTTTACTTTGCTTGCCAATATTCTTTTACCCTGCAATTTTAAAATGTAAGTGGCATGGAAATAGCTTGTTTTATTCTCACAATGGCACAGATGACAGTGGAAAGAAAGCTTTTACACCTCTAAGAGAAGGATATCTCAGTATGAGGTACCTTGGCTGGATTTCTAAAGAAATTAGGGAATGATGCTAACACCCATGTTTTTCCTCACTGTAAATAATAGTGGGAATAAATATCTCAATTCTTAAGACATTGTGCTCATTTTTCTCAGTTGCATTCAGATCTAATTAAGTGAATTCAAACCTAGGAAGTTATAATAAAGTTTTCAACCAGTATAGTCTTTTTAACCTCAATGAAAATGGAAGAATGCCTCTTAAACTGCTTTCTTTTCATCTGAAGCCTGAGAGAGAGTAAGAATAGATTGTTCTAACATTTTAGAATGAGGTGAGGTGATTTTTTTGCTTCAGACTTCAGCAACTTGGTATTTCTTCCAGAGTGTTTCTTTTGTCCAAATGGTTGTCATGCTGGCATTTTCTCAGAGGAAAAAATTAGTTTTGCCTTCTTATGCAATTAAAAAAAAGAAAAATTCGTAGTCCTGCCCAAAGCCAGTATAAAGAACATAGGTCCTAAGTGTATTTTTCTGGACGCTTCATTCTGTCTGGCTGCAGAAGAGTTGAAAACCTCATTCCTTTAAAAGCTGGAGTGCTAGCACAGGTGCTGAACAGCCTGGTGTTAGCAAGAAGAAAGCTGTACAGTTGCAAATTTATTTATTTCTATTTTTCTTATTTCTGCAGAAATCAAGATAGGGCCAATTAAAAAAAAACTATTGGTGTGATTTTTTTTTTCCTTTTTGCTATGTTAGTGTGTGGTGGTGTTGCATATTGAAACTTTGAGGCTATGAGATTATTTGATAAAAGGCAATGTTCTGTAGGCATATTTTGTAATACTGCAGTTGTGTAAGCTTTAAAAGTAAAATATTTTTATTTCATAGTTCTGCCTCCTTGTGTGGAAACAATTCAGTTATTCAGTGGATCTGTTCCTGCCACAATTGAGGATTTAATTTCCAGCTTAGTTAGGCTTTTAAAGCAAGATGATTTGAGCTGGAGTTCAGGCCTGACTCAGATTTAAAATTGATTCTTGAAACTCAATAGTTAGAGTCAGTGATTCATCACATCTCACCTGGTGGCAGTGCTGCTGTAGCTGTGTTGAGCAAAGAGCACATCTGGGACTTAAGGGAGGAGATCCCAAGACTCTGTGACCATGACAATGGGATGAAACCACGGCAGTCTTAGTGTTGTACCATAAAATCTGCATCATCTGAAGGATGGTCTGCAGTTTTCCTCTCCTCTGTTTGTGCTAATAAAGGTCACTGTCTTTAGAGAGAGGCTCTTGGAC
This sequence comes from Ammospiza caudacuta, assembly GCF_027887145.1. Classification (NCBI taxonomy): domain Eukaryota; kingdom Metazoa; phylum Chordata; class Aves; order Passeriformes; family Passerellidae; genus Ammospiza; species Ammospiza caudacuta. The sequence goes on along the minus strand of NC_080593.1, from coordinate 42,113,940 downwards.
AGAGTGAGATGCAGAGTGCTGTTTATTCAAATGAGTTTGCCCTTTCAAGTCTCTGCAGTGAACTCACAAAGGCACTACTGGTATTTCTAGACAGAAAATATGGGGAGATTTTTTTGTATGTTTTGCTGTCACTTTCCCATCCTGTAACCTGATCTTTTAGTGTATAATTTATATTAAAATGAGATCCTGAATTGAGGATTTCAACTGCTGAATTGTGTTTTCCTAAAGATTATATTGGATAATGAATAATGGTCAGAATGAGAATGCTGCAAATAAGATGGAATTGTTTAAAGAGCTAAAAATAATAAAAAAACCCCCTTCTACTGGCTTTCTGCTTTGCCTTCAAAGTTTTAGATTTCATTTTGAAAACCAATCTCCTCAGCCTGCCACTGTCACACCACCAGGACTGTAGGCTGTCATTAGCACTCAGTCTGCCACAAATAGTGTAAAATTAAAGTCCTCCATCATTCAGGGTCTCAATAGGTTGGTAGCAGAAATCATGTGGAGTCCTCAAGGCTTAGAGAGTAGAGTCAGAGAAATATTACAGATGGAACTTTGCTTGATTTATATCTAAACTTGTAAAAATTATTAGCCTATAAAGGGCTGTATGTGTGTAAATATAAAATACAGAAGGAGAGAGCCAATAAGCAGATAAGTTTCCAGACACAGCAGTTCTCTGTTTTTGCAGAGAGGTGCTGTGGCTTGCTGTGTAGCTGTAAAGACTCTGTTCGAGCTGCTGTGACTGGAATTCTTGTTCCTGTTTACAAGTTCTCTTTGAGAAGGGCTGAATGATTAATAAAAGTTTGAAAGCTTCTATTTCATTATCCATGGGATCCAAAAGGGCTGATCTGTGCTTTGGTCCCACTTAGAATAGCAAGCTGGACCAGCAGGGGGAAAGCAAATGTGTTTGTGACAAACAGTGGCTCCCTGCCTGCTGTAAATAACCCTTGCTTTTGGGAAAGGGAAAAAATAAAAATTTAAAGTGAAAATGCAGTGAAAATTTAAAGAGGAAAGTAGAAGAGTTGTTGTAATAGAGGACAGCAGGTTTGCATCTGGCATCATTGAGCCACTTGGATTCACATAAGATAAATTTGTGTGTGCCAGAAATTCCTTTTGGTCATGTGAGAGCAACCCGTGAGCTCCCCTGCGACAGACCTGCACGAAGTGGGGAGCATGGGGGCAAAGAAGGGAGAGAAATAAATGATGTTCCTTAGCCCTTGTTTGCCTTGCAGTACCCTCCAGGATCCTTCAGTGGAAAATTCCAACAAAATGTTACTGTGAAGTGAGTGACCTTGGCAACATCTGCGTTGCTGGAGAAGGCGCTTGAGACTGTATCCAAGTCACCTGGGGCTGGCTCCCTCCAGGGCAGACTGCCTAGTGCTCAGCCCCAGGTTTTTTTCTGGGCCCATGGGAGCCTCTCTATTCCCATGACATGAATGTAGTGGTTTGTGCAGTTTGTGTTCCAACTCATCTTAAATAAAGCGAAGCCATGCAGGGGCCCACCACAGTGACATGGTACCGTCTGAAACTGGGGGGTGTGCCATGGGCTTGGGGGACACAGGAGATCTTAGGGATGGCAGGGGATTTGGCTTGGGAATTGTGGGGGGACATGACATATGACGACACTCTAGGGCAGATGGGGACTGCTTTCTTACCTACAGCCTCTTGGGAAGGCTCCTTGGGATGATTTTATACTTGGAAATAAACTTGATATTTGGTTGTGGTTGAATATCCTTAGGTTGGTTTGTTAGAGGCTGGAAGGGACATAATCCATGTAGAGTGGGTAGTCAGGGGCCCAGGAGTGAAATACGGGACAGAGATGTTTGACAGAAGTGATGGATGCACCCCTTACATTCTCCACCACTTAGAGGTTGGTGATGGGTGCATTCATATAAAATACTTATCTTCAGGTGGTTTGGGAGGGTGTGCCCCTCCCCTTTTGTAGGGTTATGATTAGTTTGGTTTGTTGACATTTAGTGTACATTAGTTTATATCAAAGTATGTTTTTGTGTCCTGTAAACAAAGAAAACAATGGCTGGTTTGTTAACTGAGAGGAGAGGAAAAGGTGGATTTCCATGTGCATGGAACAGCCCATCCCTGTTGTGTGAGCTGCTCGTGAAAGTCATGATGATCTCAGGAAGCAGCCTGCACGGGTATCAAGGCCACTGCTTTTTCCTTCACTCATTATTTACACTGCAAAGAATATTAAATTGTTGTGGCATGGGAGGGAAATATGCTATCCCAAAATTTGGCAGGGTCAGAATTACAGCTGTCCTAACTGTTCCCTCTCCCCCTTTCCCCTCAGTAGTGTGATCACAGGGAAATCATATATGCCTTTGTCTGCTTTACATACAGGTAGTGCTTCCAACATTTATTTTGGAGAAAAGATCCCTGCTGGAGATGTATGCAAATTTCATGGCCCATCCAGACCTGTTTTTGTCAATTGCAGCTGGAGCCACTCCCGAGGAAAGGATTATCTGCTTTGTGGAGTATTATCTCACAGCTTTTCACGAAGGCCGAAAGGGAGCAGTTGCCAAGAAGCCCTATAACCCTATAATTGGTGAAACCTTTCACTGCTCGTGGGATGTGCCTAGAGATAAAGTGAAAGCATTCAGAACTAATGGTGCCTCCACGGTTTCTAAGGACTCAGCCAAGGAGCTTGGCCAGGACCAGTCCTCATGCTACAAGCTGAGGTTTGTAGCTGAACAAGTGTCTCATCATCCGCCAGTATCTTGCTTTTACTGTGAGTGCAAAGAGAAGAAAATGTGTGTGAACGCTCACGTATGGACCAAAAGCAAGTTCATGGGCATGTCAATAGGTGTTTCTATGGTAGGTGAAGGTAAGAAATGTGCTTTTATTCTGCTTTCTTTTAGCTAATATTTCTGGGTGTCAACAGAAATCCAAATGTTTTCCTACTTGGTCTCCCTCTGACCTTTCATTTGAACCTTATGACTGTTTGCTTTTGTGAAGTTTGGAATTAAAACTGTAGGATTCATATAACCTTTTGCTGTCCAGACAGAATGTGAAATGCACATTGCATATATAAATGTGTGCTTATATTGATTAGACTGGTAATTTATGTGGCCAGACTTCAGAAATAATTAAGTCATAAGAGCAAATGACAAATAATGGCATATTCTGTGAGATAATTTTTGGTCACTTTCAAAGTAATATGGGATTTGGTGTTCGTTATTGGAACAAAGCAGTGAGAAGAAATGCATTTTTGCATAAATCTGACATTTGTTTTTCATAGTTTCTGCAAAGAATCATGATTTCTGTAGTGTTTGAAAGTTAGTGTATTTTCATAAGCTTTCTAGAATGTCACATAGTAGAGGTGTGAATCCTGATTTTCCATATCATGCACATGCAGTCTGCATTGTGATAAATCATTGCCCAACTTGAGTTCAGAAATAAAGGGAGTTATAACAAATCCTTAATGGATGATCTGAACTGATGCACCACTTGTACCAGTGTTGTCACTGACTGTTAATGCATTGAGATAAGTGTGATTGTAAGCAATTTAGTACCTTTGGCCATTTGAGGGTAAGATTCTATGTATGGATTTTAGTGTTTTGTCTTAAATAGTTTTTGGACTGTAGTCTCAGAAGTATGAAGACAGCTTGCTTCTTTTTGTCACCATTATGTTAAATACTATGGTATTAAAGGCAGTAAAAAAGTGGAGTAGGAAATGCAGTGGTTTGGCTTTGCTTTTTAATAGCAATGAAATAACTATGGTGAAAAAATACAGGTATATTCTACTATTTCCACTATCTAAAACTAAAGACTATTTCCACTATCTAAAACTAAAGAACTACAGTTGCTCCTTCTCTGATGGCAATTTATTCCTTTTTTTAATAGAAGAGGCATGAAACCTCCTTACTACTGGTTTTGATACCCTTGTGATAAAGTCTGTGTTAGCATTTGTGTTTCCTTCTTCCTGTGGCTTAGGTATTTTGCTTTGAATACGGAGTTAAGGAAGTTGGGAAGGGAGTGTCAGAATGGAAATTGGTCTGTCTGTCTGTCCCCTGCCTGTACTACTGCCAGCCTGAGTCACTGGCTTAACATTCTGCATTTTTCTGGTACATGTTCGTTTCTAATACTCTTTTGCTGAGTGAAGGGAACTATTTAATGGAAATAAAATTAAACACAAAGTCACTTATGATTATGTAGGAGTAGGGAAATTTCTTTCTCTTGCTGCTAGCGCACACAGTTCCCTGGAGTTGAGGGTGTCTACTGTGGGGATTATTTAAGACTTCAAAGTCCTGATGTGTACCAGTTTTGAGAGAGAAAGGGTCTAAGAATTAACTGCTTACTCACTCACCCCAAGGACTGTTTCATGTGTGCTTGTGGGAATCAGTTCCTCCCTGTGCTCTTTCTTTTTTTCATGATCCTGGAGACGTCCCAGGAGTGGAGGCAGGCTTTGGGGAACATCTGCAATAGCAAACTCTTTAATTCCAAGGTTTGCTGCTGGCTCTGTGATGTGCATGCTGGGAGAAAGTCTGGGTTCACCAGTTCATAGTTACTATTCATCTTTTTGTTCATGTAAGCAGTGCAGGAGCAGGGACATTCACAGTGACAGCATTTCTGGGAAGTGATGGAGACACTTCAGTGCAGCCCAAGCATTTTTGTTGCATGTTGAGGACTGGTAATGAGCAGCAAGAAGTTGTACCACTGAGGCCTTTCTGTCATCTGAAAACAGCAAGCCTAAGCTTGGCAGCCTCAGTTTAAAATGCCAGCTTTGCAGTGCAGTTCCTTCACTTGAAACTGCACTTTCTTAAATTTTTTTTTGTTTATTTATTTTAGGTCCAGGGAAGTCTTCCTGATTAAGTTGGTGTGTGAATTTGTCAAGCTGTGCAAAAGTTAGAATCTACTGCAGATGCTTCTTTCTTATGTGCTGCATAAGTATAAATTCTGTAGTAGATTGAGGTCAGTGTGAGTACCAGGGAATAGATTGCTGAACTGACAAAAAGGAGCTGTTGGACTAAAAGTGTGGAAAATCTAAGCCTGTGTTTTTGTGCCTAGTAGTGCAGGGCCTAATAATTTTAGTAATGTGAAATTTAATTTGACATTTTTTGTGTTTAGGGACATATTAGAGATGCAACATTTCATATGGGGTGAATTAGCTTAGCAAAGTTAGTGAGTTGGGCTGTGGAAAGGTGCTAATAGTCAGAAGGCACATGAAGCTACTTAAGGTAGGTAGAAACTAAAGTTAGCTCCTTGGAGAGAACTGCGCACACCAAGGTTGGCTGGTAAGGTTGTAGAATCTTATTTTAATCTTTTAAAAGCAGATTGAGTTTATGGGGAATGAAATATCATTCTGCTTTTGATGAGATCCTACTTTTGATGAGAGACAAAGTAACATCTCATGGATCCTCAAAATCTCTGGGTTTTAATTGTTGTGGGGGTTTTTTGCTACTGTTTGCTATTGGATGACCAAACTAATTATGTGCTATTGTTGGAATTTTGTCTTGTGTCTTACTCCTTTTTTTTTTTCCCTAAATTCCCCCTCATTATGAACATTCAGCACTTTTTTTTGCCTGTTGCTGGAGTTAAATTACATACATGTGTGGGTCTTTGACTCTTTGCAAGAGCAGAAAGGATTTTAGATGTGGCATCATGTTACTTGAAAGACAGTTTCCTCGATGCCTCTAAAATACCTGTGTCTGTTTTGAGTCTTGGGTTAAATAATTCTGCTGTTGGTTCAATATTAGGTTCATTATACTACAGATTAAATCAGTACTAATTGATATGGGAGAGGGGGGAAAACATCCTTCCAGAAAGAGTGCTAGAGAACTGTAATTAATGCGTTGGATAATTTAGTGATAGTGAGTGACCATCTTGTTCTAGTCAGATATGTATCACAACAGTTCTGTCTGAGCAGGCTGACCAGAGAAGTTGTGGATGCTCTGTCCTTGGAGGTTTCCAAGGCCAGGTTGGATGGGGCTGTGAGCAGCCTGGTCTGGTGGAAGGTGTCCCTGCCCACAGCAGAGGGTTTGGAACAAGAGGACTTTTAAGGTCCCTTCCAACCCAGGCCATTCTATGATTCTGTGACAATGACCAGAAACTTCATTGTAGCCTAATGTTGAATACAAGCAACTGGGGTGTGTTTTGAACAATCCAATGCGTCCCTCCAATAGTTCAGTGGAGCTTTTTCTACTGCAGTTGGCTATTTGCAGAAATAGAGTAGTACTGAATTTTTGGACCTATAGTGTGTGAAGAATATGGTAATGGTAACGTGTCTGTGGAGGCTTTGAATCATATTTTTATAGCAAGTCCTTAGATGTATAGAGCACATTGCTTTTTATGTTTTTTATTAGAAGCTGATATAGAGTGTCATGAAGGGTTTATAAAGGAATTTATAGGATTAGGGGAGTTAAGGATGGTAGGTCTTGGCACACAAAGGCTACAGCTCAGTGTCTCAGTGGTGTGATTTTTTGTGTGTGTCACACCTCAAAGTGAGTAAGATTTTTTTTCTCTGTCTGTGGTTTTTGTTTGTTGATTCAAAGTAAGTATCAGATGCAGAGATGCAGAACAATTGGGAGAGCACTGCTGGAAATCCATGTGGGGAGCTGTTTTATATGTTAACCTTTCTTCATCTCTGGTTATGAGTGCTCTAAATCTGGCTTGCTAATGAAACCTTGCAACTTTTCTTTGCTATATGACAAAACCCCCATTCTTCAGAGTAGTCAGCACTGAGTTTCCTCATGAGAAAGCCACCTGGAATAGAAAAGAGGTTATTTTGCATAAAAGAACTGAGGTTGCATGCAGTCCCTAATTCTGGTTAATGTTAATTATGTACTAATGAAAGAGTGAGGGAGGAGAGGAGGCTCTAATGAACAGGGTCACATTAAGATTTAAATTAGCAAAGGATGAGAAAGTCAATATAAATATTAAATGGTTTTTATGTGGTCCATAGAATCTTTAAAATGATACTGGTTTGAGGTAAGGGTGCTGTGGTGAGCACACCTCAGTGTCAGCTGTGCCTGTTCCTTTTCTGCTCTTAGATTTTGGTTCAGAGCAGCAAAAGCCAACCAAAAGTGTCATCTTTGATTTATGGGTTAATTTTGCAGAGAGCATAAACTACATTTCAATGGATTGCTCTGTATTGTCAAGTGGCTAGTTACATTTGATGTTTTCACTTCTGCTATTTTAAATGTTTTTAAAAGTAGTGAGATATGGGCTTCCAAAAATTATTTTTTCTCAAATGAAATCAACTAGAAAAGATCTGATAGGTGGGTAAAAGTTTCAGTGCTCTTTCAGGGTAAATTTAAAAGAAAGCAATGAATGTTTTTTCCTCTTTTTTTTTTCTGCTGTTCAAATACATGTATGTGTATGTATTAATAGATGTACAGATCTATAATTTCTAGTACTGAGAAATGAGTGACTTAAAATTTATCAGTCCCAAAGCTTGATTGCTCCATGCAATGAGAGCTACCTAAGTATTTCCCTAAGTACTCATTTTTGCTTTAATATTTTTAGCCCAGTGTTTTTAGAACCATTTTCATATAGCATGGCACTCATTACCTAATTTAGCAAATGATTCCAGTCTTTGAAAAATGAGCAGTGCTCAGCACAGCTGCCTGGAAGGTTTGAGACAATAAGAGCCCAGTTCTGGCATTTCCTGTTTTCCTGTGGGGATCTGGGCAGTTGGTGATGCACAACACCCATGTAGGGCTCATCCTACACGTAACTTGCTCCTCTTTGTGTGTTACCAGAAACACAGACAGGGTGAAGAGCTGCTTAAATGGGAAAGCTGCCCCAGGCCCCTGGTGTCCCACGTGCCATTTGTTGTTCAGATTGATCTCCATGCAGGCAGTGGGAAGCATTAAATCCCACATGTCTCTTCTGCAGCCTATCGATCCAGAGCCTCCTCTGGGGTTTTTTGCCAATATGTGTTACTGGGAAATCAATTCACAAAGCTGCAGCATCAGTGAGGGACGTGTAAGAGTCAAACTGGGAGAGTGATATGCCAGGCCATCGCTTCCTTTAGTGCAGGCTCAGGGGTCATGGATAGGGGTGTGACTCTGAATACATTGCTGGAGTCAAAAGGAGGAGTAAATGGTGTTGAGGACATTTCAAGGAGGAATTTCAATACCCTGCAATGTTTTTTAACAAATTCAGCCTTCTCTGTAGCATTTTTTCCTAACAAACCAGATTACTAAATCCACTGCTCCTCCCAGAGTATTGGTCTGGTGTATTCTTCCTTGTGTAATTGTTGCCCATAAATACTTTAGATTTTTTTAAAAGGAATTGGAAGTTTTTGAAAGAACTCTTAGATATGAGAGGAAAAAACTAAAAATGGGAGAATATTTTACAGCTTTACATGTGTTTTATTTTACATGTGTATTTACTTATAGCCATTTTCGAACTAAACTTGAATCATCCCTTACAGCAAGGAAGCAAAGGAAGAAAAATGGCTTGTGTATTTTAAAGATCAGTTGCAATGTAATGATTATGAGCAGATGTAAAAATGACACATTGTAAAGTAACTGTTAGCTTTCAGTTAATTGGCTTTTGATTTCTCAAGATTGACACTTTGCAGGGTGGGGAGTTACTTCAAATTGTGGTACCTGTTACAAATGTTGAATCTCAGTGCAATTTTTGGCTTCCTCTCCCCTAAGGGAGCACAGGTCTCTCTTCAATGTGGTGCTGCAGCCACAGTGTTTGTGGTGCTTCATTTAAACAAAGTTTTGCATGTGAGCTCTGTGAACAATGGAATGCAAAACAGTCAAGTTAATATTAAAGTATTATCAAGTCATGGGTATTTCAGATCTGCCCTTTAATCTCTTTTAGAGTGTAATTATAGAGCTGGAGTCACATTTCAAGTGAGATAGCGCTTCATTAAAAAATGTATTTATTCAGGTGTTCAAGGAATTCAGAAAATATGCTACCGGGTGCTAAAAATACTGCCAAGAGAGCTGGGTTCAGTTTTTAATATCTAACCTGCTGTGGTGGTTAAATATTTACATTGAAGGTCACTGCTGCTGTTTGCTCTGCACTTTAAATGTGCTTGGCAGCGCTGCAGCTCTGAGCCCCTCCCATCTGACTAGGGAGAAAAAGCTCTTGATCCCATCGGGGGACAGAGGCAAACCTATGCTGACCCATAAAGAAATTGTGTTTATCATACCAGTTTCCTCTCACATGAGGAACATCACATACAGTGATGGTCAGACGAGGATGGGAGAGGGAAGGGAGACTATTTACAAGGGCATGTAACTACAGGAAAAGGGGGAATGGCTTTAAAATGAGAGTAGGTTTAGGTTAGATATTAGGAAAGAATTCTTTACTGTTGGGGTATTGAGGTGCTGGAACAGGCTGCCCAAAGAAATTGCGGATGCCCCATCCCTGGAAGTGTTCAAGGCCAGGTTGGATAGGGCTCTGAGCAGCCAGGTCTGGTGGAAGGTGTCCCTGCCCATGCAGGGGGATTGAAACTCAATGATCTATAAGGTCCCTTCTAACCCAGGCCATTCTGTGATCCTACAATTGTTTTTTATTAACTTAATGCTATTGTAGCATCCATTTAATGAGTCTGATAGCCAGAGTAGTTTTTTGAGTATGAGTTACTCCTGTCTGCATGTCCAGGGTGGGCTGGGTAGTTCAGCCTCCCTGCAGTGTGTTCAGCTGGGATGTCTGTGCAGGTGTGAAGCCGAGGAAGCTGGAGGCAAAATGTGTCTCTGTGCTGTGGCTGTGTCCTCCTGGCCTGTCCCTGCTGCTGAGGGCTCAGCATGTGACACAAGGAACTTGTGGCTTGCCAAGACTGAATGATTAAAGTCCTTTTGAGACATGGCTTTTCTGTGTGCTTTTGCACTCCCAGATCCTTGTGTCAGAGCTGATGAAGGGAACATGCCGCCTGTGTCACTGCTGGGAGGCTGAGGTTGCAGAGGTTCTGAGAACAACTGCATGGAGCTGTTCTGGTTTGCAAATCTTTTCCTGTGAAATAGTTCAGAAGGCAGAAGTGACGAATTGCAGTTTCCTGTGCTTGTATTTAGTTTTGTTAGCTGGAGCCAATATTCACGATCAGAGCTCTCTTAGAGCTCTGTGCTTTTAATTTGGAGTGTGTTTTAATTTAAATTTAGGTTTCCATGCAGTGTTAAAGGCATATTTTCATATTGACAGCAGTAGTGTTGTGCTCCTATTTAATGCTTTTTCTTCATTAAATGTGACACCACTTTGAAAAAGTAGTGTCAGTTTTCCCTTAAACAGATAGATTAATCAATACCACTAACAGTGTGTTCTTCCCCTGCCTGCCCCAGGGTGAAGGCAAATGGGCTCAAGCTTATCTTGCTACTAAACCAATACTATTACTGTGTCAAAATAACTTTCCTTTTTTTTTTTCAAGATATTTCTGGGCTGTGAGTTCTTCCTGTAATAGGTTATTTTCAGTCCCTGTTGTGAAAAAATATTTTCAAAGCTGTCATTTTTGCCTTTAGGCAGTTAGTAAATGGGACACAAAAGACTGTAAAACTCTGGTAAAAAATACGCTGCAGACATTTGGCATGATCTAATTCTGCGTGCAAGGTTTATGGTGCTCTTTTCCTGGGCTTATGTCCTGTTATCCTGAAGACCAACCTGCAGTTTTTATGGGGATAGAGTTGTATCCTTGGCCCCAGGGGAAGCTGCAAAGGTCTGATCAGGAAAGCAACTTTCTTTGTGCAACTTCCAAGTGATGTTGAAAAACTGCTGCTGTTGTGTGTTGTTTTTAGTTACAGCCTTATGGTGCTGAGGATGGAGGAACCTTTACAGAAAGAGATGGAATTACCAGTAATTTTCTCTGCCTGGTAGGGACATTGGACTTGGTACTGATAGAGCAGTGGCCCTGCTGGGCACCTCTTTGATTATGCACGATTTTTTCAAAGCCTATGTGAGAAACCAGCCATTTGGAAATTAAAGAGCAAAGTTAATAGGAAATTTGTAGTTGCCATGTTTTCTTGTTGTAGCCACAGAGACTTAGAGCCTTTCACAACATCAAGAGGGAATTAGTGGAGGACATGGCTGTTTCTAACTGAATGGAGAAGTGAACAGTTCTTTGGCCATGCCCGTATTTTTTCTGGAGGGAGATTATGATACAACAATGACAGAGCACCTGAATTTTCAGTATGGCTTTTTAGGTGGACATTCTATGTTTATCCAGTTTTTAACACTAATGCAAAGTAAGGAATCCAGTCAGATTTTCTGAAAAGTTGTTTGGCAGCACTCAGTATGTCAGGGTGCACAGTCAAATGGGATGCTTTTGAAAATGCTTGTTGGAAGAAACTTGTTCTAGAAAGCAGAGTTTCTTAGCAGAGAGTGCTCTCCTTCAAGAAGGGCTGCACGTGCTCTCCATGGATGTGCATTTTGATGGTGCTAATTAGTCAGTGACCATCAGGTCTTATCACAGAACCTTTTCTCACCTCACTTTCTCCTCTTCCTGCACAGGTGTCCTTCACTTGCTGGAGCATGAAGAGGAGTATGTCTTCACCCTGCCCAGTGCCTACGCTCGCTCAATCCTCACCATCCCCTGGGTGGAGCTTGGAGGGAAAGTCAACATCAGCTGTGCCAGAACGGGCTATTCTGCCACGGTCACGTTCCACACCAAGCCCTTCTATGGAGGGAAGGTCCACAGGTACAGCAATCACTGCCTTACTCTTGTTTACCTGCTGCTGCATTTCAGGGGAAGGGCTCTGGGGCATCTGTTCAGTTCTCCTGTTGCAGTATTTCATAGACAGGTAGCTGAAGTTCTTTTCCTTTTAGTGCTGGAGATGACTTAAAGCTCAAGGGCAGTTTATTGTAGCAATACATATGATGTTGTTTAACTGAATTGGATGTATTTATCTCATTAAAATAAAGAGAATGTATCTCTCCAGGCTTTGTTGTTTGTAATAGTTGCTGTAAGTGTAGGATCAGAAAAATGTACATGGAAAAGGCAATATTTCTGCTACCCCAGCTTCTGCTTCTGTGTGAGTCTTGTAGATGAACTAGTGTTCCAGGTTGAGCTCCTGAAAAGTGTCACTGCCCATTGTGGTACCTCCCTACTGGGGACTCCCATCTCTGCACTGAAATTCCAGATGGTGAAAATGTTGTTTACCTTCTTTGGTTCCCCTTTACTAAGGGTGCAAAGAGGCACTGTGCAGGACAGCCTCCTGTCTTGCTTCCATGCTCAGGGTGATGTCCCAGGCATTAACATCAGATCCCTTTCTTGTTCTGCCATGGACTGTTGCAGTGTCCAGAGGAGACTGTGCTTTGCATGGTTGCCTCTGTTTTATTTCAGATGGTGTAACTATTCTTCCATATGTGTGTGTGTGTCAACCATTTCAATGTTGTGTTCAGGTAAATGTCCACATGAGGCTGTTTTGACAGGGCTTTTCTTTACAAGCTTTAAATTAGCAATTGGTGCCATCAGGGTGAGTAAAATTTTGGGGAAGTTGTGCTGTATTACTTTAGTAATTAAAAAATTGAGTTTACACATTACTTTACATGGCTTTCTAAAGCACATGTATGCATGCTCATGGACACGTTCACAACACTTCTCCCTGCATTTCAGTTTTCCAGTCCTACCTGTCTATTTTGCTCACTCTCAGACCAGTTGACTGGTGAGGTGGCTTTAATCATTGCTTCTCAGCAGCTGAGAAGTGAACGTGCAGAGCTAAAGAAGAAAACAAAGATACCCAAAGTTTTTGACGTGGATCTCTGAGCAGCATTATGTTCAGGCATGAAAGCATCATGTATTGAAAATGTCACATGAATGTCAGGGATTGTTTTTCAGGCTGCTGAGGTAACCATTTGGTCTGGGCTTGAGCCATGTACCACAGTTTTAAGTTGGATTACTCCTGTGTTTAGTTAGAATGTCATCCCCAACTTGTTGCTGTGTTAGAAGATCTTTCCTGGAATGAGTCTGTCTTTTTTGGAGGCAGCATCAGTACTTTGCTTGAATAATTGATTTGTGGAGGTAGAAAGCTGCTTGCACCCTTAGCAAGGTGGTGCTTTATGTGTTGATAATAAATGGTACCAGTTATGTCTGTGGTCTGTTTTTCCTTCCCCCTTGAATCAGGGTTACAGCCGAGGTGAAGCACAATCCAACGAACACCATTGTGTGCAAGGCACAGGGAGAATGGAATGGCACCCTGGAATTCACTTACAGCAACGGAGAAACCAAAGTGATTGACACCACCAAACTGCCTGTGATCAGGAAAAAGATCAGGCCCATAGCAAACCAAGGGCCACTGGAATCAAGGTAAGTGTGTTGGTGTTCTCAGGGGTCCCAGGACGAGGGAAGAGATGAGAATGTTGACTCCATGTTTCAGAAGGCTGATTTATTATTTTGTGATCTGTATTATATTAAAGAAAATGATGTATTAAAGTTATACTAAAAGAATAGAAGAAAGGATTTAATCAGAAGGCTAGCAAGGAATAGAAAGGAATGATAATAAAATTGTGACTGACCAGAGAGTCCAAGACAGCTGGACTGTGATTGGCCATTAATTAAAAACAACGAAATGTGACCAATCAAAGATGCACCTGTTGCATTCCACAGCAGCAGATAATTATTGGAGGCCTCTCAGCTTCTCAGGAGAAAAAATCCTAAGGAAAGGATTTTTCATAAAATACGTCTGTGGCAGGTAAGGGCAGAGGCTTTGCAGTGCTGTCCTGAACTTTGGGTGGGAACAGAGCAGGGAAGCCAACTGCAGCTCTGAGTGCTGTGGTTCAAAAATTCCTTGCTTCCCACAGCACAGAAATCTGGGCACAGAGAGCTGAGGCTGTGTATTGGTTCCTTGGAGCATAAATTACGCTGTAGTGACGAGTACATCAATTTTGTAGATGGGGGAAAGGCCTGTATTTGTTTTAATGAGCATCTGGAAGATGGTAATGCAGTGTTTTCATCTGCCTCTTGGAGTGATTGCAACATGGTAGGCAAATCAGCTTGTTGCAAGCAATTCAAACTGGTATATATATTATATATTGCATATCATTGAAACTGGTGCTTCATGTTTTATATATTTTAGAATATGTATTTGTATAAACATATATAAAATGCGAGGCAATATGAGATATAAAGACACACATACAAGTGGTTTTGAGGCTCTTGGCACCTACATCATGTGCCTAACTTGGACTAGGTACATTAGAAAAACCTGATCTCTATTCACTGTCAATAACTGTTCATGTTTATCTTCAGAAAAATCAATACCTTAATTGAATTTAGGAACATTTTATTGAAGGATTTAAAAATATGAGTTAAAACTACATTTTATTATCTGTAAACGTCTTTTTATTTTACAAAGCTGTCTTGAGTCATTGTGCAGGATCAGATACAATTTGTCTACTTTCTGGACTACTTGCTTATCCACAAACTCATTTTTCCCCTGTAGTGTGGAACATAAAGATTGTAGTAAATAAGGAAACCAGTAGCTTTTCAGTGTATTTATTGTGTTTTTTAGATACTAGTCAGCAAATTGCATCCATCCAGTGGCTCTGCAGGATCTGCAGTTTATCACATTGTGAACACAATCTCATTTAAACAGCCCTGGACATATGTGAAAGCTATGGTTGGTTTCAGACAGAGAGCAGTTTGGATTAGATATTAGGAAGAAGTTCTTTAGTGTGAGGGTGGTGAGGCACTGGAACAGGCTGCCCAGAGGGTGTGGATGCCCCATCCCTGGCAGTGTTCAAGGCCAGGTTGGATGGGGCTTGGAGCAGAGTGGTCTAGTGGGAGATGTCCCTACCCATGGCAGGGAGGGAGGAACTAGAGGATCTACCTTCCAACCCAAACCATTCTATGAGGATTTTTCTCAGTGCTTTTCTGGGCAAAGCTTCTGCCAGGCTGATATAAGGCATGATCAGCTATGTGAGAAATGTGTAGCTCTGTGCTGGTAAATATTGTAACTGGGAATATGGACCACAGACCTAGAGCGGCTCCCTAGAATCAGCTCCTCTGCTAGTGACCTTGTTGGACCAGTCAGTGTCCCAGTTCAATGCACTCTTGGGTTTTGGCTGGCACTCCCTTATAATTCAAAAATTTACCTGCAAGAATTAAACTCCTGTTATTTGGAGGGTGGAGGAACATCAGTAAGGAATGTGAACTGGAAATGGTAGAAATAAATCCACCTGCTTTGAGAAAAAAAGCTCACTTGGTGACGAGAACATAAACAGAGCCTGCTGAGAAAATTGCACTGCAAAATACTGGGTGAATCTGAAAATCTGAGTGAATCTGAATCTGAAAATCTGGTCCACAAATGTGTTGAATATCCTAGGAGTATGATGGTTCCCATGCTGTGGGACTTGGAAAACCAGCGGGGATAGCATGGCCTCAGCCTGCTGCCCAGCAGTGTGGTGCCCAGCAGCAGGGGCAGTGTCAGAGCTGTTGTCACCCTGCCCTGTGCTCTTGTCCCTGGGCAGGCGCCTGTGGCAGCACGTCACCAGCTCTCTGAAGGAGGGGAACATCGATGCCGCCACGGAGCACAAGCACCGCCTGGAAGAGAGGCAGCGAGCGGAGGAGAGGCAGCGGGCGGCGCTCACAACTCCCTGGAAACCCAAATACTTTGCCAAAGAGGTACTCAGAGTCTCTTGGTTTAGAGACCTTTAGCAAATTCCTGCACAGGGGATGAGTGAATGTGGATTTTGTCATGGATGGGTGTTGTTGTGTACCGCTGATTGCTTAAATTTTCTTTTTTGACAGAGTCTGGCTCTTGAATGAGAGCAGTGGGCTTTTCCATCTCTAGTGGACTTGTTCACTTTATTTCAGTTAGATTGATTTTGATCTGGGTTTTTGGTGCCTAATGTTAGGCACATAAAGTGATGTGTTTTTCTGTAAAATCCAGCCCTTACTTCTCAAATTCTGCATACTCACTTCCCCCATAATCTTAGCACACTAAAATGAGCACAATGTAGGGAGATATATCCAGTGTTAAGTAAGCATTGACATCCTAAACACAGTCTTGGGTTTCATCTGTGTGAAAGGAAATGAATTTTAACAAGTTCATCTTTCCCCTTTCTTGGAGGAAAGGTGGAGGGAAAATGAGACTGACTGTGGGAATTGTTCCATTAGCTGCTAATTAAATTTGCATCTCTTCTTATTGCATCTCTTCCCCCTTGTAATATTTTCCCTCCCACCAACATTACTTGTCAATTATTTAAACATAGAATTTTCAGGTGACAGGGATGGCTTCTTGTTTGATCTTATTTTAGCTTTTGTGTGGACGTATATGGATCTGGTATTTGTAAATCTTGTTTGTAAAACTGCTTAATTTTCTTACAGGGCGACGGTTGGCTGTACGTGAATCCTCTCTGGAAGGCCCATTGACAGGAGAGAGCAGTTGCCTCCTAAGTTTACCTGAAAGGCATTAAAATGATACAGTATGTAACTTCAGGATGTCCTTGGATAGGTCCTGTTCCCAGAAGATCCCCATGGGAAGCTATGTACTGTGAATGATACATCTCACAAAAAGTATGAGCTCGAGTTTATTCAGGAGCCATTTTGTGTGTGCAGATCCACAGGCACACAGGCACAGGTCCCTCAGTACCACGGTGTGCATGTGTTGTGTGTGTTATTTACACTACATGTAAACAGTACCAACACCAATAGCGACTCAAAGACCTTTTCCTCCAAGTGTTAGGGCACAGAACCCTGGCTGGACTCGGCCGGGGTTCCCTGAGTTGTGTGCTTGCAGGATCAGGCCCTGTGCTAGTATTTAAGAAAATACTTTTTTATTAGTACTGGTTAAGGTTTTTCTATTTTTCACTTTTGCCAAAAATGTTTTGCACTTAAAACGTGACGTGTCTGTTAATGGCAGTCGATCTGTCTGAGCAGTCAGCGAGTAATTCACTTGGGTGTAAGAGTGATCCACCGGCCGTGCTCGCTCTGGGTTGCCCAGGTCAGGGCGTTTCCTGTCACTGATGAGTGTGAATTTTCTGCCACCCTCTAAGAAGTAGCAATACCTTCTCCAGAACGTTGTTCTTCACGCTAACCCGTTGTGTCCTCGCTGCTTTTTCTGTTCGTGCTCCAGCTGTTCAGTCAGTCTCTGGTCACCACCCCTGAGCCAGCTGCTCTGGTAACTTTGATCTTGCTGTGTAATGTTCTCTGGCTGCTGGCACGCCAACACTTCTGGCTTACATGTTCCACTAAATGGGATTGCTTCTGATAAAACATCTGGATGAGTAGAGGTGATATAACTAGCCTTCCCAGAAAAATTATTCCCTGATGTAAAAGTAACAATTTAGTAAGTTATTACCCCGGAATAATAACTTTATGAATGAAACAAATGAAATGGGATACAATTTGTTTTGTAGTGTTAAAAAGAAAAATTAAAGAAAATCCTGTCACTTGATCTTGCTATGTAAGGTACCCACTGTGACACTGACAAAGTGGATTCTAGAAGCGTGTTAAGGTTTTGTTGCTTTTTAGTTTGTATTTGTTGGAAATGAAGATGTTTTTGAGAGAGGTGGCAGCAAAAGGCACACGTAAAATGTGCTCAGTGCTCCTTTCCACAGTGCCCCTTAACAAAACCACTGTATTTCTAACACACAGTAGCATGGATGCCCATCTGTAGAGCTGAGTAATTTCGTGCCTTTTGTCTGCTCTGTTCATACACTGACTTATGCTCATACTGCAGAGATATCCAGGTCACAGCACTGCTCACATCTGTCCTTGTGCATCCTGCATTTTGTGTTTTTGGTAGATGTTAAAATCTCTTGAACAGCTCAGAAGGCTGAGCGGAGGAGGTGTGTGCATAAGGAAACATACCATTAGTTGTTCCTTTGGATTTCAACTTCAGATCTCTATTTAATGAAGGTGTGGCTACTTTTTCCTCCTAAATCTATTTTGTCCTCTTGTCTGTCTCTTTTTTTTTTTTTTTTTTTTTTTTTTGCACATTAGGAAGATTTGTGTTCTAAATGATTTAAATCCTATTTTTTAAAAAAAGTGGATTGTATGAGCTTGGTTTTGTAACTGACACTTTTTTTTAAGAGGAAAAAAATCTTATTTTTTAGGAACAGTTGATGTAACAGTTTTCTGTAACAAAACCAAAATGATGCTGTTGCAGTCATCACTGAACTGCTACTGAGTATCATCAGGAACACTTGTACTTTATCACCTGCAAGAATTCACTTTATAATGGATCCACTCTTGTTCTAGAGATTAGTCTGATAAGTACCTAAGAGTATTCCTACAGTTTGTAGTGTCATCACAAAGAACAATGGAAAAAGCAGAGTTAAACATGGAACATCCTCCCAGAACTCTCTCACACACCAAAGAACAAGACACATACTCACTAAATAGCCATTGCAAACCTCTGTGTCTCAGGCATGCAGGCCTGGGCCCCTGAAGGAGTAGACCTCTTTCAGCTGGGATGGTGTGACTGTCAAGGCTACAGAGATGCTGTAGCTGCTCTTTTGAGGAGAAATTTGAAAAATTTTCTGCTTGTAATTTATTGAAGATTTTATGTCTGCATGGTTGGTTGTTTCTGCATGCCGAGGACATTCCACTTGTGCTCTGGCCAATGTTTTGTTCTGTTCTGATGCTATGAAGAATCCCCTGATGCCATTATCACTGCTTCTTTCCCAAATTATCTTGGGAGACATGAACAGAAAAAGTTCTTTCAGAAAAGATCCCATCAGTGAGAGATTCCAGGACAAGATTCACAAGTGTCATGTTATTTTTCTGATAGTACGTGTTCAGTATATTTTGCAGGACTGAAAAGTAAATATTCATAAGCCTTATTTTGTAGGTTGTTCCAGTAGCTGTCTTGGAATTGCAAGTAAATACTTCCCTTTTCAAGTAGCTGATGTACACTGAATTGTAATGTAAAAACTTCCATGTACTTCAATTTTTTTCTTTTTTTTTTTTTTTTGTGCACACCTGTAGAAAGCCTATGCAACCTTTTTCTTTCTTAAATTAGAAATGTTCAGAAAGAAAATTTATACCTTTATCATTTAAAAGATGCTCTGGCAGTCTCTTCTGATTTGCCTTCCTTTCATAATTTGTGAATTTAAAATGAGAATGCTCATGAATAAAAGATTTGTTTCATTTAGCAGTGGGATGCCCTTTCTCTTTCCATGGAAGCCTTAGTTCAGTGGTGTCAGTCACTGACTGTCCAGGAGCTGTGTATGACACCAGAGCATGGTTCCCATGGAAGTGATTTGCTAGGTTAATCTGGGTTTGCTGTGACGCTTTTTTCCACCCTGCTTATTCTCCCAGACACTCTGAAGGTAAGTTTTTTGGTTGAACTGGATAGCTCTGCCCGGGGAAAATGGGGCTGGGCAACAACAAGAGCTTTAGGAAAGGCTGGGGAACATCTGCTTCATTTTGGCAAGTCAAAAGGAAATAGGTAACGGTGTACCCTTGCTTCCGAAAATCCCATTTCATTTAATCTTCATCACCAACAGGGATTCTTGATTAGAACCTCTTAAAACACAACTCTACATTATTACAGCATTGGGCACTTGTGTGAGGAGAAAAAAATGTTCTTAGAGGAATCACACAGATTGTGGTCAGCATTTTTCAAGTGTTAGATAATGCCCTTCTGGTTTTCTTTAAACATTCATCCACAGTGCTGGAAACAATCTTGCTGGAACACTTTGTTTTTCTGCACAACGGAAAACAACACTGCCTGTAAAGAGGGCAGGAAACACTGCCCAGCCCTGTTCCTTGCCTTCCATGGCACTGCTTCAAGGCCCCATCTTGGAGCAGTTTATCCACTTGGGATAATGATGTGAGAGCGTTTTAGTCACAGCCAAATATTCTTTTTTTCAGTTTTTACTCCTGATGAGACTGGTATGTACAAGGAGCTCTGTCAAAGCATTCAGCTGCTTTTTCAAGAGTAAATCTATCAAGATATTTAATTAACAACTTTTCTTCTTGTTAGGAAATTACTTCTGCAAGTCAAAATATTTCTTCTGGGATTACCAAGAGCACTGCCTGTCTCACTGCTCCCACCACTAATGATTAAGAGATACAGAACCTAGGCAGTATTATTGAATTCTAGACACTTGCAGCTTTAGTTCCTTAGCAACTGCTGACCTGAGCCTGGCTCACGTGTCTTTTGTTGTGTTTGGTTTTATTGTTTTGATGTTTTTTGGGGTTTTTTTTACTGTTTTGTGGCAATTATGCTTCAAAATTTGACATAGTAGAACAACAAAAGGAAAAAGGACGGCTGGAGCTAAGGAAATAAACTAGCCTGGGAAGTGTGTGTGATGAAGAGGGAAGAGGCTGATAGTCTTTGCTGGTAGAAGCTCTGTGCAGTTCTCCCAAAGAGGCAGGAGTTAGTTCAGCTGTGTGATTCCAGGATCCAGTTGTAAACATACCCAGTGTGCAGATTCCTGAGGAACCAAGGTGAGACAGTGCCAGGTCTTCTTTGTAATGTTGCTTTTTCTAAGTGGATACCTCAATGACTCCCAACTTTTTATTTAATTTTAACCGCAGAACATTGGCAGAACCCTTTAAGTCATGTTAGATTTAGGAAAAAAGTAAAGCTCAGGTAAGTAGGAGGCAACTTTAGGCCCAGGTTGGCTGGGATCCCTGCAGTTGGCTTATTTTTATTTCACATGCCTCAGATTCACTTGTTTCTGCTGTTAAAGAGAACACTGCTACCTAAGGCTGAAGACAGTCTGTCCAAATGTAAAGGTACAAATCTGGTACAAGTCTGTCCAAATGTAAAGGTACCTGAAGAGGGGAGGGCAATCTTGTATTTCCTTTTTTGAAACAAGGCTGAGTTACTGCCAAGCCCCAGACTGACTGGCAGCCTCTGTCCTGCTGCCTTTCAGGTGATCTTCCAAATGCTAGATCCCTTATTTCTCAGCCAGGGTCAGGATGCAGAGGGGCTTGGAAGCAGCACAGCACTGGGAATCGTGCATCACATCATCACTCAGCCCTTCTGCTGGTGGGTGAGCAGCTGTAGCAGCTTGGGGAGCTCCAGATGCTGGCAAGGAGTTGCTGCAATGTGTGGTTGGGAAGGCAGGCTGCTCTTCCCTGGAAACATGACAGCCACCTTCATTTCATCACAGCAGAGGCCCTGGATTTGGCTTAGTTTAAGCTGGAGGGAGTTAAGAAGATGCTGTGGCTTCACTACAGCAGCTTGGTGAAGGCAGGAGGTTTGCAATATGGAATTCCAATGTCTTAATTTATGACTAGGACTACAAACAACATGTTACCAAGATAATCACAACAAAACTGACACAACAGCCTTAACACAAAACTTGAATTAACTTTATTTTCCCCTACAGTTGACAACTGGTCTGCATTGAGCTTTAAAGCAACAAAATAAAATGAAATCTCCAAACGACAGGGGCCAGAAATCCAGATTTAATTACCTTTGTGAAAATGTTGCAGCTGTAATATTGGTCTGTATAAACCACAGAAGTCAAAAATGAGTTCATAAATCAAAAAATATTCTACACCTTGGAAAGAAGTCAGCAGTAACATTCTCACAGAACACTGTAAATTTACATTTTCTTCATGAAAGGTACATACTATTCTGCATTTTACATCAAGTTATTGATGCAAGATTTGTTTCTATAAAAAGTTACAACCTGTGGCAGGAAAACAAACTGCAAAAAAACCCTTTCATTTTAATTAAGGAAAAATTTCAAGTCTGTATAAAGTTTCCTTATGTCTGGAAAGTGAACACGTTCAGTCTCCATTTATATTTTAGTGCATTTAATCTGACAGTTTTCACCACTTAAAAAAAAAAAAACAAACTGAACCAGTATAAAAGACAGACAAAGCAAATAGCACTAGAGCAGGAATTTCTTCAGTTGATTTAAGCATTCCAAATAAAATGCAGAGAAACAGATTTCCAGAAAAACTTCCACCCTCACCAGAACGGCAGTGAGGGCTGAAGAGGTTTGCAAATCTTCTACCTTTGATAGCTACAGAAAAGGGGTTTGTATACCTGTCAACCTTCTTTTCCCCAGTAACCAGGCTATACTTGTTTTACCAATGTAAACATTCACCTAAAAGTTTAATTTCTGTTCTGAAGCACCAGCAGCTCCATGGTGCTCAGCTGTATGTTGTTATAGCATTCATTACTGTCGTTTCAGATCTTTCAGGAGGTTACAAATTTAGCCCTTGTATCTACAGTGTGCAAGATTTGCCTTGTCTACCTTGTGAAATGACAGTGTAAGGCAGCAATACTGCAATCCCGTGTTGAACAAAAGCAGCTTGTCCAATTCATCTGTCCTGTCACCTCTTGTGAAAACTGCAGCTTTGCTTCTTACACTCCAGCTCAAAATAGCCTGCAGCAAGAGTAAAAGGACATTGAAAGAAACCATAGAAAAATAATCATGGGAGTAACTTGTTTTGAAAGTTGAATTTTAGAGAGCTCTGCCATCTCTTTCTTGTTGAAAAAGAGTCATTTTCAGATGTCACCATTCCAGTTTTCATACTGCTGCTATTCAGCTGAACAGTGTTCTCCAGAAAAGATTGACAAGTAATGCATGTGCCAAGGACCAAATTACAGGGTTCTTTGGTAAAGTCAGTCCAAATTTTCAACAGATTTGAAGGATAATATGTACCAATAAAAAAATGCTGCTAGACTTGGATAGCAGCTCTGTCTTGCTTCACATTACAAATCTAAAACAGCTGTTCTCAATAAGCCAATATTTTTAATCAGACATTGCCTGAAAATTTTGTACAATAATCTGGACCAATGATGGTTCTGTACCCTCATGTTGCTGTGAAACATGATTTGAGCTAAAGGCAAAGACTGGTTATCTCAAGGACAACTGCTTCGTATTAGCAATCAGAACAGTGTGTTTAAACTGTCTTCCTGTTGGGTCTCTTGCCTTTCTTTAAAATTAGTTTATTCTTAATGTAGCCACGCTTCCTTTTGGAGGTCTAAAAAGAAAAACAGAACAACAGGTATTAGTTAATGATTTATCTTGACCACAGTTTCATGATGTGCATTCAATGCCTGAGCTTTAGACTGATTTTAAAGAGCTTAAATGCTAAACCCTCAACTAGGCATTTTCCAGTCATTATTTTTAATGTTGGATTGTTAATTCCTGCCTAACAGTTGCTTTTGCACAAGATGTGCTTTTGTAACCCTGTCTACTAGATCTGTAGCATTCTTTTTAAAGCATGTGCTGAGGAAGAATTAATAATTAACCAACATGATAAAATTCTAATATGCCCAAAGAGCAATACTGACATAAGTCTTAGTTTTGTTTGGAAATACCTTCTTGGATATTTTGCACTATTTTATCTTCTTAAAAGTTTGGTAGAGGTATTTGCTCAAAGCAGCATTTTTCAAAAGAAAAAAGCCTGAATAATCCCATTTTAGTCTTCTAAACTCTGCTGTTGGTCTGTAGATTGCTTAGTTAGCACTTCCTGCACATTCCTTTATCAGCCTGTTTTAGATTTTTTTTAATGGTAGTAATGAGGGGGATCCATTAATGTTGGTCAAAGGTAAAATTAACTTCAAATTTGTGTACATAGATTGTGGCAGGTGGAACTGTACATTCAACACACCTGCCAGGAGGCAGCTCCCAGCCTTGCTGCACTGTGCTGTGCTTACCAGCAGGGTCTATTATTATTTTAAAAAACTGCATTTAATCAATATGACACCAACAACATGTTTACAATAAAGTGGGATAGATACAAACTAATATGTAATATTCAGATACACCGAATCTCTGAGGTTCAGCAATGTCATTCCTAACATGACAGGAGATGGACTGAATTTCCAGTTAGGAAGCAACTGCTGAAAAACTGTGGCTACTGAGGAGCCCTCAGACTGTATTTAAGAAATCCTAGTTTGTATTTAAGAAATCCCATGCTCTCCCTGGTTCTCTGATTTCTTAAGGGGAAGTGCAGCCTGTTTGTACTGCAGCCTTCAGAAACTGCATCAGCTTCTAGACAGAAAACTTACACATCTAAGGCTCAAGGGTCAGTGCATCTATCATAGATAAATACAGCCTTGCTTGTCATTAAAGATCAAAAGTTACAATGTTATTGTAAGTGTATGACAGGCATAATAAAGTTTATCATTTCAAGACATGTCTAGCAGCAGTGGCAACTCCCAAATGCTTTATTTTATGTACTTCCCATCAAATCACAGAGATAAGCATCTTTACATTTAACATTCCCTACTTGCAGAGAATGTTCTTTACTTGTATTTCCATGACACAGTTTAAGTCTACTGCCTATACCAGTTTGTTAGACAGGGCTCTGGAGCTCCTTTTGCAACATCTATTTGAATATATAGAAAACAGATGTGAAGGAGAGGGCTGCTAACAGTCTCCCCAACTCCCCTGGGAACAGGCCTTTCTTAACAGGCTGAAGGAGGGCAGCACAACAAACACTTTAAAACCATGAAGATGACTTCAAGCAGTAAGCAGACAGACACTAAAGTTCCATCAACAAAAGTTTCATATTTAATTTATTTCATACAAAATTGCCATTTGTAAACTTCTAGGCATCACTACTTTCAAACAAAGTCAGAAAGCAACTTCCACATTTACTTAGTGAGCCATAGTTACTGAAACATGAATTGATGTACTTTAGAGATTATACTTCCAGTTACATGAAGACTTAAGAGTTGTAACAGCCAGTGACACACTCTATGTCGAGTCAGCATTCTGCCTAAAAAAAATCTAGCCTTGTGTCTTGACATGCTTTTAAGTTAAGCAGACAGTAAATTAACAATTATTACCAGCAGGCAGATCTGATATTGGACACTAACATGAACAGTATCCATAACATTCTGGCTAGTGGAAATATATAATTCACCAGCTATGTGATTCATAGTTAAAAATAAACTCCTGACCCTTTCAGTTACTTCACTGGGAACCCACCTTCTTTGACAAATACTTCTGTTTTGGTACAATGTTGGTTACTCTAGGTTTGTGATCCAGTGTCTCTCTGTTGTCTAGTTGTTTGACCTTGTATATTCTAACAAGCCAGTGCTCTGAGGTAAAGGCTTCCTCCAGATGTTTAAATTTAATGTCTTTGTTGCCTATCTCCGCATTGCGTGTACGGTCGAATCCTGGGGGTGTCCGAAAATCCAGCTATAAAAATTAAAGCTGCATGTTAGTTTGAGACAAAACCCAGAACACCAATCACTGCAAACTGTGAAACTTCATAGATAAGGCAATGTTTTCAGCTGGCCCGAGTCAAAGGGCAACACTTCTCTTGCACTGATTACTCTACTACACAGAAAAACCTTTGAGATCCTAAGGGACAAATTCATTCTTACTCCTACAGCTGTCACAGGAGACAATACTTAATGTCTCAGCAAAACCACCCTGTCTGCATTCAGAGATGAAACAACTCAACAGTCTGAGCTGCAGCAGCCTGTGGTGTTTTTTCAGCAGAGCTGCTGCCTTTGTGCTCTTGCCTATACTGCAATTATTTGCACTTCCACAGTTTTCCATATAATCCAGAAGTAGTTCACAATTATCACTTAAATTTGGCCCCACTGTGCTACAAGTAAATCCACTGAAAAAAGAATTCTTGTGCCAATACCTCAGAAGGAAGGGCCTCTGGTGGGGGCAACAAGGGAGGAAAAGGAAAGGAAAAAAACAAACAGGTTTAGCTCCATCCATGTGTTTGGTGCTCCCAAAGGGGAGTGACAGCTGCTGCCCTTACTCCACAGTGTAGTGTTGTTTTATGCACTGCTGGGACTTGGATGGAAAGCATGTTGTTTCTGACACACTTCAAACAGTCAATAGTTCACTTACATGTTGCTATTACAACAAATGACTCTAAAGCTCTCCACAATGTCACAGCTGATGCTTTAGTGAGCACACAGCACAGTGCAATCAAGATACCCATCTGGGGCAATATGAAGGACACCAAAAAATGAAGTACAAGTGTGGGTTAACAGCAGAAATGCTTTTTGCTAAAGGTTATAAACAGCAGACCATGACTGGATGTATTTTAATTTGTAAAGCTCACTCAGTACAGATTCTGCTACTACAAGCAATGCTAAATTTAAAATATAGAAAATACATCAAAATAATATTTGTTTTCTCACATTTCAGTTAAGATTCAGAAGAAGTTGTAGCACTAACCTGCATCTCTCCAAATCTGTAATAGGACATTTTATACATGAGGCAGTTCAGCAAAGTTGGAGAGCCTGCCTTGTCTACCCGGAATTCTCCCTGAGGGGTAAAGTAATCACTTTCCTTTAAAGAGAAAAGAAGACACAAAGAGTCAATGCAAACTCAAATCTTAAGGGAATTTCTCATTCCTTTCCCCACAGAAAGACACCTGAGAATCTCAACTGGCCATTACAGTTTAAAAGCTGATTTAAGGTAACCTTAAAATGAAAGAAATGGTGCTCATTAAAGGTGAAATAGTTGCAAACTACCTGCTTGTAAGCCAGACCCCAATGGATCAGTTTTCCTAAATCTATAGTTTGTGCTGTTAGAAGTTTTGTCACATCACTGTAAGTGGCTCTGGAAAAGTTACCTCAAACTGTAAAATTTAGTTGGCCATCTATTCTTCAGAAAGGCAAGGAACACTGTATTGTCAATACACGAGATCTGCAGGGTCACTATAAACTTCATATATTCTCCATGTTTAAACAAACAATTTCTGCCATTTTCATCTCAGGTACAAGATGAAAGCACGCACATGGGCTACTCCCTTAAGCCTGTGCTCAATATCTAGGAGTTTTTGTTAGGCTTAAGAAAATATTACTACAGACTTCTGCAATCTCAGAGGTGTTTGAACAGCTTAAACTCTACATAAGTCAATATTAACACTTTCACTTGTCTCCTGCTATTACAGAGTTTGAAGAAATTTGTAATGCTGTTTAAATAGTCTAAACATTCCTACTTTTTTCAAGCTTGTGATGATGCACAGAGACATACAAGAATTACAGAAAAAAATCCTACTTTTAGTATCATGCATAAACGTGAAAAGCTTTTGAGGCTACTGACCTTTCAGAATCAAAACCATTGAAAGAAACTGGGCTACAGGCCCCTGCACTCCTACTGTTCTAGAAAAACAACCCCAGCACATGTTTCAAATAAAATGGCAATTAAGTAGAAGAGATTTCCCTCCATTGTAGTGACCACTCCCAGACAAGTGATAACATAAATAAAGGTTTTTTTTTTTTAAAAAAACAGAAAGTAGAGGTTGCACTTACCCGTATATCTTTGGGATGCTCCCCCTCTGCTATTCTCACCATCCACAAGAATTTATTAATATCATCACCAGAGTAGCCAATCACACCACCAAAAATAATCAACACATAATCCACATCCAGGCTTCTCATGATCTCATATGCTGCAGACTCATTTGATGACATTGCCTTTCCCACCTGTATAATTGCGAAAATATCTTAAATTTCTGCATAGCTACCTATGGAACAGCTCCACAGATCAATACAGCCAGGCCAAAGCCCAGGAATCCTGTGCCACGTGCTCTAGGATGGCCCTGCTTGAGCAGGGAGGCTGGACCAGTGACCCACTGCACTCCCTTCCAGCCTGTGGTTCTGTGATTCTCTAATGCCTGCTTGTCAACCAAAGCCAACATTTTCATTCTAGATAAAGAAAACCCACAGTGAATATTTAGAACCACAGAAGCCCAGCCTAAACTGAAATATTTTCTCCACGGTAAGAAGAGTGCTGCCTGTTGATAGGAGTGTTTTGATGAAGCAGCCATTGTGCATTGCACTAAGTAGCACACAGGCACCCTCAGCACTGAATTCAAGGTAAATCTACACAGAGAAAATATCAGAATAAAACCTTTTAGAGCTCTATCCAGCACCTCTTGTATCCTGGTCACTTCCCACACTTAAAAGAATTTGGTCAGTAACTGGCATGCAGTTCAGCAGTTTTGTTTGCTCTTGAAGCTCTTGTCCTTAAGGCACAGTAAGGTATTGCTGTAGTCTAAGGGAGTAACTACAATGTACATAATATTGCACCTGACTTGGTAACATTCAGCTAAGAATGTAATTAGAGAGCACTAAGCTTAGGCAGCAAGCTGTCATAAGACCAAGAACCTCAGCTTCTTGGCCATTATCCTAATTAATGTGAGGTTATTTGCCAGATTTCCATCTCTGTGCAGGAGAAAATCATCTGGACACATCTCCAGGGCATGCCTTGTTTACAGCACAAGTGCAGGTATTGACCACAACACACATTTATTGCTTGGGTCCCCCTTTATGGAGTCTTCATGCCAAAATGGAACTTGACAATGCAGCACTCATACTCAAAAGAATTCTTTCCTGAAAGCCATTATGGGCAGTTGCTGCAATGTGTGTGCTTACTGTGCCTAGGCAACACAGATGACTTCCACAGTCTCTATTCACACGATACACCTTGTCCTGCAAGAAGCTCTGAGTTTGGATGCAGTATCTGCATTTCTACCTCTTGTAGCAGAGGGAGGCACACAGAGATATCAAAGCTGAGTGTCCATTAAAACACACCCAGTGCTGTCAGGTCACCAACCAAATCAGAAGTGCCTCAGAGTACATGGCAATGCATATTGACTGACATTAGACTGACATTAACACCATTAGGACAATTTCTCAAGTTTGCTTCTAGCTGAATGTGAGTTTCCTGCCCTGTAAAAATTGTGGATGTGTGATCTCTCTTCCCCCAACACACATTTTTTGGGACTCTGCTCAAAGCACTGCTTCATTAATTTGTTGGCTTTGTACACTGCTTTTTGGCAGATCTGGTCCACAGCTGTACTTACTACTGACCCAAGACAGGAAGAATACAAAAAACTATCCTAATTATCCTAATTTCTTGAGCCCTTCCCCCATCCTGCCCTAGTAGCAAAACATTCTGGGAAGAAATGTGATTGATGAGGAGTCATTGCATAGCACAAGTTGCCCAAGGTGATGCCCTGTAACCACAGGCAACACTAACACCCTGCCTTAGGCACATGTGCAAAGGTTAAACTTACTCCTCAGAAGTGAAAGAAATTAAAGGTGCAGTCATTTTGTCTATCTGCAAATGTGAGAAGACAGAATTGCATTAAGTCTGCTACACTTCCACAGCGAGTCATAAATAATCACTTCCTGTGATTTCCCAGATTTCCCAGTCTGAAAATTTGTCAAATCCTATGGCCCGTTTTCACATGCCATTCAGAAATCCACTCAGCAGTGACACTGCTAAATGCAAGGATCCTTACTTTGATAGCAGCGGTACCAGCTGTTACAGCATTAATCCCAAGGGGAATGGTTACCAAAGAAAAGAGAAAGTGAAGTGGAAGTAAAGTTTTGAAAACTCCAAGTAAACAAAACAAAAACTCTAAAGCAAAATTGATCCCTATACTTGAGTTTTAACACGTGAAAGAAATGTGTCCCTTCCACATTTGTGTTTCTGACTCCATCACCCTAAGAGACATCTGCAATTTCATGTTGGAGTGCAGTGTAAACATTTTGGTATTTCTGCTCCCTAGAAAACTGCCACCCTTACCAAGGCAATGTGGCTGTTGTTCCAAGTGTTGTTATCCACCAGGGTTGTCCTGTTGGCCATTCCTGCTATCTGGTAGCCATAGTCCCACCACGACATCACTCTGGCGTGCTCGTCCGTGTTCTGCCTGAGCCAGTAATAGGCTTCTCTGAAGTCATCCAGGATGTTCCGAGTGCTGCAAAACAGTTCCCTTCATTTGCATCTGTACAGATACTACCAACAAATTAACTGCCCCATGGTAAGTCTGGGTTCACAAATAAGGGTTTTCTTAGGAGCTCAGCTCCTTTTGAGGGATTTTGTCACCAGCAGTCATAAGTTTGAACTCTCTGACAGCTGAATGTCCAGAAGCTGAACTGCTCTGAAGACATGACTGCTTTTGAAGACATGACTAAATGCAGTCAAATATATATTCTTAAACAAGTTTTCCCAGTTCACTCCAAGGCTTTTTTAACCATCATTTTTATTGGCTTTGGGTAGGATTATGTTCATATATTTAATTAAATATTTCAGAAAAAGTTGTATCTTTTTGAAAACTAGAGTATGAATAATTTATTATTCTGGTCATAATTCCTTTCTATAATAAGGAGTGGTTTAAAGAAGGCAAAGCAAATTGGTAATGCAATGGCAGTAAAAAAGGCTTTAATCACTTCAGACTGTAGACCTTACTTACCCATCATGGTTATAGGAGGCGAGAACCACACTGGGGCTGGAGTATGCATTGCTGGTTACCCAGGTACAGTGAACAGCAAACATCATCAACAACATCAGCATCAGCATCGTCACAATGTTTTTGATATTGGGGCCCAGCCCTTCTTCTGTTTTTTCCTGCTCAGACACATGTTTCCTCACTTTGCCTGCCTAAACAAACACAAATGTACCTGTTATGGCAACTTCTATCATCCTTGACATTGGAAACCAAATTTTCTAACTCTTGCTTCCTCCCCTCACCTTATCATACAGGTTACCAGGGTTCCTTTTGTCATCCTCATCACTGCTGTCTTCTATTGGTGGATTTTCCCTCTTCATATCATCACCCAAATAACGCTCAAAGACATTGGAGAAGGCAATTGCTGACAGCATACAGACCACTGGAGTCAGAGTGAGCATCAGGCGGACCATCACTCCAGCAAAGTAAACAGCGCTGATTGCATACAGAGCAACTGCAGGGAAACACAGCTAATGGTGACACTTGGAAAATAACACTCACTCTGACTGCACACGTACATGCTTCTCCATAAAACTGCTTCTGGAAGTGGGTTGAGCATCTGTGTGTATAAAGGCTTGAGTGCGCATCTTGCATTTCATTGCTTTTTAATGTACAGACATACGGCTGAATTAACGTTTATCCCTTTGAAGCCTCAAACCCTTCCTGAGATTCATCTCTACAACTGTTAACAATAACACAACCCCATTCTCAACATTCATTAGTAATGTGTCAGAAGATACATTATTAGTGAAATTTAATATTATACACCAACAATGCTACTGGAATAATAGGTAATTTCATTTGATTAAAAAAAACCAAACAGCTCTAGACCAAACAAGTTATTAGAACTGAAAAAGCAAAAGGAAGTGTTACAATTTAATGTGAATATTAAATTTTGATTTAAGTTAGAGGTATCTCTGGATGAATTGGGGGCTTGTCTACATTATAATTCTATACAGATGAATAACATGATATTGAGAGCCCTATTCTGAAGTAAGTATTCCTGAGCAGTATTACCTCCACTTTGTCTTCCACAAAATATAAACCAAGATTTTCAGAATACTACAAAACATTAAGAACACATTTATTAGAAAGAAAAAAACCCAAACAATCCTGTAAACACTCATAGGGAATATCCAATAATGAATTCCTTGTGGTAGACTCATCTGCTACAGTTTAACAATATTCTCTTGTGAAAGATTTGCCACAGAGATCAAGGGACACTGATTTATAAGATTACATCATGTAAATATTTTCTACATTGTGATGAGGCAGTATGGCTCTCCATCCTCACTCATAGGTCTCTTTAAGCTGTGTTAAATGGAAGGTGCAGCCTCCAGTAGAAGGCTGAAAGCAAGCTGATAAACATTCATTGTAAACATTCATACTGCCCACAAGTCTTAGGTTGCCTAAGAGGCAGCTATATTAGCCTGGAGCCTCCTGTCCCTGTAAAAGTCCAAGACCTGACTGATCTTCACTACTCCATATGGGTTACAAGCCTCACTCAAAATCAGAATCTGGCTTTCACAATACAATTTTGCATTAAAAAAAAAAAAAAAAAAAGTTGTCACTGACATAGGGAGACTCCACACTTCCATTTTGGCTTGTGTCTTATCTAGCACTTCTTCCAAAGCAAAAGATTCTGTTCCCCAAAAGAACAGAAAACCTGGAAAGCAAGGGCATTTTGAGTAATTTGTGATGGGATGAGTGCCAGATGTCCAAAGTAGGGACCCTGCCTTTGCACACTGTTCTCCTGGCTAACCTGTACTGTGGAACTGCATCCCACCAGAATGTGCAACTCCAGCTGCAGAATGAACACATCAAATGACTGCATCCCACCTCCTGGAACTACACTCCATCACCATTTCAGCAACCTCTGCACTTTTATAAACCACTTTAAAGACTGCTGGGTGCAGGCAACTCTTAATAATCACCTTTAAACATATCACTTTTAAACCATATTTTAGAACAAGCCACATATCACCTTTGAGCAAACAAAACCAAAGTAAAATGAAGTTGAAGGCAAACTTCTCAAAATAATTTAAAAATATTTTCTCTTACCAAAGACTCTTTCATCATTGATGTTTTTGATACAGAACCACAGCCCTGCTGGGAAAGTACACACGAGAATATGCAGATCAAAAAAGAAGGAAACCCATGTTGTAGGCTGATGCTCAGACACAGAGGCAATGATCGGGATGTGAATTTTCGCATACCTTTTTTAAAAAAAATTCAGTTCAAATTATTTTGAAAAGATAAAATTATTAAAATCTGTAAACATTAGGAATTCTGAAATTCATCTCAAAGGAAGCATTTCAATTTTAAATGGCAAGTGCCCTAATCAGCAGTAATCTGATTAACTCTTATACCAAAGAAATCCCCAGGCCTTACTGGATCTAGGAAGCATTTAGGGAATAGTTATTTAAAACAACAATTATTTCCATATTAATTAAGACAATTAAAATTATAGATGTTTCATTTGTTCATCACTAAATATGAAGCCAAATTCACCAAAATGGAAACACACAGCTATGGAAGCACCTTTACTACATTTTTGAATCATCAATGCTAGTAAATCTCCTAAATTTTCAACATTGTATTTCAAAACCTCTACACAGAATATCTTCATTTTCTTAGTAAAGAAAGTTAGAGTATTAAATACCAGATCAGTTACTGATGCACCCATATTCTTTCAGATACTGAAGAAAACAGGCCTTGTCTACACTTGGAAACACATGTCATCTAAACAACATGTCAAACACTCAGTGCAGACAAGGACAAAACTGTGCTCTATATTACAGACAACTATACATAAGGACCTAATCTAGGGTGCTACCATGATTGAATGGTGAGGTATCAAACATATGTCCTTTTCTTCACTGAGATCTAGTTCTCATTCAAAACTGTATTGTGTGTTTTAACACAATATGTTTTTCTAATGTAGACAAGCCCTCAAAAGTTTAATGCTCTGAATATACATATATTTTTATATATGTGTGTATATATATATATATATAGACAGGCAAAGAACAAAATCTATATATTGCTCAAGTAAATCTGAGGCTTCTTTACTAACATTTGTTCTACCACATTTATTATAGAGTTGGGACAGAGTCCTGTATGAGCTGGATTTTGGAGCCTGAAAAAAAGTTTGAACTGCACAAAGTTTGAAGTTGCTCTATCCTTGCTTTAAATCTTAACAAAAATTTAGCAACTGAATTTCACTTTAAAACATTTATCTGAGAAAAATACTCTCCATTTTATTCCTTTTCTCTGGGCTGACTAAAGAATCCAACATAGTATTTTCAAAGGTTAACTAAAACAAAAGATTTACAAGATTTTTACCTGTGAAAACACACATTAATAAAACAATTGTTCAGAATGGACATCTGTATATAAAAAACAGATGCATGAATGTAATACAGAGGCAACATGACAGATCATATGTGCAACATTTTGGTGATTTTGTGCAATATTGCACAATGAAAATAGTCTAAGGCTCTTAGTAATTTTTAAATGTCTACTCAAGTGTTGGCACAGCTTGCAGTTATTTCATGCTGACATACATACTACAGCTTCATATAGAAAAAACATATATTACATATTCAAAGATTTGCAAAGAAGCAAGAATTTTCAGAGACAAATCAGTGAAGTGGTTGTAAAGACCATGAAATAGCTACTCTAAACACTTTCTTTGGATAACTTTTTGCAGTGTGATGTCACAGCCTGTCTCAGTTATCCCAGTTCCTTCCCCAGGTGTGCCAATCACCACTCCTTTCCCCCTCCCTTGCCCCTGTTGAGTGCTCTTGATTCTCCTTGACTGAAATACTAAATGGATTTGGGGATGAGGAGAGGAAATGATTATTAGTTTTCAGTAAAATGCTACCGATATCTAAATCTTATATGCTTACTTACCCAGTGTCCCACAATGAATAAAATCTGCCACTCCAAGGAGCAATATAACCTGAAAAAGGAGGAAGAAAAACCTTTTTGCTGCCTAGGTTTTAAAATGAAATAATATTCCTACTCCCTCAAGTTATAACACAAACCCAAAGAAATTTTCATTGAACTTGTAATATATGTGAACCATACCTACTGCATTAGGCAGGCTATAAAATCCACCAACCATGAAGCAAACTGGTTTTAGAACACACTTACAGGATCACATTGTACTTGTTAAGTACAATCTGAGTATCAAGACACGCACACTTCCAAAAGTCAAAGCAATGCAATACTAAATATATCTCAAATAATATGACAGATAGCAAATATACTCTGTGAAGGAATATGAGAAAAAGAAAACATAATTGATAAGAAAGTATTTCATTTTTCTGAAATGCCAGAGCAGGAAACTGGGAGCACTCTATAGCAAAAAAACAAACACTAAATGAAATGCTGGTTTCCTTTTATTTCTCTCCTGGTCAATCTACTTGTAGCATGGAATATAAAAGCTGCTATTAGACATGCTGATAAGCTTTACATATTATTTGATAAAACAGGGCTTTTAGGTAAGTTGAATATGATAAGATGAAAAGAAACAGTATAATTATTAGATGAAAGATAAAAATTATTATTAAAAGTTTTAAGATTATTCTTAAATTTTTATTTATGCTTTCTTTGCACTTGTTTCAGCTCCTCCTGAAGACAGATACAGACAAGGAGAAGTAAGAGAAGGTTAAATCCTTTAATTATTACCCAAGTTTTTGTGTGTGACTCAGTAAGTCTTTCCTCTATCTTATATTCAAAATTAGTATAATCTGACTGAAAGGTTACTTCAGTATCTAATTTAGACATTTAAATATTGTGGTTAACTTTCTAATACAAGACATATTTTTCCCTTCAGTCTCCAGATGAAAAGATTGCTGCCAATCCACTATATGCATATGAAGAAGGAGCTGTCAGGACACAGGACACTACTGGTTATGATCTTCTCTGGATGCAGACAGCCTTCACCTGAGGGTGCTGGAAGAGTTGGCCAACATGAGAGCTACCCAGCATCTTCACCTGGGTGATGAGGGTGCCTGGGCACTGGCTACTGCTGCACCTCTAGGCAGGGCAGCAAGCTGTATGTGGGAACCTAAGGGCAGGAAGCTGAGCTGCTGAAAAACCATGGAACAGCTTCCTGAAATACATTGATAAATGTTTTCTTCATTGCTCATTAATAGCTGAAGAAGAATGGACAGGACAAAAAGACCATTTGACTGGTTGAAAACTGGCTGTCCTGACAAGCTCAAGGTAGTACACAGTGGGCTGGGGTCCAACCACTGGCTCACAGAAAGTAAAAATATCCCAGAGGCCAAAAGGAACTGTGCTAAATTGAAAAGAGTGGCTGATATGCCTTGTGGCAGGCAGGATTTCAGTCCAAAACCTGAAGCTCATTCTTCCCCATGCTGGGCTAAAGGGTCCAGATGTGGGCACCCTCTTGTGCAAGAGGAGTATTAAGAAAATCTAGAGAGGTCAGAGTGCTGTGAGGCGTCAGGAGCCCAGATCACACAGCCTGTCAGAGGCTGGGGGAACAAGGCCTGTTCCAGCTGATGAAGCAGGGATACTGATCAGTGAATTTCAGAAGATGAAATCAACACTTCCCAAGAACTGCAACTGAATACATATTTGGCTGCATGCTGAGATTAAAAGCCAATTTTTGTTTTGATATGCCAGTCTGAAAACTTTGCTAACTTATGCATGGAAAAGCAAATCAAACCACCATGTTTTAGAAGACTTCGAAACAAACAGAGATGCTAAAAATACTTTTGGAACTATGATATCATAAGTAACAAAAATAAAACTGCTACTAAATAGTCCAAAATGTTGAAACAACTACTTTAGGCTAAACCAAACGTTGATCATCTGGCTTACAAGCTGTGAAGGTAAATGAGTTTCACATTTATTTACCTGTGTATGTCAAATAGATGACACTCAAGAATACAGTACCAGCAGCTAGTGAGACGCCCAAGAAGAACAATGTCTGAAATTCTTGCTTTGTTAATCTGTCTCTGAGATACTGCAAAAATGCATAAGCCTGCAGCAGTGCAAAAACACCTATGGAAAGAGGAAAGTTCTTGTTTAAATGCTCAAAAGCAGTACACCTGTTAAAGCAACCAGCATATTTGACAATATTTGAATTGGAAAAATAAACATAGGGTACACCCTAACATCTAGAAACTAGTATAACATCACTTTCTGACAAATAACCTTTAATACTTAACAGGCATGACACTTGCAAAACCAGAAGCTTCCAATGAGATAAAATATTCTAAAGGAGAGAATCTCCTGAAAAGATCTCCTGAAAAGCACATTGCATTGATTGACAGGAATACAGGTTAACATACCTAGCTAGATGTGGTAAAAAATTAAGAGACAGACTTCAGGCAACACACAATGCTAATACAGAAATGTATGCAAACTAAGTTACTGAATAAAACGGGAGTAACCAAGTAAGTATTAAGTCAACTGAATTATATAAAGTTAGTGTTGAAACACCAGTATTCAATGGTGAAGCACCCAACATACTCAAAAAGGCTGTTAAGTGTTTAACATTAAACCCAGAACTTGGACATGGTATTTCAGTTATTATTCATTTCATGGTATGTAGTCAGATCAATCCACTGATGAATCCTTTCATCAAAAGTGAAAATTCAATGCTGGCTGGCAGAGGAACAAAATAAAACAGAAGTGTATCATCTTTCTTCAAATTAACAAAGAATTCAAGGTACACAATGAAATTCACTAGGTCTGAGCTCATAGCGAAAGACAAAAATTCTATTCACTAAATAAATGTAAAAAATCTTCAGAATCTGAATATGGCTAGGTAATTTTTTTCTTTTTCCATTATATTCAGATTGTTGCAAGTCTCCATTTTGAAAGTATTTTTGTGTTAAATTTTAATGATGTCCCAATACTCTCCCAAATACATTCTGGTAAGTGACTAAATGTAAAAAAAACCCCTTGGGGAATCTAACAAACTGGACTCTATCACACAAACAGTGCATGCAGTTAAACTCACTGTTAGCAGAGGTTATTGCTGTCAAGAAATCAAGATGTCTGACTGCCAACAACTATGGAAAAATCAACTTAAAGAAATCAAAAAAAACCTCCAAACAATATTGAAAACGGTTATTTTAAAAAATCACCCTCCTGATTAGTAATTTGTATTTAGCCTGCATTGAAAAATTACAGAAGATTATCAACTCTAAAACCAAACGGCTCAGTAAAAACTGTGTTACCAATGTTTCTACTGTACATTGGAATATTTCAATTGTACACCGTGTGAAGGCAACATTGTGTTGCAAACCAGCAGAGATTATCAATGTGTAAAGTTAGCGCTTGTCAGAATGCTAACTGATCCAGTCTTATGGAAGCATTTTACCTCCGTTAGCTCACACAAAAAGAGGATATGGTGTCAATTGGAAAGAAAACTTCCCAAAAGACACTAAATTGTACCTCTTTCTTTAACAATTTGTTTAGTTAGCTGGTGTTTTTTCTAATACAAGGAAATAAAGCTGCAAGTGTTTGAGGTTTTCCTGTGCTAAGGAGGCTGTTGGATGCAGAAGCTTCATTTTCTTACCTGCAGCTGCCATGTGTTCACTTGTTCTAATTGGCTGAAATCCCACAAAAGGTATCTGCATGGATAATATTAACCCCACAATGTAGAAAGTGCTATATGCTAGGAGAGAAAAATGTGAGGAGAGGGGAAGAGAAAGATGGGAACAGAATTAATACACATTTGAAAAAGCATTGGCTCCATCGTCAGAGAGGAGTCCACCTTCTCCCCTAACTCCACTGACAGCAAAACAGAACTGTAGTATGCTAAATATTTCAGCCATCTGAGTTTCTTTTTTTCTTCACTGACTAGAATAAAGCTCTCCATTGCAACCCATTTTAGTGGATGTAGCAGCATACTGTTCTTTCAAATTGCAGTTTTATCTCTTCCTAGGAAAATAAGCCATTTACCTAAGATTCTTCAGCTTGTAAAAAGTTTTCTCTTCCCATCTTGGTTTTGAGAGTCATGGATATAGAAAGAGCTCTCAAAAAACAAGTGACATAGGAAGCTTTCCATATGAGGAGAAATTGAAGGGATCAGACCTCAAAAAAGCAAAACCTTTAAGAGTCCACTACTTCTTTAGAAAATGCAAACAGGCACCATTGTTCTTTATTTAACACAAGAGCAGAGGGAAGGCAAGAAATTGAACAACAATAGAATTAAAAATTAATATTAAGCATATGTATTGATAGATCTGTATAAACCCTGGGGACTTATAATCCCCCAGAAAACAGAGGCCAAGAGCATAATTAATTACTATTATTAATATGAATTCTTATTGAACATGCATTAACATTCATATACTTTATTTTGAAAGGGTTTTGGTCCTCAATATTACAAGGTGAAGAAGAGATGGAAGGGGAAGGTAAGAATACCAAATCTGAAAAGCCATGAGGCTGATTACATTTGAAGTAACCAGCCAATCTGAAGTCCATTCCTTCAGTGGAAAACAGCACTAATTCACCTGTCATATTTTTAAACTCCTACAAATCCTAAACCACTATCTGGCTGTAGATAACCTGGATCTTACCAAGAGATCCCTGTTTTCATGGAGCCCTTTAGTAACTCCATGAGGTCAGTTCTGAGGATGCATCACTGAGCTGTGGTGTCATTGCCATAGCACCTATGTGGTCTCACTGAGGGATTATGCTCCCAGGGCACTGTCTGAGTTCCAAACCAGTCAGAAGGGATGGTTTATTCTTTCAAGCACCTGTACTGCACAGCTTGGCCTAGCTACTCACCTATGCCCTCTTAAGTCACTGAAATGTGTTTTTCCTGCAGGAAGCTCAATTTTTGAAGAATTCACTACAACATAAATCATTTACTGTACCATGCAACTGTTACAACACTGCCATCCTGTGGAAGTTCAATGGTTGGCATAAATCACTACATTTCACATTTGTTAGACCACTGTAAATCACCATTTTTAAGCCCAGTCCTGCAACTGGTATACTTGCTATGTGCACTGCCCATCCCCATCCCAATCCCTTACTCCCACTTCTTTCAAAAAGGTACATACTGCCTGGTACTGAAAAGATTTTTAAAAAAGATAATTTCCACAACATGACAATTTTTCTAGGAAGCTAGAAACATCAGGGCAATATATCATCACTAACTTTAAATATTCTTTTATATTCTACAGTTCACACAGTCTTTGCAAAAATAAGGAGTTAATTTTGATTCTTGCATGCTGTTCTTATGGCTATAACTTTGATCAACTCCAGAACAAAATCATTCTGACCTACTGTGGATAAAGTCATTTTACAAAGAATTTAATTTGCAGTATACCACACAAACACAGGAAAGACCTACTTAAAAGCTTCTCTGGAGAGTATAATCATATACTGGAGACATTCTTTCAATTAATGGATTACAATCACCAGAAAAAAACACTCAATCTGAAATTTTAGAACACTGAAGTAATTGATATAAATATATGCCTGCTTTAATGATAAAATACAAGACATATAACAAGGGATTATTGAAATGAAGTTTTAAATTCTGGAAGATCCTCACGTGTTTTATTAAATATATTCTGATAATTATACAGAACCTAAAAAAATTGTATGAAAAATTATAAAACTGAGGTGTGCAAATATAACATAAATCTATACCCTTCCAAGTGCACAACCATTTATTTTTTAAACATATGAGAAACTAAAGAGAGACTACAGTGATAGAATATAGTATCAGTGGTTGCTGTATCTGAATAAAGAAGTTATTCACTGCTCTGTTAATACACTGGAATTGTAAGCTTGTTCATAATGATTAAACTAGAGTTTCTGAATGAAAGGCACTGGCCATTGTCAAGATGAAAAAATAATAAAAGCACAGCTTGAGCTTTCAGATGGAGGTAGCATCATCACTATTGATGCCAAATGGGTCAGAAGCTATCTGGCTAATAAAGTCATCTGCCTTCCAGCCCTAAAATATTTTAAAATTGGCAAACCCTTCACATTCTGGAAATTTTTACTCATTACACGATTCTGAGTTACATTCCCAGATATATCAATTATGTCCCACTAACCTTTTCCTTGGTGTATGAACACTCTTATGAGAAATATATATCAGGAATCCACCACTATTTTAAAAAATTTGGTTCTGACAAATACTGTTCTCTACATTTATGTTATGCTGGATTAAACTTAACACAAAGAGCCTTTATAAAATGGCTCATGCTAGCTTGAAATAAATGTAAACAACTGATCTAGAAATTAAAACCCCCAAAATTCTCCATAACAGTAAAAAGTATGTAGCTTTTGTTATCAATTGTCAGCTGACAATAGTTTTCAAAAGTTTTAGCTGCACGTGGTAAGTTTTTTAAGAATGGTAAGACTGTTGCAGGCGCAGTAGCAATTGCAACAGAAACTCCCCCAATATCTTTATTCTCCCTGCTTCAAGGAGCTTTTGTAATCTCTTCTCCCTATCTGAATAGTTTGGAGGTGAAGCACACTTGAATTTCCTCTCAGAAGTGCTTGAACATTCTTACCTGTTTTACAAAAACATCCTGTTAAACAAACCTAGAAATGACATAGTAATGTGAGCTGTACAGACTTCTCTAGGGCCTCCTATGAAAGCTTAAATTAAGACAGCAGTTGCAATGAAACAGAGAGCACTGATCACATTTTCATTCTGACAGCTCCATGGCAGCACATATCCCTCACTGCTGAAGGGCAATAACATCTCAAAACACTGCAGCTATTTGCAAAACAAACATCTGCCAAACCCTTTAATTCCTATGAACTTGCTGTACTATTTTTCCCACATGAGTTCAAAGACTAGTTAATTTAAAGCTGAAAAAGCAAGAGCATTTATTCCTTATTGTTTCTGGCTACCATATTGCTAATTAGTTGATCTAATTTTCTCTTGCCTAATTCAGAGAAATCAGAAAATGAAAATATTCAGTAAAACAATTTTAAACAGAAAACAAGATTAATTACTTCCCCCTTAAGTTAGGAAGAAGTAGTTAATGAAGAAGTTAACTAATACTAACAAATCTAAGATGGGTTAGAGATTCTTCTTTCTCTCTTTTAAAAATTTTAATCAATTTCCAATTCTTACTTACATAGAGTAGCATAGTAGTATGGAAGTAATATTTATAGTTTTGATAACAAAAATTCAAAACTGAACTTGAGTAAATTAAGCAATTGTGATATATAGTGGTTCACATATATGTACTTGAAGTAATTTCTCTAGCAGGGACTAAAAAAGCATTAAAATAATTGAAAATACAAAGATAAAACAGTACTAAAAAGAGGAATAAAATATATTTACAAATATGAAATGCTTTGTGATTACGCTTCAGCACACATTATGTTCTCCATATACCTATGGTAAAGGCTTCACATTAAAAGTGTTCCAGCTAACTTCTAAATCTCTGAATACCTGAATTGCTTACTAAATATTCCATTCACACACCTACATCATGGCCAACTGATTTTATTGGTAAAGTGTCAGTAAAAACAGTTTACACAGTATTTAAATGTCAGGCAAATCAATTAAAAAGTTAGGCTCCCAGGATCCCTATTCACACATTCCTGAAACTGGAAGGAAGGCTGACCAATTAATCCAATAAAATTTTAAGGATTCCCATGGAGTGGGCAGACTCTTACTGTGCAAGCCTTTTCTCAGTGATCTAAAACTTAC
Source organism: Ammospiza caudacuta (assembly GCF_027887145.1). Lineage (NCBI taxonomy): Eukaryota > Metazoa > Chordata > Aves > Passeriformes > Passerellidae > Ammospiza > Ammospiza caudacuta. The sequence goes on along the minus strand of NC_080593.1, from coordinate 42,072,205 downwards.
ATGGCTGCTCAAAATTTCTTATGCCTTTATCTAGATGTTTGCATAATTTCTGCTATATAAATTTTAAGAATACCAATTGTTGGAAAAGAAAAAATATAAAACATTATTAAAGGCACACATGTAATGCATATTTACAAGATATTAATAGGGTTCTTTTACATCAAACCACCCATTTTTCTTTCCCATTCACTAGAAAGGAAAAAATTAATTAGTAGCAATATATATGAAATTTTGTAAGTGCGAGTATGCTTCAACTCCTTATTTCTATGTTGTAGAAAATAACTGACTATAATCAGTAATCAAATTAAAACAACTCAATCTGATATGCAATTACTTAACACCCACTTGATACAAAACACATCAGTACAATAATTTTGTATCTCATGTTTTAAGTATCAGAGAATGACTTTGCAGTGAACAGAACTTACCAATGTAGACTCTCCTGCTGTATCTCTGCATCAGCAACAGAACAAACACATGCAGTGGAATAAGGTTGATGATGAAAACATAACCACCCCATGCAGAGACCTAAGACAAATGGAACAGGAGATTAGACCTGAAAATATCTGCAAATTCCTAGGACAGCCCATGGTGGATTTATACATCTTGATGGTCTGACAAGAAAACACACAGCCCATCTACACAAGCAGTCAGAACTACTACTAATACCACCAGAATCCTCTTCAATATATATTATAAAAGAAAAAAACAAACCTCAACAAAGCCCACATATCAGAGGTGTTTGAAATGGGCTGATGGATTTCCTAGGCTACCCTTCCCTGGATGTCCTCCTTCCAAGCTAATCTGGCCATACTGGCAAACAAATGTTATGCTGGAGGCCTTTCCCCATGGTGAAGGCTGCAACTCAAGGCAGTGGAAGGATCTGCAGGGCCATGAGCTGGGCTTTGATGATCCTTGGGGTCCCTTCCAACTCAGGATATTCTATGATCTCATGTAGGATGCAAAACTTTCTTTGACAAATTTAGCACCATGCACTTTTTGCCGAGGACAAGGAACATTATCTCCAGCTAGAGAGGGAAAGGGAGCAAGGTGCACCTCCAGGAGCACAACTCTGAGACCAGAGCAGCCAGTGCAGGTTGCAGTATAGGGAAATGAACAAAGGGAAGAGTATGGAAGCACATGAAATCAGGACTGAGCACTGTGGAATGATATACAACAATATTATAGACATTGCAAACCTGGGGCAACAAGAGCTGTTGAGAAGCTGTTGGTGTACTTAGAACTGAAACACTCCAGTGTTATTAACAGATTGCTGGTTTCAGTGAGGATTTAATGAGCTATCATTACAATGTGCTATCTAAATTTCTAACATATTTAGAAAGGCTTATATTGACTAGACAATCTGTATTTTAACATGTCCTCTTGTCATATTACGGTCTAGACTTCTCCCATATGCACCATGCCTAACCTAGATCTTCATTTTTAGCATGCAGTAGCTAATGTGGTTTTCACTTTAATTGTACTTTAGGGTTTAGATTCACGTAGCTATTTTTAAAGCCCTAGAATCCAAAAAGAAACCCAAATTACTATGTTCTATAGAACAAATTCTAAAAAAAACATGAGGCCAAGATTACTGTCTTTTGACACTAATACTACAAACCCCAGCATTTCAAAATTTATGGTAAGCAATTCAGACAATACAAAACAAGTAGAATAAAATAATCAAAGTTCTCTAATAACTCATTCCAGATTATCAAAATCCTAGTGCCTAATTACTTGGATGAAGTATTGTGTTTTACACAGCTAAATTTATTTAATGGGAGAAAACATGTACCTGAAGACAGGTAAGACAGAATAGAGTTCAAACATGCAAATAGAACACTGTCAAATTCAGGGAAAGGTTTGAATGAAGGAGGTCAGAGCTTGCATGGACCAGAGACCTGCATCCCTAATTATCAAAATTTGAACCCAAATCTAGGCACTGAAAATTATACTGAAGATGCACTTTGGAACTTTTCAAACAAAACTGAGGCATCCTCACAGACTGGCAAAGAGTGAAGACATGCTATTACTCCTACAGGATTGCTTCAATGTAAAGCCTTCTTTTATTTTACCTCCTTGCCATGAAAATATGAAGCAGAAGCTGATGAAGTAAAACAAAGGCTAAAAATATAAATCCAAGGAGAAAACACCCTTCTCTATATTGAATCCAATGCAAGGCTATGAGTCAAATTACCACAGTGAGTTAGGTATATATTCTAAGGCAGATTTAGTTTCAGGAAAGATTTGTCAGTTCATGCAATATCCCTTTGCCTTTCAAGCTGTTGTCCAAACTTCCCATTGAAGGACTGAACTCTTACTACCTCAAAACTCTAATTTAACTTCCAATTTACACTGAAAATTACTAACTCCACCAGAGAAAGACAAATTATTACAATGTAACAAATAGAAAATTATGTTTTGTCCTAAAAATATACTTAAGCAAAACATCTAGAAGGGCAACTCCACAAAATTCTTTCCAAAAGGTAAATACAATATAGGGAAGGCCATCATATGTGGGATGATGCAGATACAAGCAATAAAATTCTAACATCTATTCACTGAGATGTGAAGCTAAGCTACAGATGAATCTGAACCTTTCATGAGCTGACAGAACTTGAAAGGAAAATAACAGCACCCCCCATTTATATGTAAGGATTGACTGTCATGATTACATTGATTCTTAAGTTCAGATACCATATGCACACATGATCACATACTCTTACATACAATCCCACACACCAAGATGCTAAGAACCTGTTATTGTGTGATTTTTAGCAGTAAAATTGTGAAAGTATTGTATTTTTTATTTGTATGTTTATGAAGGCACTTTGAGAGGATCTTACCAATAAATTGGCACAATATAAAAAATACTGTGCTATACAAATATTACAACTCAAAAATTTACTTGCAGCTTTTATACTGGACTTAAACATGTACCAAAGCTACAGAACCTTTTCACTACAAAGCTATATAAACAGCAGTGCTGTGTATAAAGAAGTGGCTCTCTATTAAGCAATGTGGCAAAAAGGAGGAGAAATGGAATGAATAAATGTACTTAACAAGAAATAGCTATCTTAGTATCTTTGGTGACAAACACAAGGCTATTATTTCCTATATTAACTGCAAAAGTCTCCCAGAAAACCAAATGGACATTAAAGCTAGAGGAAAACTAGACAGCATTCAGACAACCTTTGAATTAACCTTGTCTTAACTCCTTGTTTTTGCAAACTCAGTTACCTGATGATAGGAAAGCATTATTTGAGACCTCAATCTTAACTGTCACCAAGCAATTAGCCTGACTGTCCTAGCACTGGCTATTTTGAGGGTAATTTATTTTTCATACAGCCACAAAAAGTTTATCAGTTAGGGGAAAAAAACCCACATTTGACTCAAACAAGAGAATTCTTAGTGTAATGTTTTCGAAGATGGAGGAGGAGGAAAACCAATTCCCTCAATTTTTCTATTAGTTTTATCTCCTCATGTTTACTACTAGTGTTTTCCCCCTCTGTTAGCCCTTAGGAAAATCTCTGCAATAGCTTTCATTTTCATAGATCAAGAATGAAAAGGGCATTTATGATCGTTTATTATGACACTGAAGTAATTCATCAGTTCTGGTGGTAAGCTTTACTTGATGGCATAATTATACCCATACAAATAGCTTTCAAAATTATAAAAATGTAACTTTGTCCTCACATTCTAAATATTCTGATTATTATTGTATTATGGTAATGACACACAGACACATAAACATTAAAATTATACCTTAATTTACCTGTACTCAAATAAAAATCCAACTGAATCAGAGCACCTATTCACAACATGGGAAAAATTGGCAAGTGAAGTTATTATATTTTCATTTTGTCCCCCAATCAATCATGTTTAACCATGTTGATTTAAATACTTTACCTTTACATACTATAGTCATACATACTTTAGTCATATACTTAAGGTTTTAATAACAATACAAAGCAAGAATTTTATATTCTGGCTCCAACATAGATGAAAATAGCCTTATTCTCTTCTTTGTCAACATATGAATTATGTAAGTTACTCAAATAGTTTAGCTATTATATATACAAAAGCCTTACCATGTAAAAGTAGGATAGACAGCAGCAGATTGTCCAAAAGACTGACCCAGTTTTCACAGACTTCACCTGGAAAAATAACCAAGTATTTATGAATGACAAATCCTGAACAATGCTCTAAAGTTTCATCCCAAAACAATTGTTGAGAGAACTTTAGCCTGCATCAAGTTGTATTTGATGCTTCTGAACTGATGTCCATAAAATTGTAACACAAATGCAATTCTTTCACACAGAAAAGGTTAGATGTATTTCTCTAGCAAAAGCATTCAATCCAACTCTCTGCCTTATGATCTGTAGAAATGTAGTTGCAATGGCTCTGTGCTACCTTCTCTGAGATGTTAGAGCACTTTATAATTCTAAGGGAAGACCATCCATGCCTCAATTTGTCTGGCATCTGACCCAACTCTGCCATTACAGACAAAATAGCTATTCCAAAAAAATTCACTTAAGGTTAACAAGAGCATCCAGATACCACTAAAGGTTTAGCAGGATCCAGAAACTGCCCCAGGAATATGAATTTGTCTGAAACTGATGGGGGTGACTATAGTAAGGGAGAACAGGAACAAAGAACAGACATTAAAAAACACTAGAAAGTTGTCTATAAAACATATTTGATTCTACAAGAGCTCATGAAAACATTATTGCACTCTGCAGTTTAGTTAAATATGAATTCCATAAGAACAGATAACTGCTATCATATCTCAGTTACTCTAAAGTAACAACACAGATTGATTCTATTATTGTTATCAAACACAGCACACCTTCCCAGCTGCAGCTTATTCTAAAACCAGATTAAAAAATACTGCATTTAAGTAACACCAGTCACTCAGTCATGAAAAATTCAGTTCTCCTCCATTATATTCCTACCAAATATATCCCAAAGTCTGAAATACTCTAAAGCTAAAACATCTGTGGATATGCATCTGCTTATGAAAACCAGAACTCTTGACAAAATTATGGAGAAAGCTGTAGTGACCAGGTATTATATTGAGCCCTCTAAATGAAAAGTGCAGGCATTCCAGAATACACAAGAGACAGTACCCTACAGTGTCTGTGCGGAATTAACAATATAGTTATGCTATTCTTGTTATCTCCAAAGTGGGTTCAACAGCCCAGAAATACTCTAGCTTTCCTAAATTCCTTCCTGCAAAACTACCTTATGGATCAAAACTACCTCATGGATGCAATGCCACACAGATAAAGGAGAGGCAGACATGTTGCTTCAGCAAGCAGGCAAATGAAAAGACATAAGACTGGTTTTCTAAGCACACAAGAAACACTAATATCTGACTGTAGACAGCTTTGACCATTTTATTTCGATACTGAACTCAAAGCCCAGACACTCCATACAGTCAAAAGTCTTTAGAGAAGACAATTTAAAGCACTTCATATTCACAGTCTTCTCTGAATATGCTATATTAGCTTATTATCTATATAGCTTTTCACAGCTATATAAGGAGGCTAACATTTGATGCACACAACACTAACACCTCCAAACCAAAAAACAAACAACCCCTCTGTTTGCTTTAAATTTCTAGACTCATCATCATTTTTATTACTACTACAGGACACACACACTTCAGTGGAACTGTGCTTTTACAATGCAAACTGAAGAGCATGATTATGGAGTGGTTCAGATCATGTGACTTCTCAGTACTTGCCTAATCAAGAGCCAAGGGGAAGAGAGATGAGAGGGAGGAAAATCAGAATTCAATGGATTCTAAGAAAAATCAGTCATTTGGTTGGAGGAGGAACCAAAAAACCTTTCCAAAGCAAAAGACTCAGCAATTACTTACCCATAAATAGTATGTGAACTGCAGTGCAAAAATAGCTATGCCTTCATTGTCAAAAGATCCTGCTACTGATCGGGATATGTAACCTGGAACTATGGCGATAAAACAGGCAGCTAAAAGCCCTGCTCCCTGGTTCCACAGTTCTCTGGTGAGCAGGAAAGTAGAAATAGCTGTAAGGCCGCTAAAAACTGGTGCTAGAAACACACAGACATCTCTTATATGGACTGTCACATTTAGCATATTTAAAATCCAATGTATAAGGCCTGCTGTCACCATCAGTCCTGGGTATACCTACATGGAGATAAAAACCAAAACAAACCAGAACACTAGGTTATTACAGAAAACTGTCATGGTATGCATGTTTAAACAGAACTTTCAATTGAACAATAATTTTTAAGCTGATATAAGCAGTGAGTATTAGCATAAGCTAATAGAATTATTTTAGTACTACTTTAATCATGTTTTGACAACAACACTGAATACCCTAGGCTCTTTTAATTTTATCCAAATGCTAACAATAACATATAATCTACTTCATAAATGAATGAGCAGCATACAGATAACATCCCATCTCGCTTGACATTTATCATATAATGAAAACAATTTGTCATTAAGGTATGGAAGCAGAAACCAAAATTTGAAACAGAATTTCAAGCCAGCTACCAGTTTTAAGGAAATAAAAAAACAAGCCCCAAAAGCCTAAGACATCAAGAAGAAACCCAAAATTTCCCAGTCATATCCATTTTCCTTTAAAATGTACCATGCTATTCTTTCACTTCTTGGTGCCAACAGGGAGAGAAAACGTACTTCAATAAGAGTTAATTTTTTAAAGATGAAAAGTTTATGGTCAGTCAGTTGAATACTACCTTTTTACAAGGTATCTGTAGACATCTTTGGATACGACAGATTAAAACAAAGTCCTGTAAAAACTGAATTAATATGTGCACCAGGAAAGGTAGCATAGACTTACACAAATCTATTGAATCCACCATAGAATACTGGAGAACTTTAGAATATTCTTAATAGGAATTCTACCCTCCCACATTTATCAACATTAGAAAAATCAATACATCCTAGGCAAGTTAATATGTACTTCACCTGCCTTAGTTTCTTTCAAAAACTAAGAAGGACATTGTACTAAATTGAATTAACAGATGACTGAACATTCCCCTGCATATATTTCAATTCTTTTTCTTAAGAGGTTTTATTTTGTATAAGATAGGTGTGAAAAACATGCACTTAAATGTTGCATAAAGAGTGTCCAGTATCTCTAAGATACTAAAACAATGGTGATCTAACTGCTACAAGAAACTTATAAATGCCTTTAAGTGGTATATACTGGCATTAAAAAGCTTTAATGAACTTTCACACATTAAGAAACACGTGGCTGCATTACTTAGTGTTACTAAAGCTATTCCAATGAGTGATATTTGCATTTTGACTCGGTAACATTGTTTTGCATACCTTTCCTGTCTTGTGACTTGCACTGATACCAATCTTAACTAGTCCTGATGTTTTGTACAGGTGCCACACTGATCTAATTTCACATGGTCTTCTCCCAGTGAAATCCTAACTTTTTTCCATACACACATGCAGTCTACTCACCATACATAATTGGATTAAAACTTGTACCTTAAGAGATTTAGATAATGATTTTTAATTTTTTTTTCAAAGTTTTTCCTGTTTTGATTTCATATAGTGGAATTGTAGGAGCCATAATACCCTGATTTGTTACTTATTAGAATTTCATATGTAAGGAAGTTCTGTATTTCTTGGTCACAGTGTACTATTGAATAAGACATGTTGACTTAGTTTCTGCAGCTAAAAATGAAAAACATCTCGATATTCCCTCTGCAGCAATTTGACAATTAAAAGCAAATTTTATTAAGATTCTCCTTTTATCAACATCATATTTGTATTGAAAGTTCAAAAAACTTCCTAAAAAGTCACCTTTCATTATTTTTTACTTATTAAATTGATTTTTTAAAAAGAAATGTATTATTACAATACTTACAGTTCCACCTACTATTCTTCCTAGTGGATACCATGCTCTTTCATCAAACCAATTTAAAAATTCATAAAAGCCATGAGATGCAAGATGATGTGTTGATCTATAGTTAAACCTAGAAAGAAACAGAAGGATAAGATAAAATCAAGAGCTTTAGCATCTCATTTACTATGTAAGTACAATGGTCCTCTCAACCTTCAGTGTTTTGAAGTACATTACTAAGTTCTCAGCTACTCATACTATATTTTCTTCACTTCTACAGCAAGTGCATATACTACAGATGACAGTTTACAGTTTTTGGTGACTTCATTTTTGTGTGTAAACTTTAAAATGTTTTCCTTCACTCTGATACAGTACTCTGGTAATTTTTGTTATTCCTTTCTAAAACTATACATTTTCCACTACAGTCTATCACATGCAGTCAAGGCAAGACTCCATTCTGAGACAGGATAGCTACTCATGCAGCTGCCCTACTTCCTGTAAAATCGACAGGTGACTCATTCAATAACAGGCAACAGGAATCAGTCTGTTTGTTCATACTATCAAACCAATGGCCTTCTTTCAAGCAGTAAGAATTTACACAATGTAGAACCTCTGTAGATGAAGTTTCAAAGTTTGTACATATTCTGCTGCAGAGAATTTCTTGTACAACAAAGGGTCTCTCATGCACACCTTCAGTTCAGCCTTCCACACTGTATAAAAACCATTAAAAGACACCAACAGACTGCTATGAAGGCATTCATCTTCCACCTTCCTGGCACAAAATATCTCAAACATTTGATAACAAAACTTTTAAACTACTAAAATGTCCATTAGTTTTTGAAATTAAGTATCAGGCTGCAAGAAGCACTACAGTGCATGTCACCCTAAAACAGCAACTCTTTCATGATCACTCATTCAAAGGCGAAACTAAAAAGGCTACAGATATTGAGAATGTGAAGCTTTGTAGAGAAAGTTTAGGTAGAGAAAAGCCTGGGTGAACACAGCTTCTAAAACAAGCAACATTCACAAAGCCAACTGTTCTAATAGATATTCTAATTGAATTTCGGTTAACCATGTGAAATTCATTGGTTAAAGAAGTATTAAAGATTTTATTCATCAGTTAAGTAGAAGTTCAGGTGACTAAATGGAATACTACGACAGACAAAAGGTTAGATGGGCAAACCACCACATAAGACTTCCAAAGACACTGCTAAATTCAAGCCTAGAAAAGACTGTGTGTGTTTTTCTTTTTATCTATTTTATGGAAGAATTCCCTTATATCAGAAATATGCATCCCTTCTGACAAAAAAATTAAAACTAATTCAAATTCTTTTGCATATCTAGGATTCCCAAAATATCACAAGTTTACTTTGAACCAATTCATTTCCACAGAATAAAGCTAAGGTCATTTAAGACTGCAAACCCCATCAAATTCCTAATTGTTTAGTCAGTACAAGTAGTATCTGAAACAAAACCACATTGAGGTCATGAGCAGATTCTTCATCTACACAGTGGAAGAACAAAAAGAACTGAAATTCAGGTTCAGATGTCAGCAAATTTGCATGCTTCAAGTGTCTGAACTGTCACAGCATTAGTCAAATTATATTAAAAGTAGGTAAATAACAGAGTGAAGTACTTTCAGGAACACTCTCATCTTACATCTGTTAAATAAGCATTTATATAGGATATATTAACTGATAAAATTGTGGGCTTTCAGAAGTCATTAGTCATGTTTATATAAGAAAATTCACATGAACATCAGTCATTCTGACCTAGAAATCTTTGATTCAAACAGCAATGTGACATTGGTTTCTAATAAGCCTACAACTATTCCCGTTTGACTAGATTTCTAAATATTAATTAATTCTCCAGTTCTGAACTGTCAACTCTAATGTGATTTCTGAAATGCTGTACCTGTAAAATTAGCCTCTTATCTTAGGACAGCAAGGTCTATTGTTAATTTGTTTAGTGCCAAGTGCCTGCAGTATGGTATGTAACAAATCAGAAGTTTCATACTGCACAGGACAGACGGAATCCATCCAGCTACAGACAGGACTGAAAACACTGAAAACCCAGCGAATATTGTTATCCTAGAACTTCAAAAAGGGAACAAGTAAGATATTTACTAACACGAATTACTTTCGAATTTTTAAATCATGATCCAAACTCACAGAGGCTACAAAAGTACGACTAATATTTACTTTTACAGCATCAAAAGATTAGTTAAACAAACAAAATAGGCAAGAAGAATACATATTGACATTCTCCTCATGTTTCTAATTAGCAAAGCTTTGCAACTGACTTCAGAAGGATGTGAACAACTGTCTTGAGCTTTGGCAGCATCCCATTAAGTCTTTAATAAGAATGAATTACCACTCAAAATTGAAATGCAACGTAACAGCATTTTACTTCTACCACTTCAGAGGTAAGAATTTAATCTTCCCTCCTAATATACTCTTAGACAGACACAAATCTATTGGCCCCTCTTTCAAAAAAGTGATTCTTTCGCCACAAATGAAAGCATGCAGTGACAGCTCCACATGCCTTTGCAGCAGAAATTACTGGCAATACTACAGTGTATTGTGAGACCTGAAAGAACAAGAAACAACCTTCTACACAAATAAATAAAACTAAAAATATTTAGCAGCTTAATTCAACACCTCATTTTGACTTTAAAAAACAAGTGCCCACTCCACCTCCCAGTGCAAACAAAAATAAGTTAAAATGTCAACATAAACCTATGCACACAGCAGGAAAATGTTGCTGTGATGCTGCATATCAAAGCCAGCTTCGGGCACGGACAAACTGGCAGCGATGGACAGTGCACCAGACAAAAGTCTACTTTGGCACTCATACAATGATGCCAGTATTAGGCTCTGGTATCACTCAGCCCTTCAGAGCACTTTTTTAGGGACAAGCCTGAACCTTGTGAAATTGTTTCCCTTTAAGCTAGCTAGGACAGAGAGTGCTGCTAACAAACAGCGAGCATCACAACCAGTCACACCTCCTTACTATCTTGGTACTTTTCAAACTGTGCTTCAAATGCAGCACAGTGGTATTGTATTTCTACTGCAATGCTATCACAGTACCTGCAACTATCTATAGGTTCCACAGGGGTGTAAAACAACCCTAGAAAATATCACAAAAAATGCCATCTTTGCCTACTGGGAGATTCAGGGCCTGCAGCTGAGGAAGGAATCAGAACGGAGGCAAGAACAGCCACTGCTGGGGAGGGGCTGCATGTCAGGTTTGGGGGTCACTGCCTGCCCCAGTTCTTCAACTTGCAGCAGCAGCAAGAAGAGGTGGTATTTAGGGTTTTTATCCAGCCTTCCTTCTGACCTACTCTATCTAATCCAAGGAGACACTGGAACTGAAGTACACTGCTGGTTGCACTGACTAAACAGTATGCAGCATGATGTGACAGAACCAGAGCAAAGGACAGGATCCCTTTTCTGCCACCCTCAACCCTCACATCCACCTGATCTTGAGGTATGGAAATAGATTACCCATTTCCCAAGATTCCTTCTCATCCTCCCTCACCCCCTTGAGAAAAGTCGATTTGAAACAGACCTGAGAAGAATAAAGAACAAAATCATGTGAAGCACATTTTAATTAAATACTTAGCTAGAAAACCTGAGTGAAATATTCAAGTTCTCAGTCCTGCTGTAAAGAATATTCACACTTGCTAAGATTCAGCTAAGGGCCTGACACCAGGAAGCACTGACTTATTTCAGTCGACGTTGTAGGGGAAAAAGTGATGTTCTGCTGTTCTCCTTGCCTCTTTCTGTCATGTCTGTAGTTTGAATTATTTCCTCCTCCAAGCTAAGCTTTAAAGGAATAAACAATCCTAAGTCTTTGTACATTTCAGAATTTAAAGTCCCAACCACAAACCAGGCTGGTATTGTAGCTTGAACCTTGAGGGGGATGCTCTAATGATCACCTAAGTGCTCTGTGTATGGTACCATTAATTTTGTGGCACTGTTGGAGATACCTCCATTTCAGTTGGTTCACTAGACAACTGGAGGTAAGTTAATAAAAATACAGTTCTCATCTCATATATTTTAACATAGAACAGAGTATAAGCAGCAACTGCAAAATAACTGAAACAGAGGCATAATCGTTTTTTTAGTAGCAACATTAATTTAGAAAGCTTAACTAGGCAGCTTGCAAAGCAAAGCCTGTGAAGTTTTCACTTATATTTTATGCACTGTTAATACATAATCTTAACTATCTGTTCATGCTTAGGTTTGATTTTTATTCCTTGCTATGAACTGCCTTTTTGATGACACGAGGCAATACTGTAGGATAATTACTTAATGCTAGTCACAGCAATCACTCTCTATCCAGGAGCTACAGAATTCTCCAGCACTTCACAGCAACAATTACTGCTATATTTATAAAGAGACGTCTTTGACGTTCCTAGGTTTAGTATTTCCTTCACAAAGTACTATTTAAGGTGAGTATTAAAATAAAATTCAGCCTACTGAGAAATAAGAACATATAGAAAAGAACAGCACATGTATGACAGTGAAGTTACTTCATCCACACCTTAACAACACTTAAGGCAAATTACACTGACAGCAATGGAATTCATTTGACCCCTTGATTCCAAGAGAGTGCAAGATCAGTGTGTTGCTTCTTGTGGGAATGGTGACTGTCTAAACCCCAATCAATTTCATGCTATTATTGCCCCATCATCTAGACTTTTTATCCAGCATTTTACAGCCATCTGAGAATATGTAATCTCCTTACAAGCAGAATCTGTTGAAAATTTTCTAAGCCTTCAATTATAAAGGCTTCTGTGCTTTAAAAGTCTTCAGCTGCAGATGCACAAAATTTTCACATCTGCAAACTCAGAAAAATGACAAGATACAAAGTGTGAACATTACAAGCTATAGGAGTAATTCTAGGAGTCAGTTTTTAATGCAAATGTAGATTACAGAATCAATTTGGCCATACAGAATCTAATTAGAGATGGCAAGTGTAGATTCTTGAAAAAGATAGTTGCAGATTGACTCCATATCCGACATATTCTTTGCATCTAAAGGAAGAATACATTCAGCAGCACTTTATGGAAAATCTAATGAGAAACTTCAGTAACTTCCATTGAAACAAAGAAACATATATATACAGTATTCCAAATTAAATTTTAAAACACCTGCTTGCCCACAGACTATACTACAAGCATAAGATCCTGCAAGTCTCATTCTGAGCTCTGTATCTGCAAATGAGCAATTAACACACTGAGTTCTGCATAAGGTTTTTAAAATGGAAGTGTAGAACCAATCAATCACAAAATGAATTCAAGGCACTAAGGAAGTGTTTCTCATCAGGAAAATTCTTATTTGTGTTGTGTTTATAACCTTGGTAAATATGTGTGGACATTTAAGCCATTTTCAAATAATCAAGATTAGAACTTTGGAGCAGCAATACCTACAGGAAAAAATACTTATGACACAAAGAGCCTTTCCTAGTGCCCACAACCCAAACCTAAGGTGTTACGCCTCACAGTAAGACTGAAGAAAACATACACCAAGCTCTACCTCTCTCATGTGTAAGAACCCATGAGATAGAGGCTTGGTCCTTTGTTAACCTGAGCCAAAATGGACAACTCTGCAGAACGGAAGAACCACCAGGCAATTTTATTTCAGAAAAATCTAACATTCCTTTGTTTTTAACTTACATTCGTTCATGTCAGTGGAATGGTTTTATTAGGTCCTAAGTCTAATACATACACTATACAATTAATCCCTAATTAGCACATTATATATATATATTTTTTTTTTTTTTTAGAAGTCCTTATGTGACCACAAATCTTTTTTTTCTGGAATTTCTCTGGATAGACACCTACCATGTCTTTATGGGGAAACTGTTCTCACTTTGCACACCCAAGCTTCTGTACCTCACCAGACAACAACCACCCAGGGAGTCATGAGCACACGAACTCTCCCCCATCTTTCACAAGGAACACAGAACAGGTTTGCACAGTTCTTGTGAAACTTGATTGAAAGATGATTGCTAAGGCATGTCCACCAGAAAGAAAAAATAAAAGCTTTGACTGATGCAAAGTTTAATATAATTCTAATTCTGATGGTTTTAGGGGGTTAAATATGCGATTTTTGATTGTTTAGTCTTTACATTTTTATATAAAATATCTGGGTATGTAATTACTCTTAGCATTCTGAGACAATATCAAGTATTTGTGATGGCTACTGAGACTGCCCTACACTTAGAGAGGCTCAAATGATCTGTAGGGGTTTTGATGCAAGTAAGGCTGTTTGAAAAGAGAAATACATGTCCTTAAAGCTGACTAATAATCACAAACCTTAGAAAAAAGAATTGCCAGCAGTACTGCCATTCTGAGTTTCCTCAGGTTCAAAGTTGGCCAAGGACCTGCTTCTGATTTCAGATTTCACCCCCTCAGAAAAATGTGGCAGAGGCTCCCTTGTTAAACTAAGCTTAGTAAGAATGATGATGTAACCAAATGGCAGGATGCTTTGCAGTGATGGGGCCACCTAACTTCAAAAACAACGGAAAATTTGAGTCAAAGGAGGAAGAAATTTCTGTCCCTGGCATCCAGCTGAGAAACAAAACTTCTCCTTTTTGTAGTATCTTTAGAATAATCCCTGAAGGTAAACCAGGAGAAAGCCAAGTCAGAAAAAAAGGTGGATGACACAATCAGCACGGCACACATTTTTTCAGGCCCAACACTCAACTAAGCTCAATGGAAATCCCTAAGAATACCAGAATGTTTACAGAATAACCATTAAGAATTACCATTAAGAATATCAGAATGTCCCCAATGTGTTTAAGAAGGATTACAGCCTTCCTACTGCCACTACTTGGCATGGTATTTTCCCTGCCTGCAATAGGATGTTACGCTTAGCAAGTGCTAAAATCAGGAACTGCATGCTACCAGTAGCTTAATGATAAAAAATTCTACAAGGAGCATACAGTCACTCAGCTTCTTCAGAGAACCCAGGGCACCTCCAGTGTTTTTGCTAACAAACTGTGAGCTTTTGAGAGCACTCCATGATCACAATTTGTATTTTTTCACACAATATATCACCATCTGAAACCACGATATGCTTCCCATCACCACTGTAGTGGGCGTATATCTGTCTACAACTTCAGACACTTCCCCTGATGCCTATTAGGTTTTTTTATTACTTTTTCTCTGTCTTGCTTTTGAACTATTTTATATCTCAAGGCAAATTATTATGAAAAGCATTGGTTTTATCAATATTAAAAGGCATACTTTGCCAGTGAATTCTGCCATTCATAACATGTAACAACATTTTAGACCTAAGAAGAAAGTGATGATGACATTTTTCTTGGGATAGTCAAAATTCCCAAGAGGTTTTAAAGACAAGATGGAAACAGAATAATTTGAAATTTTTACAGGCAAAAATGGAATGCTTGTTTTCTTTTTTATGGATGGACATACACTGTACCCCAGATACCACACTACAACTGGCATCCAATTGATGACAGTGTTGGTTCTGTACCTTTTGACAGCATCAGCTTCTTGAGAGGCACCAATTCTCTCCTCAATACAGTATTACCTACCACAAACTCAAAAAACCCTATAGTGCTATGTTTGTTTCTTTCTAAATGCTCTTGGGCTACTCTGTGGCACAATAAGCCTTGTATGCTGCAACTGTGGAAGTTTTGCACCAAATTCAAGAATATGTTCAAGAGGGTGTTTTTCCAGATCAAATTTGTGCTGTACTTGTTTTAAACATGATGGAAACAGCTTAACTCCATGGTCTTCTAAGTTAAAGGCTGATACATGAGGATCTGCTTGGCAGGAAGGAATAGGAAGGCTATTAGCTGAACAATATATTTTAAGAGCAAAATATCCTTTCTGTGAAAAATCTGGTACTAAAAATCAGTGAGGTGAACATGACTGCTTCATGAGAAGTAACAGGGAACAGAGGACAGCTTGCTCCAAGTCACTTTTTTCACAATCTCCTAGTATAGAAAAGCAACCTGTAACTCCTAAATAACTACACTGGAGTCCTATTAAACTGATCTCAAAAACACCTGCTATCTTGTAGCAAGATCTAGTATGTCAGCAGAAGCGAACAGCAACTTTTGTGATAGTCTGAAATACAGAGTACAAAAAAGGAAATTCACTGTTCATTACAGGTACTTTAATTATATTTTAACTTCTTGGAAGTATGTGGCACAGCTTTCATCTCTATTACATAATAAAGTCACCTATATGCTGCAACACTGTGGCAATTGAGAAAGTACCAGTTACACCCAAAATGCATTTGAACCAACTTCACTTCCCATTTAGTGAAATGTAAGAAATCAGTCTGGATGCAAGATGGCCTGGCAGACTGCTCCTACCCTGTAAAATACAAGACGTGGTAAAAAGTAAACAGGACCCTTAGAAAGGCTCCAGATCCCTCACATCACAGATGATATTTAAGCATTGACAATCTTATTTCTGGCAGAACATTTACACAGCTATAGCACTACAGAAGAGCTTTAGCAGAAATTATTTTGTACAACCCTCCACTGTCAAGAGTCTGTTACTTGAACTTTGTAACATGACAAAGGGTAAATCCAACCAGACTCAGACATTAGACATCAAATCACTCTGTACAAATTATGGCAACATAAGGTTCTTTATCTCACAAGAATTAAAAGTATCTACAGTGTTGTGGCTGCACATCTAAGTCAGTTTAGCAAGTTAAAATAAGGTAGATTTTCATCCAAAAATCCTTACATAGTTGCTCTTCAGTACATTTCTAAACGCATCTGCTATTCTTCATATTCTTCCTGCATCTAGGTCGATCTACCTTGCCTGAATTCTCTGACTGTACTTTCTTTCCATTGGTCTCTTGGCAGACAGACCATGTTTAGTCCAAGAATCTGGATCTCTCATAGAGCACCTGTTGAACTCCATCTGTTGCCGTACTGACTTACTGACTTTTTAATACAATAACTGCTGAGAAAATAAAAATTGTTTCAGAGTGGATAATACAAAGCATCATCAGAGCAGAACAGACACAGTCTAACTTGAAGAATTTCTGTCCTGTGATTAACACCAGGTTGAAGACCCAATTTTATCTAACTTGAATATGTCTGCTCAAATTCTGCTTAACCCTTCAGTAACGTGGCATAAATAGATACCAACATTGCATTCCTAAGGACTATAGAACCAATGAGAGAATTTTCACCTGTGGGTATGTATGTATATAGATAGAACTACCTGCAGAACAAATCAAACAATACACACAGGGTTTACAGGAACCTAGAGACAGATCTAATTACGCCCTAAACAAATAAAGCTGAAAAGACAAACGCATGAATAAAGCCCAAAGTGGAAAGGCAGAAGGGTAAAAAAAAAGTATTCCCAACTCTAAGATGCCTTGTACTAAATTATACATGCAAATTTGGCTGTGGCAGTTGCCCTTCAACTAACCTTTGCTAGCTAAAAGGAATGCAGAAGTGCTCCTAATCCACTTCTGTCCGCAAATCGGACAAATTAGCTTGAATCACAGCTAAAAAGCAAATCACTCTAAAGACGCCATAAAAGACAACAAAAAATGCTTCTATAAATACATCAGCAACAAAGGGACTGCTAAGGAGAAACTCCAGGCTTTGCTGGATATGGAAGGAAACAGTGACAAAAGATGAAGTACCTAATGCTTCTTTGCCTCTGTCTTTTACAGTAAGATCAGCTGTTCGAGAACCCAGCTCCCTGAGCTGGAAGACTGGGAGGAGCAGCAGAATGAAGCCCCCATACTCCAAGGGGAAATGGTCAGCAACCACTCAAACACACACAAAGCTGCATGAGGTCCACCCAAAGGTACTGAGGGAGCTGGCAGAAGTGTTCACTAAGCTATTTTCAACCATTTCCCAGCAGTCCTGACTAACCAGAGAGATTCCGACAGACCAAAGCTGGCAAATGTGATGTCCACCTACAAGAAGGGTGTGAAGGAGGGTCCAGGAAACTCCGGGCCTGTCAACCTCACCTTGCTGCCAGGGAAGGTTATGGAGCAGATCATCTTCATACGGGAGAACCAGCATCAGGCACATTCAGGATAGGTTTATGAGGGGCAGGTACCTCTTGACCAACCTGATCTCCTCCTATGACAAGGTGACACTCAGTGGATGAGGGGAAGACTGTGGATGTTGTTTATGTAGACTTTACTGCAGCCTTTGACACCATTCCCATAAATTCTGGAGAAATTGGCTGCTTGTGGCTTGGACAGGTACACTCTCTGCTGGATGGCCAAGCCCAAAGAGTGGTGGTGGATGGAGTTGCATCCAGTTGGAAGCTGGCCACAAATGGTGTTCCCCAGGGATCAGTGTTGGGGCCAGGCCAGTTCAATTTCTTTATCAATTTTTTTTCTCTTTATCAATTATTTGGATGACAGATTAAGTGCACCCTTAATCAGTTTGCAGATGTTGGGTGGGAGTTGATCTGCTGCATGGCAGGAAGGCTCTGCAGAGGCATCTGGACAGGCTGGAATGATGGGCCGAGGCCACTTTTATGAGGTTCAACAAGGTGAAGTGCTGGGTCCTGCACTTGCATCACAACAACCCCACTGAACACTGCAGGCTTGGACAAGAGTGGCTGGAAAGCTGAACGGCGGAAAAGGACCAGGTTCAACAGCAGCTAACATGAGCCAGTCTGTGCCCAGGTGGCCAAGAAGGCCAATGGCATCCTGGCCTGCATCAGCAATGGTGTGGCCAGCAGGACCAGGGCAGGGATTGCCACCCCACGCTCAGCACTGGTGAGGCCACACCTCAAATCCTGTGTTCAGTTTTGGGACAAAAAAGAACACTGTGATGCGCTGAAGCAAGTCCAGGGAAGGGCAGTGAAGCTGGTGAAGGGCCTGGAGCACAAGTCCTAGGAGGATCAGCTGAAAGAGCTGGGTTTGTTCAGCCTGGAGAAAAAGAGGCTTATGGGGAACCTTATCACTTCCTGCAATCACTGAAAAGAGGTTGTAGCCAGGTGGGGGTCAGCCTCTTCTCCCAGGTAACAAGGAAGACGACAAGAAGAAATATCAAGTTGCACCAGAGGAGATTTACATGAGGTATTTGGAAAAATTTCTTCACTAAAGGGTTGTTAAGCAGTGGACAGGCTGCCCAGGAAGTGGTTGACTCACCAACCCTTGAAGTGTTTAAAAGACGTGGGACATGCTAGTGCCGGGTTAAGGGTTGGACCCATTGCTCAAAGAGGTCTTTTTCAACTTAAATTATTCTATGACCTCAACTATTTTAACTGAATTTATTCTGAAGCAGATGGAAAGTATCCACATCTATTAATACAATCCAACAGAAGGGATGATGGCCCCTAGCTAAGGGCAAAAAGAGTTCCAGATGCTTGCAAAGTGACTGTATATTCTCACACTGGAGCAAATCAGTGTGGAATAGGATGTCACCAATAGAGACCAGGAAAGTAGCTGAAAACTGAAAGTGGCCTTCATCCTTCCTCATAATTCACAGAGTGGAGTTTATCTTTCTAACCATATTTTGCATTCAGATGCTTTCAGTGTCTGATTTCGTATCAAGTAAGTATGGCAAGCAGAATTTTAAAAAGAGTTATGAACTACGATTTTGTATCTTTCATACTGCTTCAAGTAAGCCTAAATTACAAAGAAACCCAAAGTTTTCACTGAATTTAATGTAACCTGCTATGAATTGTACTTTATGGTTACCAGTATTTCTTTAAAGGCTATGCACAGGAAACACAAGTGTAATAACAAAATGTTATTTGCTTTTTAGGTATTCTCACAGAAATGCTAAAGATTAAGTGTACTGTGATGACTGCAGTGCTCAGCATTTAAGACAGTATTTATAATTAATATTAAATTCCTGCCATGTACAATGTGAAATTGAAGTTACATGTTCATTTTCTCATTACGTGATAAAACTCCTAGTATTGCTCAGTCTATTCTACTGTAGATATTGAACTATTTCACTGTGCTTCTCTGTCATTTCAGTAAAATCCCATGAATGCTTAGAAATGAACTTAAAATGTGAAGGTGGGGGAACGCTTCAACCATGAGCTAAGCTTGTTATTACACACACATGCTTTGAAGCTGTCACAAATGTTAGTACAGAAATATTCAGAGACTACACCCACCATTGCCTCCTCTATCCTCTGTCCAAGAACATGCCCTTTCAAAAGCAAACCACCTCTTTGACCAGCCAGCTCCACTGGTATATACAGTTTGATAGCTACAGCCCCTCTGTCTCAGAACATTAAAAGGATGACTTTCATTTCCAAAGCCATTTTATTAAATCAAAGTGCATCCTTTTGCTGCTGCTCCACTGTGACATAAAATGAATGTGTGGCCGCCCATGGAAACGGGGAAAGGAGGAGGCTAAAGCAAGAGGTTCAGTTTCAATTCAGGTGGGGTTCAAAAGTCATGTACTGCAGGGTATGTGAGAGTGGTTGGGGAGGACCTGGTGTAAGTTCTCAAGGGACAGTTCTTAGGTCACATAATCCTAAATCTTCTCTCTTCTTGCTCTCCAAACATGAATTAAGCTGGTCTGTTCCAGGACCTTTCATGCTTCAATCCCCACCAGACCATATGCCCTCTCAACTCTCTCTCCACAAATGCGCTGTTCTGCAGCTTTTTCTTCTTGAAGGTAGCCCTGAAAGAAGACAGCAGATGGCACCGTGTGGAACACACGTTCACAAAGCAAAACCATGATGTGCATAGCTAAGAATGTTTTGTTGAAACCAGAGTGCAATGGAAGCATAAAGAAAAAAGAACACTGAAGTTGACTTCCAAAAGCAAAAGCCAGAAAATAAAGTGATGGAACAATTACAAGCATGACACATTTCACACAAAACACATCCAAGCTTGTGCCTAGCAAAAACTGGGCTTTATTGTGGGAGAGTGGGGCTAATGTTGGTGAAGTAAAGCTGGAATACAAAATTAAAACACTAAAATTTCCTTGGCTCCCATTTAGCCATAGGAGAATAATTACAGTTGTCATTACTAGCTGACCTGAGACATCACAAATTAAGATACTGTTGCTAATGTTTTAAGGTAGTCTCTCCAGTGTCAAGATCCATTTCCTATTTGGTGAATGAAAGATTAAAACTGTTACAGAGTAAAATTAATTGTGAGACACATGCAATAGCTTTTCAACCGTTACTTCAGACACCTGACAATAGATGAATCATTCTAGTCACCTGAGTAAGATAAAAGTCAAAACACAGTAGCATTACCCAGCTTCTTGGAAAACTCAAACACTGCACTGGCTTTCGCAACTCTCATTCTACAACAGTGAGTCAAGGAGACATCCATTTACTGTCCTTGTTACCATTGATACAATACCAAAGCTCCAATTTTGTTTTGCTGACTTTCTAAATCAGAAGAATTGCAACTTTAAGGCATTTTATCTATTACCAGAGAAAGAATTAAAGACATTTTAAAGACCTTTAATAACCAAATCATCAAATATTTCAACCATGAAGATGAAATCACCTTTGTCCAAGATAAATGTTTCAAAAATATTTATGAAATTCTAAGTTATTTAACCGAACTTCCAAATGCTATTTGGGCTAAGTTTAGGACAAGGAGTTAGCGCATTCAATGTATGCAATAGATAGATTAGATAGATAGATAGATAGATAGATGGATAGATGGATAGATGGATGTAAAGTTAGGTAAGTGCTCAGGACAGGAAAGCTTGTTTTGTTATGTTTTGCTTCTGCATCACTCTATTGTCAAATCCTCTGGCTATAGCACACACATTCTTTTAAATGTGTTCCTCTCAATCAGCTGCATCCTCTAAGAGGTACTTTCCATGCCTAGACTTTCTTAACATATCAATCTATTGTGAAGATAGGAATAAAAATAAATAAAATCACACTTCTTGAATTTAAAAAAGTTGGCTATCATTTATAGCATAGTAATTGTAAAAAAGAGAATACAGAGACTGAAGAGACTGAAACAATAAAGAACTGAAAAAATGTAGTTACATGTATGCTAGAACAGTTTAAAATTACACAATTACATGTTATTTCCCCCTTCTGCAAAATCCATATTAAACCAACAGGATATAGAGTGCCCATCCATACAGTGAGCCACTATTTTAAACAAATGTAAATAATACTTTGTAACACAGTCTGAAGGAAAATAGGTATCCCACTAAGAAAACCATCAAAAATAATAATCAAGCCAAACTCACATCCTCCATTGCAATGTAGTTTCCCAAGGAATTTGTTTGTTTAAGTAAGGGAAGTTTTGAAAAGGTGTTTTGCAATTCCTCATGGATTATCAGCTGAAGAGAACTTGAACATGCTCTTTTACCTAACAAACTAACATAACCCATCACTTGACTGCCACAGAAAATTATATGATAAGCATTGTAACACCTGGAAGATATTATCATTTACAGTTATTTATGTTAGATGGGCTCTGAAAAAGTAACATTTGATACTGGACTCGGGTCCCCCACAGCAGAGAGACATTTTAAATACCATTTCCTGCTCTTAAAGCACTCATGTACAAATACTCAGTTATTCCTTGTTTAAAACAGACCATTTCTTTTTCTAAAGCACAGGAATATTGCCTCACATAATAGCAAGCACTTTTGAAGTATAGCAACTATTTAATTCTCTAAAATGCCAAAGGAGCTTTTACTCGGGGAAAGCAGCAGTAAGTTGGGAAATACAGAAGCTGATCTATTTTATTCGTATTTATATCCTTAAATTCATTCCCCAGGCTGCTTCAGCTTATGTAAGGTGTGGTGCAGCATTAGGGTCAATTTCATGGTACCCCTCCAGGCCAGGCCTAGCAGTTATCCACATTATAAACACCTCTGTTTGATGCCCAGACACAGCTCAGATGAAGACCACAAGCTCTGCTCAGCTATGTGGCCGGAAATGCACTCTGTGTGCTGGACATACTATAAAAAGGCCAGAGCAATACATATCCTAAGTTCACTTGGCTCTCCAAGCAAGTAGTGAGACTGACGGCTCCAAGTTTTGCTAAAGGAGTTAATAATAATAAAAACATTGTCACACATCCTGCTACAGGGTGCAGGCTCCACAGGCCACAAAAGGAGCAGCTTTAACAGCTTTCCTAAGTAGAAAGAAGCCCTCAGGAGTAGCCCTAAATGTCAGTAAAATTACATTTCAAGAATGGAATTTTCAAAAATTCAGGAGGAAACTCTGCAACACATGCACAGTTAGACATGAAATGGAAAATAACCTGACTAAATTAGAGGAGATTCTTGTGGAACAGCAAAGACACCTCCCTAAACATAGCATCCCCTCAATTCATTAAAACTTAGTTCCTACAGGATTTTGAATTTTCTTGCTAACTATACTAGCTAAAATTTTTATTCTCCCCTTCCCCCACCAGATCAACATGAGGCAGGTTCAAAAACGTGAGTATTAGGATTACAGGCTGCCAGGACTAGAGACTATTAGAGAGAGTTATGATAGGAAGCAAAGCTAACTTTTATAAACCACTCTAACCCTACGTCATAAAATAAAATTTCTGTTTTAAAAACTGATCATATTAAGCTGTTCAAATAATAGGATATCTGCCAAAAAAAGTCCATTCAAGGATTTTAATTGTAGCATTTGCTGTAGTTAGTCAAGTGTTTGTGAGTGTTCGCTGAAGACCACTTAAAAAAAAATCATGGCATTAAAAACTAAACTTGATGGTTCAGTTGACCCAGCCTACATAAAACATTTGGATATGTTTTCTTTTTCATGTTTCATTCTGCTATCCATAAATCCATAAACGGGTCAACACTTTGCAAGCATTCTATCTCACCTCATATGTTTTCCACCAGAAGTCTGTAGGGAGTCTCTGCACATGTTTTATGAACACTGCCCCTCCTACCTATCATGCATAAGCCCAGTACTGCATCCACATGAAATCTGATGAGGTGCTCACCCCAATTACAAGTAGTGCAAGTGAGGAGAGGAGCCCTACGTACTAAGTAAAGATAGTAGTAGACAATAGTAGACACAGAGCAGGGATTTGATTCTTGCATGACTGCTATTTTATGAGACCACACAGTGAATTGCTTTTCAGCTGCATCACTCCGACTGAACAAATCTAGCCTGAGGTCTCCCCACTCACAAAGCAGTTTCTGCTACGCCTTCAACTCTGTCCAATGTTCTTTTACCAAATTATCCTTCTTCCATTACATTTCTAATATTTACCTATTTCTATTTTTGCAATTTCTCAAGCACTAGAGAAAAGCAGTACAGTCAAGTGCACATCATCTTGACTTTACCACCACATCAACCTTACAGAAAAATTTACTTTTCAAAACAGCTCCCTCCAAGTAGGTCAACAATACCTTATAATGGGGAGACCCCAAAAGCCAGGCTAACCTGTGCTAACAGTTTCTCAGCCCATGTCACACTGCAATAGAAGTGGTCAAAAAGATGCCTGGTTTGCATCCTCCTCATTAAATGGTAGGTGAAGGTGCAGTGGCAAAGCCTGGAAGACTATTCCCACATAAAAATCTCTAACCTTTCCCTTCATGAGCACACAGTCCCCACTGAATCAGATCTGGACTCTATGCTAGCATAATTTTCCTACTATAATAAAATGGCAGAAACGAGTTTGAGTTACCTGAAATTCTGTTAAAATTATTAGTATTACTAGAGTATAAAAACTCATTTCAAATGTTAACAGTAAATATAACATTAAAAACTATATTTCAATAAAATAGAAATAGACTACTTCTCACTTCACAGAATCAAAACACTTGTGAACGAAGAACATGTAGTAAGTTCTTAATATGAATCTCATGAAATTTGCAACATCTCAAAATTAATTCAAAGTGATTATATTCAAACTGAATTGGAATCAAATTCTTTCCTAGAGGTCTGGAAGTTGTCTAAGATTATAAACAAAAGGAATTGTTTTGGGAAAAAACCCTAAAGTCTGTGAGAAATGTTTCCTAAACAGATCCACATTTATGCACTTTACTTGTACAGGACTGTGTACTGGGTTGAAAGGCTCCAGAAAGACAGATCCAGTTTGGAGACCAAAGTGCCTGTCAACTCTCAAGAATTCTTTTAGCACACAATCTGCTATTTTCCCAGCAAGAGGCACTAGCAGGGAAGCAGTGGCCAGATGAACTACCTGGGTGGGCAGTGGTAATTGGTATTATCGACACTATCCTCTTTACGCAATTTTTTCTCTTCTCCTTATGAACACCAACTTAACATGCTCTTATTCACTTCTTCTTTCATTACCTGCTGCTCCAGTGTCTCAACCTGCTCTGGTTTTATTTGTATATGCCTTCCCTCTGTCACTCAATCTCAGTTTATCCCCTAACATCAGTCACTATTTACATTCCCTCCTGATGTTCATACTCTTCCTCAAAAATAAGAGATTAAACTGTAATATAAAAACTGGTAGCAAACCAGCTCAGGAAACTAAAATGCTATAGCATTACAACAATTTACCTCACTGAATTTACTATGACTGCTTTAGAACAAGCAAGAAGAAGAAAACCAGACTGCACACTGGGCAACAGAGGAGAACTACTCCAGAAGTCAACTATCAAATCAGGTAACTACAACACAAACCCACAATTACCAATGACTGATCAATTCCATACATCATTTTTTCTGTTCACTTCAGTCACACTTGGAATTTTAAGGAAGGTTTCATGTCATATTTATAGATGCTAAATTATGTTTTCATTAATGAAACAAGTTTATAACAGCTCAAGGATCCATCTGGCAAACATGATTGATTTGAACATAGCAAAACCTGTATATTTGACTGTGCCTGAGATAAAAATCTCAACTTCCTTTAAACCTGCCTGTCTGTGAAACTCAAGCAATGACACTGACCTCAGGTTTATTTTCATCACTTCATCCCCACTCACCAAACCCCACTAACACTAGATAATGGCATCAGTGATGAGGAAGTGAATTGCTATTATATCCATAAGCCATATTTGCTACCAGGACAATTATGTTACCTCAGAACGAGGTCCAATAAACAATGGCCACCTCTAATGGCAGGGAAAAAGATGGTAGTTGGAGAAATCAATGCTGCTGGTTTGGAAGAGCCCAAAAATGTGTATGAGATTGTGGTAATGCTCTTCATTACCAAGAGCTGGCAGGGATGTAGAAGACAACATTCCCAGCAGGAGAAGGTAGGCAAATGGAACTGACAAAGCTTACACTGGTGCATCATCCTGCACGTGCAAACTGGTAGGGAGAGGGTCTCATGCTCACACATAAGAGCTTTGGTATTCCAGCCTAAGAAAGCTTTCACTAAGGTAACTGGTACTAATCTGGCTTTTAGCAAGATGTTAAAATTCTCAGGGGAAAGAGAAGTTTGATCTCGTGTCATGGGATATGATTAATGATTCAGATACAGTTCTCATACGTGTGACTTAATGGTAAGAACTGCACAAACACAATGAATGTACTATTTTGACAGTGCTCCCTGAAGACTATTGATGTACCAAAAGTTATCATTTCACTTGGTAGCAGTATCAGAATGCAACAGTTTTGCTATATCTATCTATCTTATATGCATTCATATGCACACATACAAATTATTTTTTATACACACACACACATATATATATATATACGATGCAAGCAGCCAAAAGAAGTAGCATATGGACATGCTGGAGCTGTATTTCAGAACACCAGTGCATAGAAAGGAGCCTCTGTTCAAGGGCTCCATGATTTTGGTTGCCTTGGTTCTGTAGCCAGGTTGACATTTAAGGCAACATCTGACAGTAAGAATGCTCTCACTTGGCAACTGAGTTAAATCTGCTGTTGTACTTTCATGTGCAGCTTTCACTCTGCACTTGCGTGTACACAGCACCAAAATTAAGCTCTTGGTCCACCCAGCTGCCAAACCAGACATGAAATCTCTCCATTCCAATGTACCATCACTATCCATGTTTCAAGTTCTTGGCCTTAGATTAAAATCCTGGAATTAAATGCTGGAGGCCTGTCAATGGCACATCTTAATGAGCTGCCTGACTTCACGTATCAGCTCACCTGACCTAGAAGCTGCCAAGAAGTACACACATTTCTCAAAGTCTCTGGACCAGGTCAAGTATGGAGAGTAAACATGACATGAGAAATAAATCAAAAAGTGAAAATACTGCATAAAATAGGTAGTCAGTGTGAAAAAACCCCCAGTAAACTGAGTCATAATGTACAGGTCACAAGTTCTTAAGTGACAGCATGGTGACCTCAAAATACCAGTTTGGTTTTACCTTGCACTGGCATTGTATTTCAATGGAGATCAAAAATCAAACACCACCCTCCCTTTACTGCCTTGGCCTATCGTACTACATTTGGGTCACTTCTGGAAGAAATGCCAACACAAGTGAGTCTCAGTGGCTGATTTTACAAAAGCAGCAAATCTCCTTTCTATGCCAAATCAAAACCTAGGTTTTACTGTCAGAAAGGCAGGTTGAAAGGGATGTTAGGAACAAAAAAGTGGAATTTGATTCAACTAATATGTAGAAAACCCAAGGCAATTCTGCCTTTCTTCCTATCCTTGGTGGTTCCATATGTCCATACCAGAAAATAGGATTCCTAAGTAAATGGGAAAGCTTTCTACACCTTAGAGGCAATGATATTTTTCAATTCAAAAGAATAAGTGATTTGTCTAATGCTCCTCATTTTGTCAGATATACCTCAGTTTCCTCTCTGGAGCACAAAAATACTAGAGAATAGGTAACTGACTTAACAACACACTGCAAGATATCCTACGCAAGCTTGACAGGAAAAGCCAAAAGAATTGAGAAAAATATCAAACTGTTTCACAGCAAAGTCTACTGCCACTGTCCTGGAAAAAAAAAATCCAGTTTACCTGGAGAAGCTGCTAAAGAAGTGGTTTAAAAACATTAGAAACAAAGCACTGCTACAAGTCTTTTCATAAGCTCCTTTCCCATATTACATTCAGACTTATAAGACCCTTGCAACTGTGAAAAACCATTCCCATCTAGCTACTCCACACTGTTTAAGAGAACAACATAAGTTTTTATTCTTTCCAACAATTTTGCTGCTGCAATAGAGAAAGTCCTTTGTTTTCACTCAGTTTCTACCATTTTAGGTCTCTTTCCTACTAATTAACTTAAGTGCATTTGCCTCTACCATTTCTGGCTTGCAGCAACACGACACTGGCATGATTCTTGACATTTCAACTGCTTCTCACAGACCTGCATTAAAATCAATGAGTTTTGTCAACTTCATCTATTCCCTAATTAACAAGGGTACATCCAGCAGCACAGGCAGCAATGCCTTCTGTTTGTGTACTCAGGAAGATGACTTTGCATCAATTTACACGTTGCTTTAAACAGGAGTTTATCTTTACAGCTAGATCATTACTATGAACTTAACTCCCATAGCACCATTTTAGTGTCCTTCAGGGCTTAGTAAGAAGTTACGCAACTCAGCACTGTAAAATTTTCATTTATTCAACAAGGATGAGTCTTGATTATAAAAATCAAATAAAAGTGGCACAAAAAATGTAGGTTGCATGCCTAAAAGTTTCCTCCATAATAGAAAGGAAAGCCTTTATGCTTAAATTTAGATTAGAAGGTAACTACTTCACAGGATACAAACTCAGGTCCATAGTCTCACTGTAGATGTGTTTGAACTATGCTTCCCCTCATTCTTAACTTTATTAATTGGAAGTCTGCACTTCTTCCATTCATTTGTGTCTACAGAAAAACACTTAAATCATGGGCAATTACTTGACATTTTGAAGATATTTTGAGATACTTGGCTTTCACATCACAAAGGTTGATTACTTCACACAGCATTTAAAAACAAAGCCATTCCTTGTTCTCTATCCACTATTCTGAGCCACGATTTGTGAATGGATTACATTTGCGGGTGGGGGGGAGAGAAGTGAGGGGGGAAAAGCCAACTAGAAAAGAGGAAGTTGTGCTTTTGAAAGTATCAAAGTGGAGTGCATGCTTTGCAGAGAAGTACAATTTCAGCAACAATTTTAGGTGAAATTTAACACAGAATATCTAGCGTGCATTTCAAAACGAAGCATCTCCTTCCTTTGTGCAATTAACAGTGAGACCCAAGACGTAAAATTTTAAATTAAAATCTGATAATTCACTATTCTAAAGTCATCTGCGACTTACCCTACATAAAGTTCTAAAAACCCCACGGATTCCCAGGACGAAGTAACCAGTAATATAAAAATTCATTGTCACGTTTTTGCATTACAACAACCCTGCCCCACAAGTCTTGTCATCTTTCACTTCGCCTTGCTGCAAGGAACGAGTGCAGCATTTCTTCATCTCATCCATAAAATGGTTTCGGTCCCCTCCAAGAGGGAAAAAGAACAGACGGCTTCTATAGGAGGGAAAGCAATCTTTGGAAAAATCAAGATGTGTGGGAAACAGCAAAAGTCCTTGGGCTCAGAAACGCAGCTTCGAAACACCTGGCAGTAAATCAATGTCACCCATTTCGCCGTAATCCCTCAAGTCACTTTTATGAAGATTACTTCCTGCAGTGCATTCCTCGCCCTGCTCCCTCCCCGGCCGACAAGGACTCCAGCACAGAGCACTCCGGGAAGCCGCACCGCGCACACGGCACCGGCGCCGCGACAGCGGGAGCGGACCGGGGCGCGGGTCACGCCTGGCACAACTGTTTCGCTACCAGCCCTGACTCCGGCCCCGCTCCCGATTCCCTGCCAGCGCCACAACTTTCTTTCCCCGTGCCCCTCGGAGAGTCCTGTCGCAACTCCGAGGGATGCGGGGGGACTGCCGCCGCCCCGTTCCCGAGGTCTCCGCCGCAGGGGACACCCCAGCGCCGGTACCGCCGCTCGCTCCCGGCGTTTCCCTTCTCCCGCGCCGCGGTGGCGACCCCTCACGCTCCCTCCGACCTGCCACAGCGTGTCCCGTCCGCACCGCCTCCCTCTCTCTCCGCCTGCCTCCCTGCTCGGCTCCCGGGGCGGCCGCGGCTGCCGGCTCCCTGCGGGGAACAGCCAGGGGCGCAACTTCGCGAAGTGGCGGAGCAGGGGGCGGGCGGCGGGGCCCTCCCGCCGTCCCCGCGGCCAGGGCGCAGGGAACCCGCGGGTCTCCCCCGCCGCGGCTCATGGCGCGGCGCTTTCCCGCCTCCCCGTCCCGCCCGGCGGCGACTGACCAGGGGTCGAACTCGTGGATGATGCTCTCGAAGCGGATGACGGCGAAGAGCCGGGAGCTGAATCCAGCCAGCCAGGCCAGGAAGAGGATGGTGAAGGAGAGCAGGGACTGCCAGCCCGCCGGCTGCGACAGGCCCCCCGACAGGCCGCCGCCCGCCCCGGCGCGGCTGTGGAGCGGCGCCGCGGAGTTGGCGGCGGGTCTGTGCTTGTGGTCGGGGGCCGAGTGCTCCGCCATGTTGTAACCGGGGCTCCCTCGCAGCCTCTCCCTCCGCCCGGCGCGTGCGGGGAGGAGGAGGCGGAGGAGGGGAGGAGAGGAGGGAGGAAGGGCAGGGGGCGGGGGGCTCGGCAAGGGGCGGGGCGGAGCCCGCCCGCTCTTGCTCGGCGCTCCTCGCTGTCTCCCCGCCGCCTCCTGGCGCACCCGGGCTCTGCCGCTGCCTCCTCCTCCCGCGGCCGCCGTCACCGTCCCCCGGTGCGGGGGGGAGAACGGCGCGGCGCGCGCCAGCCCGGGGGGCGGGGCCATCGACAGCACGGGGGCGGGGTCAGGGAGCCGGAGGGGCGGGGCTGGAGACGGCCCTGGGCGCGCGCGCGGCTCCGAGGGGCAGCGCCGGGGTGGGGAGGGAGCTTTGCCAGCAGGGGGCTGCGGAAGGGACCCGGGCGGGAGGGACAGGGGCGGATCGCAGCTCCCGTCCTCCCTTCTTCCCGAGCGGGCCGTTTGACATTGCCGCCCCTCCGGAGCGGGAGGAGCTACCGGGGGAGGGCGGGGCTCCCAGGAGAAGGCGAGGGGGCGGGACCGATCCCCTCGGGTAGCGCCCTCCTAACAGGAACTCCGGTGACGGCCTGTCACGGAGCGACAGGTATTTAAAAGGGGCGGGTCATCCCCGAGTAGCCAATCGGAGCGGCACAGCCCGGCGCTCAAGGGGACGTCCCTCGCGGTGCCAGCCGTTGGGGCAGTTGACTGGCAGTCGTTTGGTCCAGTCGGAGCGCGGCGTGCGAGTCACGTGGGCGCCCCCGGCGCCG
Source organism: Ammospiza caudacuta (assembly GCF_027887145.1). Classification (NCBI taxonomy): domain Eukaryota; kingdom Metazoa; phylum Chordata; class Aves; order Passeriformes; family Passerellidae; genus Ammospiza; species Ammospiza caudacuta. The sequence goes on along the minus strand of NC_080593.1, from coordinate 42,041,208 downwards.
TGCCCGGGCGCTGCGGTGCGTGTGGGCCGGCGGGTGGCGCCGCTCCCGGCGTGCTCCGGAGGGGCGCGGAGCGGAGCATGCCGGGAGTTGTAGTCCGCCTTGCGGGGGCGCGGCGAGCCCGGTAACTCCGTTTGCTAGGAATGTTTATTTGTCCCGGTGGAAACTGCGATGGCTGGTGCTGAGGGATGTGGGAGAGCTTCGCCCTCATGCAGTTGAGAGGAATAGCTTAGGGCAAGGTCAGGGAGAGCCCTGTGTGTGCCACTTGCCTCAGCTGGAAGCACTTTTACGGAATCCCTCAGTGCATTAGGCTGGAAGAGACCATGGAGGTCATCGAGTCCAACCTATGGCCGAACACCACCATGTCAACTCCGCCATGGCACATGGAGCCAGATCCAGCCTTTCCTAAACATTCTTCATTCCAGGGATGATGACTCTACCAGGCGCAGTGACCAGCAAATGGACACCTTGGCTTTTTTGGGAGGGTGGGATTGTTTGGGTTTTTTAAGTTGTCTTTTAGGAGTTTCCCCATTGAAATGCTGTTTGGGAGCCTTTTTAACTCCCTCAAATATTTTGCAAAACCTGTGGCTATAAGGAGAAGGTGGAGAAAACTGAAGGCTTCCAGGGTTGCACATGCCTCATCAGCTTGAGGCATGCTGGCCTTTTTTCTACTCTGAGATGGCAGGGGACAGCCTGCTTTTAGAAAAAGTGTGATATTAAACACAGGCAGAATAAAAAACTACATGGCTCTTCACACTGATCACACGAACAACATATGTTTTATGGTTTTTATGCAGGGCTTCAGTTTTGAAATGAAATAGCTCATGTTTGTTGTCTGAGGACTGGGGATTCCCTTTGATGCACAAATGTGGCTCTTCAAAGGTCCTGAAGACTTGCAGTTCAATTTCACCAGTATGGATGGGGACCATACTGGGTCTTAGTTGACTGATACAATTCTAATTAGTCCTTGCTGTTTTCTCTAGCTTTATTTTGTTTGGCAGAAGAAGAAAACGGTTTCTTTCTGTGCACAGTGGAAACCTTCCTATTACAGAATCCTAGAATGGTTTGGGTTGGAAGAGACCTTAAGATTATCTACTTCCAATCTCCCTTCTATGAACTTCTTCCACTTAACCAGGTTACTCAAAGCCTCATCCAACCTGGCCTTGAACACTCCCAGGAGTGGGGTATCCTTCAGCTTCTCAGGGCAACCTATTCCAGTGGCTCACCACCCTCACAGTAAAGAATTTCTTTCTAACATACTATGTAGGCCTACTTCCTACTTCCTCTCAGTTTAAAGCAATTCCCCCTTATCCTGTCAATACCTGCCCTTGTAAAAAGTCCCTCTCCAGATCTCTTCTAGGGGCCCCTCAGGTACAGGAAGGTGCTCTGAGATCTCCCTGGAGACTCCTCCAGGCTGAAAAGCCCCAACTCTCTCAGCCTGTCTCCATAGGAGAAGTGTTCCAGCCCTCTGATTATTTCTGTGAGCCTCCTCTGGACTCATTCCAACAGGTCCATGGCACTGCTGTGCTGGAGACCCCAGAGCTGGATGCAGCCCTCCATTGAAGTGGAAAGCTCTGTTCAACAATCCTTAGAGAATGTAGCAATTTTTCCTCAATGCCTGCATTATCCAAGGGGAGTGACTTGGTCACTGTATTTGGAAGCAGAGGAACTCTATTGTCAGGTGTGTCATGTGTAGGTTTTGATCTGAGCATTTTGATATGCTGTTGCTCCTAGAGGACTCCATTTCACACAGCCACATAATGAGGCTAAGGAAAACTTCTGGAAGATTTTGAGTTTCAGTTTTGCTGGATCTGGCTTTTAAAAGGCTAAATTTTTGTGAGGTAGGGATTTTTTGTTTGTGTTGGTTGTGATTTGTTTGTCGTTGCTTTTTTACACACTGTATTCTTTCTTGCTTAAGTAGGCCAATAATATGTTAGAGATAGACATTTGCCCCTTTTCTGGTGTTGTCAGTGAGGCTTTTTTAATGAGCTGACCAGCTGGCATTTCAAGTGAAGGATTTTTTTTTAATTGGTTCATGAACGCAGAGCAAACGCGAGCAGAAATTTGCAACTATCAAGTGTTTTCTAAAAGGTACTGGCTGATTTTACAACAGGCTCAGTCCTGATCTACTTTTCTGGATTTCTATTCTGTCAGTTGGCATCCTGCTTTTGGTAACAGCAGTTCAGGCTTAACGATGCAGCAGAGGAGCTGTTTCAAATGGCAGTTTTGGACGCTGAGAGAATACCTTTGTGTTTTCTTTCCTTCCTGACTGTTTTTCTCGATGTTAAGGAGCCAAAAAGGACCCATGATTCATATTAGCTGGGGAAAAAATGTGTATATCAGAGCTTTTTTTTAATGTATAATTTACTACCAATGTTAACTTTCCTTGATTTGGAATCTGATTTATTTAAAAATTATTGCAGATGATGGTGTGGATAAGGTTATGTGATGTTTACTTTAAATTTCAGTGCTATAACTTTTACTTGCAACAGGGAGGTTATATCATTCTGAGTGTACTGTCAGAGTTAGATCAGACAATTTTTTGAGCATAGACAAGCCCAGACAATGTGATTTATTTGAATGCTGACTAATGGTAAAGTGTTTCTTTGTTATTGGTAACAAATTGCATTGTTGCCTATTCATTTTCAAACTGTTCAAAAGGCTGTACTCTTGAATATCTCAGAGCTCGGGCAATGAAATTTAGTGGCAGCAAAAGCTCAGTTCTAGTAAAAGCTTTTATTAATGTTTCTGTAAATTTATTGTTTGAATTGAAATAAGGCTTAATAGTCTCATGATAAAATCAATCAAACAAATGCAGACAGATGGAAATTAAAAGACTCATAGGTAGATGGAAAGATTCAGTGGGTTTGGTACTACATGGCCATGACAGCAATGGAAAAGACATTTCTGTAGAGGAAATGCAAAAGATGCCTACTGGAAACTGCATTCAACCCACACTCATAGCTTGATAGGCAGGGACATTTTCCATTTCTCTCTTTTTATTTTATCTTATTTTATTTTTACTTCCTCCATCCCCCCACCCCATCCTCTTGTGTTCTTTGATTTGTTTCAAGGTAATTTGGTTTGATTTGTTCCACTGTGTGTGGTGGTGCATTCTGTGAACACAAAACCCCACAAAAATGTCCACATTAGTGACTGAGAAGTTGACTTTGCATAGTGATTATGAACCATTTTGTGTATAGAAAATCAGTTTCCTATTCTGAGCGTGTAAAATAATGGCCAAATGCCTTAAGGAAAGAAAAAACTCTTTCATTTCCAAGTTTCCTTAATAGTGGAATTATTCAGTGGATAATGCCAAATGCAGAATTCATATTATGGTTGTACAAACTAGAAAATCTTGAAAGCTGTGGATCTGCATATAGGAAAATGTCAAATGAGAGCTTTTCATTCCTCAACAAGAGCTACCATGTGTCAGTACTGCTGAAAGAATGACAGCAAAATTCCTGCAGAAAAAGCTCCACATGGACACATCCAGGACATCAATTATTAATCAGAAGTACACAGACTCATGGTTCATATTCTCACCAAACTTCATTAGCAACAATTCAGCAGTGTTTAGTAACAGGAGTAGACACCGTAGTTTAGAAAGCCATTTGAAGAGCTGTTCAGGTTTGAAGTGAGTAAACAAATCTCTTTGTGTTCCTGCAGCTGAACAAGTTGTTAAGCTTGATATTAAGATATTTTGAGGATGACTTTAGAAATTAATGACACAATATCTCCTGAAATGAAAAATATTAAAATAGTACACTTAAGCATAATTTGGTGTGGTGGAAGATCCTTGATTTCAGCTATGTGCTCAGATGGTCATTGATTTAAAAATGTTCACATGAGAGAAAACATAACCCTATTGCCTGAAATTATCTTTGGGAACCTGAAGTTTAATACACTTAAAAAATCACCATCTCTTAGTCTCCATATAGACAAAAATGACGTGAGTTTACTCTAATTGTAAAATGGATTTTACTCAGCAGCTGCGACCCTTTGTGGATATGTGTAAATCACTTAAGCAGTGATACAAGATGGTCTGTAAAGGGTTTTGCACCTGTGTAACTATAATGAGGTTTGTAATTGATTTGAGTAGAAATTGCATAACTGGTGTGTTTAGACAAGGCCTTCATCTGGCATTTAATTCAATAACAGGAGAATCTCAAACTGTACAGAGTTTTATTAGCGATTTCTTCTTTTTTTTTCCAATAGTTTAAATGTGTTGATATTGCTCCTCTGCTTCTTCTGTCTTAATTATCCTGCTTAATTTGCCTTTCCCATGACCTATACTGTGGCAAAAATCACTCCAGTCTGCATGCACAGATCTGCTTTTTGCTCTCCCTAGCCAATCCATGACATAATCATCTGCCACCATAACCTTTTGCATCAACCTGCCTTTACTTGTGAAAAAAAATGGGGCTTTTCTATCTGCTGGGCTGGTACCAGCCCTGCTAAATCTTCATCCCTTGTTAAAAAACTGAAGGAGAGACACACACTGGGCCTTTCTTTGAATAAATAAAAAATGCTATACTCAACCTTCTACATGTGTATTTTCTCACCCACATACATAAATGCTGTGCAACATTTAAAACCTGTGGACCTCTGAAGTACCTATCTTGAAACATGTTTTGTCATCTGTAGTGTTTGCAAGCACCTTAACCGGAATTTCATTGTTCTTGGCAAATCCTGCACTCAAGTGTTTTTACAAAACTTTCATTTTATTCTTTCTGTTAAGAAGGAGAGTACAGCCTTGGGGATGATCCAAAAGAAGTTTTAAAAAAGGCCATTTTCTTCAGGGACATCACTAAATGGCTCATCTGAAGAGTGATGTTTAACATGTAAATGCTAGGTACCTAGGTGTTGTAGATAGTGGGTCTTATTAAAATATTTTGTTGGAACAGCAAAGCTGCTCAGGGAACCAGGCTGGAGGGTAAAGCCTGTTGGAATCCATAAGGTTAGAGGATTTTTAAGAAATGGTTAAAAAAAGTATGTAGGCCTTAGATTGGAGTTTTGTTAGCATTGCAGAAAAGTTTCCCATGCAAACAGAAAAGTTTCCCAAGTAGTAGACTTGACAAACAACAATAGGCCTCTGTAGAATTGGCTTTAGGAGGGCAACAAGGTTATTTAATGTATATCTTTAGAGGTTAGCATGAATAGAACTTTGTTCTTTGTTTCTGATGAACCAGTCTTTGTTTTAGCTACGATTACGTATGTTTTATAAGATTGGATAGAATGCTTGTCAATACGTATTTTCTGTGTGTGATTGGCTGAAATCTAGACTGAGATGATTTTATGTATTTCTGTATCAGCTCTTCCGGGGAGGACATTTTGGTGTGGATCAGTGAGCTGTCATGTCTCCATTTTGTATTTTGAGACTGATGTGCTGGAAATAAAAGCAAAAATCTCTTCACTGGTCTGGTTACAATGTTATCCATATTTGGATATTTTGCCACGGCCTAGTGGGTTCCTTTTTTAAGACATGGGTTCCTGACACAATTGGACTTATATCTACCCTTCCCCCGCAAAGCCAACCTCTGGGGAGTGGAGTAAAAGTTACATTCAGTTTAAGAATATGAGATCTCTCTTTGTTTAGTCACAATTAAGGTAAAATTTGTTGAAGTGAGAGGGGAGAAAAGAGTATAGGAAAGGCATTCTGCTGTTTGCTGTAACACCAGCTGCTGTTACAGCATCAGGGTAAGATGTGTGGAAACAGCAAAAAACAGAGGGGCAGAGAGGAAAAAAAATTGTTAAAGTTATTTAAAGCCTGTTTAAATCAATGGGAGATTTTTCTTGGTAGCATGTTGATCATCCTTGACTTGAATTTTTCTTCCTTGCCTCCCTCACCAGAAAATTCCACATAGTTTCTGGTAGAAAATGAATGCAGGGGAAGGGGGAAGAGATTTTATTTGCACATTGTCTGTGAACAGTTGCCATAATTCATTAAAGCTTAGCTCTTCTGATTTTAGTTTGGCTGATAAATTTGAGCAAGTTGTTTAAGTTGGAAAATTCTTCTGCAGTATCAAAGAATACTTCAGTAGGTGGTAAAAAAGAAAATTGCATAGTAAAATATCAGCAAAGAATTCCCCATCCCTGGAAGTTTCACTGTAAGTATTGTGCAGTATTTTTCCATAATTGGGTTTATAGTCTAAATGTGCACAGCCTTGAGGAAAGAAAATTTTAAAGATTGTTTCTAGCACTTTTCTCTTGGTAGCAATTCAGACTAATTGTCTCCTTGCTGTTTTCTAGACTACTTGTAGGTATTTTTCTGGTCAACTGCTGCATTAATAACTGCATTAAAATTGTAAAAGAATTTAAGTCACATTGTTGTGGAATAAACTGTGCCAAAATGCACTATGCAATACAAAATAGGAGCTTATGGGTGCTTTGGGATAATGTAATTTCAAACTTTCCTTGCATGTAGATCTGAAGTGAGGACTCCATCATTGTCAAGAAGAGAACTCAGCAATGAATACTTTGACTTTATATCACTTGAATTTCTTTGGCTTCCTCAGTGGCATCAAATGATTAGAGGATTCAGAAGTGAAAAGCTGATGTACTGAGGTGAAGTTACTCTGCAGTTTTTACTGCCTTCTGTCCACATATGAACTGAGACAGCACATTCTGTGATATATAATCTGTAGGCTTCAGGTCCCCAGCAATCTCTTTTTGCAAATGACTCTAGTGCCTGAATCCTAGATTTACTGTTATCCAGTTGAATTTCTGGGTTTTTTTGTTGCTTTTTTACCCCCCTTATCATATGTGTTCTGAAACAATGAATCTTAATGTTTAAAATCCTATCCTGAGGAAACTGACCCCACAGTAATTAATCTAATCCTTACTGCTAAACTCTCTTCTTATGCCTTCTTTTCTTAAATATTATTCCCGTTTATACATCTTAGAACATTGTAATCCCTATTGATACTCTATGCCATTTCCTTATACATCCTCCCAGTTTATGAGTGATACTTGCTCCCAGACATAAAAAATCATAGTATTTCCAATTAATTTGTTTAGAATGGATTTCTAGTTTTTACAGGAATGCAGCCAAATAAATTTGGTGCAAAAATAAAGATCCTTTTCTTATTTGACTGTAGCAGAAGTACTGATGCAAAAACAGGACCAGGGGACAGACTCTTCTGCCAAAGCAGCCAAGACACTGTTCAAGGCAGGGTTCATTCTCCTTCTTTGACATGGCAATCAGCAAGTAATACAGCATTAATGTAACAAGCCATGTCATACCTTTTAAAAGCCTCTTTGTTGTCTTCTGGTGTGAATTCTGTCCTCTAAAATTTTTTCCTGGTTTTTGCTGTTGTGCTCTCTGTACTTCTGCATTTAGAGATTGGGAGGGAGGAGGAGTTGCATGAAGTTGTCTTAAACACAAAGATACAAAACTGACTTACAAATGCTGATTTACTAACACTGCTGCCCTGACACATGCATTCAGCCTCCCTGGTCTCTCCCTTCTCCCATCTTGTTTGATATTGTGCCATTTATTTTTACATGGAACCGGTGTTGCTTGAGATCACCAAAATTGCCAAGACAGGTGTAATAACTCTAATTTCAGTACTTTTCCTTTTGAGCTAGAACAGATGCACTTTGGTTTTGCACGAAGGACTACACTCAGTATTGCTTTGGCTTCTTTATGCCATGGATTTTGTGCCAAATTACTGACCTTCAAAATTGTAAGGGTGAGAGATTGGAAAAATCTTCCAACTGTTCCCTGTACATATGCCTCAAGTGTGGACCTTTATGTACAGTATTTGAGATTCAATATGAGATCCTTTCCAAACCCATAAGCTACTGCAGGGATATCTGTCATGGAGCACTTCTTCCCCTTCCTTCTCCTTGGAACTTGGTGTTCCCTCTGTTGTTTCTAACTCTTTTCTAACTCTTCCTCCTCCTCTCTCTAGCTGATGCCTTGTTGTATTTCTTGGATATATTTCAACTTGGCTGTTGGGCTCAGCCTTGATCTTTAGTGGATCCACTGTAAAGCTTTCTGGAGCCACAAGTGTCTGGCACAGATCTGACCCCCTCCCACAGGTTTCCAAGTCCACATAGGCAAGCTGGATAGGGAATGTGACCGAGCTATCTGCATCATGATATCTTTTAGCTGGTTACCAGGACTTTTTTTTACTTTACTCAAATGTCTTTTTGTTACATACTGTTCTGTTTATACAATGTCATGTATTGAATATTGTGTTTGGAGGCTGTATATATTTCTGGAGTCATACAGCTTTTGAAAAGATCCTATTTCTTAATATTGAAAATAAATTCAGAAATTTCTAAGGTAATGGCCTCTTTTTTAAGGAAAATACCTCCATTATCTTACAAGGTTCTTTAATTTGCTGAATTAGTTCTACTTACATCTCCTTCATGCAACTCCCACCTGAAGCAGAGATATACTTCATGATTTTTATTGCAGGCAGATGGTAAGATTTGTGTGGAGATTCTAGACAATTTTTATTGGGCTGTTAATTACTAGCATTTGAATTATTAGTATAGAATTATGCTACTACTTTGTTATTTCTGCAACAGTTACCCTTCTTCTGGAGAGAAACGTGACTTGTGACTTTCTTGTTTTCGTCATTAGGTCATTGTGGTAAGTAACAACAAAGAGAAGACAGTGTTCAAATGCTCTTTCAAAGGCAGTAGAGTAATTCTGCCAGGCTTAGAAAAAATGCAGTGTCATTTCACTGCAGTCCCACCACCCTACTGTCACCTGTGGCTTAATGTGCACTGTCCTAACCTGGACTGTCAAGTATAAGTTGTATATAGTTTCTTCTAATGTGATAGGAGAAAAATTTTATTAATATAGGCAGCACCGCTTCTCACAGCTAGAGACTAGAAAAGCTGTGAATATTCAGTACTAAGACTGACCATCTTTTACTTAATTCTCTGTTTTAGTTGAGAATGAGATATGCCTCTGAAGATCAGCCAGGTCCTCCAGAGTATTATAAGCCCTGTCTGTCAGCTTATATATTATACAATTATAATACAATATACATATACAATATATTTTTGTTTTGGAGTCCTATAGAGGCTCCTAAAAATCCAGAAATGCAAGGTCAAACCCTGAGTGCTTTTAGGCATACAAACCTGAATTATATAAAATTTTGATCATAAAAAGTTTTCTCTCTCTGTTACATATTAGAACAATCTAAAGAATGACAGATCCCCGGTAGGATGAAAAGATGAAATATCAATATTTTAGTTACTCTGCCTCCATATGGTATTATTATCCTTTTACTCATACACCCAACATTATGGCAGCTAGTTTCTTGAAAAGGAAGCAGAAGCAATCAGCTTCCTAAGCATTAGTGTGAGGTAGGTCTGTAAGAAATGCCTATGCTAAAGGATGAGAGATATAATCATGGCTTGTTCTACCCATCCATGCTTGAGAAATTAATACCTCTCAAAGCAGGTTTTTAATTTGGTAATTAGATATTCTTGTGCTTGATCTTAAGTTAATTTTGGAAGTAGTACTCTTGTAATTTCTAACCATCACTTTTTATTAACTCTTGGGAAGCCACACTTTTGTGTATTGGGAGATTAAGTGTAATCAGATTCCATCTCACTAAAGCACTGCTGTGTAAACCACTTCACCTTCTGTTTAACTGAGAAACTGAACATGGAGAGGCTTTATGTTAACAAGGAAAGGATGAATATTTAAATTGGCCAGAATGGTATTATGGCTCTTCTGAGCCTCTTAGTACATAGTTACTGGCATTGCCTCTTTGCCTATGCTTATGTTGTCCTTATTTTCAAACATCTGCAAGGATTGGGAAATGCTCTGGAGTTATGAATAATACACCAGTAGAAGGGTTGGGATGCTAAGTGTTCAAAACAAGCTCATCAGGGTGTGTGTGTCATGAGCAAACAAACGCTGCGTTTCTGCCCACCTTTCTGGTCAACTCTGAATTTTTGGAAAATACAGTTTCTGAGGCCTAAGTTACCTGTGGCAGAGCCTTTTCCCACTGGAGGAATAGAGCCAAGTTCTTTTGGTAACAATTCTGTTTACAATTTTCAGACTGGTCAGTGGAGCCTCATAACGGCTGCCTACAAGGAGTTTGCCAAGTACCCACTCCCAAGGACCTTTGATTGACTGGACAAACTGCTCTTCATTGGAAAACGAAAAGTGAAAAGAGCTGAAGACTGTTATTCTGTTGCAATGATTATGCTCTTGGTCTAGTGCAGAGTATCCTCCTGTAAGCAAGGAGCTGCCCAAGTCATGTCTGCTGATGAGCAGAATTTACACTTAGAGTAAAAGAACTGTAAAGATGTGGTAGTGTATTTCGCATTTTATACTCTGTTTTAAATGTCTGTCCTGAAACCTAATAACATCTAGTTTTGTAGGGCTCTGAAGAACAGTAGTACAAATTGGCAGATGTTTTGATCTGATGGGAGCTGAAATTTTATTCTTAAACCATTAATACTAAATAGACCTAAATTTCCTGCACTTCAGCTGTGTTGCAAGAGAATTGATTGTGATATTTGAGACAGAAAAGAAAAAAAACTATGATGGTAGTTGTTGAAGATTTACTTCAGTTTTAGAGAAATGTAAGAAATATTTTATACCAAAACTACTCTCTTGTGCTCGTGGTGGAGTGAAAAGAAAAATGCCTGTGCCTTAAGGAGCACATGTGAAATTATCAGCAGGAACATTCTTGGTGCTTAGCTACTTGGTTAATCTAAGAACTTGACCACTGTAACAGAGTTAAACGTTTCTTGCAGTGAGTTTTCAAATTCTTTTGAAGATAGAGTTGCTTGGATTCTGATCAGACTGAATCCGTGGTAAAAGAACTGGAACTATGAGATGAGAAAAATTTGTAGATTTTCCTATAAGAATTTCTATCTATGTGCTGTGAATTGTTGCCAGAGCACACTTATGGTGATGTATCTGTTGGACTTGTGTCTTTTATGTCATGTCCTTCCTAGAAGCCAGGAAGATGATGCTGCTACTGACTGTTTGTCAGGATCAGAGTGATAGCCTCTTGCAGAAGCACTTTGGCTTAGTTACTGAATCAAAAACCATCTTTCTTGGCAGTGTTATTGGCAGTTTTCTAGGTATATTTTTAAAATATCTTTTTTTCCCCTCTAAGATAGTTAATGGATGATCTCTGAAAAAAATTGCTCTGCTTCCTCTAGAGATCAGGATGTCTTGGACATTTGTGTTTTGGTTATTTATCAGGGTGCAATTTCTCTCTAGAAATGGATGAGGTGAGAATACCTGCAGATTTTGGGTGATAGGGAAAAGTTGCCAATGAATTGGGAATATTTTTATTAGATCTATTTTATAAAATCTATTTTTTATGTTTTATTTGAAGACTAATTTTAAAGTCATTAAAATGTGTAATTCTTAAGTTCAGCACTTGAGCCTGTATTTCTCTTTGAGCATGTGAATAACCCAAATAAAGTGCTCAGAGATAATCTTATGCTGAAGTATTTTTGCTGAATCATGTCCCTAGAAAATTTGATACATGCAAATAAAAACATATCTAAATATATGAGCATTGTTCCCAGATTTGGTAGAAATATTTCTGCTTTCTATATGTACTTCTTATAATAAGTTTCCCTTGAATGCAGTTTGAATATAATTTTGCTGTTCAGCAATCCAGATGCAAGAAACATGCCATAAATATCTTGTCCTTCTCTCCCTCCCCCGAAGTTGCATTTGGCAAGTGTATCATGCTATATATTGATGTTACTATTTTATAAAGAATTTATAAAATCTTGGACAGTAATGACATTTTTGCACTGTTCCATAAGCACAGAGAAAGTGCAAGACCACTTACTCTCCTACTCCAATCCAATATAATATTAATCATTATGTCCAAGAAACTCTATTATCACTCTGGAAACAGGATTAAACCATCCTTGTCCCTAAGAGTTTTTCATAATTCATTTAGGATGAATCAGCATACAGGAGTGGAGCTCAAATTTTTAGTTTTGGTGACTGGGGTGTATAAGCTCTCAAGAAAGTGAACGGGATATATCCTGAGGGGGGGGGTAAGTTTATGAGGAACCTGATGCTGCTCAAGGCTCACCAAGTAGTAATAAAGAGTAGCTGATAGGCATAGGCAATGCACAGCCCAGTTATTACTCTTTCTGTCCAATAGGAATCTCTCTATGGTTCCAGGATATGACCCTTTTATTCCCTGTGGTGAGGAGAAAGCCAGAGCTGGATCCGCATATCACAGCTCTCTGCTGTAAGAGTTGAGTAGCTGAGGTCATGCAGAGCAGTGTCTGCTAATATTTCCATGGGAAGATTTGAAACCGGGATCCCAGGAGTCCTTTTGAGACAGGGATCAGTGACAGAGACTCCCTGTTCAGCCTGTTTTCCTTGGGGTTGTAGGTGCCAGAACTGCATGGCAGAGCAGCTCTCTTGTGAATGGTTGTAGGTGGAGCTCCAGGTGACAATGTTAAATTTAGGTATTTTGGTCAACATCCCAAGTGAGGCTGGAAAGACTCCAGGCCATTGTGTCATTTCAGGAATTCTCACTGATGTGATCAATCACTGATGTGATTGCTCTAAACACACCAGTAGATTTACACTCCAATTTGGCTTGAATACCTGTTATGTACCCTTGGTTTACCTGTGTGTCTTTGCTCTGGGCATTCACAGCAAGTTGTGTTGGACCATGACCAAATGTAAATGTGTCAGAGTCATGTTTTAGAAGCATAATTATGATACCCTACTTGGGAAATGGCGCTTAATTATAAATAATTAGTTTTATTTTGTTGCAATTTTAGAATCGTTAATGGACTAGTCAGAGTTTTCAACATTAGTGTCTCCTGGAATAAGGAAGGACAGAGTTTTCAAAAGATGCTCTTTTTTTGGTTAAAAAAAATTATCAGTCATCTTCATTTACTGTATGAATAATAGGATCTAGAGATGGGAAAGACTTATTACTTTAGGTAGTCCATTGCCTTCCCCAGGAAAATGGTTTTCTGCCATAAACTTTTCCAGTGCTTTGGGCAATTTAGTTTTAAATATCTTTGCAAATAAACAGCATTTTCACTGCTTCTCTAGGTAAGTTATTGAACACCTTTTTTTTTCCCCCCAAGCGATTTAATTATATTTTACTTTCTATTTATCATACATATATAGATAGCTAGATGGATGGAGATATCTTTTAAAAGACAGAAATTTGTTATCTGAGATTTTCTGGGTTAGATAGAGAAAAAAAAGTTCTTTCCAATCCAATGCTGTAGATACCCAATGCCTCAGCAAATGTTGAGGTTTTGCAATTATGTTTTCATATCTATTTTGTTGCAGTAAGGATCCCGTGAAGTCTGAGAGAGGATATGCTATTGAAAAAAAAAATCTTTCTAATAAATCTTGACTGAAAAAAAAAAGGGTCTCCATGACTACTTATCACAGCCATTTTGCATACTGTTCATTGCAATGACAGGTAAGCAAAACGAGATTTGTGAATTACATCTCTGTATTTTAAATTAATGACTAAATCTTTGCTACTGTCCTTAGGAAGTTTTGCTCTCAGGCACTGCAGATCTTTGTAGGCATTCCTTCTGAACTAACACTGTTATTGTTGAAACAAATTGCACCGGTCTTCTTTTAATCTCTCTAAAATGTTAAAGATGAAGTAAAGAAAAACATTTTAGAGGCACAAAAATCTAGCATTCACTTTCATTTTGTTTCACCTTTAATCAAACTGTAACTGTTCCTGCTAGAAGTGTTTTTGTAGCACTTCTATTTGTCCAGAAATGTAATGATTTGTCACCTCTTTGGGACAACTTATGTGATAACAATGACTTAGTATGTAAGACTCTACAACGAGGGGGTGATTAAAAGGAATTTCAGAACAGAAAATGTTTCTTAAACAGGTCAGTTTAAGAAAATAAGCCTAAACATACAGCCTGCTAAAACAGTTAATATCAAAATAAAGATAGCATCCTCTATTTTAAAATTTATATATCTCTTTAATATTTAAAGTTTTAAAATAATATTTTTATTAATTTCCTGAATAGCTAGAATACAAATAGATAAAGATCTGCCAATAATTTTATTCTTGGTAATAGAATCATTCATGGTTAAAATTTGGCAGGCTTAAGTTCCTTAATAAATGGTATCTTAATGAAATCACACAATTGACTGTATAGCTGTAGATCAGTTCATGACCAAAAAAAGGATTTGAAACTGCTATTGCCTTCATCCCTTAATTTCATACAACAAACTTCTGGTGTTTCCCTTCAGAAATGATAAAGTTCTTAAGAAACTGATCTGCTGCCCTCCCTTCCCAAAAATATTGTTGGGACTTATGTGCATGCCAAAATGTTTGAAGTACTTAATGAATTTTAAATAAGTTGTATCTGACTTTTGTATACTTTCTTTTCCAAGGATTTTAGCTTTATCCATAGAATATCTATAGAGATATTTTGCTCAAAATAAAACCAAAAATGAGGTAGAAATGAATCCATAAAGAAGTAGTGCTCCCATCTGAGTTGTCATTTGCTACCTTTGGTTGTCAAAATTGCTGAGCAAAGTATGCAAATGAGCAAGCTTGTTGCCCAGAAAGTTAAAGATAGAAATCTTCAGAATTTGTGCATTCCTGTGAGAAGCCTTTTGGATCAATTTCTTGTGAGAAATCTTCCCACCAAAGCTTCAGATAGAACTGAGGAAACATAATGTATTTAATTGATTAGGAATTTACTGGATTACCAGTAGTGGTGAGATCTCTAACCACCATGAGTAAATGTGATTAGATGCTAAAAAATTACTAAATTTTCATTAATCAGACTTTACGTCCAAATGCAATTTCCAGAAAGTAAAATCTTATTTCCTTTACAAATTTGTCTTTGTCTCTTTCTGCTCTTATCCTGAGCAATGTTTAATTTCCAAAGCTGATGAATATCTGCAGTCATCTCTCATACCATACATCTACACTCCAGTCTAACAATGTAGCTATAGCTCCTCAGGATACACCTGAGCTGGCTTTAAAACTGCTCTTGTGGGTACGCAGCACAGTGTAGCCAGACAGGGGCTTGGAGTTTCATTCAGACTGTTTGATTTAGGCTTTAACAGTCTGTGCTGAGACTCATCCTGCCTAGGGATGGACTTTTGTCAGTCACTAAATTGGTTAGATAAGTCAGCTTGGATATGTACATTCAAGCTACCCTGCCTAGTGTCATACCAGCACATTCTTTATTCCACTGGAAGTTGTGTAGGGTAAAGAGAGGTCAGTGTGTTCAGACTCCTGTGGAGGGAATAAAGGGATTTGCAACATCTAAGTGGCCTGCAGTAGCTTCAAAGTGAAAAAAAATACCATGCAGGAGTTACATCATTGTCTTGAGAAGTCATTTGATTTCTCTCCCCAGTAGATGTATAAAAGACCAAACTCTGACTCCAAGAGTAATGGATTTGAACAAATCAACCTTAACAGAAAATATTACAGTCTAGAGTATTCAGCCCAATCCCCACATCATTTAGCATAAAAGCTATCAAGCAAACCAGTACAAATTTCTTGTATTACTCCCACCCTCCTTAGATTACCTGTCTGAGATTTATTTTTGCAAGTTTCCACTTTATAGTATATTTTTATTACCAGTGATAGAAATATATTTATTTTAAAACAGGATGTAACAATATTGCAGTGTGTTGCCCTTTGTTCAATACCATATTTTACTCTTTTTTTCTTAGTAGTAATGATAATTCTTAACACTTATAGTATCCCATGTATTGAAAAGACCTTTGCTGCCATCAACTCAGTATCTTGTAGACTAGTTCGATATTGTATCTCCATTTTAGAAATAATCTGAGACAGGAGATCTTTAACAACCTTTGAAAAGTACTCCTAATTGTCTCTCACTGAGTTCTTGTATGTATAACTCTAGTTTCCAGAGGTTCCTGGCCTCTTCTGTTACCTTCAACAGGGTAATAAACTATTACTCTGAAAAGGGGAGCCCAGGAGGGTAGTTGACAGTGTGTCTGCAATTGAATAAGATGCTGTTTCCTCTTATGTGCACTCTTTCCCTCAGTCTCCATGGGTTCCATACCATACCCAGTGTATGCTCCCCCCCTCTTGTAGCCACAGACCCACTGCTGCAGAGCTCAGCAGGCAAACCTCAGGCTCTGGAGACTCTAGAGAGTCTCTGGTTACACTGTTTTTCCTTCTCACTTTCTGTCCATCAATCATCTCAGTACTCCTGCATATTATCTGCTGGTTTGTCCATGACTTGCCTCTAATTGTAGTCCCTTCCTACCTTTCTGTTCTTACATTCCTATGCTTGCCTGCAAGTGGCTCAAGAATCTTAGTGGTATAATTGTCATGGATTTACCCATCCAAAGGAATGTTAAAATTAAGAACAGTGTTCCAACATATGTTACACCCCACACTTGCTACCAGCATCTTTTGTATGCAGGGTTCACATTTGGTTCTGCTTTCCTTCCCTCCTACACTCACATTTCCTATACACACACAAACATCTGTTTTCCATTCTCCAATCAATAGTATAATTTAGCTGCTTAAATAAAACTATTGGTATATTTGGGGTCTGTAGATGTAAAATTCAGAATGAAAATATCATGTATTTTATCTGTCCACAGTAAATTTTGTAAAAGGACCTGCCATGAGAGTATTTCTAGTCCAGGAAGAGAGCAAACGACAGCATGAAAGACTGTCCTGTGGGACTTTTGGGTCTCTGTACTTGTATTGTTTTAAAGTGTAAGGCTGATGACTTTGATATGTTATATTTAATATACATTAAAAGTTTATTGTATTTTTAGGAATTTTGCACATGCTGCTTACGTATCAACGTTTTATATAGGATAGCATATGAGGGTTTTTTATCACTGAGGTTTCATCAAAACTGGACAGAAAATAAAATTGGATAATCCATTTTTTTCATTTGGGGGGATTTCTTTTTTTAAATAGTTCACCTCTTCCAGTGTTGGTTTAAGAAAAAAAAATCTGATCTGAAATGGGCTTTTGAACAAAGGTCTAATTTAAATATAGATAGAAAAGGGCAACATTTTTTCCTTTACTGCATGCCAGCAAAGTCTGCCAGTACATCTTGATGATTATTTACAAATACGTTTCTGTTTCTCTCCCCCAAAATATTTTCCATCTTGAGAATATAGTCTTCTAGTAACAATTTTATGGTTAAAGTTGTAAACCAATTTTTTATTAAGAGCTTTTAATGCTGACTTTCATAAAGGAAAACTTTTCTCTTTTAAATTTTGAACTGTGACGTGTAGTCAAAAAAGGTACTTGGAAAGGACTCAAGTTTAACTGCACAAGCAGTTTTTTGAGAGGATGGAAATGCAAGGAAATTGTTCTAATGTTTACAGCAAGAATACCTTTGCTTTTGATAAACCATTGAAAAATGTCTTGTCAGGAGACTCAATATTCTTGACTAGCATGAGAAAGAATTGCATTTATTATTAAGTAGGCAGGTCTTTCCCTATTAGATTGTGTTCAATTCAGTGGAGGTACTAGAAATGCTTGAACATAAATTAAAAAGAAATGTTTTCTAAACCTTACAAGACCAAACAGCTCTTTTTAGCAGAACTGTATCCCTGGGAAGCAAGGGAAGCGAAAAGGGCAGAGAGGCTTGCTTGTTTTTGTATGTCATACTTGGGTCTTTAAACCAGCAAAGAGATGAGATCTCTGAGCACATCCAATAGTTTGACACTGCTGAAAGGAGGATTTCAGGTTCTGTTATTCCTGCTTCCTCTTTCACTTTTCCTTACTTCTGCCCCAAGGTCCAATTTTTTTTTTCACAGCCACTATTACTTGTTCAACCACTCATGAGTGGATCCAGCTCATTAAGTAAGCAGAAACCAGGGTGTTTTTGCTGAACTAAGCAGGCTTTTGCAATTTTACTTGTTATATTTGTCATGAAAAAGTGAGTACACATAACAAACAAACAATCACAGTCCTGAAAAACATACAGTGTTTCATAAACCAGAAGGATTATTGTGTGCTTAAGCCATTATGAGTTCAAAACCTGAGAATGAAACAATTTATCTTTTCTGATGGAAAATAAAGGCAGGGTATTTTATACCAGGACCAAAGAATTTCTGCAGTTGCTATCACCCCAGTGTAATTGAGAAACAAGGTTATTTTTTTCATTTAAAGGTCTGCATGGATGCTAGGATTTCACAAACACTAAGTCAAGGTTAAACTGGCTTTCTCTTCAGTTTGAAAACTGGCAAACTTTCCTCCTCTGAATGGCTCTGGTTTTAGCCACTTGTGTTTTCCAGAAAGTTCAGAGACAAATTCCATTCTTGTTTGTAAAGACTTTTGTTGGTTTGTTCGGTGCTCTGAAATAACCTTTCCCACTTTTGTTGGTTTGTTTAGTGCTCTGAAATAAGCAGGTTATGTTTCCTTTCTATTGAAAATCATTATATAAATGGCAAAGCATCAGGAATTTGTAATGAAAATTCTGAAGTCTTCATTCCATAAAAGAAAAAATTAAAGGCACCAAACTAAGCTCTTCTATAAGCTTTTTAGGTTTTCTCCTTGAATAGCTCTGAATGTTTTTAGACCATAATTAATGAAAATAATATAATGTCTTTGGCTTTTGGTACAAAGTCTAATTTTCTTTTATTCTTTTAAGTGAGGAGAAAGCACCAGATGAATCTTGCTTTTTGAAACTTGGTTTCTACTGAATCAACATGTAGTAATTTATTTCTGCAAGTGTCCTAAGACTTCAATAAAATGGATTCTGAAAATAGTTACCCTTCCAAAAGGCCAAAATTAGACATAACATCCTTGTAAGTGCATGTGTTCAAGAGCAGGGTATTTTAAGACCTGCATTTTAATCTAAACATGTGTTTGCTATCAGCTACAAAGGTTAGGCTTTCACAGATTGTTCTCTGCACAAGGAAAATCAGTGATTTTTTTTTTTGAGGCATAATATGGGGGCTTTTACCTTTACTAACTGACAGTGGTGAATAGAAGAGAAATTGAACCAATAACTGAGCATATTTTAGCCTGATTCCAGCCTTTTTTCTGCCTCTGAGTATAGATATACTCTCTGAATTGCAATAACTACAACCCACCTAAAACTGTTAAGATGCTCATTGCTGCACATGTAACAGGAGGGATTCAAAAAATTATCTCTGTGTAAGGAAAACTATTTATGATGTCCAGTATTAAAGTTTAAGTGCATATTCTTATATTAGCTCTCTTGAGGAAAAAGAAACCTTGTATGAGGGAATGAAGTTTTATGTACACCCTGAATATGTAACAGCAATTGTTCTATAGGCAGAAAAATCACAGAAGGAATTCTAGATGCACAATAGAAGCATGACAATGATTAATTAGCTGAATTTACAGCAAAAGAATTGTTGCACAATTTGACTCAAATATCAGTAATATAATGGAGCTAGGTAGTTCCTTCTACTCTGGAAATAGGATATTGAACAAAAACAAGAAAGGTCAGTAATACAATTTGTCCCATTGGCTTTCTGATACAATACAAGAAATAGATTGGTATGAGTTATCAACCATGGATTGCATACATTGCAGGAGAAGAAAAAAAAAGAGTGGAGTTAGGAGGGATTTTTTTTGTTCATTTTGCCTCCAGCAGTTGAACTTGGAATGAAAAATTAAAAAAGGATACTCTCTTCACACACCAGTAGTTTCCAGCTCTTTAATTATGAATCTTAAGTTTGGCCTAAATGCCTTCCAAAAAGTTTAGAGTTTCCTAAAAATCCAAAGTCTTGTTTTAGGACTTGCAGAACAAGCAGTTTTCAATCTGAGAAATATAGAAGAAGCCTCAGTTGGGCATTGTGACAAGAAGACTCATTTAAGAGCCTGTTACTAAATCTTGTCCTTTGGTATGCAGATCCAGAGTCATTGTGATTGCTATTGCCTTTGCAGATGAACAAGCTGTGTTGCAACTGTTTTTAGGAATGTTTTGTTGCCATTAATTCAGCAGTCACTTTTCTTTTTATGGGCTTTCCTCATTTCAGAACTTGAGACTTATCTACATGGAGCAATTCGTGAAAATTAATGTGAGTCAACTAAAGATGTGACTTAGAAATAGGTCAGTTAAACGTCATTAAAACCCCTAAGGACCTTCTTATCCAGAATTCAAGTGGTCCTAATTTAATTTAATTTACTTCATCAGTGAAGTTAGATCATTCAAATGTAGTTTCTAAAGGAGAACATCCACATTAGGAATTAATGTAGTTTTACAGCTTCTCTTTAAAGTAACATTTTTAGTTAATTCACTTTCCTGATTGTCCTCATATAAATAAATCCCTAATCCCACAAGTGTTTTTAGTTCTGGCTAATCCTTGACACTACTTTATAAGGAACTGCATAATCCAGATAGTGTCTATACCAATAGCTCTGTTGGAAAACATCCAATTTCCAGTCTCTGCTGCATCTGGTAAGACTCTTCTCTGACTATTCAGCTTTACCAGCAAACTATAGGGCAGTTGTAAGGCAGGCTAAACCTACAGCAAGAGGGTTTTGTTCCCCAAAATCAATTAGCTGATACTAATACAATGAGACTTCCATCTATTAGCCAAGCTAAAAAGCTTTTAAGCTGATCTGCAGGGGATATCTTTAGCATCTTCATCCAGACTTTCCCTGAGGGGTGAACCATTTTCAGTTAAATGTCATACTTGAGAGGATGCTTGAACCTTGCTGCAATGCCAGGTGCAATTGTTGAACAGAGATGGAGAAGTCTGTGTAGGGGGCAATTTAAATTCCATACTGGATTTCATGGGTGTCAGTCAGCAAGGGATGCATAGGGAATGTATAGGATCAGTATATTTTCAGCAGGCAGCTCAGGCACTTAGGTAATTTTAGGTGCTTTGCGTAGATTATGGCATTATATATTTCTCCGAAAGGACTTAATGCTGGTAGGAAATTAGACCATTTGAGCTATGTTTTTAAACCAAATCTGAACTGCTATGCTTTTCCTTTGTTTGCTTTACAGTGGACCTTTGAAGTAAAGACACAGAGATGAGTAAAAATATGGATAGTGATGACACTGTTGAAGTAGAGTAGTGTTTGTGGTATGTAGAGATGTGAATTTCTGCCTTGTGACAAACTGTATGATTGATCCTGCTATGCATGTGGGCTGGTTTGAGCTGGGGTAGAGATAATCGTCTTCACAGCGGCTCTTGGGGGCTCTGCTTTGGATTCCCCATGAAAACAGAATTGATAATAGATGTTTTGGTTATTGCTGAGAAGGGCTTGTACAGAGTCAAGGCCTTTTTTGCCTCTCATACTGCCCTGCCAGTGAGAGGGCTGGGGGTGCGCAAGGAGTTGGGAAGATGCAGCTGGAACAGCTGCCCCCACTGACCAAAGGCATTTTTCAAACCATATGGAGTCACAGCATATAAAGAAGGGAAGAAGGAAGGGGGAGACATTTGGAGTGATGGTGTTTGTCTTCCCAAGTTACCATTAGATGAAATGCAGCCCTGCTCTCCTGGGGAGACCTGTAGCACCTGCCTGTCCATGGGAAGCAGTGAATTAATTGCTTGTTTTGCTTTCCTTGCATGTATGTGTGTCTTTGCTTTACCTTATTGATCTGTCTTTATCTCAACTCATACATTTTCTCACTTTTGGTCTTCTGATTTTCTCCCCTATCCCATCAGGGGGGAATGGACATGTGACTAAGTTGCTGACTGAGGTTACACCGCAACAGCATACAATCCTGGTCATTTGGGTTGAGTGGTTAAAAGTAATGAAGTGGGTGGACAGATGCATCCATCATTTGTATAAAATTGGCCACAGAAACAGTGCTTTTAACTATGCTGGCTTTATGAGCTGCCAAATTCAGAAGAGAATTTTGACCTGAATTTCTTTTGGGTTCTACCAACTACATTGATCAGTTCTCCACTAGCTGCAGTGGGAATGAGAACATCTAGCTCACTTGTAGAACCTGATTTTTAGATGTCTAAATCTAGAGGTAAGTCTTGACTTTTTACTAAGCATCAAATGGGGCTTTTTGATCTTTGAATCTGTGTACAAACACTAATATGATGATAGAGTAAATTCCACATTAGAGCTCCTAATCTTGGATGAAACCACCCTGGCCACAGGCTCAATCCCACTCACATGGCTAAATTAGACTTCTCTGAATATTTTTGGTAGACTAGGTTTGCTCCTGCTGACCTTATGACAATTGCCCATGGATGGTCTGTATCACTCCAATTTTAGGGATCACTGAAATAGGAGTACAGACATTTCCTCTAGTGGGGAAAAATACCCGCAAAACCACAACTGAAAACCAGCACCCCAAAAATCTTTTGAGTCTTCTGCTAATTACACTTGTATTTTAGGTCTTGGTCAAAAGAAAACAGTTTTGGTGGCTAGGTACCAATTGAGTTTACAATAGTGCAATAGTATCATCGTTTCTTCCTTGGGAACCAAGTTTTCCAAAAAGGTTTCCTACCCACATATTTATAAAGGTTTCCTACACACAGAGCTCAAACCTAGCATCTGAGCTCTGATAAATCATAGCCTGAGGTGGTCTGGTTGGAAAATGAGAAGCCACTGAATAAGGAAAATGCTGAAATTTCACTCTCCATAGGGATTACCAGTTTCATTAGCCTCGGTGAAAACCACATTTCACTAAATTTAGAGCTGCAGCAGAGCACAATACAGATAATGTATTTAATGTATGCTCTGGGCAGTGAAGTTGAAACTATTTTCAAGTAATTTTCTTCAGTGTTGGATGCAGCCACCCTGGAAGTTTCCTGATAAATTAGAATTTTTCTTTCTCAAAACAGCAAGTGACACTGTTCCAAAGCACCTAACATATTCTGTGTTGGTGAAGGTGTATCATCATTTCCCATAGAGTCATGTTTTATCACCACCTGGTAATATAATGTCACAGTATGATAGCACATGGAATTTAAAGATATGGGTTTTTTTCCCAGTTCTGTAGCCATGTCAAACTAACTTCAGTAAAAAATGCAGAGGCTTTACTTTTTTCCTTTTTTTTCACACATGAATCTTAACTCTACCAAATTATAGACAGTTCAGCTTTGGTGGGGAGGCAAAAAACCCCCAGTATATTCTCCTCAGAAAAATGAAGATGTAGAGATGGTGCATTTATACAAGGCAATAGAAGTGTGCAAATAAGAAAAGTGATGATATGGAGACAAAGCATAATTCTATGGCAAATATGGTTTAGTTTTTTCATAATATTGTTAACTGTGGAAGAATGCCACTGTATTTTACTGTATTATGGGCAGACACTAGACATTTATCTCATTTTTCATAGCATCAACTGTTCAGTTTTCTGCTCTGAAGCCTTTAAAAATTACCTTTGACAATGCACTAGTAAACTCAATTATGCAGTAAATATAAACTTTTCAATAGTTAAGATGATGTGACTTCATGGCCCATGACTATGTCTCTTGGTGACAACAGCAATCACTGTTAGCAATCACTTTAGCAATACTAAAATTACACAGAATTTTATTTGGTTGTTTGTGTTGGTTCTGGAGAGATTATTTTTAACCGCAAGATTTATACTTCTTCCAGATTAAATCTACAATTTTCTAGGACAAAAATTTTTGTCTTGTAGTAGGTTTTTTTGGCTACACATTTTAATAAATTTGTCTAGGTGGTAGTTTACAAATATTTAAGAATTTGGAGATTTTAAACAATTCTTTGATGCAAAAGACCATGTGCTATTAGAAAGATGATGTTATATGTCCCATCCATGTTGGATGGCCACCTTATGTGCTCTTTATTTCAAAACAGAATAAGTGCAAATACTTGTACAGGAGCCTGGCCAGGTAGAGTTAAATATGTAGTGATAGAATTAATACAAGGTGATAGAATTAATGTCTTGTGAAAAGACAACTGTTTTCAAAGTTATGTGCTATGTTCTACATGGCTGAGCAGTAACTAAACCCTTCAAGCCTCTTGCACACCATTTCTCTAAAGGGCATGTATCTCTGTAAGAGATTTTTAACAGACTTGCAGTTCTCAGCAGAGATTTGTGTTCCTTGTGACTGGAACAACAGCAAATTGCAGTCTTTCCCACATTACTAAACAGGCAGGAGTATTGCATAGAATAGAGCTCTACTATAGGAAAGTTGAACTGATCTACTGTATTTTGCTTTATTTCTAGTGTGCAATTTATTTTGAAAGGCTCAAGGGTGGCTGGAATTAAAGGTCTCAGAAATAAATGTTTTTGTCCTTGTTGTTCATTTAAACAGAGGGATTATCTGAAAATTGCACTGCTAGGGCACATACCAGTTTTTTCATCTTTTTCACTTTTTTTCCCCTTGGTGTGAAGGAAGTGGAAGCTGAGAAATTAAATTGTATTAAAAGGATTCCCATGAAATATATCATAGCAGCAATAAGGAAATCTGTGGTCAAACTTGGAATCAGATGATACAGATAAACATTCATAAATAGCTCTGTCTCAAACCCTGTAATTTATGGTTCACAGGAATTCTGAACCAAATAAGCAAAAGGCCCTGTTTCATATTAAAATCCTGACTAAATCCAGAGGGATGAATTTTAAGTGTGAAGTCTGACTCTAGGGATGGTAAAGAGCTGTCTAAGAGTGAGTAGGTTTTTGGGGTGACACATGCAATCACTGTTTCCATGAGGCCTAAACACTGAGGAGTGCAGAGGCATACTACTGAGAATTATTTGGCTTTTTTCAAACTTGATTTAGTGGCTGAAAAAGTGTTTTCCAGATAATTGCTGAAATGGAGCCAATGCAGTGTCTACTGTGACCTCCATATTGTAGATTATAGACTCTGCTAGCAAAGGCATTCCTTAAAGGATTTTTAGAAGAGGAGCTCTGTATTCTGCTCTAGTGAATTGCTCAGGAGAGAGTTTTTCTTGCATTCCTTGACCTCTGTAGAAGAGCAATGACATAAGGGAAAGAAATACACTTCTGGATGTAAACAGGTGGATCACAATTGTCTTCCTCTTGCTGGGAGCCCAATAGTGGCACCTTTTCTCATTTAGCAGATGTAGGAAAAGAAAACCCTGGTCTGCAGGGTTGGGAATTACTGGTTGCCTGCTTAATTCCCCAATAGCTTCAGTTAGGTGCTTCTTTATTTTGTCCCCTAGGTTGTGGTGGAATGTTTCTCATTGTGCAACAGGTGCCCATTCCCCACTAGAGTTAACTATGTAGTGCAGTGTAGAGTTGTCATATCTGTGGTTTTCTTCCACAGGTGGCTGACAGGTCAGCTAAATGTTAATGAACTGTCTGTGCCTCTGGGTCTAGGCCCTCTAAACTGCACAAACTTTACACATGCTGTTTTATCAGATTGTATTTTTTTACGGTTTTACAGATCCTTCTTGTTTCCTCACTGCTTCCTTTCATTCAGTCTGCTTGCCTTTACCCTTCTCTCTATTACTCTGGTATGGAACCTACTCCAGATGTGAGCTTGGAAGGATGAGGACAAGGAAATGAATCTTCTTGTCAGGAAGAGAAACACTTTGAGCATGCTTTTTCCTCTTTTGTGGTACCTCAGAGGCATCCCCACTTTGATAAAAGCTTTGGTTTTTAATTCCCTTGCTGAAAGGGACTATAAAATGCAGCTTTCACAAAGTGCTGTGAGATGCAGGTGAGATGAAGAGCCAAGTGATATTAGTATTAGAAGAGATAGTTAACCGCCCTTCTCCAAAACAACATTTGTCATTCTTCTGTGTAATGGACTTGTTTGTGCCTCTTGAGAAAGAGGCAGTAAGCTAATAACCTACCATCTTTCTCAGGAAGCCAGTTTAAGGAATTGTTTTCAGGATCTCTCTGAGTGGAGTTGACTACAAATTAGTATATTTCCTCCCTGAAATGGATGTATTTTCTATTATTATTCTGTCACACCAGAGCCTGTCTGCTACTTGCTGTGATTCTGCTAATATTGTGGCACCTTCATTCCACTGTTCTCTGGAAGCAGTTACCACTTGTCTACAGTGTTAAGATGAATAAAAGAGAAAGCCTTTAATATGGTGTCTAAGGATAATGATCACCAGAATATTTTTCTTCAAAGGCTTTTTTTTTTTTTTTTGCTAGCTTTGCCAGCATTTTTTATTCAATCCCACTTTTATTTATTAATAAAAAGCATTAGTTTACAGAAATAAGTAAAGGCAGCTGAAGATAATAATTGTTGCAAGTGGTGACATAAAAGTATTTTTTTCAGAAAAATAATGAAACAGAGATTAGATTGATGAGGGTTTGCAAATAAGCTTGCTGCCTCTTGAAATGCTGTATTCTTTTCTTTGCCAATAGTGTTGACTGTGTTGGTTGATTCTGAAGGGAAGATGTGATTAAAATGGGCAAGAACTCATGTCTGACTACCTTCCCAACTCCGAAGAAGAAAACAGAAGAAATGAAAAGAATAGGGGCCAAAGCTACAGACTAGATAGTTTTAAATAATCTCACATGTTTAATACATGGAAGAAATATTTTGTATATGGTGTAACCTACTGGTTTTGTGTTGCCTTTTTTTGTTGTTGCTTGTTTGCTATTAATTACAACAAACTCAAATACCACCAAATCTTGGACAATAACAAACCTATGTCACAAAACTGTTTCTTTTACAAACAGTTTTGAATTCAAGGCCTTGAGTATTTAATAGGATCCTCATAATAAGGCCTTGGAATTCTTTGTAAAACTCATCCTTAATCACAGGATGAGCCGAGTTGGAAGGGACCCACAAGGATCATCAAGTCCTACTCCTGGCGCAGTATAGCAGCATCCCCAAGAGTCACACCATGAGCCTGAGAGTGATGTCCAAATGCTTGTTGAGCTCTGTCAGGCTGGTGCTGTGACCACTTCCCGGGGGAGCCTGTTCAGTGCCCAGACATCCTCTGGGTGAGAAATGTTTTCTGAATATCCAACCTTAACCTCCCCTGACACAACTTCAGACCACGAAGGAAAGCAACAAGCTAAGAAAGGATAAATGTGTGGGTAGCAGTTATTAGAGCAAGTAGAGCCATATTTGGCCAGGTGAACTTCTCATTAGATACTTTATGTAACTTAGCAGGTAGATACAAAGATATTACAGCTGTTAATAGCTTCTGGCTGTACCTGCACATTTCGTGTGAGCTGCATGACCCCAGAATGCTTTGAAACCTTGAAACCTTGAAATTGTACGTCTCTGTTACAAGCTGCAGTAGGATTGAGTGGGCCTCAGAAGATGAGTTCATTTTGCTGACCTCCATGATAAGATGCATTCTGAGGGCAAATCAGTCCCAGTATCCTGCAGCACATCCCTGAAGGAAGCTTATGTGCTCTCAAAAATACACGGGGTTTCTCTGCTAGATGCACTAGTCGTGTTGCTGTAGAGCTGACCCTTGAGTAGGCTTTTGCAGGGAAGTGCTGTGAAGAAGTGACTAATTGAACTTGAGTCTGAGATTTAGGCTATTTCTACACAGTTGTTGAGATGTTATCAGTTAGCTGACAATTTATTCTCTCCAAGCTATAAATAAAGAAGTAATTTTGAAGTTCAGAATTTCTTAAACCTTCTGATTCCTCACATCATGTTTTTTCGGCATTCCATTTTATCTCTCTGTTCAATAATGTCCTCTTCTGTAATGTTATTGTTCTGTGCTTTGCTTGTTCTCTTTGCTGTAGCTGTGCCCAACAAACCCCTTGCAATGACAGTTCACATCAGTGTTAAAAACTGACTTCCAATAACCTGAGGTTTTAAAACCCACTGTTTATTACAAAAGTTCCTGCCTAGCTTATAATTTAGAGATCAATTTCCCAGTAGTGTTATGGACATTACAGAAAACAAAAAAGAAGGTATATCCATAGAGCTAATGTGTAGGTACACAGTTTGTGGTAATTGGGAGTGTGGCTGTGGCTGAGCCTCATCCCTAATGGGCTACAACTGTGAAAAGCAGGTGAGCAGCATTGAAAGCAAAGAGACACGGAGTGCCCAGGGGCACTGACCTATCACCAAAGGGAGCAGAGGGCATGCAGGTGCAATGCATGAACATAAGGGTATAAAAGGTTGTGCCAAAGACAAGAAGGGCAGACACTTGCAGCCTTCTGAAGTGATGTTACTCTGTCTGATAGGTCCTTAAAGTCTTCTGAAACTGTATAGCGATGCTCTGTCTTTTATTGCTGTCTCAACTGTGGTGCATGCTGCAACACTGATGGGCACCAAAATCAGTAAGAAAACAAAATTGTATGTCTGAATGTATATGGATGTTGGTAGTATTTACCTGATATGGCCTGCTTAAAACTGCTCATACTCCTTTGCTCTCATGACAAAAGAAAGCACTGTCATCAGTATGATGATGGAGTTCTGTTGCAAAACATTTATTTATTTTTGAGGAGCAGCTGTTCCTTTTTAAATAAAAATCTGTATCAACAGAACACATTTTAGGATTATGATAAACAAGCAACCCAGAGAATTTATTTTTTTCCTCTAGTAATTCACAGATTGAATGTTTGCTCATTCAAGCTGTGTGTCTCTGTCTGCCATTGGTTACCTAGTGAAGGGCTGAGTGTAGTCAGTGTGTGTCATGCCTACCCAGTGTAGAATGTGTGTGTCCCTGTGAAAAACACCTCTGTTCTGGACAGAGCTCTGCCCAGTTCAAACAAGGTGTACTGCAAGCTACACAGCTGCTGAATAGGGTGCATGGCAGTTCATCCTTTAAGAAGATAAATTTTGAACTCTGTTCCAAATCTTTATGTTTTCATTATGTTTCTAATTGACTCTTGCTATCTCAAAGCCCAATCTCTTAAATGTCCTTTTTACTATTTAGACAATTTTGCTGCTTGGTATTAGGTATCTATAATTGAAAGAGCTGACATGTATATGCTTGCTGGAGTTGCACAAATGAAAGGAATTCAACATTTTAAAACCATTCAGCAGTGATAAAATTGGATAGATCTACAATAAGCTATGATATGTATAGATTTCATGTTTCAGACTTCGTGCTGTTGCTCTTTTATTGCTAAGATGTTTATACCTATATAGCTATCATTTTATAAAACACCTCTTGAATTGTATAAGCTCTTGGGCAGGAAAGCTAATCTGGCAGAAAGAATGAAAATATTTGTATCAATATCTATATAAAATTTTTACTGTTGGAACTGAGGAGCTTTCAAATTTGTTTCTGTTGGAGAGCTGTAAAAAGTTTGTTTCTCCTGAGAGAGGGAAATAGTACCAGGTTGTTACTGCCCTTTACAGAAACACTGCAGGGAAATACTTACTTCTAATACTTCTTGACTCAAACTCTAAAAGCAGTTTTGTACAAATAGGCAGTCTGGTCATGTATCTCAAGTAAATTAAAATCTCAGAAAAATGCTAGAAAATAGAAAATGCAGGTGTGCAGTGCACACTTCAGTGTGTCCTTACTTATAATTTTTTTATGACCTGAGGTAATCCAAGTGAATTTCAGATAAGGGTATATGAAATGAGATGAATTAAGGTCTGCTCTTGGAAGCTGTTATTCATCGATCAATTAACTGGGAAAATTTTAAAAAATTCTCATCGTCCTGCTTCAGCTATACTGAATTAAAGTGTGACACCCAGGCAGTTAAATTTTCTCCTTGAAATATATACCTTGATACAGTGCTTGAACATCCGTATGCTTTCTGAGGTGAGCAGATGTGGCCACTTCTGCAGTGTGAAGTAAGGAAACATGCAATGTCTATTCTCCTGGAAAAATACAACATGCCATTACATAGATACTAATTTTAAAGTAAGATTGAACATATTTGAATGAATGAAAAACAGCTGCATTTTCTTAAAAGGCAATATAGTCTTCCTTTTGTAATGGGTACTGTATCATACATTTATAGCTGTTTATTTTTTTTAATGTAAAATGAATCTTTAATTTCTGGCTTACAGTGAGTAACACAGTGATTTAAGCACAAAGTCTAAAATGCCATATTATTTCAGACTGGCCTGAATTATTAGGGGATGTTTCTAGATTAATAACTAAAGAGTCCTGCACAGTAGAGAATGCTTTTTCATGGTCATGTTTTAATGCTCTATCAAAATATTGTGATATATTTTGCTATGTTTAGCTGCTTGAGTCAAACACTAGAGGAAGATCTTAGAGTTTATTTTTAGTAAGTCGTATGTTTTAGAACATCTCTATATGCATTTCAATTTAGAAATAGTAATGTATAAATATTTAACCTAAAGTTATTTTAAATGTGCCTTTTATCCTTTTCTTGGTGATACCATCATAGTCTATGATCAAAGAGTAAATTTCAGTATGCTAAAGGTTCTTCTATCAGCATAAAATTCCACTTTATCAGGCACAGTCTTTTTGGATGTCCCTGATGGCTGACACAGTTCAAGTGAGATAAGATCTAAAAAGACAGTGACGGATTCAAGTGAAGCTCATCAGTTCTTAAATCTGCTTATTTTATCTGTTTATTTTTGTATTATATGTGCAACCTGAGTACAAAGTTTCAAAAACGTAGTTTCCTCGGAAGTAAAGTTGTGAGAGCTAGTAATTAAAATTGGCTTGTTTGAAAGGAATTAATTCTGTTTAACATAGTTTCAGTCTTGCTTAAGTGAGTACCTAAATATAAGGTATTTTCCAACCAAGCTGGAAAAGACAGATTTATTGGACTAACAGCTGCCACCACTACTGATAAGTGCTCAGCATCTGACTTCTGTAGC
Organism: Ammospiza caudacuta; assembly: GCF_027887145.1. Classification (NCBI taxonomy): domain Eukaryota; kingdom Metazoa; phylum Chordata; class Aves; order Passeriformes; family Passerellidae; genus Ammospiza; species Ammospiza caudacuta. The sequence goes on along the minus strand of NC_080593.1, from coordinate 42,010,646 downwards.
TGCTGTTAAAGCACATACAATTCCTTAGGCTGGGAAAGTAAATAAAGATAACTGAGTGCAGTAATCTGTGTGAAACCAGGGAAAGAACATGGGTTGCAGGGAGCTCTCAAAGACCACACATAAGCTGATCTGCATGCATGTGGCTTTGCTGTTAATTGCAGCCTCAGCATCTGTGTGAATAACTTGTTAGAAAGCCAAGTTGGTGTTGTAAGCATGGAGTCTTCTGATAGTATTGTCCAGTACATGGTGCAGAAATGTGTCAGCAACAATAATTGCAGAGAGACACACCTTCCCCTTCAAATATTAAATGGAAAACAAAACTAGAAATAAACAGGTGGTCTGGGGAGACTTAAAAAAATTTAATGGTGGATTTCCAGACAAAATTAGCTACACAAACAAGGAAACAGTTAAAAATGTAATTGAGCATGTGCACAAAGGAATAAAGATGAGAAAATGACAATAAAGGTTTTCTTTGCTATCTTTCTGAGAAAAGATGGAAGAGAAGCAAATAAGATGCTGTTGTCTCTGAAACACTGGGAAGACTGATAAAAGTACTTGTTGAGTAATGTGACCCCACAGAAGGAGATCATGCATAAGAGGCTGTTGTGCATCTTGTTATTTTCTACTCAAACCCAAGCAGAAGAGGAAATTATAACACAAGCTGAGAAGTCTTGTAGCCCCAGAAACTCTGGAAACATTAAAGATTCCTTGTTAATGACATATTTGTATTTGTCAGGCAGGTTTCTTATGAGAAAGACTGTCAGGAAACATATATCCTGTGCAGCAGCAATATTTTCACTAACCACAACCATGGCATTCTCCTGGGAAAGTATCAAAGTTTGCTACTAGGAACAGCTGCTAGGAAAAAAGCCCAAACCAATCAACTGGCTCACAATAAAGAAAGCGATGAATTGGGAGACATTGAGGCTGATACTGTGGTTTAGGGCAGACATCAGAAAGCAGCATGAAAAATGAAAAAAAGTGCCCACTCTGTGGACAGGTATAAGGACTAGAAATAGTTCTTATCCCGAAGCTGAAACTAACATCATAGTGGTCAGCAGCAGTGTGGGTAATGAAAGGAGCCTATTGAAGTGATTGCCATGTGTACATGATCCCCAAACTAATGTATATCTGTATTCATGTCAAATAATGTTTGAAGATCTGTTGTTAGACTGGCAACCAATTACATTCCAGCTGCCTTGTAATTCCAGCTGATAGCTGGGCCTGAAAAGTGGCTAGATTTAGGAAGAATGCCTACAAAGTGATCAAAGGTAATAAAATCTTCCTGAAGTCAGTGAAGTGAGTACATGTTGTCCATGAAAACCTACCCTCCTCCAATGACAAGTTATTTTTTAGAATTTCCAGTAGTCTGAATGGGACTGCACCTCCCACTGTTGAACAGCAATGAAGTCCTTGATGGAAAAGAGAAATGAAAATTGTCTAGCAGCATGCAAATATATTTCAAGGAAAAGAACTCCTACAGTGCAGGGTTGTTTTAGAAGTATATTCCCATGTTTACTGTATGAGACAATGAAATGTTTTTAAGCTCTCCATAGAAAGGAATTGGCAAACCAACTACCACACTGTGTACAATAAGTATTTACAGCAGACTACAGTGGTAATGTAGTTCCACAAGAAATGAGGGAGGTAATATTCAGAAAATATCAGAACCTGTACTGAAGTAACACTAAAAATAAATCATTAGCCTTATCCAAAGACTGTGGTTATAGGATCTCTTTAAGGATAAAAATACCATTTTAGGCGAAGTGAAGTACATGTTTTGATATAATAAGGCAAAGCAACTACCTTTACTGTTAGCATTGGGCTGACTGCAAGTAGCTTTAAGTATCTGTCTTCAAAGGAATTTTAATGTTAATTGAAACATGCACAAGAAAAATCTTAAGAGCAGGACTGATGGCGTTCTTGAAGGTAAATGAGGCATCAAGGAACAAGCAACACATAATATGAAGGTGCAACAAATTATGAGGGAATACTGTGGGAAGTATATCAATGAAAACCTGGTCAAGGAGAAGGTAAGAAGAATGTGAGCTCTGTAGATTTCTAGGAAATAATTTTCAGGCTTTGAGAAGCTACTAGGAATATGTAAGATTGATGAATGTGAGGGGGGACAATGAGGATGAATGGCTGTCTTCCTAGATGGTGCATGCTCTTACAAATAGCCTTTGATGCAGGTTTTGATATGTAGCAGTCCAATGTGAGAAGAACTGTGTGTCTAAGAACAAACATTTGAAGAATAAAAGTATTATAGCCAAAGTATTTGCCCAAAGTACTTGTTCTGATGAAAGGCAAGGATACTGTGGTTACTAAATGTATTAGCTTGCAGAAGTTGTTAGCATCAAGAGACACAAAAAATTTGCTTTAAGGAGGAGTTGTGGACCAAGCTGTTTGTAAACAAAGGTTTCCACCAGCTCACCTGTATGTGCCAGCACTGTGAACATCCCAGCACAAAAACTGCATTCCAAGTTGGGTGTTGTGGAGACTGCAGAACTATGTAGCATGGAGCAAGAGTCACTGTTAGTAGCTGACACTGAACTGGCTTTCCTGAACACAAATGCACACATCTGAGATGGATTCCAGCAATGGACTATCGTGTTGTATTTGCTTCCTTACTTGAGATGTGTATGTGCTCTCTCTCTCAAAATAATTCAATACTCTAAGTGAGGATTAAGGAATAAAAGAGTTTGTAACCTGGCATTGACCAGATTGTGAGGATCACATGAAGCTATTTCTTACATGATATGATGGGTGTGCTATGTGGTGGGGACATTTTTTTAATAGAGAATTGAGTCATAATCATAGGAGTTGGCATGAAATGGACAGCAGTTCATATATGAAATGAGAGACATCACTAGGTCTGTTCAGAGAGCTGCCTGCTTGGCAGACTTGAATATCTAATTTAGGGCATGAATATTACTGGATGATGAATTCAAAGACAATATGTGATACAGTTTTTACCCATCTGAGTTCTGGCAGAAGGTGAGAATAGATTTTACTTCTGGTAAAAGTCACCCATAAGACAAGACACACATTTCTGGGAAGTGCCTGAGAAGGACATGCAGGCAAGAGCTCTGCCTAGGGAGCAAAACACCCCAGGGATGTTTTGCAAAGTATGTGTTTGGCCTGAGATTACTGTACGCACACAATAGTCCACACTGTGCTGCAGCTGGATTTAACTAAATTGGCATCAACAGGACTTGGAGCACAAGGGCACCTTCTTCATTGGTAGCACAAAATGATGGTTCAGCACAGTTGGTGTGCTGTACAGACAGGCAGGAGACTGTTGATTTAATGCAAAACAGAAAGGAAGGCAGACAGGAAAAGATCCTAACAGATAAGCAAGAGATAAAGGAATGCAAAGCTAAACACAGAACAGTGAAATGGGTAAGTGAAGGTCTTCTTGCTGTGCCCAGATGGTCAGGTTTGGATTCATGCAAAACAATGGCATAAGGCAGCAATACAAGATATGGTGGGATCCTAAATATTTGCATAACAAATACAATTGAAAAAACCCCAGGGTTTTGGAGCAAATCTTAGGAAAAAGCTGTGTTGACATAGGAGAGAAAGAATAAATTCGAGCAAAATAGAGAGAACACCATGGTGCAGAATGCAGAGAGCTACTGTTTGGAGGCCTGCACTCCAACAGTAGCTGATAAAGTAAGAAAAGATTAACAGACAGTGGAAAAAATTATTAGACCTGCTTGTTCAGCCTGAGAAATCCTAAATGATCAGCAGCTATATTCAGAGAAAAGACTATACTCTTACTGTGGCCTTCCTATTGAAAATACCTACATACACAAGGGGAAAAAAAGAAAATATCCTGAAACAAATCAAATGTATTATAGACATCTTACATGAAACAATAGTAACCTTCCATTTGGATTATTCATTCAGTTTGGTCACTTAATTTCACTTAGGCCAGAAATGAAACAGGAGATAGAGAATAGTAATTAGAAGGATCAGAGGCATGGGTAGAGTTCCATACATGCAGAGATTAAAAAGATTAGGGTATTTACGTAACAACAGAGATGAATAAGAGGTGAAATGAAAGAGGTGTATAAATTATTAATGGTTTAAAGAAGGTCAAGGAGGTGCACCGATTTAACTGTCTCAGAACTCAAGAACAAAGGGTTCATAATAAAATCACAGCCTTTCAGTTTTAAACTGATAGCAGAAAATCCTTTTTACACAAATGTGGCATCACTCCCTCAAGATCTGAGGCAGTGAACCTCGTGGCATTAATAAAAGGGCCAGAAAACAAATGAGCAACATTTTTTGCTAACTCGGTTGATCATCCAATAACATTTGATGTGAATATTTAAGAATCCTTAACATATTGATCCTTACAAGATGCTTCTAATGCAGAAAAATATTATCATGCCACTAATCGAGTGAACGGAATTGGCACTGTGGCAACACTAGATGGTTTGCCTTGGACCACAGACAGAATCTTATGTACAGCAAAACTGAGTTTTAGATTGTCCACATATTGAAGTACCAAGCTTTTTTTTTTTTTTGCCATAATTTATTTATGCTGATGGTGCACAGTTGGTCTGATACAGCTGGCTGCACAGCTTCCTATGAAAGCACTTGGGTCATGTGTCACAGTGCTTTCCACAGTCACGTGTCCAGCACCTAATGGACTGGAGGATTTGCACTTAAGTTTGATTAGTCCTTGTGGAACTGGGCTTGCTGAACATGCCCAAATCAATGAAGTTGGGTACACTTGCAGAAAGAGGTGCTTCCCTGAAGCAATGGAAATGTTGCTGATTCTCCATGCAGCATATGTTTGTCCGTATCTATCAAGGAAAGCTTTGGCTGTTTTTCAATGCCACCTCCAGAATCATTGATTTATCCCAGTCCCTGCTGTTTGATTTCTCAGAAGGCTTTCACTGGCATTTTCTCATTTTTCTCTGACTAGCATGTGCTGGGCTGATGGAAAAGAAGACTGGGCATAGTGCTCTTCAGGTGGCTGGCAGCTCCCTCCTCACTTGTGCCTCAGGAAAAATAAGAGAACAGAGTAGACAGACTTGATCAGTTTTCACAAGTCGTATATAGTCCATGTTTCTAGATGAGTATTGCCAGTTAACAGTGATGTTGAGTGTATGACAACAGTAATATAGCTTGTGTTAGAAATATTCAAAGAATGGCTATTACCTGGGATCTCAGTTTTCAGGTTGTAATCTAACTTCTACCTACCAGAGGTGAGGAAGGAACTTTATACATCAGCATGGTATCAAGCAGCTCCTTATTAAGGAATAAAGTTTAAACTGTTGCATGAATTATCTGCCCATGGCTACTATGGAGGATAACAGACTTTAACAAACTGTTCCTTTGATTGAATGCAAAAAACCTAAAGTATAAACCAGTAAAAATGCAGCAGTGAGCTATTTGGAAATTAATGGTTCTTCCCTTGAGTGTAAAATGGTACAATGCACCCTTTACAGTGACATGAAACACAAACCATGCAAACAGAGTAATTTTGTTAATACATATTCTATGTCTGTATTCTTGGTTCTGCATGAACGTGCAAATATAAATGCAAAGCTTTTCTGAAAAAGCCTGTTAGTATATCTGTGCTCTACTGAGACAAAAAAAAACCCACCCCAAAAATCCCAAAACCCTGAAAAAGAGCAGCAAAGCAAAATCACAACACAGGATTTTTGCTTCTAGTTCAGAACTGTCACTTTGCTTCCAATAGAGACAGACTATCAAAGATTCCCAATTCAGCCCAAGGAACAGGGTTTGGCCAAGACCTGCAACTTTAGGTTCTGAACTCTGCTCTTACACCAACCACAATCTTGCTTCCTAGTAGTCTCTTTTCCTAGTAGCCTCTCTCCACTTGATCTTCCTTTTATTTAATGGCAGTACAGAATTTCTGTGGACACAGAGAACCATGTGTGCCAAATAATGACAGAAAATACCTCAAAAATTAATCCTGATTTTGCCTTCATTCTTGTCACAGGCTGGAGGGGGTCTATTCAGCTGGATGTCTGAAATTGCATCACATGGAGTGTGTGCTGTACTTGTACATTTATCCTCAGAAAAATTGTGGTGCAAGAGAAGAAGGATATTCTGTTTTTCTAGTAAATCTGTGCCTCATAGCCAAGATAGATCCTTTTCTTCAGTTATTTTTCACTAGTGATTTCCAAAATTTCTGACAAAACCACTTGCAATTAGGTAATCATGTAAATAGTGTTTTAGTCCAAGCTCTTCTTTCCATTACTCCTGTCCTCAGATCATTCAAATTTTAATCTGCAGTAACTTAATTTTGTTTTGTATTGACCATGCTTCTTTGAGTCATCATACCACTTACTTAGACGCCATAATTGTGAAAGAAAATTTTAAAACAACTCACCCCAGAACTGATTCTTGAGTAAGTACCATCCAGCCCCTTCCATTGTCAAATGCCCCTTTCAAACTGTCAGTTACCCAACAGTCTAATTCCATTTTTCCATTCCATCTACCAGTTCCTCTTTTACCTCTTTCTTCTCTAGCATTATTTTTTAATTTCCCACAAATTTCCCAAAAAACAGCTGTATCAGCTGTTTTACTGTAGGCAGGATAGATGATGTCTAAGAATTTCTTTTAATGTCAGTTCTCTTTAAAAAAAGGAATGCTGTACTTATCCACCCTTGAATTAATTTTGTATTTATTTCTGTCTATCTGCACCATCTATTTGAAAGCACTGTGTTCTACCGAGGTCCAAACAGTGCAGTAACTGGATCACTTTTTCTGTTTCACTGCTCCATAAACACAATAAATGCTGTTACCTGTTTGTATGACAACTTGAGAAATTTATTAAAAGAATTTTTGTGTGAATGTGTGTGCTAAGGCTTTCAGAATACCAGCTTGGAGATTGGTAGATGCTGCAGAAAACCCCCTGAGTTTTATTTCTACCTCCTCTGTGGTCAGTACCATCCTACACTTGCATTCCCAATATCCAGCTTTGCCTCCAGGACAAATTCAGTGCCATTTCTGTAGCCTGAGGAAGCATTAAATTAGTTTTGGATCTATTCATCTTGTTTTTCACCCTATGTCACAAATCTGGGAAGCTGCTAATCTTGGGGACTTTCAAGGCTGTTCCAAAGGATCCACCCCACTGGTTCATTGTCTCATCATATGGTAATTTTGGGAGAATTTCAGCCAGTTTCTTTGTAATTGAAGAATTGGAAGAAAATCTTTGCCCCAGGAATAACTTCCAATAATTCAAGCCAACACACTTTAGCTTGTTGTCAAAGCCTCTTTGGTGCTCAGTGCATATACATACATACATATATAAATAAAATTAAATCCTCAGTTCCTGTGAGTCTCAGCCAGAGGCCTCCTGATTTTTAATTTTTTTTTAAATAAGTTTTTGGAATTTAATTAATGAGGAGGTTTTTCAAAGACGTGCCTAACCTACTTTTTTAAAATCCATGTCTACTGTCTTGAACAAGGCTTTAGCTGCTAGCACACCTAAGCACTTTTGCTCATTCTTGTCGTGGCCTCTTCCACTGAGCTCTGAGTCAAACTTTCCTTCATGTCATTTTCTGTGGCATTCTACTGCTGAACTGTTGTCTGCGGTTTCTTGTGCTTTTTTAATATTTCATTTCTGTCCTGTAAGTTCTTTGTGGTCTGAAATTGGTGTGTAGATAAGAGCAGCTTCCTGCATTGCTAAAAGGACTGAGCTGGGGGACTGGCTTGTCACGGCAGGATTTTACCTCATCAGGCTCCAACTCTGCCTTTACAAGTGTACTAGTTTTATGAGTTCAATATTCCTATTTAAAAAAGCAGCTCAAAGAAAAGTAAACCATCAGAATCTTAATGGACTTGGCTGCCTTTGCATTAGCCCTGTAGCACTGCTAGTACCTTGAATTCTGTCACCAGAATTGATGCATAAACCTTTTCCTGCCACCTGCAACATACATACACATCTCTTGTTAGCAGAAGCAGATCACCTTAGCAGAAGAAACTGGATTGTTTTTTTTGACTTGCTGGCCTGGAGTTCGTATCTCTCAAAGAAACATCATTCTTCAGTGTGATTTAGCACTTCCATGTGGTGCTGTGCTAAATGATACAAGACCTCTGTTGGTGCACTGACATGCATAGTGACATGGTGACCAAAATAATAATAATGTTGTGGGAAAAACTACAGTGTTACAGAACATGAAGTGTTAAGTGCAAGGGGTACCTCATGGATCTGGGAAATCCCACAGCATGAAAACACAGATAAGATCTCCACCAAAATAACTGAATTTCTTTTGTAGTCAGAGACACTGACAGTTGTGAAGAAGATTAGATCTTAGATGATCAAATAGGCATTCATAGCAGGTGTACAAGCCTCATATTTGCCAACAGGAAGTCATGATATGCAGGTATTATACAGGAACAAACATTTCCTTTGGTGACTAATTACTGCAGGATTTGAAGTGAGTGTGGGTTTGTGTCCTGTGAGTATACATTCAGCATCTCAAGCAAGATTAGCCATCAGATCTTTTGGATTTTGCTTTAGAAGAGCAATGACCACTGATTGTGAGCAAAGATAAATGCCTGAACTACATTTCAAAGGTTTGTTTCAAAAGAAATCATAAGTCTATAATGACTGCTTACTTGATAAATTTCCTGTTTCATTCTGAAAACAGATCCAATGTTAACTGAGAGTATCTACATGTTTTCATTTTGGTTCAGATGATGCTATTCTTTTTTTTTTTTTTAGAGGTAGAGGGGGAAAAGAAAGAAAGAAATGTAGCTTTCAGCTGAAGTTAACACTGTTAAAGTTATTCTCATTTTGGGACCAATTCTTTATTGATGTGACTCATTAAGAGGACTCTTTTCACAAGTTGGGATTACTCACTCAAGTAAATGAACTAAAATGAAGGCATTATCTTTTAAGATTAAATGATAAAAATCTATGAATTAGACACTTATAATAGAACCATTAACAATTTTTAATTACAGTACAGATACCAGCCATAGCAGTAGCACATGGTAATACCTACTCATTCTTTTGCCTGCTCTTTCACTGTGACATATCATTATGGAAGGATTATTTAAGTCCTGTTTTTAGATGTAGAATTATGCAGACAGAGAGCAACCAAAACTGGAGGTGCTGTATTCACAGCTCACATGTTATTTCAGGTGGTTTAAGCACAAAATAAACACAGTAAAAAACAATGTCTTGTGCTCAGAGGGGCAGTTTATGGGGCCCAGAGGGACTCAGGGTCAAATGCTGTGTGGTGTACAGCCAGAGAACAGTCTCTGGACTTGTTAAATGACATTATAATCTTAACCATTCAAATTTGGTGCCAAAAAAGGATTTGGAGGCCTCTGATGGATCTTTGACAATGAGAAAGTTATGACAGATTCAGTATATACTTTTCAGGTCTGCAAGATTTGTTTGTCCATGTAGCCTACTCAAAGAACTGAGAGGTCAGATTTGGGACCAGAGTTGTCAAATTAAGCAGTGCTCCTAACTCCCCATCTACAAACTGCGTAATGCATACTGTGGCTGATTGGTTAGTGCTCAATATGGATTCCTAGGCAGGCTCCTAAGTCCTCTTTGTGCACTGTTATCATGTTCCCTAAAGTGTTTGTCTTTCTGTCTGTCTCAGGTAACTGTTTTATTAAGAAGATTTTGCAATCTTTCTGTGGAAGGACCCTAATGAAAAATAGTATAGGGAAAAATACCTCTGTAAGGATGCTCAAGAATTTGAGTAATGATTCTCTGATGAAACATTCTTTTGCAAAAAAAAGGGGTCACTTAGTAAAACTAGAACTTTCTGCAGAAACACACTCATTTTCATGAAGTGTCTGCTGGGTGAAAGCTTTCCAGGTGCAGAGACAAAGACTCAGCTCTCCCATCATCAGTTGATGGCACTTATCTGAGATATGAAAGACTAACAATTCAGGGGCATAAGTTGGTTTAATTATCAGCTCTATAGAGCTGTAAGCTATAGTAAAAGCTCTATTACCTTAATTGGCAGGATGTTGATTGGGAGGTGCTTTTCCTTGCATGCTTCTCTTTCAGAATTCTGGCTTCTGAATATTGTGTAAATTAATGATGTTGTAACTTGTGCAGAAAAAATACTCACTTCTATGACATCTGAAGTAAAACACCTGATTTGTTCCTGTTTCTAAATACCAGCTATTTTAGCTCTGATACAGAAGTTGTTTCCTGTTTTCCATTTTCTCATGTGATTTTTCTCTAGTAGATTGTGTGGGCTTTGAGTCTCAGATGATCCAAATTATTTTTCATTTGTGTTGAAATAAGAATATTCTTGCCTTGGCATTATCAAAAAGCTCATAAAAAAGAATGCATTGAGATATTCGTTTAAGGTTTTTCTCAAAATATAAGAAAGGTCTTGCTGTCATAAGATGGAAAGCAGTTGGAATTTTTATAATAAACTCCTCTTTTGTGTGCAAGATGTAAAAAACCCCTGCCATGGCCTTGTATAAATCAAGGTTGTAACATTTATTAATATCTTCTGAATATACATGGTCATTTTTTCTGTGGAGGTGTCTTGATATGATTTGCCTTGACACTGTTCTGCTGAGGAATAAATAAGAGAACTGAGAAAACACAGGATGATGGAGAATCTGTACAGCATTTAGAACACACAAAGGAAATAATTTAGTGCATTGAACTTCTAAAAATGCACTTTGAATTGCTGTCTATTTTTTAAGATACAAACTCACCTCTTCTAATATGGGAAAATTAAAAAATTAAAATTATTCTCCCCTCCCATAGCTCCTGATGCAGCCTTAACCAAACCTCTCCACTTGTGAATTTCTACATTGATAGCCTTTATAGCTCTATTTTCTAATTCTTTATTATCTGGGCATCAAAATATGTGCCTGGATCTGTTAAGATCTGTGTAATTCCAACTGCAGTGCACTTCAGGATCTGTCTTTTTGGTTAGGTGAATGGCTAAAAATTATAAGAAAGGAATGTATGTGGGTGTGTTAATCTTCTACATGTGATATTGAAATGAAGAATTGATATAAAGATTAACAGACTGACGTTAGTGCAAATGAAAGTTTGGTAAAGCTTTTTAAAATACAGACCCTTTTGGCTTTGGTTTATGAGACCTGTCAAAACTTTACATTATCTTTCAAACAAATCAAAACATTTTCCACTGAATCATTCTAACATTACTTAGCTTTTTTGCAATACAAAGTAGCTACCAAAACACGTGATCTATAGGGCTAGAAAGAACTGTGTGTTCATCATTGATGGTAGGTAAAACCATTCAAGCAATAGCATCCGAGTTGTACTGGGATATTCAGTGTTCAGGCTGTGCCAAGCATCTCTTATTTTTCCCACTGTGTTTTGGACTGGTAATTGGGAAAAAATGCACAATCATGTGGATCTAGTGTTGTTCTTGTTGCTTAGAAATACATGACATTTTGGAAATAACAGAATTGTGAATTTAAAGCTACTTCCACACAAATGTCACCTGAACAAGCAGTGCTTCTTCAGCAACAGATTGGATTCGCACAAGTGCCATTAGATTTAGGAGTCACATTCAAATGAAATTAAAATTCTTTGATTGTTAAATAAACTACTAAATTCAGGGTAATGGTAACAGACAGGTTAATAACCAACATTAGATGTGCCTCATCCTTTATCCTATTTTAAAGATAAAAACAGTGACTAATACCATATTTCACCTCTCTTTTTATTTTTTTTTATTTCTCCTTTTTTTTCTATGAAATATCTCAGCATAATGCCAGTGGATTACTCTCTTATGGTTTCTCTTTAGAGAAGCCAGTCTAGGATGTTGCTGATTGTGTTGCAGTATTGCCCTGTGTGTAGATTACCCCATTATTGGAGATGTGGGATAGAATCTGATTACTTCTCACCTTGGGATGTAATGCTATAGAATGGATCCAGTCCTGCACTGACTGAAAATTAGTGCATGTAAGCATTCACCTTCTTCCTCTCACTTCATTATCATTTTAAAACTAGAATTTAATTTTATCCAGGTGATTCTGCTCTGCATTTCTTCAAAGAATTAAGTCTTTCTGCACAACCCTGTTCACACTTGCCTGCAGTACAAAAGTAGGTAAGAAAATGAAAAAAATTCAAAACTTTACCTTTTTATTTGTTCCATATTGTATATGATATGCATTCCATTACTGAGATTTAAAACTTCTTTTGTTTATCAATGTAAGGCACAAGGTGATCTATTTTCTGGATAGACAGTACTCCTCAATGGAATGCAATCCAGCAAGCAAGGCGTCTGACTCGGGAAAAATTTTCAGTTATGTTTTGAAAACAGTGGCCTAGCACAGTGGCCCTGAGCTAAAAGTTGAAAATTAACATCTTAAAAAAAAGGAGGAATTTAGCTCTTATTCTAAAGATATTTAGAAGTTTTTGGATGTTCATGTAAAGAGGTGAGTAATTTGTATACATACTAAATTTGAATATGAAGTTTGTCTGAAAGAAAGAAATGCACTGGGATAAAATATGTAATTAATATACAGTTTGAAGTTGCTGTTAATGACTCCTCATTTGATATATGGTTTCCATTGTTTTTAGTTAGTTCTGTCAGCAAAACTTTGTCATGTTTTTTTTTCCAAAGGACCCTTTGGTTCATTCATTAAACAAGATGATCCTGATCTGAGGTTTATTCAAAGCTAAGTAGCAATGGAGGCTGTTGTCTCTGAATGGTCTTTTATTGTGTCAACATTCCTTCTTTTGTTCTATTAGTGATTTTAGCTTTTCATGTCCTGCTCTTTTTGTTTCTTTTTTCAAGGACTGTGGGGTACAGGACATTCCAATTACCAGCCCATAAGCCTCTGTTCTTTCATACATCTCATAGACACATCCTCAAGGATACCTCAAAGAAGTGAATTTATAAAGAAAAAGGTTAACAGAGTTAAAAAGAAAGCATGATCTTGGTTGCTTCTGTTTTTCTTGCTCTTTCTTCCCAGTATTAAAGGCTGATTCCTGGGCTAGTGTGTAAGAAGTAAAGAATTACTGATTTCAGGGGCAATGAACTAAATGATAAATGCCAAATGTCTAACCTAGTCTCTATTACAAATGTTGACCACAGCACATTGGAAATATTGATGTGTAAATAAACAATAAAAGAGTGTGAGAGGTAATCATGACTCTGGTACACTTAAGAGCAGTAGATGCTGTATACCTTGACTTCCCAGAGATACTCACTGAGGAGCTGAAGTATGGGCTACAGGAGCAGGCAATGAGGGGGATTGAAAAGAGAGTGAACAGCTGAGCCCTGAGGGTTGTGATCTGTGGCACAAAATCTAGTTTGAGGCCAGTAACAAGCAATGTGTCCCAATGATTGATAAGGATCCAATACCCTCCCTTGAAGTGTTTATATTTTTCTCTTGACCTGCTGGCAACGCATTAATTCAGCCCAAGGAAATGTTACTTTTTTTTCCCCCTGCAAGGGCACACTGCTGTCTTATGTTGAACATGGGGATGATCAACCTCTTGCACCAACAAATGCTGAGGGCCACCCAGCTGGCAAGCAGCTTGGAAGAAAAAAAGGCCTGTGAATGCTGATGGTATCCAAATTGAACGTGAGCCAGCTATGTGCCCTTGCAGCAGAAAAGCTGCTTTATTGTTGGGATGCATTAGGCAGGTCAAGGGAGGTGATCCTTAGCTGAGAACACACCCGAGAGTGCTGTGTCCAGTCCTGGGCTCCCCATCGCAAGAGACATGGAGAGAGTCGAAGGAAGTGCCATGAAAAGGGTTAAAAAACAGGAGCATCTCTCCTGTGAGTACAGGCTGAGAGAGCTGGGACTGTTCAGCTCAGAGAAGAGAAAGCTGAGGGAGATTGTGATGGTGTTCACAGGGGCTTTTGGTTGAGGGAAGAGACGAGAATCTTACTCCATGTTTCAGAAGGCTTGATTTATTATTTTATGATATATATTACATTAAAACTATACTAAAAGAATAGAAGAAGGGATTTCCTCAGAAGGCTAGCTAAGAATAGAATAAGAAGGAATGATAACAAAGGCTCTGTCTTGGATTCTCTGTCCGAGCCAGCTGGGCTGCGATTGGCCATTAATTAGAAACATCCAGCATGGACCAATCACAGATGCACCTGTTGCATTCCACAGCAGCAGATAACCATTGTGTACATTTTGTTCCTGAGGCCTCTCAGCTTCTCAGGAGGAAAAATCCTAAGGAAAGGATTTTCCATAAAAGATGTCTGCGACAGGGGGATCTCACCAGTGTATACAAACAATCACAGGAGAGGGCAAAGAGGACAGGTCCAGGCTCTTTCCAGTGGTACCCAGTGACAGGAACAGGGCTGGTGGGCACAAACTGAACTGCAGGAGTTTCTCTCTGAACATCAGAAACCACCAGCACAGGTTGCCCAGAGATGTTATGGAGTCTCACACATTGGAGATATTCAAAAGCTGTCTGGATATGGGCCTGGGCAACAAACTGTAGGTGGCCCTATTTTGCTGGGGGCTTGGATGAGATAATCTCCAGATGATCTCCCTCCCAATGTCAACTCTGATCATGGCTGAGTAAGTGTTTTTAAGGAAAATTAACATGCAGATTTAAAATGCATTGAAAAACATAATATCTTTGATCTAGGGCAAATTCTCAACATAGTATAGGAAGTTTTTAGGATTTTCATTAGTGTGTGTGAGAAAATGCCGTTAAATCTTGAAATGTCACAGAGTAAGTTTACCTCTAAATATGCTGTGACAAATACAATAAAAAAAAAATCCAGACAGATGGATGTCAGAATTAGATATATTCTTGTGTAGAAAATGAGACTGCCCGCATGGAGACATTTTTGTAAAGAAAATTATAATAAAAATGTGAAAATAATTGAAAACCGAAATACAAATTCAATAGACATTACTTCTATTATTGAAACTTCATGCCCTTTAACTCAAAAGAAGCTTTATAAAATATTATGCTGAACTGTTGCAAGAATGATGTTATTAAAAAGGACCATAGTAAAGGTACTTGTGCATTAGGAATTGAATATTTTTTGTGGGAAATATGGACTGAGAATCACTAGTGATAATAATAGCGTGGACATGTAAAAGTACATTTGGACACCCCTGATATCTGAGCACAGTTATGCAGAATAGTTAATTCAAGCAGCACTGTTCTTATTACTAAAGTAGAACACTTAAAAAATTCTAACTCTGCAGATAACAGAATTTATTCCGAAAGTACTCTTTGATGTATAATTAGGTAGATACCATTTTTTTTCCTCTGTTAAGGTTCTTAAGATATGTTATCTTGAAGTTCAGCTGACTTTATAATGATTTATTGTAGCAAAAGAAATTATATCATGTAGAAATATTTTTACTATGGTAAAAAGGTCTAAAACTAGTCTCTTTTGCTATCCACAATTCTCAGTGAAATCCTCCTCCTGAAGGGAAGTAAGAAATATAGGAATATATTGTTGACATATTCAGGAGAAGTCAAATGAAAGTCCTGGAAAAAAATCTTGCATCTGTTTCCTAGAGGAACAGTAGAATTATATTTCTTCATAAGGGATATTCACAGCTATTTGGAATATCACCTTAAAGGATTCTTTCTGTTCTTGTGGCTTTGTTTTCCCTGATCCTGCCTGTGCTGGAGCAGTTTGTCTGCTAGTAAACTGTATCTAGTAAATCAGCTTGCTTCCCATGAGCCGCTCTTGCACCAGTGCACCATCGTTGTCCAGGCCTGGAGCCATGAGGTTCTGGAAGTTAGAAATTAAAATCTGATCCAGTCTCCTATTTTGCCTTCTGATTTTCCAGTAGGATTGCATGATTCTTCTCTGTAATGAATGCACGTCTGTGCACCTTCTAGAAATTTCCATAGAATCGTGGAATTGTTAAGGTTGGAGAAGGACATTTCAGACCATCAGGTCCAGCTGTTTAACTCTATTTGCCTTGCTCACCTCTGTTGAGTTTGTACCCTGGGTGAGGGTGTGCTGAGCAAGCCCCTATTGTATTTGTGGGGTTCTCCAGACAATGGAAGGAATGATTAATCTGAATTCATGTTCTCAGAAGGCTTATTTATTATTTTATGATACTATATCAAAAAATGCTATACTAAACTATACAAAAAGGATACTTACAGAAGGCTAAAAAGATAATGAAAACTCGTAACTCTTTCCAGAGCCCCAACACAGGTAGGCCTCTATTGGCCAATGAGTGAAAACAACCCACAGCAAAAACCAATGGAACCTGTTGGATAAACAATCTCCAAACACATTCCACATGTGAGCACAACACAGGAGAAGAAAATGAGTTAAGAATTTGTTTTCCTTTTTCTCTGAGGCTTCTCGGCTTCCCAGGAGAAAAATCCTGGGCAAAGGGATTTTTCTAGAAAATATGAATGCCACAAGCCCCTACTCCCTTCCCACCCATGTCACCTCTTGGTATGTCCTTTATACCTCCTGGTCCCATGTCAGGGCACCAGCTACCTGACCGTGCTGCACACCCCATAATTCCTTGAGGAATTATGAGGTATGTGCAATGGAATTTAAGGTTAGAATATATGGACTATTCCTACTGCTGTGTGTTTATGCTAGAAAGAGGAGAAGGTGAGAGAAAGTCAGCCTGCACTTGTGTCCTGAGGTTTGAATTGCTCCCAGAGTGCCAGCTTGGATCATGGGATTGAGTTAATCATCATGTAAATTTTGGAAGTTTTGTTGATCTTTTAGACACCCTGGCGTGTGGTAGAACTAGAACTTCATTTGTTGCCTGTTGAGAAGCGACTTTCAGGTGAGGAGAATGGACTGGATGCACTCACAGCACGTGTTTCAGAGGGAGCATGCTGCTCTTCTCTGTGCCAGCTGGGATTTCCAAAATGTTGGATGGTTTGTGTTGAAGTACATGGAAATTGTACACAAATCAAGGAAGGTCAGAGACAGAAATAAATGTGGCCAAGATCCTCTTTTGCCAGAATGGGATGGTGCTTCTGAGTTAAGCAGATACAGTAAAAATTGTTATTCAATCTTCTGCCCTAAAAAATGGGGCAAGAGCCACGGAGCAGTTCCAGTCCTAAAAAAATAGTTCTGCCTGTATGTCTTTGAAAATAAGAGATTGTACTTTGATTTCAAACTCTTCAAAGCATTTCTCTGTGCCTACCAGCACAGTTTCCTTCTTCAAATAGCACTACTTCATCACAGTCAGAAGTGGATCATCCTCGCAGTAGTGGTAAAGCCATGTGGTGAGAGATAGATGGTGTTACTGATTTCAACAGAAGGTTCCAGGCTCTGAAAATTCTGAAAAAATCTAATAATTATATGAAAATGATGAAAAATTGTATAATTATGTCTGGTTTGATATATGAATATGGGCTTAGGAAAGTAACTATATGGGCCAGTGTTAGAAAAAGAGGTTATTTATTCCTTTGTTTCCTAATGCTGTTATGTTTGAAGAAAGCTAGTTTAAAATAATCCCTTGAGAAATAAGATGTAGCTATTAAAAAGAGACACACAAGCAACCTAGCTTTGGTTTGCTCTTTTGTACAGCTTGTTCATTTTGATTGTATCTTGGTATAAATCCTTGTCATTAAGTGCTCCTATACCTTACAGGCAGCATTTGATGTTTCCTTCTGAATGAATTGGATCCGTTCCAGTAGCAGATACTATAATACTTATAATTTACTTTGACAGTGGATTATGTGGAACTGAATGTCCTAAGGCATGCAAGTAAATCACATCAGCCTCAGGTTCTCAGCCATTGAGACTCTTGCTCCTTTGATACTGGTGCTATAGATTCCTTTGCTTGTTTGGTTTGACTTGTTTGCCTTTTCTTACCCCTTCCTTCCTTTACACTCCTACCCACTCACTGACTAATTTCTTCCTTGAGTTTTAGAATTCAGTGACACCTCAAGGAAAGTCAGAAATTGCTAAAAAAGTGCAGGAAAAAAGTAAAGAGGAAGAGAGGTCCCCTTGCTGTGTTTGCAGGCAGTGCAGTCATGGTGCTGCTGATGAGAACTAGAAAGTGAAACTGTATGGAAACGTGGTTCTTCTTCATTGCTATTTTCCTTCTCACTACTGAAAGAATTAATTAGTTGAAGGAATCACATGGGACTCTTTATCTGGACATCTGTGCTTTTACTTCTTTTTTAATTCAGCATCAGTGCTTCTCAGTTCCTTGAGCCCCATGGAAGTTCACTTTTTTCATACTTGACAAGTATGCCCCTGCTGTGTCTCCTCATGTTCTTATTCAAGAATAAAAAGATGGAATGACTACATCCACTCATTAAAGCTCTTCTAACTTCTTCAGAAATCCTTTGATTCACCTTTTTTTTTTTTTTTTTTTTTTTTGACAGCCATGATCCTATGGATCCATTTTCACCTGCTGTTGATGGACATACTCCTCTTCATTGCTGTACCTGTGTTGTCGTGCTGGGCACGATTACATCAATTGCAAACTGGATTGAAAAAGTGCAGAGGCTGCCTTCAAAGGTTTTCAAGCATGTTAATATACTTCCTAATCCAGACTCCAGTTGTGTCGGTGATGCAGGAAAGTTCAAATGGAAGGAAGGGCACTATTAGTTATGGGTCAAATGACAGAGGAAGAGCAGACAGTGAAGTACATCCTATGTTTATCTGAAGCCAACTGCTAGTCTCAGGTGTGCTGGAGCTGCAGTACAGATAAATGTCTTTACTGGTGTCCTGGTTTCAAACATCTGCATAGGCATGAAGGAACCCTCTGATGTGTGTAAAACCCTGTTCTGTAGTGATTCCTGCCTGATCAGATGCTATGGTTCTATCATCCCTCTGGTCATTTTTGGACTGATAGTCCTGGAACTCCTCACATCTGTCTTTCAGGAAATAGTCTGATGGCCAGGCACCCTCAATGCCATCTGCACCAGCAGAGTAGGAATAGGTATCTTTTCAGATTTTGTCCCTACACCGTGACATACCTGCCACTCCCACTCTCAGAGTCCTCAAGTGCCACGAACTGAGGGACATCCTCACGGCAGCCTTGCCACAGCACACAAACACAAGGAACTGCAGCGTGTGGGAAATGCCCTGGCAGACAGTGCCACACAAAACTGCGCTGTTTTATTCACCCAGGATTAATTTGCAGCTGTGGCACGGGCCACAGAGGCCACAGTTGAGCTAATAATGACTGAAACAAAACCCCTGGTGTCTACTTGGGTAGACAGTCAATCAACAAACACTGGTTAGGGGAGGCTCAGTGCAGAGGTGACCAGATGAAACATAATAATAGATTATGATGAAACTTAAGCAGATGGCATGATCTCATGGTATCCTTTGATTTAAAACTTTACAAAGCCATGAAGTATCTCAGTCTGTTCCCTGCTGGGTTAGTGTCTGCCTTTTGCTTTTCACTTAATGCAGTGAAAATAAGAAAAGCATAAAGCTCTGTTGTGGAGCAGGTTTGTTTTTTTTTTTAATAAATTAAATTCTATTAAGCTAATGGATGGAAACTGTAGATACAGTGTGAATTTTTAAGTACAGTGCGACTTCTCTCAATTTTCCCTGCAAATTTTCCAAGGAAAGTATGAATTGCTGAGAATAACTAACTGTGCATTAGCAATAGCTTCAATAGCAGCTAAACTCAAAATGTTGAAGGCTCAGCCTTTATCACAGCACTGAGAAGGTTGCTTTATTTTAGAACCTGTGCCAGCACTTGAATCACAACAGTTCAGAATGACCTTTCACCATAACCAGCAGTTTACATCCTCTGGACCCACAAGGACGAGCTGAGAAACTTTTTAATGAAAATGAAAGATATTTGGAAGTTTGCCACTAGGAAAGGAGAGGAAAAGAATTTATGGGCTGACTTTGGGGGAATACCTCCACAGTAAATTTCTTGGCAGTTCAAAACATTCTTTCATCCTATGAAGTAATTACTGAACATTAGCAATACATGTAAAATTATTTCTTTAGATTTTTTGGTACTTTTATAATGCCCCCTTTTTTACTATTGAAAAATGTTAAGAATTAAATAAACCTTGGTCTTCCTCATATCTTACTGTAAGATTTAGAAGGTGCAACTAAAATGGAAAATTGAAAAAATGCAGAAGGGGCTTTTTGTTAAGTGAGAGGAATTTTTGTTCTCTTTTAGATTTTTAGCCTCAGTCTTGTGAACTGCTCTGAATAAGCCACGTCCAATGTCAATGCTGAGTCTAACTGATCTCAAGTAGTCTCAGCAGGCAGCATTTTCCTGGATCAAGGCCTTGTTTATTCCTGTGTGTGCTGAGATGTTTTGCTCTGAAATTTTAGTCTCATTCCCTAACCATTGGGATTCCTGTAATGGATGAAATTCAGGCTATTACTTGTTTTATTTAGAAATCAAATTGGACATCTTGGACAGTAATATTTTTTCTGTATATTTTGGCACTTAGAACCAAAGCAATAAACCCGATAAAACTCTTTTGAGATGTTCCTGCATCAAAACATGTAGAGAAATTCTCTTTTATACGGTTTGATCTTAAAAGAGACTGACAGCAAACCCTTTGATACTGATTTGCAGAATCATGAACAATTTGCTGGTTTTGTTACTTTAAGCTGGTTTCTTTTGAGTCTTAAATATGCTTCTTTTAATATGTATTTGTTTTAAAGGAGCATTATAATTCAGTCTAATTAGCTGTAGTACTTGAATCTGTGGAGCAAAAGGTTTTACATTTTCCATTTGGATTTTTGAAGCTGTAGAAATACTTCACTTCTTCCAAGGATAATAACTAACTATTTCTGAGTTATCTAGAGTACTTCCTCAGGTAGGACTAAATTTCAGCTATGAGTAAATCAGATATTTATAATAGTTTTGCATATGGAAATATTTCCACTTTTGGGTCATTTGTAGATGCAAAAAACTACTGGAGTTAAAAACTTGGCTACAAATGGAAGTGTTAGTTTTGGCCTGTATGATGAGAATGTTAAAAAGTATTTAACTCTACAGATTATTTTAAAATAGAAAAGGTTTATACCAGAGCTGTGGTATTCTGATCCAGGATTCTGATTTAAGAATATGCTGATTTAATTTAAACATATTCCTAATGAGTTTAAAGCAAATTAAAACAATCCTGCTTTAAATGTAGTGGATTGAACTGAGTCACATGCAGTAATTTATAATGCACACTTAATCAAACTGATGCTACATTTTATAGACATCTCTGTAAGTTTTCATTTAGGTGAAGAAAATTGGCACCAGTACCACTTGGTTTATGCCAGCACAGATCCCTGAAAAACATAGCAGCTGGAACAAAGTGCAGTTTATTCCATTTTACCTTGGTCATTTAGCTATTTTTCTTGTGCAAGGCCAGACAAATTTACTCTGTTCTCCCATTCCTCATCCAGTGACGCACCTTGACGAGACACTGTGCATCAGCTGATGCACTGAGACTGTGCACCTGCCCAAGGAGAATGATAAATTATGTGAATCAGCTTAGGTTTCATAGAGAGAAGGCCAGGCTACCTTTGATTACCTCACTATTTGCTGTGGTCTAAGAAAGCTGACATGGACTGTGGCCATGGGTCAGCTGATACTCGGTAGCCTGTTCCCTTACTGCAATTTGTCTGTGTAGCAATTTCTGGGGGTTTCCAGACAGCTTTCTTTGTGTACCTTTAAAACTCCTTTAAAATGCTAGCCTAAATTAAATGGAATCTATTTTCTTCTTTTGACATGCATGTACCCATATTAGGTTTCACTGCTTTAATCTTTTATTAGTCTAAAATACCTCTAGATGCTTCTCTTGCTTTACATCACCTTAAGCTGTGTGTTTGCACATGCCTCTAGGAGTTTGCAGTGATGCAACTGGTTTGATAGTTACTATAGAACTTGTGTTTTGCCAGTTTTTAAAATCTAAATGAGCAAATAAATAAGTAATTTGATGCAGATATTGTCAAAGCTGCTGTAATAACACTTGTGTGTCACCATTGTGTAAAACCCCACAGTACACAGAATTAGTAACTGTAGATGTAAAGAGATTGGAAATTCTGGTTCATGTTTGTGCTGTAGCCCTGCATGCAAGGTAACTACTAATAATTAAATCAGGTAATTCATCATTGCTATAGTAAAATCAAGATTGCCATTAAACTGCAGAGCTCCCATGATATGCTTGTCTGCTTTTTTTCATAGCTGAGTGTAGTAACTTACCTTATTGCTATAAATGGATCTCAATACAAATCCTCTTGCACCTAGGTCAGTAACCTTGTTCTCATCTTGTTTCCTTTCCCTTGGCATCTCAAATATAAAACTCATGTAAAACCTTTTGTTTTGCTCTGCTGTTATTTCCAGCTTGAATATCATGAATGTGCAGAAATCATGTGGTTTCCCTAGCAAGTGACTATGATGAGCTTGGAACTGTGTGAACAGCAGTGATAAACAGTTGTTGACTTCTTTGAGGCCTTTTTTTTTGTGTAAGAATTGAGATGTGCCCCATAGTACGGCTCCAAGGTTTTGTTCCAGAGGAAAAGAAAAGCTGAGCCAGTACTGCATTTTTAATGGCTGAGTCATCTGCCTCTGTCCCAACACAAGAATCTCATTTTAGGACTCTGAAATTCAAGTTTGTTTCCACTGGTAGGTCTACAGTCTGTGTTAATGTAATTTCTATTATTGTAGTAGCTGATAACAGTGATTTTGGGATGTAATTGTTTTTGAGATTGCATGGTGCCTTTGACTGAAGGATTTCAAAGTATCTTTGAACAACATATTTAATTAACCACTACCTCAGCTTTTACCAGCAGCTTTGCTTGAAGTAAATTATGGTCTGTGCACCTAGAGTGGGCCGTGACCTTCTGAAAACATTACTTGTTTACAGTTTTTCTCTTCAGCCTGCATTTCTAATTAAGGGAGTGGTATATCACTTTAGCACGAAAGAAGAAATACCTCAGGTTTATCATTGTTATGGCTCACATGGAAGTGATTGCTCTGCCTGTACAACAAAAAGCTCAATCTGAAGAGATTTTCTTGGATCCTCATAAAGAAAAATTGTATAACTAACATTTGAAATTTATTGAATAACTGCAAATTTTGCTTCAAAAGAAAAAAAATTGTGACATGAAGTATAATGGAGTGGTGTTTGACACCAAGAAGGAGTTGTCAATGCATCACAAAAAGAAGATTCTGTACACTCCTAAGTTGCATAACACTGTTACTCATGACATCCCAAGGTATATAAATGTGATTAATTTTTAAGGTTCTGTTTATTACAGAATCATCTATTACCATTTAATGAGAGTACTGTCAAGACTAAGTAGGAAATAGTTTATATTTAAAGGGATGATGCAATTTTAAGCATTCTAAAATTAATAATTCATCTTGCTGTTATGTCTTGATCCTATAACTTGTCCTGTGCATACAACTTTTCTGTCTGAAGGGAATCCCACTCGCTTCAGAACAGCCCACTGGGGACAGTTGGATTTGTTTGTCTGGGAAGCCATCTGAATCCAGGCCAAGAAACACGGTCCTAGCACTCCAGGCTGCTTATTGATCTGGTGACTGTGTTGGCTGTAAGAAGGGAAAAATAAGTGCTTTTTTTCTGTAGGCTTTAAGTGTCTGTCTCAGTTGCTGACTGCACCTCTGAAAAGTCAGGTCTTTATCATTGTCCAAGAACAACTGTCTCCTTTTTCTCCTGAAAAGCTCGTGACAAGACTAAATGAGGATTTAAGAGAACTGGGTTCTGTTTTTAGCTCTAATAGTAGCTTGTCAAGTCTTGACGAAGCTTTTTGCCTCAATTTCCTAATCTGTAAAACGGGCATAATGATACCAGCATCTTTCTTGTGGCGCTTTGAGATGTACTGATTAAAAATGCTACTATGACCTTTTCTGTAGCTACTGTCCCCTCGTAAAAGGCCTGATTCTGTTAGATGTTACCTGAATGGTAATGAGACCAGCCCTTAATGCTT